>NC_059211.1:33238857-33838857 GCF_020615455.1 Coregonus clupeaformis
CTTTGGTGGCTGTAAAATCATTAGTCTGTGCCACAGGGTAGAGGCAGCAAGATTATTAGCTACCAGTACCCTTCCCCTATAAGACAGCTGGGGCAGCACCCATTTCCACCTAGACAATCTGGCACACACTTTCTCCACTACACCCTCCCAGTTCTTTTTCTGAAAGACATCAGAGCCTAGAAAAACCCCCAAAGTCTTCATCCCATCTCTGCCCCACTGAAGCCCCCCTGGTAACCGTGGAGCGGACCCCATCTGAAGCTGGCCTGCCCACAGCGCTTCACTCTTTCCCCAATTGACTCTAGCTGAGGAGGCCCCCTCATACACCTTTAAAGCGTCTGAGAGAACCTTAACATCCTCACCCCTGTAATAAAAACTGTCACGTCATCTGCATACGCAGACAGTGCTATCGTGGGACCCTTCATTACACCTGGCACAGAGAAACCAGTAAGCTTCGCTCTTAAAAACAAAGCATTGGTTCAATCGCCAGACTGTATAACTGCCCTGAAATTGGGCATCCCTGCCTGATGCCCCTTTGGACAGGGATGGGACAACTCAAACCACCCCCCCACCTTCACCATACACGAGGCCCCAGCATACAGTAAATTCATCCAAGACAAAAAAACATCCCCAAACCCAAAGGCTTTCATTGTTTTAAACAAGTACTGGTGGTCCACACGATCAAAAGCCTTCTCCTGATCCAAAGAAAGTAAACCCACAATTACATCAGACAGTTTACAAATGTCTAAAACATCTCTTATTAGAAACAAGTTGTCAACAATAGAGCGATCAGGTACACAGTAGGACTGGTCCTTGTGGACCAACAATCCCAGATACTCTTTCAACCTGTTTGAGAGACATTTAGAAACAATTTTATATTCTGCACACAGCAAAGCAACAGGTCTCCAATTTTTTATGAGAGCCAAATCCCCCTTTTTTGGCAACAGTGAAAGTACCGCACGTTGACAAGATACCGGAAGAGAGCCCTCATGAAAAGATTCACACACCACTTCATAAAAATCCTCCCCAATAGACCCCCAAAAGTGCTTATAAAACTCAGATGGTAAACCATCAATGCCAGGGGCTCGGCCTGTTGAGAGCTGCATAACTGCTGTGGACAGCTCTTGCAGTGTAATGTCAGAGTCCAATGCGACTCTTTGCTCAGGTCCCAATTGAGGAAGACCGTGTAACAACTGTTCAGTACACAGAGAGTCACAATCCTCCGCCTTATAGAGGCCAGAATAGAAATCCACGGCATGTTGACGCATTTCACTGTCATCCGTGGTCACCTTCCCATCAGGGAGACAAAGGCAGACCATCTGTTTACGTTGCAATGTCGACTGTCCTAGTTTTTTTTTTAAAGCACTAGGAGCATCCATATCCTTGAGGGAAGCGAAACGAGACCTAATCAAGGCACCCTTCACTCTTTCATGCAGAAACGTCCTCAGTTCATGTTTCTTGTCCTGTAAGTTCATGACTAGTCCGGGGTCATTCTGAGTGAGCAACTTCAATTCAATAGATTTAATGTCCTGTTCAAGGGCCCTGATAGTCTCTTTAACTTCAATTCGAGACAGAGCAGTATACTGTTGACAAAGTAATCGTATTTGGGCCTTCCCAACCTCCCACTATTGTCTCAAGGACTGAAAATTCCCTTTTGTAACCCTCCATTTTTCCCAAAACAACAAAAACCTTTCACAAAACATGACATCATGTAACAATTTAACATTAAAATACCAATAAGATGATGACCTTCGTGGACAGGACAAGTGAATATCAACAGTGACAATATGGTGATCAGAGAAACCCACAGGAGTAATGTCACACCTTCCAACCCTACTACATTATTGCTCAGATACATACAACCTGTCTAACCTTGCTGCACTGACATGACCTTCATTAACTTTTAGCCATGTGTACTGCCTAACTTTTGCATTCCTTACTCTCCACACATCAGAAAGCTCAAACTCAGTTAATAGACCAGACAGACAAATTGCTGACAGCAGGTGAGGTTCTTCAGCGGTGCGATCAACAGTAAAATCCACTGTACAGTTCCAGTCCCCCCTCCCCCCTAAAACCATACACCCTCTTGGTCACACTGTCTTAAGGTTTCCTTTATTTTATCAAAACCAACAATACGCTCTGTACCCTCATTAGGAGCATAAACATTCAAAAAAAAAAAAAAAAAAAACATAACATCCACCTTGACCAATAAAACCCGACCCTTGACAATCTCTGTTGTAGATACCACAGTCACCCCTGAGCCTGAAGAAAACAAGATTGCCACCCCAGCACTGAAATTAGTACCATGACTGAGTATATGCTGCCCCTCCCACCACATACCCCAGTCAACCTCATTTTCCTCATCACTATGTGTCTCCTGTAGGAAAACTACATTAAGCCTTTTCTGTTTTATTACTTCTAATACCCAAGCCCTCTTATTCCTGTCCCTTCCTCCATTAATATTGAGAGAACCTACCCTTAGTACCTCCATATAGAAAAGAAAAAGGAAAAGCAGAAGATACCACAGAGAAACCAGACAAAGAGAATAGAACACCCTATGAGGCATAATCATCATCATTATTTAAATTTTCTCTTAACCTGACCACGTTTCCCACCACCTTTTGCTGCTGCAACAGCAGTAACAAATTTCCTCAAGCGAAACCGCATCTTCTCACTCAACTGGTCTAACCCCACCGTCTTCTGTAACATCACAGCTGACCTCACAAACTTATCAACATCAAAATAATCTGCCAATTTGACAGATTTCCCAAAAGTCTGATCCAGAAACCCATTTACCTCCTCTAGATCGTAAATTGAGTCCTCACCAGCTGATATCGTATCAAGAGAGATATCCATATCCTTCTCCTGATCCTCCTCAACTGACTCCCCTCTACCACATCCCTTTCAACACTCCCCACTTGCACCCCATCACTCATACCAGGCATCTCCTCCACTACCTGGGAGACTAGCCCCACCTGAACCCCATTACTCGTAGTGGGCATCTCCTCCACTACCTGGGAACCTAGCTCCACATGAACCCCCCCCTGTACCCCAGCACTCATAGTGGGCATCTCCTCCACTACCTGGGAGATTAGCTCCACATGAACTCTCTCCTGTAACCCATTACTTGTAGTGGGCATCTCCTCCACTACCTGGGAGATTAGCTCTACATGTACCCCCTCCTGTACCACAGCACTCGTACTGGGCACCTCCTCACCAGTCTGAGGAAATGGCCCTTCAGATCCATCCTTACCTTCTACAACAATTTTTTCCTGCTGCATAACATTTCCCACTGGTACAAGTTGCACCTCTGTGCCCTCAACACGGACAACTTGTTCCTCAGCAACAGATGCGTGTGGCTGCTCTACCACTGTCAGCCCACCTCTTCCTACATCAGTGGGCCCAGGCGTTACGAGGACCACCTGCGCCCCTCCCTCTGCCTTCTCCCTTTTCGGGCAAGCATGTCGCTTATGAACAACATCCCCACACTCAAAACACCGTTGACTACCCGTACTAGCATAAGCCATATACAGTCTATTGTCATACTTGACTTTAAACGATAACTCCAAAGTCTGCTCAGGTGAGTCCAAAAAACATAAACACCTGTCGCCGAAACGACATAACCTGTTTCAACGCCGGGTGTTTGCAACCCAATGGGACAACGTTAATTGAACTTGCAAACTTCCCAAAGCGCAATAACTCGCCTTCCAATAGCTCATTTGGAATAAACGGCGGTACATTTGAAATCGTTACCCTTGTTGACGGAGAAAAAAGCGGCGTAACTTGAATAAACATTCCTTTAAGATGTACGCCATGCTCAACCATACGATCAACAAGGCGCTCTTCTTTGAGAAATACCACCACCGCTTTATTCATGCGTGACGCATAAGCAACATTCTCATATCCTACCTTCTCTCCTACGGCGACCAGAACCTCCTCCACCGTGACAGTAGCTTCAGTAACACACCTAAAGCCGTGCCGAAGTGACAGGGACGGCGTCCCCATTCGGGCCGCCATCCCCACCAAAATCAGGGTAATTTCGACACGAAAAACAATATACTATTGGGGATTTATTATTCTCCTAAATTGATGGGATGACTAACTTAGAAAGAATGCATTCTTGACTGGGCTAATGTAGGCTGTGACACCTGTGAGGCTGTGATTGATGTGAATAGCTGTTTTAGGGGGTAAAATGAGATAAGGATTGTGTCTCCAAATGCTAGACTATACTGGTTCTTTGTGATCTGTGAACCTTCCTTGGACGTAGGAATGATGTCTAAGGGAGCTGGCTCTTCTCACTATGACAGGGTGTTATGATATGGACATATGCCTGGTAACAGAGATGCATCAACGGATTGGCTGAGTAAGTTTAAACCACGCTCAAGTCTCTACTCTAATTGGTCAGCAGAGAGGTAGGAAACTCCCTCTGTCGGAGTATTTGAGTATTGAATCTGAAACAATGTTTTTAGTTCTCTGGGGTGCCCTGCGAGGTATCTCAGAGAGCCCGTATATACGAAACATCATATTTTCCATTGAAGGTTTTTGCATTAATTAAAATAACTAGTATATCTTAGAAGTCGTGTTGACCTCTTTTGTTCCTAATACCAGATTTGAATTGACGCGACTTTGACAATTGGTGACCCCGACGCGGTCTGGTAGAAGGGACTTCGCTGGGTAAATGTCCGGCCCATTTGGTCACCTCTTTCATCGAACCGTGTGTTTCACAAACTGCCCGGGCTTCTAAAAAGGTAAGCAGATACCTATTGTTAAATAACTAAAGATCTGCACATTGGCTTTATCCAAATTAATTTTGTGAAACAATTGTCTAATGTAAGTGAACTAAATTATGAAACTATTATGAGTAGATAAGCACAATATTGTGACATGCAAACCTGTGATAAATGTGATGTTTAAACCATGGTACCAGAGAGTATTGATCTACCGGCAAGGTCCGTAACTATGGATACGGCTAGGTTCAGGAGACAATGCTGACATCTACCGGCAAGGTCCGTAACTGCGAGGATACGGCTAAAGGTTCGGAGATACAGGGAATTATTGGCTAAGGGCGTTGGCTACTGACACATATCCATCGAGATATGGCTAGGATCAGAGGAGCGCCAAAATTTTAGTTGAGTATTGTTTCTTTGACACATATCCAGAAGAGATATGGCTAGGTTCTGAGAAAATACTGAAGTCTCCAGGCTAGGATCACCAGGGGTGAGAACTGGAGACACAGGGAATTATTGGCTAAGGGCGTTGGCTACTGACACATATCCATCGAGATATGGCTAGGATCAGAGGAGCGCCAACATTTTAATTGAGTATTGTTCCTTTGACACATATTCAGAGAGATATGGCTAGGATCAAGGAAGATACTGAAGTCTCTGGACCACAAATGGTGGAACCGTGAGATACAGGGATTAATTGATTAAAGTGTAACGTTGTGGCACATATCCACTGAGATATGGCTAGGATCATAATGGCCACTTAAATTTTAGATAGTGTTACGCTACTGACAAGTATCAGAAGGCTAGATACGGATAGAGTCAGGGGGACACTGGGTGTTGTTGTATGCATGAGTGCGCGAATGATCACAGACGAAATAAAGTAGTGAATAGGGGTTATTAAAAATAATAAACCTGTATATTAAGACGTCTGTGACTGTCCAAACTGTATGATTTGGGGATAACTGTTGGGTTTGTGGTTGCTTAAACCATATAACCCGTTAAAAACAATTGGGAACATAAAGCTAAAGTGATGAATTGTGTGACTGAACTGAAACGGTTGAGCTGATATGTTTGAACTGTGCCGTTTGGTGTTAGACATAGCATAATACTGCTTTTGAATAGTTGTGTCGAAGCAATTTGGTTTATTATTTGATTTAACGTTTGATGTTTGACCGTACAAAATACTGGTTAAACAATTAGACCGAAATAATTCGGTTTATAAACGTGCACCAACTTTAACTAATTAGGTGGGAATTATTTGATTTAAATAAATAGACTGAAGTACTTTGAATAACGGCAGAATATTGGAAAACGCGCTAAAACGAGAAAACAGCTCCTCACAGCTCCTCAAAAAGTCTGTTCCCCCTGGACAAGAAAAAGGTAGAGTTGCGAGGGGAGGGGCTGGAGAGAGCGAAAGTGTGGCTTTTGGAGCCAGAAAAGACTGGCAGTTGGCTGGGAACGCATGTGGGTATCTGACGAGAGAATGTTCTAAACTTGCTCACCCGAGCATCATGGGTGAGAAAGTAGAGAATGTTTACATTTGCATTTTTGGTAATTTGGCAGACGCTCTTGTCCAGAGCGATTTATGGGAGCAATTGGGGTTGAGTGCCTTGCTCGAGGGCACATCGGCAGATTTTTCGCCTGGTCGGCTCGGGGATTGGAACCGGCGACCTCTCGGTTGTTGGCGCGGCGCTATAGATCACTAGGCTGCCTGCCGCCCCATATGAGTTTAAGATTGTGGCGTTGTTGGATCATGTGATGGTGGAATAAACTAAGTAAATGTTGTTTTAGACGTAATGTATAATATAGTACAAAGCAGATGGAGGGGTAAATTGAACTAATTATCATGGTAGAGCTAACGTAGTTCAGTGAGGGAACTTCATTTTGTGTCAGAGGGTAAGATGAGATCATTAATGGTACTATTGGTGGAAATCTATTTATCATTTCAAGGCATGGAGTAACAATCTGCATTTATGAGTGTAAATTCCACTGCTGATGTGTTGATCGAATGAGTACGATGGAGTATTTAGTTTGGTAATGTTGAATGGACTATTTGTAGCGTGTTTTGGGGTTAAATAGAAAAACTAACTTATTCAATAGGGAGTCAAAGGGAGAGAGAGTTTTTTGCTGAGGTGAAAGCTACTGCGATTTTCATTTGGTGACGTCACTTGCTCTATGAACTGGGAGTAGTTACTTTGAGAGCATCGCAGATGGTGTGGAATGACTGGCGATGTCCCTGGTTCGAACACAGGTAGGGACAGTAGACAAAGCTTTCGCAGTGGGGCTATATACCTAGATTACTATGTGGATTGAGAAATGTGAAAGGTTGAATTAGATAGCTTAAATAGAAGTATTCTAGAAAAGTCTATGAAAATATGTTATAAGGTTACCATGCGCTCTCCCCGAAGGAGCAAGGGGAGGGTGAGAGACAGTACAGTTCAGATGGTAGGAACATCATTAAATGTATGCTAATCAACGATAGCAAGTATTTGTTTTATTAATTAGGGCATAATCAGAGAGAACAGTTAAATTAATTGAATAGCGAACTGAAATGGGTTAGCGGGAAAATACAAAATAATTAGACGATTTTAGAACGATAATTTATTTTGGTTAGGATGAAAGTATGCATTGGCTGTTGTGATGGGGAAATAGCGCCAGCCTGTGGTGGGTCCTGGATTGGTAAAACAGTGGGGTCAGGAACAATAGAAGGGGAGACAGATTTTCCTAGGGAGTTGAACAAATAATTGATAATGGATCATTTGAGATGAGATCACATGTAGCAGAGTTAGGGTAATCAATTAAATAATCATTGTATACTCGAGGAATTTTGAGTGGTTTAATGGATTAGTTAGGAGGAATTAGATTGATACAAACAATTATTGATGGGTTAAGACTGGGGATATCATGTTTTGTGTGTATTACCATCTCTAGATTATAACCAGGAGAAAGAGATTAGCTCATCTCAGTTAGGCAGTATTTAGGTCAAAAGAGGGAGCTACCAAATTAAGTTGAGCCTAACTATATCTGATTGTTATTTTTCAATTGGGTTTTTCAAATAAATAAATAAAAAACACACCCAGCATGATGTTTATAAAGGGTTGTTATGTTGAATTTAGGGGGATTTTCAACAGATCATGGGTGGTGTTTACTATGCTGTAGGATGGAACGGTTTGTTGGGGGATATTTGAACATAAATTAATGGAATTAGCTGCAGTAATCAAAGGAATGGTTATCACTAGGTAAATGGATAAAACAGGGGAAAAACATTACTGATTGGCAGAATACACCAAATGGGGATCAGTATGGCCACTCCATTGGGAGATATAGAATAAAGTTGAATTGGAGAGCAAAAACCCAGCCCAGAGTCCACCTGGAGATAAGTTTTAACGGATGACAGGAAGAGATTTTCTTAACTCAGGAACAGGAGGCTGAGTTAGCAGCAATTCCGTTCAAATTATGGTCACAAGGACAACAGATGTAGGACTAATTAAGGGGGTAGCTCCAGTACAAGTGATTCCTCGATCCGATCATAGACCATAACAAAAGCAATACCTTATGAAAACAGAAGCAATAAAAGGGATAACACCTACATTTGAGCATTTACTTAAGGGAGGGGTGATAATTCCTGGAGATGATGAACAATGCAACTCTCCAGTATTTCCTGTTAGAAAGGAGGCACCTAGCGCCGACTGGAGGATGGTCATGGACTTGCAGGGGGTTAATAGAAATATCATTCCCAGAGTTCCATGTGTACCAGATCCACATACATTGCTGAACCAATTGAAACCAGAGAACTCCTATTTTACAGTGATATATTTAGCTAATGCTTTCTTTAGTATCCCAGTTCATCCGGATAGTCAGGGGTGGTTTGGCTTTACTTTTCAGGGAAGGAAATGGACTTACGCTAGGATGCCTCAAGGCTACTCGGAAAGTCTTACAATCTTTGTCCAGGCTATAACTAGGAATTTGGCAAAGTTTGAACCTAGGGAAGGAAGCCAAATGTTAGTATATGTAGATGTTATTTTACTGGCTAATCCCACTCAGGAGGGATGTAAAAGGGATACAATCCAATTTTTAACCTTCCTGGCAGAACAGGGACACAAAGTGAGCAAAAAGAAACTTCAACTTTGGCAGAGCGAGGTCATTTACCTAGGACACACTATAACTCAGGAGGGGAGAATGTTAAACTCATCCAGGAAAACTGCTATACTTGAAGCGCCAAAACCGTTAAAACCAAAAACAAATGATGAGCTTTTTGGTAATGATAAACTGCTGTAAAGCTTGGGTACTCCATTATGTACTGCATACGGGTAAATTAAGTGATCTTATCTATGGGAAGGCAATGGTAGCCCATGGTAAAGTAATTTGGAACTCTAAGGAGGCATACATACATCAGGGATGTTATCCAAATGGTAGAGAGTAACGAGGGATATGACATTGGTAGTGATTTAAAGATGATGAGGTTTTTTGGTGGGCTATTAGATATAACTGGGTTAATCATGAACATAGAGATTTTTATTCTTTGTTGCTAGACAGAAGACTTAGGTGACCTAAGAATAGACTTGTCATGTCCAACAATTAGTCTTCAGGTCAAGCCCGGGAGAGCCTGGGTAGAACAGTTTGAACTAAACATAAGTGTTTTTACAAGATAAGAGATTGATTGATTGGATTACTAATTGATTCTGAACTGGATGAAAGTTGAATTTAGCTGCCATAAAAGAAAAAGGAAGTGGGAGGAGCAATAAAGAAGCAAAAGACAATCTCAAAAATGAAAGGCATGGCAATTGGATGATAAATTACATAAGGAATTGTTTAGAAAGGTGGTAATATTGACACATGGGCAAATCATGTGTCAAAAAGGGGGAGTGATAGGATTAAATAATAATGATAGGATTAAATAATAATGATACTTAAAAAAAATATATATATATATATAGAAATTGAGAGCTCAACATGTATGTGTGAAGATAGTTTATTAACCACACCTGTATGTCAGAGGTTTTGTGCCCCACAGGTGAACTAAAGGAGAAGGTGACCCACTCTATCTCACCAGGAGACTGGGTGTGGATCCAGTCCCTAAAAGAAGAAAAACTGGAAGCAGGCCTGTTGGGAAGGGCCCTATCAAGTCCTATTAGATCCACCTGGGTGCATGTCACACACTGCAAAAAGGTAAACCCAGTTACACCTGATGAACAAACACAGAGTTAGGAGAAAGAACCGATCACCACTAGGGCTCGGGGGTTGGCTCCTTAACGAAGATTCCCTTACCCTGTCTGATCATCCCTGTGTGAGTTCGGTAGAAGGTGAAGCAATGGGTTGGCGTCTGACATGTTCTCAGGGCGAGGGTGGGGATTCACAGGTCTCCTGACGGTAGGTAGCTGTCTGATTGTGGGGGCCATATTCCTAACACACTCAAACCCTTCTGATCAGCCAAAAGTAGTAGTTAACCTAACACAAGTTGATAAAATAATACCTGAGCACAGTCTATGAAGGCATAGGTAGGGAAAGTGGAAGATTAGGGACTTTAGGGGAGGACATCACTATATGTATGTCACCATGTACATCCTGGGATTATGTAGTTGTTCATATCGAGAGCGTGGGGGATATGTAAATCTCCATACACAGTTTAGGGACAGGTGTAGTATTGTGAAAGTAGGGAAATACCAGAAATGGCAGTGCGACCCATAGAAGGGTAGGTACTGTCTGAAAGTCTGAAGTACGCAAAAACAGGTTTATCCTCCATGCAAGCCACCTGGGAATGTGGTGAAAGAGTCTTGTAGTAACTTGAACTATCTGTATCCCCCGATAACAAAGTCATTCCGACCTAGGTTGCCTACGTTTGAAGTCTCAGGGGATTCTAATTGTTTTTCTAGGACTAGTAAGATAGGATACAGAGTAGCGCATCTTAGCTCTGCTCCTACACAGAGAATATCACAACTAAAAGATACCATGACTAATCTCTCCTCTTTGTTGCAGCCAGAGGATTTTAGGATCCAAAATCAGGCCCGTGCTGACATCTGATGGTTGTGTGGTGATAACTGATTGTGAACTCAACTACATATGTAAACAATCAAACGTGTCAGAGACTGGTGAGTTGTCACGTAGAAAGTAGGACCTCCTCCCGGGATCCTTTGATGAAAGGATCCTTTGATGGGATAGGAGTACCTCGAGAGGTTCCAGAACATTTCAAAGCTAGGAATTAGATCGCAGCTGGGTTTGAATCAAGTATTTTCTGGTGGTCAACAATTAATAAAAACGTAGATTGGATGAATTATATTTACTATAACCAGCAAAGATTTATAAACCACACTCGTGATGCAATAAAGGGATTAGCTGAGCAGACAGCGGCAACTATCTTAATGACATGGCAGAATAGAATAGCTTTAGATATGCTTTTGGCTGAGCGGGGCGGAGTTTGTGTTCTGTTTGGATCTATGTGCTGTATTTTCATCCTCAAACAATATAGCACCGGACGGGTCAGTGACAAAAGAGCTTCAGGGGAGTAACTACACTGACGAACAAACTGGCTGAGAACTCTGGTATTGATAGCTCCATAAACGGTTGGTTTGATAACATATTTGGTAAATGGAAAACTATTGTTGTAACTATTCTGGGTAAAGTTATAGCTTCTATGGGTATACTTGTTCTTTGTGGATGTTGTCTTATTTCCTGTGTCTGAGGTTTGGTGAGAAAGGAGATGGGGAAGGTGATTTCCCAACAGATGGTGAGATACGGCCCAATCCTGGACTCCGACCTAAGGAATTGAGGATATGACCTACCAGGCTTGGTGGAGTGTCACTAGAGGGTGTCTAAAGGGGGCCAAAATATACTTCTCTGTTTGTGTTTTATGTTTTAATAGTCATATGTTTTGTGTTCTATTAATCCTGTGTTTTATGCTTTATTAATCAAGTTAACCATGTGAATGTTTGTCTTTCCTTATGTGATGGTTTGAAGTTCCTTAGTGACTGGTAACAATTTGCAAGTTGGGTGTAGATGAACTGAGGGTTTTAATTTTTTAGTATCATTATGGCCTATTAATAAAAGTGTGATTTTTTGTATGTATTGTATTATAATGAATGACAATCTGTGTTTTCTTATTTTTTGAATCACACCTTATTAGGTGTGAAAAGGGGGATTATTAGGGATTTATTATTCTCCTAAATTGATGGGATGACTAACTTAGAAAGAATGCATTCTTGACTGGGCTAATGTAGGCTGTGACACCTGGGAGGCTGTGATTGATGTGAATAGCTGTTTTAGGGGGTAAAATGAGATAAGGATTGTGTCTCCAAATGCTAGACTATACTGGTTCTTTGTGATCTGTGAACCTTCCTTGGACGTAGGAATGATGGCTCTTCTCACTATGACAGGGTGTTATGATATGGACATATGCCTGGTAACAGAGATGCATCAACGGATTGGCTGAGTAAGTTTAAACCACGCTCAAGTCTCTACTCTAATTGGTCAGCAGAGAGGTAGGAAACTCCCTCTGTCGGAGTATTTGAGTATTGAATCTAAAACAATGTTTTTAGTTCTCTGGGGTGCCCTGCGAGGTATCTCAGAGAGCCCGTATATACGAAACATCATATTTACCATTGAAGGTTTTTGCATTAATTAAAATAACTAGTATATCTTAGAAGTCGTGTTGACCTCTTTTGTTCCTAATACCAGATTTGAATTGACGCGACTTTGACAATACTTAATTCTACCACAACAAGAAAATAGAAATAATAACCTTAATCATGCATAGAAGAAAAAAGGATATCACCAAGAAAAGGAAAACCCAGGATATCTAACTCTACACAACACTCGCACTTAGCACTCACTCAAACAATTCCCAGCATGCACCAAACACTCCCAGCATGCAGAGAGAGAGAGAGAGAGAGAGAGAGAGAGAGAGATGGAGAGAGAAAGAGAGAGAGAGAGTGGCGGAGAGAGAGAGAGAGAGAGAGAGAGAGAGAGAGAGAGAGAGAGAGAGAGAGAGAGAGAGAGAGAGTGACGGAGAGAGAGAGACAGAGAGAGAAAGAGAGAGAGCGAGAGTGACAGAGAGAGAGACAGAGAGAGAGAGAGAGAGAGAGAGAGAGAGAGAGAGAGAGAGAGAGAGAGAGAGAGAGAGAGAGAGAGAGACAGAGAGAGAGAGAGAGAGAGAGAGAGAGAGAGAGAGAGAGAGAGAGAGAGAGAGAGAGAGAGAGAGAGGGAGGGAGAGAGAGAGAGAGAGAGAGAGAGAGAGAGAGAGAGAGAGAGAGAGAGAGAGAGAGAGAGAGAGACAGAGAGAGAGAGAGAGAGAGAGAGAGAGATAGAGAGAGAGAGGGAGGGAGGGAGAGAGAGAGAAAGAGAGAGAGAGAGAGAGAGAGCCTGTTGAAAGTCATCACACATTCACTTAGGATGCGTCCCAAATGGCACACTATTACCTATATAGTGTACTACTTTTGACCAGGGCCAATATGGCTCTGGTCAAAAGTAGTACACTATGTACGAAATAGGATCCATTTGGGATACCGATCTGATCTGGAGGAGCTGTTAAATTTAAGCCTGAAAGGGAAGCAGTCGCATTCAGATCGTTTCATGACGTAGTTTGAAATTTTGAGGGCCTTCCTCTGACACCGCCTGGTATAGAGGTCCTGGATGGCAGGAAGCTTTGCCCTAGTGATGTACTGGGCCGTACGCACTACCCTCTGTAGTGTCTTGCGGTCGGAGGCCAAGCATTTGCCATACCAGGCGGTGATGCAACCAGTCAGGATGCTCTCGATGGTGCAGCTGTAGAATTTTTTGAGGATCTGAGGACCCATGCCAAATCTTTTCAGTCTCCTGAGGGGGAATAGGCTTTGTCGTGCCCTCTTCACGACTGTCTTGGTGTGTTTGGACCATGATAGTTCGTTGGTGATGTGGACACCAAGGAACTTGAAGCTCTCAACCTGTTCCACTACAGCCCCGTCGATGAGAATGGGGGCGTGCTCAGTCCTCTATTTTTTCCTGTAGTCCACAATCATCTCCTTTGTCTTGGTCACGTTGAGGGAGAGGTTGTTGTCCTGGCACCACACGGCCAGGTCTCTGACCTCCTCCCTATAGGCTGTCTCATCGTTGTCGGTGATCAGGCCTACCACTGTTGTGTCGTCTGCAAACTTAATGATGGTGTTGGAGTCGTGCCTGGCCATGCAGTCATGGGTGAACAGAGAGTACAAGAGGGGACTGAGCACGCACCCCTGAGGGGCCCCCGTGTTGAGGATCAGTGTGGCAGATGTGTTGTTACCTACCCTTACCACCTGGGGGCGGCCCGTCAGGAAGTCCAGGATCCAGTTGCAGAGGGAGGTGTTTAGTCCCAGGATCCTTAGCTTAGTGATGAGCTTAGAGGGCACTATGGTGTTGAATGCTGAGCTGTAGTCAATGAATAGCATTCTCACGTAGGTGTTCCTCTTGTCCAGGTGGGAAAGGGCAGTGTGGAGTGCAATAGAGATTGCATCATCTTGGATCTGTTGGGGCGGTATGCAAATTGGAGTGGGTCTAGGGTTTCTGGGATAATGCTGTTGATGTGAGCCATGACCAGCCTTTCAAAGCACTTAATTGCTACAGACGTCAGTGCTACGGGTCGGTAGTCATTTAGACGAGCGTCAGAGCCAGTGTAGTACAATTCAATCTTAGTCCTGTATTGACTCTTTGCCTGTTTGATGGTTCGTCGGAGGGCATAGCGGGATTTCTTATAAGCCTCCGGGTTAGAGTCCCGTTCCTTGAAAGCGGCAGCTCTACCCTTTAGCTCAGTGCGGATGTTTCCTGTAATCCATGGCTTCTGGTTGGGGTATGTACGTACCCCACTCAAGTTCTGTTGAGAGGAATAATGAGCAAGACTAACATTACATGAATCATAGTCTGTTTTCTCAAATTGAAGTGTGAAAAGGATGCTGGAGAGGAGGGGAAGGGATAAACTTAACTTGTACATGCTTGTCTTTACTACGCATATTTACACTGAGTGTACAAAACATTATGAACACCTGCTCTTTCCATGACATAGAATGAGCAGGTGAATCCAGGTGAAAGCTATGATCCTTTATTGATGTCACTTGTTAAATCCACTTCAATCAGTGTAGATGAAGGGAAGGAGACAGGTCAAAGAAGGATTTCTAAGCCCTGAGACAATTGAGGCATGGATTGTGTATGTGTGCCATTCAGAGGGTGAATGGGAAAGACAAAATATTTAAGTGGCATGGTAGTAGGTGCTAGGCTCACAGGTTTGTGTCAAGAACTGCAACACTGCTGGGTTTTTCATACTCAACAGTTTCATTTTGCATTTACATTTTAGTCATTTAGCAGACGCTCTTATCCAGAGCGACTTACAGTTAGTGAGTGCATACATTTTTCATACTGGCCCCCCATGGGAATCGAACCCACAACCCTGGCGTTGCAAGTGCCATGCTCTACCAACTGAGCTACAGGAGGCTACAGGAGTTTCCCGTGTGTATCAACAATAGTCCACCACCCAAAGGACATCCAGCCAACTTGACACAACTGTGGGAAGCATTGGAGTCAACATGGGCCAGCATCCAAGTGGAACGCTTTCGACACCTTGTAGAGTCCATTCCCCAACGAATTGAGGCTGTTCTGAGGGCAAAAGGGGTGAGGAGGGTGTATCTCAATATTAGGAAGGTGTTCTTAACGTTTTGTACACTCAGTGTAAGCATTGAGATTGTGTAGAACAGCACACGATAATTAATTACATTCCTGGAAAAACAATATAATACTGTCAGATGAGGAGACACACACAGAGTGTCTGCTGTGCTATTCTAATAGTGTCAGCATCTAAATGCTTTATTCCCTGCATTATAATCCAGATTATTGCGTGCGTCCTCATCGCTAGCTCTATTTGCACCCCAATTACATTTTACACACACACAGGCACACACACACACACACGCATGCACACACACACACGCACACACGCACACACATGCACGCACGCACACACACACACACACACACACACGCACAAACACAGCCCAGGGCCCAAAAACAACAGCAGGATTATCGATTCCACTTTGTGTGCGACGATTCCCTCACAAGGCGATAAGATTAGGCTTTTACAAGTCATTATACCACCCCACTCTTAGTGATCCGCCCGCTCTGTACCCTGGTGGGTCAAGATGAGTACGCCCCACATGTGGTTGCATGCAGTACAACGGAACTTAGGCTACTCCAGTGGTTATAGGCCTACATCTGTTTCCATTTATTTCATTGGAGAATTATATGGAGAGTTGAACAAAATGTAATTTTTTTCTCTTTAATATACTACAGTACATTGTTGCCTAATGCTTAAATAATCAAATTTATTTTATTCTCAATTAACACAGTGATGTCAAGTGGTTTTTATGTTTTTTTGCCCTTAAAAAAACAAACAAGAGGTAGACCTGGTCAGTACAAATGATTAATGTATACTTTAGAAGGGTCTCATCTATCTCAGAAGGTAGAACCAGACCTAGACAGTACTACTTAATAATAATCACTATATTTATTTCACAAATACTAATGATGCTAGTTATCTCCACATAGCATGGACTCATAGTACTGACAATCATTCCGGAGATTACAATAAAAAATAAAAAATGGAATGGAATAATTTTTCAGAATGCACCTTACTTAAAATGTGTGGTTGACTAGAGAGCATTTTAGTCTGGCCAAGACTAAATATATATTTCCTTTGTATTGCATAGTGATCAATAACCTGCATAAAGGTAATAGTCACTACGGAGACGCCAATAAGGTCACACCCTCACCTGTGCAACAGTACAGTACAGATTCATGCAGGAAGCATCAAAGGGGAAAGGGGAGGAAGGGAAAGAGGAACATGGGGGATTCTTTGTTTATTTTTCGTCTTGTGAATACATGCCCACTAAGAAGCTTGATCATTATTTTCATTCACTCAAACAGGGTTTATACGGAACATGATGTTCTCAGACAATCTCCGCCGTTTTCTCATTATAATCAATCATACCAAGAACTTGAATGCTCCAAAAGTGGCATACATTTAAAAAAAGCATTAGATAGGTTGGAATGGGCATATTTGGTGGCTGTCTTTAAAAAGTTTGGTTTTGGTCCAGCATTCCTGGATTGAGCTATTGTACAAATCCCCCAAAGCATCTATACAAACAAATGGACAGATCTCTGAATCATTTAAGTTATCGAGAGGGACAATAAATGGATTCTCTTTGTCTAGTTATTTATTTTCTGTACTCACAGAACCAGTAGCATCAATAATGACAATTTATGGCTCAATCCGGGGCAAAGAGATTGGTGGAGATCAACATGTGACATCATTGTATGCAAATTTTGTTTTACTTTATTTATCTTAACCAGAACATTCTCTGTCATTTATTGTCCTACTGTTGGACACATACAGTGCCTTTGGAAAGTATTCAGACCCCTTGACTTTTTCCACATTTTGTTACGTTACAGCCTTATACTAAAATTGATTAAATAGTTTTTCCAAATTAAATAGTTTTTCCTCATCAATCTACACACAATACCCCTAATTGCTAATTAATGAAAAATAAAAATAAATAACAATCACATTTACATAAGTATTCAGACCCTTTACTCAGTACTTTGTTGAAGCACCTTTGGCAGCGATTACAGCATAGAGTCTTCTTGGGTATGACGCTACAAACTTGGCACACCTGTATTTGGGAAGTTTCTCCCATTCTTCTCTATAGATCCTCTAAAGCTCTGTCAGGTTGGTTGAGAGAATGCCAAGAGTGTGCAAAGCTGTCATCAAGGCAAAGGGTGGCTATTTGACCGTGTGGCTCCGAGGATAGTGGGTTCAATCTCAGTGCAAGACACTCGTTTCAATTTGTCCTGTTTTAAACCTATCCCAAACCTTAACCTTTACCGGAAACCAGTCCCGTCCCCCACCCCCCCCATCTTGTTGCACATGTAGGCATGCTCACACACACAGACATATACATTCTGAACAACGAGGCCTGTGTAGTATCAGTAACCCACATCTGGCCCAGATAATATCCAGACCCAGCCTGTTTAAGTGTCTGCTGGACAAGCAGGAAATCGCACTCTATCAAATGACTGTTTTCACCAGAATATGAGCACAAAATGAAAGGGGTCGTGTAAGAATTCGGAAGTGCCCTGCCTCTCACACCACGCTCCACAGTCGATTCCAGATGTGCTGTTTGGGAGGAGGGGGATGAGAGAGGGAGGACAAAAAGAAAGAAAGAATAGAAAGGGGAAGCTGGAGACGCAGAGACCTATATAGCTTGGTGGAAAAACAAATGGAGGGATAGATAGGAAGAGGCATAGAGGAAGAAGGGAAAGAGCATGTTGTCGGATGTTGGACCAATATAATATCACATTCTTCCACTGGACAGTCAGTACTCTGAACAAATCGAGTTTCACAGTCTCATGTCAGTCTCTTCCAATCCAACTAGCTCTCACAGTCTCATGTCAGAATTAGATGTTCATCCATGTTTCTCAAACGTCAAATTTCGAAGTGTTCAAGGTTAAGTTTAGGCATTACCTCTGAATTTTTATGGTAAGGGTTAAGGTTTGGGATAGGCTTAAAACAAAATCTAAAAACCAACTGTCTATTTCTGGATTCAAACTTGCAAACCGAAATCTACTTGAATGAAACAACGCTCACTGTTGCCCTTAGTGGCCGGTTTCCACGTCATCTCCCAACGTCCTCAGACATGGATGGAAGTCGAATACTGACTTGTATCACAGGTAACCTGGCTGCTCCAATCCCACCCAGCAGATGCATAGGTCTGCCTGGAACACAAAATGCCTGTGACTAGTTCACACAACACGTCAGTAAATATAGCTACCAGCCTGCAGCAACCTGCCACTCACCAACCTGATCTAACCAAGCATGGCAGGCTGCTCACACCACAGCATATACTATACTGTATACCGGCAGAACATCCATGCAGTCAAATGTCTTATCTGAATTATGTGGTCAAATGGTCAAATCAATGCTATTTTCTGTTTTGTTTGTGATATTTCAACTAGGGTTAGGATTAGTTAGGGTTATTTTGGGTTAGGCTATAATATCACAATAAGGGTGAGAGCTGTGTCCAGTGGATAAAAAATAAACACTACACAGAACACACAGAGGAACATCTTACTATTGATTTAATGGGGTTTGAGTGGCCTTACTGTGGCCTTCTGTGGTGGTTTATTGAAGCAATAAAACACACCTAAACCACCAGGGAGGACTTTAAAGTGTGGTTGATCGACGCATAGTGATGTTACAAGCCGTTTACGCCATGCATTATTAACGAACAGCAGCTGATGACCATAACCATGTTCAAATATTTAACAATGTGGTGATTTTGTGTGTGTGTGTGTTTGAATGTGTATGTGTGTGTGTGCGCGTGCATGCGTGTGTGAGTGAGTGTGTGCATGTGTGTATTTTATGGAGTGTATAACTGAGAGTTTAATCTGAGTCTTTTTCGAGAGTTTAATCAGAGCTCATGAATGTTTTAGGGTTGTTTTGATTGCAGCAGAATGTTTTAATGGATTTAACGAAAAGGATTGCCCGCTTCTTCCACTCTCTCCCTCTCTCTCCCCATTCTCCCTGTCTCAAGCTAACACTCCTCCCGCTCCCTCACTCCACTTTCTCCCTCCCTCGCTTGCTCTTTCCCTCTCTCTCCTTCACACTCTCTCGCTCTCCCTCTCCATCGCCCTGTCCTCTCTCTCTCGTTTGTTAGATAATTTTGAAAGCATTACACTTCAAGTGCCCCTAAACCATCTGCTGCGAAATAGCTGTAATGCTAGAGAAGATTCAGACAACTTTAAGAGAAGAAATCAGTGCTCTGTGAAAGAGTCGTGATGAATAGAATCTGCATCCTCCTCTCTCTCTCTTCCCTCTCTCCATCTTTACTCTCTCTATTTCCTCCCTCTTCCTTTCCTCCCTCTCTCTTTGCTCTCTCTTTTTCCTTGCGCTCCTCTCAGTAGTATCTTCCCATACCAGTGTGAGAACCAGTTCAAACCAGTCTGAAGCCAATCAGTCCCATACAGGGATTCAGGGCTGACAATAATAAACTTAAAGTGAACTAATAAAATACAGAAGTCAACACTCTGGCACCTACTGAGAGACAGCAGAGCTTCTCCCTCTCTCTGACACGCACACACACACACACAGACACACACACACAAGCACATGCACACACACACACACACACACACAATCCTGTTACCTGAGCCTAGGTCCAGGATCAGGTGAGTGCCTTTAACAGGCAGCTGAGCAGGCTGTACTGTGGATGTGTCTGTCTGACAGATGAGGAGAGTAGAAAGGAAATATAAAACCCCACACAGACACGGGAGAGCACTGCTCTATCTGTAAACACTATGATGTGCTACACTATGGAGACTGTATAACAGAGAGAGCACTGCTGTACACTATGGAAATTGTATTACAGGAATGCTCCTGGATGCACCAGCAGCCCATACAGTGGCTGCAGCTGAGCTGTCCTTATGTTCGCTCTGCAAGCCTCGGGATGTTGACCACTATACATACACACACTCATGCACGGAGGCACACACACTCATACACACACTCATGCACATAGGCACACACACGTTTGTTTTACTATGTTTGTGGAGACCAAACAATTGATTACCATTCAAAATCCTATTTTTCCTAACCCCTAACTCTAACCCTTAACCTAACCTTAACCCTAACCTTAACCCCAAACCCCTAACCCTTACTCTAACCCTAAACCTAACCTCTACCCCTAACCATTATTCTAACCCTAACCCTAATTGTAACCTAAGTCTGATATAGTATTTTCCTTGTGAGGACCGGCAAAATGTCCCCACTTGTGCAACATTTACCTTGTTTTACTATCCTTGTGAGGACTTCTGGTCCCCACAAGGATAGTAAAACCAAATACACACACACACACACACACACACACACACACACACACACACACACACACACAAACACACAGACACATACACACACACACAGACACAGACACAGACACACACACACACACACACACACACACACACACACACACACACACACACACACACACACACACACACACACAGACACACAAACACAGTCATAATGGCCCACTTTAGCACACGCTGCAAGCCCAAATCTCCAGTTACCACCGCCAGACAACCAAAACACATTACCGCACATCATATTCTTCACTAACGTACAGGATGTAAATCAGGAAATAAACATATTACCACCTCCCTCTCACCATTTAAATGTTATGTCCGCCTGTAAAAAAAAGTGTTGAACATCTTTAGGAGTGTAGGGGCGGTGTGTTTAAGGATAAATGATGGCTCTAGAGTAAAAGCACAGACATCTCAACTGAGTACCTGTAACAGCTTCAGTGTACTGTATAAGAGCTTCAGAATTATGAACCAAGCACTAACGTTACACATACCTTTAGAACACTTTGCCGTCACATTACTGTCATCATCTTTCACATGCACACACAGCAGCACACTTACACCGCAGAGAATAACACATAGACAGATCTAATGCAACTGGCAAACAGGTACAGAATACACTGTGTTATGAGAATTACATGTTTCAGCAACAGTAATATGCTCTATTGAGATAATATGGAGTTTATTCTGCTACATTTGTTTACTGATTACAGTTTTTTACGATTGCTTACACACTAAAATTAAACTTTTCCCACAATTAGCAAAACCTTACACTCAAGGAGCAAAACACAAGGCTAGCTTTGCACAACTGTAAGCACATTGTCAGCTTCACACTATTTGCAAAACATTACACACAGTGATTTGCAAAACACTAAACACACTTGTATACATCAGACACAGAAGTATATCATGATGTCACTTCCTTGCAATTCCAAAGCACTGACTGTCAAATTACCACACCTATGAGCCAATCTGTTAAACACAGCCATCAGGTGCACAAACACATGATTGCTAAATTGTAGACACACCAATCAGGTTTAAGCACTATAAAAATGCAGCAGGTAGGTTCACCTGCCTTCAACCAAAATGGAAGGAGTCAGAAGAAGTGTGAGGGTGAGAGGAGGAGTACACAGAAGAGGAGAAGGAGGTAGAGGAAGAGGCAGAGGCCGAGCCAGAGGTCGAGGAAGACCTGAAGCAGGAGGAGAACGTGCACAAAGAAAAAGAGGACCAAACTTATCAAATGACATTCGTGCAACACTAATGGACCATGTTGTGAACCACGGATTGACGCTGAGGGAGGCTGGACTGAGAGTTCAGCCAAATCTTAGCAGATATACAGTGGCAACTGTCATAAGGACTTTTCGACAGGAAAACAGGTAAAAGAAGATCTGTCTACAGTTACAGTAATCAGCCGCTTATTGTATGCACCATATCAGCACTTGTGATACCCCTTCCTGTGACATTGTACAGTAAGTTACATGTATTATTCTCTACATAGGATTGAGGGTCGGGAACAACAAGGAGGAAGGGGGGCCATATTCACGCAAGAACAGGAGAGAGAGATAATAAACATGGTTTTGGCCAATAATGCTATCAGGCTCAGAGAACTACAAGCCAACATTATCGGTGACCATGCCATTTTCAATAATGTCCATCAGGTCTCTCAGTCAACACTGGCACGCATCCTGAAAAGACATCGGGTTCAAATGAAACAACTTTATCGAGTGCCTTTTGAGCGGAATTCAGAGAGGGTCAAACGGCTGCGGCATGAGTATGTGGAGGTTTGTATTGTTCACTTTAGCACTGTGATGTTGCATACTGCACACATGACTTTTTTACTTTGACTGTATACTAGACATATCCTGAACTACACAATATTGTCTTTTACTGTATTTCAGAGAGTTTTGCAGATGGATGCTGAGGAAATCCTGCATGAATTCATATATATTGATGAGGCAGGGTTCAACCTCACAAAATCAAGAAGGAGAGGCAGAAATATCATTGGCCACAGGGCTATAATCAATGTCCCAGGGCAACGTGGGGGTAACATCACCCTTTGCGCTGCCATTTCACAGCATGGGGTTCTCCTCCTTCACGCCAAAATGGGCCCTTACAACACACCTCACATTCTCGCATTTTTGGACCGATTGCCCCACATCGTCACAGCAGGTAATGAAATGCACCAGATGCAATACACTGTCATCTGGGACAATGTGCCATTCCACCGCTCTGCTTTGGTCCAGAACTGATTTCAACACCATCCACAGTTGACAGTCCTATACCTTCCACCATACTCTCCGTTTCTAAACCCTATCGCAGAGTTTTTCTCTGCATGGCGGTGGAAGGTTTACGATCTCCAGCCCCAGGCTCAGGTACCCCTCATTCAGGCCATGGAGGACGCCTGTGACCAAGTCGACGCCGCAGCTGTGCAAGGATGGATTCGACATTCAAGACGGTTCTTCCCGCGTTGTCTTGCTAATGAGGATATTGCTTGTGATGTTGATGAAATTCTCTGGCCAGATCCAGCTAGGCAAAGAGATAATGTATAGTATGTTTACTGTAGTATTTTCTGTACAATATTGTCAGTTTTTTTCAGATAATTTTTTATGTTTGTTGTTGTTGTTATTTACTGTAATTGTAACCTGTACTGGATACAGTATTTTACGTTTGTCTGTTGTTTGCTGAGATAACAGTGTTATGCACACTACTGTAGTAGCATGAAAACTGGGACATGTTTTGTTGTGATTCTCCATGTTGACATGTTGACTGATTTGGGTATATGGAGAGAAATAAATGATATTTTTCCTCAGTCTGCAGCATTGGTCTTGTGTAGTGTTTGTATAGTTGCACTTTCTCTGTGTACTTCATTTACAGTACTCTAATCACTGAGAATTAGACTTGCTAAAAGTGTTTTAGATTAGCAACAGCAGTGTGTAACTGGTTCAAAAAGATTGAAGTCATATGAAATGTGTGTGTTTCATATGGTAACAAAATATTGTTTTTATGAAGTCGTGTATAGTTTTGACAAAAGTGTTCCATTTTGCAAATTATCTGAAGTGTTGTGCTACTTTGGTGTAGGGTTGTGCTAATTGTGTGTAGTGTTTTGACAAACCGGGCCCTGTTTTCAAAATTGTGCTTAAACAATTGAAAAAAACTGTAATCTCCACCAACACACACACACACACGTACACATACACGTACACATACACATACACACACACACACACACACACACACACACACACACACACACACACACACACACACACACACACACACACACACACACACACACACACACACACACACATAGTGTTGAATATAGACAGGTGTGTTTCTTTCTAAATCATGTCCAAACAAATGAATTGGCCACAGGTGGACTCCAATCAAGTTGAGGTGACATCTCGAGGATGATCAAAGGAAATTGGATGCACCTGAGCTCAATTTGGAGTGTCATAGCAAAGGGGTCTGAATACTTGTGTAAATTCGATATTTCTATATTTCATTTTCAATGCATTTGCTAACATTTCTAACATTTCATTTTAGTCCATTTTGAATTCAGGCTGTAACACAACAAAATGTGGAATAAGTCAAGGGGTATGAATATTTTCTGAAGGCACTTAAAGGAAAGGTTCACCCATTCTGAATGTTATATTGTTTTTGTGCATCTCTTAGTGATGTTCTATCGATTCCCTGGGTCATTTCATGTTTTCATATGTATCTGAGTTATTGGAATTCAAGCAGGCAGGAATCCGTCCGGTATGATGTAGCACTGTGATAAAGTCGCTCTCACTACACTGGAAGTGAATAGGAATACGACTGTCAGATTTCAATACTGCCCGATGTCATAACTCGGGAGGATGTCTTCTCTCGAATGAGCCATTGATCATATTGTTGCAAAATGTGTAATTTAACGGAGGGTATAGCACATTTTTCCTTTTTGTGACTAGTTTCAGGAAACTAGGCATATGTCGCGCGTCAATACGTCACAGGAGAGGCATCTGAATGTAAACATGTATTTTTTATGTCCCTTAATAACAAACTTGTATGCCATGTGTAAATACGAATAAAATTGTTAAATTACGAGCCTAGTTGGTTTAGCCACGGAAATTGACAGGAACCTTCCCGCTATCCATTATTGTCTGAGATAACGGATGGGCTGGACATGACGAGCGATGAGTTCGGATTGGTCTGCCATGTAGCGCGCTTCTGTCTATAACATGAGCTGCTCAGTATGTGTAGGTAATCCTTTCTAATGTGGCTTTTTTGAAAGATGCTGTCCACTTTCTGGAGGACCGAGTTTTGAAATCAGTGGAATGTCCGGTGGAAGCAGAGTATGATAGCTATGGAGATGGAAAAGATTCTAGCATTTGATTGCAAATATGTGGAGGGAGTTGAAAAGAGAACACACTGTTGTATAAAACACCTCCGGATTACATCTTGAAACTAACGGCAAGCATGGCTTTCATGACAGAGAGGGAGAAGCGTTCATTCATGTATTTGGGTAAGAGAGTCTAGCTAGCTACATTTTCAGATATTATACGTTTCTTATTTTGACAGAAGTAGTTTTCATTGCAAGTTAAAGCCTACTGTTAGCTAGCTAGCTAATGTTAGCTGACTGGCTCGCTAGCTAGCATTACATTTATGATCTGTGTAGTAATATTATTCAAATCTCAGAGCCATTTGCATTGCTAGTTATAACCTAATGTTAGCTAGCTAGCTAACATTGAACCTAGTTGGTTAGTTTTAGCTACCAGCAGATTCATGCAGGGTAGTAACGTTATCAGTTGGGATAATGGTTCATTGTTTAGCTATCTAGCTAGCTACATGTCTAAACAAAAGACTCCACTATGCAAGTAACCATTTCACAGTACCGTTTACACCTTCTGTATCCTGTGCATGTGACAAACTTGTGTGTGTTTTCCAGAGACGGTAATGTGAAGAACAACATGACCTGAACCAAAGTCAAATTAGGATATAACGTTAGGCCAACGAGACAGTGTCCAAGTTCTAAAATTATCCGGTAGAATGCCCTGATTTTATTTCATCACACTCACAACCGTGATCTATTTTCTGTAATTCACTCGCTATTCACTTGTAAATAATTATCTTGTTGTGAGTTTATTTTCCTGTAATAATGAATAGAAATTAGCTAAAGTTAAGACATTGTCAGCTATATGATATGGTCATTATTTGAACTGGCTAGGCAGCTAACTTAACATTAGCTAGCTAGCTAACAAGCTAGAAACTAACCAAAAGTTGCTAAATTCATTTTTAAACGGATGGGTTTATTGGTGTTAAAATACACCAGTTACGCTATTTTGGACCATCAGGCTGCTGATCTCATGCAACCTGTCGTTTTTGTGTTAATACTTTTTCATAATGACAAAGACAAGTTTGATATCGGACGACAATAGAATGTTCATGATGTCACTGCAACAACTATATACAGACATGTTGATAGACGTAGTATAAACCAGCCTTTAGTATTGAAATCTTTGGTTGTTTAGTACACTACCATACTCACTCTGTTTAGCACATGGCCTCACATGTGAATCCTTAAAGAGATGGGTGGGGCTAAGGCTTAAGAGGGTGTGACCAATACTAAATGGGTGTAGACAAAGAAGAGGTGTACCAAAACATTCAAGGGCCATTTTCTCAAAAGTTGATCAACTTTCAGTTATTTCCTATTGGTCCTCAACTTTAGTGCATGATAAACCATTTTCTAGCTCTGAGTCTCTACTTATATCCAATGTAAAAAACATAATTTCAAATGTTGCTACATAAGACCGAATCAAGACGGTCGGTCACATTTGTCTGCCCCTTTAGTCCAGGGTGCATTGCCATTTTTTTTCTGAGGTCTTGGCTGATTTCTTTTGATTTTCCAATGATGTCAAGCAAAGAGGCACTGAGTTTGAAGGTAGGCCTTGAAATACATCCACAGGTACACATCCAATTGACTCAAATGATATAAATTAGCCTATCAGAAGCTTCTAAATCGATGACATCATTTTCTGGAATTTTCCAAGCTGTTTAAAGGCACAGTCAATTTTGTGTATGAAAACTTCTGACCCACTGGAATTGTGATACAGTGAATTATAAGTGAAATAATCTGTCTGTAAACAATTGTTTATAAAAAAGGGCACTGATTGGTAGATGTAAAGCAGATGCTGAATATCCCTTTGAGCATGGTGAAGTTATTAATTAAGCTTTGGCTGGTGTATCAATACACCCAGTCACTACAAATATACAGGTGTCCTTCCTAGCTCAGTGAGTGAAAAGGAAGTATGTACAGAATAAAAATATTCCAAAACATGCATCCTGTTTGCAACAAGGCACTAAAGTAATACTGTAATAATTGTGGTAAAGACATTAACTTTTTGTCCTGAATACATAGCGTTATGTTTGGGGAAAATCCAACAAAACACATCACTGTGTACCACTCTTCATAATTTCAAGCATGGTGGTGGCTGCATCATGTTATGGGTATGCTTGTCATTGGCAATGACTAGGGAGTTTTTTCAGATAAAAAGAAAGGGAACACAGCTATAAGCACAGGCAAAATCCTAGAGGAAAACCTGGTTCAGTCTGTTTTCCAAGAGACACTGGGAGACAAATTCACCTTTCAGCAGGACAATAACCTGAAACGTAAGACCAAATCTATGCTAGAGTTGCTTACCAAGATGACATTGAATGTTCCTGAGTGGCCTAGTTACAGTTTTGATTTAAATCTGCTTGAAAATCTATGGCAAGACTTGAAAATAGTTGTCTAGCAATGATCAACAATCAACTTGACAGAGCATGAAGAATAAAAAAATAAATAATGGGCAAATATTGTACAATCCAGGTTTGCAAAGCTCCTAGAGACTTACCCCAAAAGACTCACAGCTATAATCGCCACCAAAGGTGCTTCTACAAGCTTCTACAAGTGTGAATACATAGGTAAATTAGATATTTATGTATTTAATTTCAATACATTTAATCAATTTTGAATTCAGGCTGTAACACAACGGTATCAATACTTTCTGAAGGCACTGTATAGTCCAGTTTGTAACATTCTCTATGAAATGAGATGTTAAATGATGCGTGATTCAATGTAGTGAGCTTTGAAATTATGGATGTATGTCCATTTAAAAGTGGTTACAATTCATGACATTTTGATAACTGTAGAATGTACTTTTTGAAAATACTAATATTAAAGGACAAAAATACCCCAAAATCTCAAAATAATATGGGCGCTGAACATTTCGTGAGTAGGATTTAGCCCATTTTCAATCAGATACGAGGATGAAACATTAAAATATCTATGATTCACATATCATGTAAGTATATATTTTGAAATGATGCATTTCTTGAGGAATACGGATACATACATTATCAGGCAATGACTACAGATATGGTACAGTTCTGAAAATATGTGGATTTGTTCATGCCTGAGTATAACGGCTTGGATACAATTTGTCAGCATGTTGACAGTTTGTTAACTCCCTTTCCAGAATTAGAATATTCTACAGTATGTAAGCGGGTGCACGCCCATCATGTGACTGTCTTGAATGTATCTCACCCCAGATATCTCCCTGGATTCATATGGTAACAGGGAGATTTCGGAGGTCCAGATTGGATGCATGTAGAAACTGTCCCATTACGGAGAATATCCTAGTACTGAATATGAAATGAAAGACATGCATATCTGGAGCATGTCTACTCCTTATACCTAATAAAATGTCAGATATCTGAAAATATATAGATAAATATATCTCCTGATATTGATCCTTTTCGCCCAGTGACACACAGTGCCTGTGGACTGATGTTATGCTTGTGGTGGATAGTGGGAGAAATGCCTTCTGACAATCTATGTGGTTGTAGGAGGTGCAGACATTAATTGAAGTGGAGCTGCCTGATTGCTGTGTGCCTATTACAGTAGAGTGATGGGGATTGTGTGTGTGTGTGTGTGTGTGTGTGTGTGTGTGTGTGTGTGTGTGTGTGTGTGTGTGTGTGTGTGTGTGTGTGTGTGTGTGTGTGTGTGTGTGTGGTGCTGTCGATAGACAAGTGATGCTGCTGCTGCATATGCAACAAGCTCTCACAGTCTCACTGCAAAGTTAGACGTTTGTCCACGTGTACATACAAACTTCACATTTCGAAGTTGCTCTAAACATCAAATTTCGACATGTTTGTTGACACCGCACTGCCAATCACTGGGAGTGACCCTCGGATCTAACTGACTATACCTCATGAGTCTTGATGTCTGCATCTGTTAAAAGAGATGAGAAGACAGGAAGATGGAAAAACAGTTAACCTCACTCAACCCCAGACATGGAGATTATTATGCAGCTTCAGCACAACCAGGAAGCTCAGAGGAATGACAGTGTAACTGAAGAAAAGAGATGGAAAGAGGAAAGAGTGTCTGAGGATCACATGCTCAAGTCTTTTTCCATCCATTTTTTAAATTATTATGTTTTGGCTCTGGCACTGAATGACTTACAGTATATTCTACTTGAAGGTTTTTAATGATAGAATAGTTTGAATGAAGTGTGTTTTCATATGCAAGTTCCCTGCTCGGACGAATGTGTTTCTGCACTACCAGTGATTTTAAATTAAGGGATATTAAACAGCTGTGTTTTCATGTGTGTGTGAGTAATATATTTTCTGTGTTTCTACAGGGATATCAATGGGGTCTTACAGGGACATAACAGTAAAGTGAGTTAGCGTTTCCTCAGACATCGCTGTGAGCCTATGAACGTTAGAGAGCAGCAGCAGCAGCTCATCTCCTCCTGCAGCTATCAGCCCGCTGATTGGTACATAAGCTTGGTATTAGGAGGAATCCAATCTGTGTAATAGCCAGGGGGGTTGGTGTGTGTGTGTCTGTGAATGTGTGCGTGCATCAGTGTGTGTGTGTTTGTGAAGCTTTGTGTACTTGTGTGTGTGACTGTGTCTGTGTGTGTGTGTGTGTGTGTGTGTGTGTGTGTGTGTGTGTGTGTGTGTGTGTGTTTTGCGTGCGTGCGTGTGTGCGTGTGTGTGTCTAATGGCGAGGGATTCCAATGGATTTGCTCCAGTCCTCCTGCCTCCAGGCCTAACCATCAGCGAGCTAGTTGGCACGATTAGATATCCAGCCAGTCAATGCAGTAACGCTTAGCTGTGTCATATTCATAGACCAATGCTTACTCTGAGTGTGACTGTTAAGTCTTCGTCTCAAATGGCACCATATTCCCTATATAGTGCACTACTTTTGACCAGAGCCCTATAGGCCCTGGTAAAAGTATTGCACTATATAGGGAATAATAGGGTTCCATTTGGGATGCTAATTGTTCTTTTGACCAATCAGATCAGCTCTGAAAAAGATCAGATGTGAAAAGATCTGACGTGATTGGTCAAAAGACCAATTAGTGGAAATAATATCAGAATTGTAAATGCAGCCAGAGGTTTATGTTAAACTGGGATGACTGATTATGAGGCTCCCTGCCCGGGTCGAATGGTCAGTGTGACTGTGTGTTTGTGTGTGTGTGTGTGTGTGTGTGTGTGTGTGTGTCTGTGCGTGCGTGTGTGTGTGTGTGCCGGGCCGGATTAATGAAGGGATTTAGCAGGGCTGAAGCCCCTTGGCCCAGTCCCATGGGGGGCCCAAGAGGCAGCAAAATAAATGTTTTAATAAATAATAATAATAATAAAAATAAATAAGGAAATGTATACTGTATATATTATATATACAGTATATATTATATATGTAGTATATATTTTATAGTTTTTCACTGCAACCGCCAACCACAGGAAGACTCAGGAGCCCGCTCTCAATGAGTGTAGACAGCCTGCTGCTGCCACTCAGCTAATCATCAGATGGGGGAAGGAGAGGAGGTAGGGGTCCGACATGGGTAACTGGCGGGCCCTGCCTTGATTGGGTAACTGATTAATACAAAAAATGCATAAACTGCATAATAAATAAATGTGACTGGTCAATTGTGTGAGTCAGGGGGCTTGGCAAAAGACAGTAGGGGCACCATTTTTTTTACCAACCACAGGAGCCCGCTCTCAGTCTTCAAAATACACCAGAGAGCATAATTTAGCCATAGAGGATCAATAGTTTATAAGTGCATTTGGAAAGTATTCAGACCCCTTGACTTTTTCCACATTTTGTTACGTTACAGCCTAATTCTGAAATTGATGAAATTGTTTCCCCCCTCATCTACACACAATACCCTATAATGACAAAGCAAAAATAGGTTTTTAGACATCTTTGCAAAGGTATTACAAACAAATCCTGGAAAAATCTCATTTACATAAGTATTCAGACCCTTTATTCAGTACTTTGTTGAAGCACCTTTTGGCAGTAATTACAGCCTCGAGTCTTCTTGGATATGACGCTACAAACGTGGCACACCTGTATTTGGGGAGTTTCTCCCATTCTTCTCTACAGATCCTCTCAAGCTCTGTCAGGTTGGATGGGGATTGTCGCTGCACAGCTATTTTCAGGTCTCTCCAGAGATGTTCGATCGGATTCTGGTCCGGGTTGTCCCGAAGCCATTCCTGCGGTTTCTTGGCTGTGTGCTTAGGGTCATTATCTTGTTGGAAGGTGAACCTTCGCCCCACTCTGAGGTCCTGAGCGCTCTGGAGCAGGTTTTCATCAAGGATCTCGTTGTACTTTGCTCCATTCATCTTTCCCTCGATCCTGACTAGTCTCCCAGTACCTGCCACTGAAAAACATAATAATAATAATATATAACAATATGCCATTTAGCAGACGCTTTTATCCAAAGCGACTTACAGTCATGTGTGCATACATTTTTGTGTATGGGTGGTCCTGGGGATCGAACCCACTACCTTGGCGTTACAAGCGCCGTGCTCTACCAGCTGAGCTGCAGAGGACCCCACGGCATGATGCTGCAGCCACCATACGTCACAGTAGGGATGGTGCCAGGTTTCCTCCTGACGTGATGCTTGGAGTTCAGGCCAAAGAGTTCAATCTTGGTTTCATCAGACCAGAGAATCTCGTTTCTCATGGTCTGAGAGTCCTTTAGGTTCCTTTTGGCAAATTCCAAGCGGGCTGTCATGTCCGTTTTACTGAGGAGTGGCTTCCGTCTGGCCACTCTATCATAAAGTCCTGATTGGTAGAGTGCTGCAGAGATGGTTGTAATTCTGGAAGGTTCTCCCATCTCCACAGAGGAACTCTGGAGCTCTGTCAGAGTGACCATCGGGTTCTTGGTCACCTCCCTGACCAAGGCACTTCTCCCCCGATTGCTCAGTTTGGCTGGGCAGCCAGCTCTAGGAAGAGTCTTAGTGGTTCCAAACTTCTTCCATTTAAGAATGATGGAGGCCACTGTGTTCTTGGGGACCTTCAATGCTACAGAAATGTTTTGGTACCCTTCCCCAGATCTGTGCCTCGATACAATCCTGTCTCGGAGCTCTACAAACACTTCCTTCGACCTCATGGCTTGATATTTGCTAAGACATGCACTGTAAACTGTGGGACCTTATATAGACAGGTGTGTGCCTTTCCAAATCATGTCCAATCAATTGAATTTACCACAGGTGGACTCCAATCAAGTTGTAGAAACATCTCAAGGATAATCAATGGAAACAGGATGCACCTGAGCTCAATTTTGAGTCTCATAGCAAAGGGTCTTTTTTTTTTTATACAAGTTTTTATTCAATCCATTTTAGAATAAGGTTGTAACAAAATGTGGAAAAAGTCAAGAGGTCTGAATTCTTTCCGAATGTACTGTATATATATTGCCTCCTTATATTGTACAGTCTATGTGTCATTGGCCTGGGCTATTTGTTTGACTTCAAGACCAGATTGATCCCAGTTTGTCAGAGAAGCCACTAATTTCAGTAATTTGTGTGGTATTAAAAAATATTCAGCTAATGATTTCTGTAATGTAAATTACATAGAATTGCATAAAATGCAAAAAAAATTCAGCACATGTGTAAAAATCATAAAAAAATGCCTCTGCTCAACTGTAGTCTATGCCACATGGCAAATGTTATTCTGGCTTTATTATAAAGGGGCTTTTTCTTCAACAGTAAATTTACCACGCATGGAATTGCATCTTGGTGCACGGATTAGTTTACAGAAAAATATGGAGTGGGGGGCTATTAAAAAACAAAGCCGCGGGTCTATGATTTCTTAATCCGGCCCTGTGTGTGTGTGTCAGTCAGTCAGTCAGTCCATCCTTCTATCTGTCTTTCTGTCTGTCTGACTGCCTGTCTGTCAGTCCATTTCTCTGTCTAAATGTCTGACTGCCTGCCTGCCTGTCTGTCTGTCTGTCTGTACCTCATCTAAGAGCTAAGAGCATGCTCTTTCAGCCTTGTTCCATACCTCCTGGGGTTTATAACACAAGCATGTTCTCCTGATCTCTTCTCTTACTCTATTTTCTTCCCCTAGCCTTACTCTATCTCCCCCCCACTCCTCTCACCCCCTAGCCTTACTCTATCTCCCCCCCACTCCCCTCACCCCCCTAGCCTTACTCTATCTCCCCCCCACTCCTCTCACCCCCCCTAGCCTTACTCTATCTCCCCCACTCCTCTCACCCCCTAGCCTTACTCTATCTCCCCCCACTCCCCTCACCCCCTTTGCCTTACTCTATCTCCCCCCCACTCCCCTCACCCCCTTTGCCTTACTCTATCTCCCCCCCACTCCCCTCACCCCCTAGCCTTACTCTATCTCCCCCCACTCCCCTCAGCCCCTAGCCTTACTCTATCTCCCCCACTCCCCTCACCCCCCTGGCCTTACTCTATCTCCCCCCACTCCCTTCAGCCCCTTAGCCTTACTCTATCTCCCCCCCACTCCCCTCACCCCCCTAGCCTTACTCTTTCCCTCCTCTCTCTCTTGTTGAAGGAGATTGATGTCCAAAGGGTCTTTGTCTGGTTTGTAGGCTCCAGACAGACTCAGACAGACTCAGATACTGTACAGTACATGGGGGGAGGAAGTGTGTGTGTGTGTGTGTGTGTGTGTGTGTGTGTGTGTGTGTGTGTGTGTGTGTGTGTGTGTGTGTGTGTGTGTGTGTGTGTGTGTGTGTGTGTGTGTGTGTGGGTGTGTGTAGCTGTGGAGACAGAGCCAGTGTGTTTTTATGGCCATTACTCATCATGTCCATGCCTCACTGGGCTGCTGCTCTGTTGCCGTGGGGATAACTGCTGGGTAAGCAGGGCTGAGGGAGTCTGCCTCTGTCTGTCTGCTGTGGACTGATGCACAAACACACAAACACACAAATACACACATACACACAAACACGCGCACACACACACCCGCCTCATCTCTCTCTCTCTCTCTCTCTCTCTCTCTCTCTCTCTCTCTCTCTCTCTCTCTCTCTCTCTCTCTCTCTCTCTCTCTCTCTCTCTCTCTCTCTCTCTCTCGCTCTCATTCTATCCGCCCTAAGGAAAATCCCAGCCAGGATGATAAAGGACATAATGCTAACTGATGCCTAGCTAACATGCACCAGCCAGAGAGGTACCAGGAGGACAGGGAGGTATAGATAACTGCCAGAAAGTTCTCTGTGTTTTCTGGTCATTTCCCACACACAGACGACAGGGTGACCTGGCCACGATGAAGAGGTCGCCATGCCAACGTGTCGCTGACACTTGTTTGGCCCAGCGTTACCAAGCTGTCACCCGCAGAGAGCCCCCCTGCCAGGTCGTGTTTAGCCCATCACCATGACAATGGGATTATCCGTGACAGGGGCCACCTGAGTCAGACCCTGACGGGTCAGCCACCTGCAGCTGAGTCTGGGTCTGTGTGTGTGTGAGGCCAGGTCGCTCAAGATCCAAGGCAAAATTCGACATTCGTCCAGGTACCCAGGATGTCGGGAATTGATTCAAAACAGGCCATTAGGGGCAACGGTGAACGCTACCATGAAGTAGGTTTGGGTTTTGCTAGGGTGTTGTGGACGGGGATGGCTGAAGCTGCGAGCTCTGGCTCTGAGGGTCGCGTATTCAATCCCAGTGCTAAACACTCGTTTTTTATTTTTTTATTTTAACCCCATCCCAAACCTTAACCCTGACCTTAACCTTTCGGAATTAATGCCTAAACTTAACCTTCGAAATTTGACGTTCATGGACAAACCTCCAATACTGAAGTGAGACTGTGAGAGCTTGTTGGTGTGTGTATGTGTGTCTGTGTGTGTGTGTCTGTGTGTGACACAGCCATACTGGTCATTACACCTGCAGCATATTAGAGATCCTTCCTAACAGTGGCAAATGAATGAAACTCAAATCACTATTCATGAAGCTGAAGAACAAGCAGACAGACAACACATGAGTCATTCTAGGAGCCAGCAAACTGTCAACACTGTGGCTTTACTGACCTCACCGGAAGGAGTTGGGCTGCTTCCCAAATGGCACCCTATTCCTATACCTTACAAAGTGCACTACTTTTGACCAGAGCCTTAAGAGGCCATGTCAAAAGCAGTGCATATAGGTAATATGGTGTAATTTCGGACGCAGGTCTGTCCAATCCACAGTGTGTGTAGATCTGTGCTGCTAACCATGGCTCTGTCCCAGGGTGCCCTGCTGTCTGCTCCAGACATCCCATGATGCCTTGAGGGTGATTTATGCACCTCTGTCCTCCCCTGTTCAGTGGCTCGGTGCCCTGCCATGGTGCCTTCTGGGTAAAAACGGAGGGTGAGTGTCTGAGTGGTGAGTTATTAAAGAGGCGTGATATTCCTCTGTCATGCTCTACCTCTCAGTGTGTATGTGTGTGTGTGTGTGTGTGTGTGTTTTTGTGTGTGTGTGTCACAGGAGGCTGCTGAGGGGAGAACGGTTACTAATAATAGCCGGAACGGAGCAAAGGGAATGGCATCAAATGGAAACCATGTGTTTGATGTATTTGTTACCATTCCACCCATTCCATATCAGTCATTCGAACGATCCCGTTCTCCCCAATTAAGGTGCCACCAACCTCCTGTGGTGTGTGTGTGTAATTTATTGTCCTTTCTCAGTATTTTTTCATTACATGTTTCTATGTGAAACATGCCATGCTCATGAAGCTGTCTCTATTCCTCTTGCTCTCTCCCCTCCGTCCTCAAAATGAGGACTTTCACAGACTTTAAAGAAAGTATCACTGCCTCCTTCTCACAAATGATCCAAAAAATATAAAAATTAAATAAAGTTGGTTCAACACAGTGGCGGGTCATTTTGACCCTAGGACAATGGGAGGGTTAAGAAGGCACACCTGTTAATTGAAATGCATTCCATGTGACTACATCATGAAGCTGGTTGAGAGAATGCCAAGAGTGTGCGAAGCTGTCATCAAGGCAAAGGGTGGTGTCAACATCTGGGTGAAGTGGTGAAACGGAATCAGGTGCAGGACACAGAACTGAGAAATGAATGGATTTACTAAAACAAAAGTAAACCATAACAAATCCTCCACGCAGGGAAGAGCAGAACAACAGCTCACCAAACGACGTAAAACAACGGACAATCACGCACAAACCCAGGAGGGAAAACAGAGGTAATTATAGGGAAACAAATAAGCATAATAGTAACAGGTGTGAATAATAAAGACAAGACTAGTGTAACACAGAAACATCGATTGGTGGCAGCTAGTACTCCGGTGACGACGAATGCCGAAGCCTGCCCGAGCAAGGAGGAGGGGCAGCCTCGGCTGTATTTGTGACTGGTGGCTACTTTGAAGAATCTCAAATATAAAATAGATTTTGATTTGTTTAACACTTTTTTGGTTACTACATGATTCCATATGTGTTATTCCATAGTTTTGATGTCTTCACTATTATTCTACATTGTAGAAAATAGTAAAAATAAAGAAAAACCCTTGAAGTAGTAGGTATTTCCAAACTTTTGACTGATACTGTATAGTTGTTTCAGCTAATTATTATTAAGTAACTGGTTCAACAGCCTTTTTTAGTTGACTCAACTTTATTATTCAACATATCCTCACCTGAGATTTAAACTCACTACCTCTTAGTTCATTGCATTCCGATCTTCCTGCTACGCAACCATTTCTGTGTCAGTTATAAATTAATCTGACTATTCTCTCATCATTGATTTTATACTTATTTAAGCAATTTTAGTTTTTCTATATAGTTGTCTAATTTCGGTGGGCCATATTACTCTGTTTTAATGTTACTTCTTAATCACTATGTTAAATAGTTTTTCTTGAGTGTACTTTTAACAGAGCTGAGCAAAGTGTATCAATACAGGTGAAATCAGTCTTTGACACAGACATTGTGGAATTGCAGGGAAATTGGAATTCTGTGAACCAAGAGGTTGTGAGTTCAAATCCCAGGTGAGGACATAATAATTACTGTATAAATGAACATGCACAATCTAATAATGAATGCCAAATATGTACGTTGAAAACATTGTATGTTAAAAGCACTGTGTGTATGTAAGTAGCGCCATAGTTCTTTTCAGGTAAGATGCCCAAATAATAATTTCGAGTTGAATGAACATTTGAGTTAATTTGAGAAAACCCATAATTTTAAATTGACTGAATTTTTGCCTTAGTTTTCTCATGTTTCTCATGTTTGGGCCAACTAAAAATGTTAAGTTCAGGTAACACTTTGACTGAAAAGTTGAGTAAACAAAAAAAAAAAGGCTGTGTAACCAGTTACTTAGTAATATTTAGTTGAAACAACTAGTGTTAAAGTTTGGTGTGTGTGACAGGGACACTTATCAGGCACACTGTGTGTGTGTGTGTGTGTGTGTGTGTGTGTGTGTGTGTGTGTGTGTGTGTGTGTGTGTGTGTGTGTGTGTGTATGCCCTGTCCACTGAGTGGTGTGTGTATGAGTAGCGTTCACAGGGATAAAGATTACCTCTCGCTGTAATTGGTCAGATAACATCCGTAAACCAGCGCCCCCAGGTAATCTCCCCTCCGTTTATTAAGATCTGATCTACGACATGCTCCTGCTGTGGAGATCACGGGCCTTCATTAACTCTACCTGCTGTCCTATCTGATCTGGGGCCTGGGCTGCAGTAATTATCTCCCACCCTGACAGACAGACTGATATTTCAATATTAACTGATATGATAACACTGTGTCCCTCAGCAGATGCTCATACTTTGATGTTTGTGTTTTAAGCGTGTGTGGATGATGTGGCTCTGTTTCACTAACTATATTCTCAATGGCTATAGAATGTAACAGACACGCAGATACTATACAATACATGAAGTCAACTCTGTGTACAACGCTGTGAGTTTGAATTAAAGGTGTTTCACCACAGTGTTCCTTATTCACCATATAAAGCTACAGATTGATCAATCAACCTATCAAATGTACACTGCTCAAAAAAATTAAGGGAACACTAAAATAACACATCCTAGATCTGAATGAATGAAATAATCTTATTAAATACTTTTTTCATTACATAGTTGAATGTGCTGACAACAAAATCACACAAAAATTATCAATGGAAATCAAATGTATCAACCCATGGAGGTCTGGATTTGGAGTCACACTCAAAATTAAAGTGGAAAACCACACTACAGGCTGATCCAACTTTGATATAATGTCCTTAAAACAAGTCAAAATGAGGCTCAGTAGTGTGTGTGGCCTCCACGTGCCTGTATGACCTCCCTACAATGCCTGGGCATGATCCTGATGAGGTGGCAGATGGTCTCCTGAGGGATCTCCTCCCAGACCTGGACTAAAGCATCCGCCAACTCCTGGACAGTCTGTGGTGCAATGTGGCGTTGGTGGATGGAGCGAGACATGATGTCCCAGATGTGCTCAATTGGATTCAGGTCTGGGGAACGGGCGGGCCAGTCCATAGCATCAATGCCTTCCTCTTGCAGGAACTGCTGACACACTCCAGCCACATGAGGTCTAGCATTGTCTTGCATTAGGAGGAACCCAGGGCCAACCGCACCAGCATATGGTCTCACAAGGGGTCTGAGGATCTCATCTTGGTACCTAATGGCAGTCAGGCTACCTCTGGCGAGCACATGGAGGGCTGTGCGGCCCCCCAAAGAAATGCCACCCCACACCATGACTGACCCACCGCCACACCGGTCATGCTGGAGGATGTTACAGGCAGCAGAACGTTCTCCACGGCGTCTCCAGACTCTGTCACGTCTGTCACATGTGCTCAGTGTGAACCTGCTTTCATCTGTGAAGAGCACAGGGCGCCAGTGGCGAATTTGCCAATCTTGGTGTTCTCTGGCAAATGCCAAACGTCCTGCACGGTGTTGGGCTGTAAGCACAACCCCCACCTGTGGATGTCGGGCCCTCATACCACCCTCATGGAGTCTGTTTCTGACCATTTGAGCAGACACATGCACATTTGTGGCCTGCTAGAGGTCATTTTGCAGGGCTCTGGCAGTGCTCCTTTTGCTCCTCCTTGCACAAAGGCGGAGGTAGCGGTCCTGCTGCTGGGTTGTTGCCCTCCTACGGCCTCCTCCACGTCTCCTGATGTACTGGCCTGTCTCCTGGTAGCGCCTCCATGCTCTGGACACTACGCTGACAGACACAGCAAACCTTCTTGCCACAGCTCGCATTGATGTGCCATCCTGGATGAGCTGCACTACCTGAACCACTTCTGTGGGTTGTAGACTCCGTCTCATGCTACCACTAGAGTGAAAGCACCGCCAGCATTCAAAAGTGACCAAAACATCAGCCAGGAAGCATAGGAACTGAGAAGTGGTCTGTGGTCACCACCTGCAGAACCACTCCTTTATTGGGGGTGTCTTGCTAATTGCCTATAATTTCCACCTGTTGTCTATTCCATTTGCACAACAGCATGTTACATTTATTGTCAATCAGTGTTGCTTCCTAAGTGGACAGTTTGATTTCACAGAAGTGTGATTGAGTTACATTGTGTTGTTTAAGTGTTCCCTTTATTTTTTTGAGCAGTGTATTTATAAAGCCCTATTCACAAAGTGCTATACAGAAACCCAGACTAAAACCCCAAACAGCAAGCAATGCAGATGTAGAAGCACGGTGGCTAGGAAAAACTCCCTAGAAAGGCAGCAACCTAGGAAGAAACCTAGAGAGTCTCTTTCTCTCTCTCTCTCTCTCTCTCTCTCTCTCTCTCTCTCTCTCTCTCTCTCTCTCTCTCTCTCTCTCTCTCTCTCTCTCTCTCTCTCTCTCTCTCTCTCTCACCTTCTCATGGCTCTACAGTATGGCAGCCTTCGTGCCAGTTGTAGAGTACTGAGTGTCTGATCCTCAGTGTTTGAAGACAGACACAGATACAGCCCTCTGACTCTGATAAGACAGCTCTCCTTTCATACTGGCTCTGTCAGCTTCACTCTCTCTATCTCCCTAACTTAGAATGACTGTTGAATACTTACACTACTCACCACTCCCTCACTGAGAATCACTATCTAATACTGAGACTACTCGCCACTCCCTCACTGAGAATCACTATATAATACTGAGACTGATGAGCAACGATCCTTAGCTGTAACACAAACCGCTGGAAGTATGTGGACACATGGGTAAGCGAGAAGTCACTGTAGTCTGGCCTCCACACACGCACACACACCAAGGTAAGGTAAGGGTTAATGTTTGGGATAGGGTTCAAACAATTTAATTAAAATCAGTGCCTAGCACTGGGATTGAACACGCGGCCCATCCACCATTCCCATGCACAACGCCCTAGCAAGCCGCAAGCTTTCTTGATGGTTATAGCGCTCATGGTTGCCCCCAGTGGACGGTTTTGATCGTTGAATATCGCCTTAGATCTCGAGTGACCTGGCTGCATACACACACACACACACACACACACACACACACACACACACACACACACACACACTACTTACTCTTACACCTTATGAATAACCCTTGGAAATAACGCATCTCTATCTCCTCACTCACAGACCAAACCTAAACCTCAACCTCAGCCCGCACACTGCTTCCTACTGCATTCCTATAGCTCTTAGATCCAGCTATGCCATTCAGTAACTCTGACATGTTGAATTACTACAGGTGTAGGATCTTAGTTTGAGACAGTTTGCTACAGCAGGAAAATAATCCTGCAGCAACAGAAAATGTAAATTCTTATGTGGATTATAATTAATGAGAATTTTTGTAGGGGTTGAAACATTTTTTGTAAGGGAAAATTAAGTCGGAAATGTCAAAGTGGAAATTAGAAACTTCATAAGCCATTTTAAACCTCAAATACACTACAACTTGAAAATGTTCTTCATTGCAGGAAAGTTATCTTGCAACAGGGTGATCAAATTAAGATCCTACACCTGTATGGCCCCGATTCCGGCCCAAGTTAAGTGCGTAAATGGAATGTAATTATCTTTTTATGCACTTTTCTCTCTATGTGTATTCTGACCTTGAATTTAAGCATGAGAATGGCATGCTAGTCACGTGCTATTCGTTCGTGGTTGAGCTAAGAAATTAAGGTGTGTTGGAGGTGTGTCTACAGATACGCTGTATTCTGACCTTGACTCAATTCTCTCATAATTCCACCACCTTTACGCACGAAAATACCATGAATAAGGTAGTGCAAACCTGCCAGTTCCAAGTGAAAAAAGCATCTACTTTCTCTTTTTAACATTTTGCATCATTCCATTCTGTTTACCTTACTTTCCTCGTCCGTGTAAGTTGTTCCTGAGGGTCGCTAGCATTAGTGGATCATATTAGGCTAACGTTGTGCAATAATTTGGGACATGTAGCCTATTTGAATCATTATGGAACTAAGACCACATGTAGCAGGTTAAACCTGGAGCCTGGCACACGGTTCACAACGACTAGACCGTTGTCACACAGTGTCATGATTAGTGAGAACTGGGTAGATTTATAGGACTATTGTTCAAACCCTATTGTACAGCTTTTTCCACCTTCCAATATTTAATCGATTGAACTTAAATATGACAACTTTCAGGATGAATCAAACCACTGTATTTGTTATTCATCACTATATTTTGTGTGTAAAGGCTCTCCAAACTTGTTATTTTTTATGCTTCATACATACTTTCCTAACCCTAAAATGTGCCTAGATAATCTATAAAGTCAGAGTATTTTTTTATCTACCAGTTGGGGCTGAAACGGATACGAAGATGCATAGATGCCATTTTTTCATTGACCCCTATTTTCTGAACCCGTTCCTCGATGTATTCTAGTCTGTAGACAAAATTCTAATTAAAGGTACACCGTATTTAAAGGGATGGCTTAAAAAATCTGTTGGCCAGCAAGTGGGAGGGTTTTCAGCGGTTACATTTGATTTATTAAGCACGTGCAAGGGAAGCACGCCTGCAAAGCCCGTTACGTACCTTCATAAGGTATGTCTGAATACCAACCACTGAGAAGTGCGTAGGAAAGGCGTGTGTAAGAAAGATGTGATTCCCTACGTCGAAATCGGGCCCTAAGTGCTTAGTTTGGAGGTGCAGTATGCGTGAAATTACTGTGATGTATATATGTGAATGTTGACAAACAAACCACGATCCCAGGACTCACACTCACTCACACACACACACACACACCTACTGATGGGCTCATCCATACTGCATTGATTGGAAAATAATTACTACAGTGGGCCTTGGACACAATAATAGATGGGGGGATGGAGAGAGAGGGGGGGGAGAGAGAGATAGAGAGAGAGAGAGAGAGATATAGAGAGAGAGAGAGAGAGAGAGAGAGAGAGAGAGAGAGAGAGAGAGAGAGAGAGAGAGAGAGAGAGAGAGAGATGAAGTCGAACGGTCGCTGGTTCGAATACCCGGGCCGACAAGTTTAAAAATCTGTTGATGTGCCCTTGAGCAAGGCACTTAAACCTAATTTGCTCCAGGGGCGCCATACTACTATGACTGACCCTGTAAAACAACACATTTCACTGCACCTATCCAGTGTATGTGGCAATAAAGCATATTTTTTTTATTTGTTATATTTTAGTGAGTAGAGGGTAGAATGCTGACTGCTGTGGTTTGGAGCTGACTGCTGTGGTTTGGAACTGACTGAAATGTTGATGAAAAGCAGACTGATGAAAATGTCTGGGGGGCGGGGTTTGTAGCTGTCTCAGCAGAAAAAGTGTGTGTGTGTGTGTGTGCGTTCGTGTGGAGAAACAGAGACTTTTCTGACAGACAGGGGGGTGAATTACATCTGAATCTGACCGTCAGCACTGCCAACAAACTGCCATAACCTGACGTGGGATCAGTTACTGCTACACAAAAAACACAATGTCATTTTATTCTGCTTTAGGCAACAGCAGCAAAGCTTTAAGCTGCAGGCAGGGTAAATATCTCATAAACTCACTCTGTCTCCTGAAAGTTACATCTTCCTTCTCTTCAGAGACTCAGACTGTGAACTCTGCAACAAACACCTGGAATATTGACCTGAACCAACCTGTAAAACTGATCCACCAACAGTCATATCTGTGTTTGCTTGTGACTGAGAAAGAGTCAATGTGTGAATGATCATGTATGAGTGCTGCTGTGTGTGTGTGTGTGTGTGTGTGTGTGTGCATGCTTTTGTCTGTTGGTCTGTGTGCGGTTGCGTGCATGTGTTTGTGTGCATGTGTGTTCATGTGCCTGTGTGTTTGCATCCAGGTTAAGGTGTATCCTGGAGAGCCTGAATCCAAGCCTCTACTCCACTCCTCAATCAAAGTCATTGATCCATCCATTCCCCTCGGTGCTCTGTCTGCCTCTCAGGCTACGTCCCAAATGGCACCCTATTCCCTATGTAGTGCACTACTTTGACCAGAGCCCATAGTATTGTAGTGTATAGGAAATAGGATGCCATTTGGGACCCTGACTCTGTGGACCAGTCCATTTGGTCCTGCTGTGTTTGGCAGCGGGCTGCAGCAGACACAGTTACTCTGTACACTAACTGTGTGACAGAGTGGTGAGATAGATGGGTCTGCTCTGAGTAATGGGATTGGATCACTTCAGAAACGTCATTTCTGGCTCCAAGACGCAACGCTAAATATCATTATATTAAGATGGATATCCACAGCAGAGCAGCACCGGACCGCATGCAGTACTACAGCACTCTGTCTCTTTTACTCTTTTACTAGTCTGTCTGTCTCTCTCTCTTTTTTTCTCTCTCTTTCGCTGTCTCTCTCTCCCTGTTCTTACTGTACATCTGCATCTCACTTGCTCTTTCCCTCTGCTTCTCACTGTTTCTCCTTCCCTATCTCTCTCCTCTCTCCTTCCGTCCGTCCGTCCGTCCCTCTCTCTCTCTCTCTCTCTCTCTCTCTCTCTCTCTCTCTCTCTCTCTCTCTCTCTCTCTCTCTCTCTACTACTATAGTATGATATTATTCATTAGTTCTGAAATATTCAGGAGTTAGGATCAGGGTAATTTACCATGGTGGAAGCAGTGACTCTCAACAGGGAAATTATTTTAATTCACTGGTACAGTTACACAATCTCTCACTTACACTACAAACGACTCCCATTTCTAGGACAGCAAGGTCACCAAAGGTAAATGTTTCGGTGTACTGTGAGTGCATGGGTATGTCTTTGCTGTGTATATACAGTCGTGGTCAAAAGTTTTGAGAATGACACAAGTATTGGTATTCACAAAGTTCGCTGCTTCAGTATTATGAGATATTTATGCAAAGAGTTTATGCAAAGAGTCAATATTTGCAGTGTTGACCCTTCTTTTTCAAGACCTCTGCAATCCGCCCTGACATGCTGTCAATTAAATTATGGGCCACATCCTGACTGATGGCAGCCCATTCTTGCATAATCAATGCTTGGAGTTTGTCAGAATTTGTGGGTTTTTGTTTGTCCACCCGCCTCTTGAGGAACGACCACAAGTTATCAATGGGATTAAGGTCTGGGGAGTTTCCTGGCCATGGACCCAACATTTCGATGTTTTGTTCCCCGAGCCACTTAGTTATCACTTTTGCCTTATGGCACGGTGCTCCATCATGCTGGAAAAGGCATTGGTCGTCACCAAACTGTTCTTGGATGGTTGGGAGAAGTTGCTCTCAGAGGATGTGTTGGTACTATTCTTTATTCATGGCTGTGTTCTTAGGCAAAATTGTGAGTGAGCCCACTCCCTTGGCTGTGAAGCAACCCCACACATGAATGGTCTCAGGATGCTTTACTGTTGGCATGACACAGGACTGATGGTAGCGCTCACCTTGTCTTCTCCGGACAAGGTATTTTCCGGATGCCCCAAACAATCGGAAAGGGGATTCATCAGAGAAAATGACTTTACCCCAGTCCTCAGCAGTCCAATCCCTGTACCTTTTGCAGAACATCAGTACATCAGTCTGTCCCTGATGTTTATCCTGGAGATAAGTGGCTTCTTTGCTGCCCTTCTTGACACCAGGCCATCCTCCAAAAGTATTCGCCTCACTGTGCGTGCAGATGCACTCACACCTGCCTGCTGCCATTCCTGAGCAAGCTCTGCACTGGTGGTGTCCCGATCCCGCAGCTGAATCAACTTTAGGAGGCGGTCCTGGCGCTTGCTGGACTTTCTTGGGCGCCCTGATGCCTTCTTCACAACAATTGAACCTCTCTCCTTGAAGTTCTTGATGATCTGATAAATGGTTGATTTAGGTGCAATCTTACTAGCAATATCTTTGCCTGTGAAGCCCTTTTTGTGCAAAGCAATGATGACGGCACGTGTTTCCTTGCAGGTAACTATGGTTAACAGAGGAAGAACAATGATTTCAAGCACCACCCTCCTTTTAAAGATTCCAGTCTGTTATTCTAACTCAATCAGCATGACATAGTGATCTCCAGCCTTGTCCTTGTCAACGCTCTCACCTGTGTTAACGAGAGAATCACTGACATGATGGCAGCTGGTCCTTTTGTGGCCGGGCTGAAATGCAGTGGAAATGTTTTTTGGGGGATTAAGTTAATTTTCATGGCAAAAAGGGACTTTGCAATTAATTGCTATTCATCTAATCACTCTTCATTACATTCTGGAGTATATGCAAATTGCCATCATCAAAACTGAGGCAGCAGATTTTGTGAAAATTAGTATTTGTGTCATTCTCAAAACCTTTGACCAAGACTGTAGATTGTACGTAAGAGGAAACTGTAAAATGCATGTGTGTGCTTCACGTTATGGATATGCTTTAAGAGCAGAGTGCTGTAACCATGGAAACTATTGGCCTTTACTTACAGCATTTTATCTTCTATGAGTGTCATGAGAGAGACTGGAAAAAACATGCCCAAAACATCAATTTATCTCTCTTTCTATCACTCTACCTCATCTAACCTCACATCTCCATCTTTTACTCATCCCCTCCCTCCATCCACCCTATCTACCGCTCTCAGCTTCTTCTCTTTACTCTTCCTTATCTCACCCATTCTGTCTACCTACATCTTCCCCTTCCGCTCTTCTTTCCAGCAAAGTCGCTTAAGAATCACTTAGAAATTGGACGTCTATCCATGTCCCGAGGATGTCGGAAGATGCCTTCAAAACCTGCCACTAGAAGTGACATTGAGCACTATTAACATCAAGTAGGCTTCGGTTTTGCTAGGGCACGGCGAATGGGCGTAAGTGGCAAGCTTCAATCCCAGTGGTAAAAATTTAATAAATACCCTATCCAAAAATATAACCCTTAACCTAACCATTAGGAATGAATGCCTAAACTTAACCGTGGAGTTATTTTTGATTTAACTCTATCCATAAACCTTAACCTATTTGGAATTAATGAAGGATGAGCAGCAGAAGGAGGAGCAACCCAGGGTGTCAAAAACACCTCGACATTTGAAGTTTGAAGCAACTTCAAAATATGACGTGTGGAGAAACTTGAATCTGAATCTGAAGTAAAATTGGTCAAACTGTGAGATCTTGTTGCTTCTTTCTACCTTATCTCTCATTCCTTCTCTCCCTCCCTCTCTCCACCACCGCTCACCTTATTCAGAACCGCATTCTAAAGTACTCTCATAATTTGATTCACAGCCGGCTCGCTGCTTGAGGAGGATGAGGAGGATGCAAGGAGGGGTGTGTGGGTGTTGTTTGTCTGTGTGTGTGTGTGTGTGTTGTCTACAAGAACGCTGTGCATCACAGAGAATACTCCAGCAGCTGCAAATCTCAGATTATGTCAGCTCATTCAGCCAGCCGCCTCTCTCTCTCTCTCTCTCTCTCTCTCCCTCCCTCCCTCCCTCCCTCCCTCCCTCCCTCCCTCCCTCCCTCCCTCCCTCCCTCTTTCACCCAGCATTCCGCTGCTTGGACAGCCAATCTGAGAGTTCATGACACACTTCTTTACTATGACTGAAGGCATGTGGAGCTCTGGGCTCAGAACACAAACTCACTGATCTCTGAGGATGCTGCAAATACACACTGTGCAAAAACAGAGTATAGGAAAACATGAACAGACTGATAAACACAAACCTGTAAATTTTATGTACAGACACATCCTGCCAGATATGCACTCACTCACCCTAATGTAAATACACTTATGTAATTCAAGCAGTTTTGAATCCATTTTCAGACCTCTAATTGAAGTGAGGCAGACTTAAGAAAGATAGAGAGGGAGAGAGATGAGAGAGAGAGAGAGGAAAATAGATGGAGAAATAGAGGAGATAGGGAGAGAGACTGATAGAGATCGAGAGAGGTAGAGAGAGAGACTGATAGAGAACAAGAGAGGTAGAGAGAGAGAGGTAGAGAGAGAGAGATAGAGAGAGAGAGAGAGAGAGAGAGAGAGAGAGAGAGAGAGAGAGAGAGAGAGAGAGAGAGAGAGAGAGAGAGTGCCTGGGGTGTGCCTGGAGCCCTAGCATTGGTCCAATACTAATTGCATTGTCTTGCTGGGGAGAAAGTGCACATCATTAGCATCATTAAGGGTAATCATCCCTAATTATGAGCACAGTTAGCGCCCACTCACAGCACCTAGACCACTGTTCTCTACCTCTCTCGCTACCTGCCTTTGCCTCATTCCATTCTGTCTCCCATTACCTTTACCTATTCTCTCTCTCCACCTCTCCCCTCTCGCTCTCTCTCTCTCTCTCTCTCTATTCCTCTCTCTCTCTCCATATATCTGCTGTGTGTCTCTCTCCTGCTTTGTTTTCTTCCTCTGTCCTGTCTCTCTGAACAATTGGAATCTAGACAGATGGGAGTATCGAGAAAACATATCCATCCTGTTAACAAATAGTCAGTAACCACAAATCTGAAAGCTCAGCAGAAACATCTTGGTAAAGTGAAAAGGAATTGTTTGGCACGTTTCCAGAAATATTCTCCTTTATTTGGCTGTGGATTACAAGGACCTAGTCTGATAGGAACCAAATACAGGCTGAAGACGCAGAAGGAGGAGTAGTACTCCTGAATGGCGCCGGAGAAGATGGCTGCCGTTTTACAGCCCTCTAACCAATTGTACTATTATGTGTGTTTTTCCGCGTTATTTGTAATTTATTTTGTACATTATGTTTCTGCCATCGTCTCTTATAACCAAAAAGAGCTTCTGGATATCAGGACAGCGATTACTCACCTCATATTGGACGAAGATTTTTTCTTCAACGAGGCGACCGCGAAGGATATCCTACAGACACCCGACAAGGCCCAAATCCCCGTCATTCGCATGAGAAAGAGACGGAGATATTGTGGACGTAGGTCGGGGTGCCTTGTAAGAATCCGACGGCGAGCGAGTAAACTGCCTCTCCCATCAATCCTATTAGCCAATCTTCAATCATTTGAGAATAAATTGGATGACCTAAGATTATGGTTATCCTACCAACGGGACATTAAAAACTGTAATATCTTATGTTTCACAGAGTCATGGCTGAACGACGACATGGCAACATACAGCTAGCGGGCTATACGCTACATCGGCAGGATAGAACGGCTGACTCCGGTAAGACAAGGGGTGGCGGTCTGTGTATATTTGTAAACAACAGCTGGTGCACAAAATAAATACTAAGGAAGTCTCAAGGTTTTGCTCGCCTGAGGTAGAGTATCTTATGATAAGCTGTAGACCACACTATTTACCAAGAGAGTTTTCATCTTTATTTTTCTATTTACCGCCACAAACCAATGCTGGCATTAAGATTGCACTGAATGAGCTGTATAAGGCCATAAGTGAACAGGAAAGCGCTCATCCAGAGGCAGCGCTCCTAGTGGCCGGGGACTTTAATGCAGGGAAACTTAAATCCGTTCTACCTAATTTCTACCAGCATGTTAAATGTGCAACCAGAGGAAAAAAAACTATAGACCACCTTTACTCCACACACAGAGACGCATACAAAGCTCTCCCTCGCCCTCCATTTGGCAAATCTGACCATAACTATATCCTCCTGATTCCTGCATATAAGCAAAAACTAAAGCAGGAAGCACCATTGACTCGGTTAATAAAAAAGTGGTCAGATGACGCAGATGCTAAGCTACAGGACTGTTTTGCTAGCACAGACTGGAACATGTTCCGGAATTCTTCAGATAGCATTGAGGAGTACACCACATCAGTCACTGGCTTCATCAATAAGTACATAGATGATGTCGTCCCCACAGTGACCGTACGTACATACCCCAACCAGAAGCCATGGATTACAGGAAACAGCCGCACTGAGCTAAAGGGTAGAGCTGCCGCTTTCAAGGAGCGGGACTCTAACCCGGACGCTTATAAGAAATCCCGCTATGCCCTCCGACGAACCATCAAACAGGCAAAGAGTCAATACAGGTCTAAGATTGAATCGTACTACACCGGCTCTGACGCTCGTCGGATGTGGCAGGGCTTGAAAACTATTACAGACTACAAAGGGAAGCACAGCCGCGAGCTGCCCAGTGACACAATACTTCCAGACGAGCTAAACCACTTCTATGCTCGCCGAGGCAAGCAACACTGAAGCATGCATGAGAGCACCAGCTGTTCCGGATGACTATGTGATCACGCTCTCCGTAGCCCGATGTGAGTAAGACTTTTAAGCAGGTCAACATTCACAAGGCCGCAGGGCCAGACGGATTACCAGGACGTGTACTCTGAGCATGTGCTGACCAACTGGCAAGTGTCTTCACTGACATTTTCAACATGTCCCTGACTGAGTCTGTAATACCAACATGTTTCAAGCAGACCACCATAGTCCCCGTGCCCAAGGACACTAAGATAACCTGCCTAAATAACTACCGACACGTAGCACTGACGTCTGTAGCCATGAAGTGCTTTGAAAGGCTGGTCATTGCTCACATCAACACCATTATCCCAGAAACCCTAGACCCACTTCAATTTGCATACCGCCCCAACAGATCCACAGATGATGCAATCTCTATTGCACTCCACACTGCCCTTTCCCACCTGGACAAGAGGTACACATACGTGAGAATGCTATTCATTGACTACAGCTCAGCATTCAACACCATAGTGCCCTCAAAGCTCATCACTAAGCTAAGGATCCTGGGACTAAACACCTCCCTCTGCAACTGGATCCTGGACTTCCTGACGGGCCGCTCCCAGGTGGTATGGGTAGGTAACAACACATCTGCCACACTGATCCTCAACACGGGGGCCCCTCAGGGGTGCGTGCTCAGTCCCTTCCTGTACTCCCTGTTCACCCATGACTGCATGGCCAGGCACGACTCCAACACCATCATTAAGTTTGCCGACGACACAACAGTGGTAGGCCTGATCACCGACAACGATGAGACAGCCTATAGGGAGGAGGTCAGAGACCTGGCCGTGTGGTGCCAGGATAACAACCTCTCCCTCAACGTGACCAAGACAAAGGAGATGATTGTGGACTACAGGAAAAAAAAGAGGACTGAGCACGCCCCCAGTCTCATCGACGGGGCTGTAGTGGAACAGGTTGAGAGCTTCAAGTTCCTTGGTGTCCACATCACCAACAAACTATCATGGTCCAAACACACCAAGACAGTCGTGAAGAGGGCACGACAAAGCCTATTTCCCCTCAGGAGACTGAAAAGATTTGGCATGGGTCCTCAGATCCTCAAAAAATTCTACAGCTGCACCATCGAGAGCATCTTGACCAGTTGCATCACCGCCTGGTATGGCAACTGCTTGGCCTCCGACCGCAAGGCACTACAGAGGGTAGTGCGTACGGCCCAGTACATCACTGAGGCCAAGCTTCCTGCCATCCAGGACCTCTATACCAGGCGGTGTCAGAGGAAGGCCCTCAAAATTGTCATAGACTGTTCTCTCTGCTACCGCATGGCAAGCGGTACCGGAGTGCCAAGGTCCAAATGACTTCTCAACAGTTTCTACCCCCATGCCATAAGACTCCTGAAAAGCTAATCATGGCTACCCGGACTATTTGCACTGCCCCCCCACCCCCAACCCCCACCCCATATTTTTACGCTGCTGCTACTCTGTTAAATATTTATGCACAGTCACTTTAACTCTACCCACATGTACTTATTACTTCAACTACCTCAACTAGCCGGTGCCCCCGCACATTGACTCTGCACCGGTACCCCCCTGTATATATAGCCTCCCTACTGTTATTTTATTTTACTTCTGCTCTTTTTTTCTCAACACTTTTTTGTTGTTGTTTTATTTTACTTTTTTATTAAAAATAAATGCACTGTTGGTTAAGGACTGTAAGTAAGCATTTCACTGTAATGTCTGCACCTGTTGTATTCAGCGCATGTGGCCAATAAAATTTGATTTGATTTGAAGTGTGTGTGCGTGCGTAAGAGAGATATATGAGAGAAAAGGAGAGAGGGAGCGAGTGATACATAAGGGAGAGAGATATTAATAAAAGAGAGAGAGAGAGCAAGTGAAGAGCAAGAGAGCACCTTGAGTGTATGAGGTCAGTGTAGCCCCAGGTGGTGTGAGTAACCAGCCAGCCAGCAGCCAGCCCATGTACAGTATGAGTGGTGAGTTGAACTCATACAGCATTTACATCACATCCATTTTACATTACACAGAACAGTTTATTCTGTATTAATAAGAGAAGTGGAGAGTGCTGGACTTGCATCCCAAATGGAATCCTATCCCCTATATAGTGTACTACTTATGACCAGGGCTCTGCCAGTACATTTTTGTTTTCCCCTACACAGCTGATTCAAATGATCAACTCATCATCAAGCTTTGATGATTTGAATCAGGTGTGTAGTGCTGAGGCAAAAACAAAAGAAACACTGGGCTAGAGTGTTAGCTAGTTCAAATGCAGATTTTGGCGTTATACGAGACTAAATATAGTTCCTCGATATTCCCCCCCCTCTCTCTCTTGCTCTCTCTCTCGCTCTCGCTCTCTTTTCTGTTTTTCTCTGGATTCTCTCACTTTATTGTATTCATATCATTCATCTCTTTTGCTACCTGTGTGTGTGTGTGTGTGTGTGTGTGTGTGTGTCTGTGTGCGTGTGTGTGTTTGTGTGTGTTTGTGTGTGTGTGTGTGTGCGTGAGGATAGATGGGTAGGCTAATTGTACAGGACTGCTGGCAGCGACACCACTCATCGCGGGCCACACACCCTTTCCCACCCCACAACACACTAATCGAGCAGCCATTATTACTCTCTATCTTAATGTGTGTCACCCTACATGACAGGGCTGCTCTGTCTGCTGCCACTACGCATCTGGGACACAATGGTGATGGAAGAGAGGGCGGGGAGGATGGGAGGGAGAGAGAGGGATGGGAGTGTGGGATGTGGAGAGAGGGGGTGGAGGGTGGGTGGGAGGGAGAGAGAGGAGAGAGTGGGTTGAGATTTAAAGAGAGAGGGAAGAGTTTAGTCTGTTCTTAGTCTCACTGGCTGTTCACATTGATTAGTGAGGACCGTATGTCCATGCAATGTATATAAATATATGGCAGTTATCCAAACACTACAGTAAGTGCATATATTAATTATGTGTAGACTGGGTCACTCGTATGATCCCGCCATCGTCATACTGACCTATGATAAGCACCTATTTCTCCACAGCCAGTGGGCTACTGACCTATAATAAGGACCTATTTCTCCACAGCCAGTAGGATACTGACCTATAAAAAGCACCTATTTCTCCACAGCCAGTTGGATACTGATCTATAGTAAACACCTATTTCTCCACAGCCAGTGGGATACTGATCTATAATAAACACCTATTTCTCCACAGCCAGTGGGATGCCTTACCATAGTCCCCATCTGCTCCTCCCTAAACAAATGTTTTATTTGTCACATGCTTTGTAAACGTGAGTCAAAAATGTAATGCAAAAAGGGTCAATGCAGATAGTCCGGGTAGCTATTTGGTTAACTAACTATATAGCAGTCTAATGGCTTTGGGGCAGAAGCTGTTCAGGGTCCTGTTGGTTTCAGACTTGGTGCATCGGTACCACTTGTCATGCGGTAACAGAGAGAACAGTCTATGACTTGGGTGGCTGGAGTCTTTGACAATTTTTAGGGCCTTCCTCTGACACCACCTGGTATAGAGGTCCTGGATGGCAGGGAGCTCGGCCCCAGTGATGTACTGGGCCTTACGCACCACCCCATGTAGCGCCTTGAGGTCGGATGCCAAGCAGTTGCCATACCAAGCAGTAATGCAGCCAGTCAAGATGCTCTCAATGGTGCAGCTTTATAACTTTTTGAGGATCTGAGGGCCCATGCCAAATCTTTTCAGCCTCCTAAGCGAGAAGAGGAGTTGTCGTGCCCTCTTCGTGACTGTGTTGGTGTCCGTGGACCATGATAGATCCTTAGTGATGTGGACACCGAGGAACTTGAAGCTCTCGACCCGCTCCACTTCAGCCCGTCGATGTGAATGGGGGCATGCTCGGCCCTCCATTTCCTGTAGTCCACGATCAGCTCCTTTGTCTTGTTGACATTGAGGGAGAGGTTGTTGTGCTGGCACCACACTGTCAGGTCTCTGACCTCCTCCCTATAGGCTGCCTCATTGTCATCAGTGGTCAGGTCTACCACCGTCGTGTCATCAGCTAATGTAATGATGGTGTTAGAGTCGTGCGCGGCCACGCAGTCATGGGTGAACAGGGAGTACAGGAGGGGACTAAAAACGCAACCCTGAGGGGCCCAATGTTGAGGGTCAGCGTTACCTACCTTCACCACCTGGGGGCGGCCCATCAGGACGTCCAGGATCCAGTTGCAGAAGGAGGTGTTCAGTCCCAGGTTCCTTAGCATAGTGATGAGCTTGGAGGGCACTATGGTGTTGAACGCTGAGCTTTAGTCAATGAACAGCATTCTCACATACGTGTTCCTTTTGTTCAGTTGGGAAAGGGCAGTGTGGAGTGAAATTGAGATTGTGTCATCTGTGGATCTATTGGGGTGGTATGTGAATTGGAGTGGGTCCATGGTGTTTGGGATGATGGTGTTGATGTGAGCCATGACCAGCCTTTCAAAGCATTTCAGATGTGAGTGCTACTGGGCGATAATCATTTAGACAGGTTACCTTGGCGTTCTTGGGCACAGGGACTAGAGCCCTGCACAGGAATTAATTTTAAGCCCTACCTGTGCCCGCAATGTTCAGGCCCTACCCTACCTAGGCCCGAATATTCTGCTAAATTTAAGGCCCGGCCCTGCCCGAAGGCCAAAATCAGAAAAAACTGATTAAATCCATTAGCTGCTACTCTCTGTCTGTCACTTGCTCCCTCCACACAGCTCGCTCTGCATGCGTTCCCCTCCAGTGCTCTGATTCGCCGGGCTACTGAGCCACCGTTCTGAGCACACCACCTCGGCAAACATAGGAATGGAAACCCAACATACACTAATCACCTCCAGCGCACCTGCACCTCATCATCTCATCACCAACACTATATAGCCCTGGACTGTTTGTTCATTGTTGTGTGTAATTGTTAGCGTCGTGTCATTTACTCACTCTTTGTTATTCTCTTTCTCATTGTTAAGTAAACTTTTACCTTGTTAATTCCTGCGTCTGCGTCCTGCCTCTTCGTATACTCAGTACTCATCACATTTACATCCCTGTTAGTGAGCATTTCTCCTTTGCCAAGATCGTCCATCCGCCTGACAGATGTGGCATATCAAGAAGCTGACTAAACAGCACAATCATTGCACAGCTGCACCTTGTGCTGGGGACAATAAAAGGCCACTTTAAAATGTGCAGATTTGTCACACAACACAATGCCACAGATGTCTCAAGTTTTGAGGGAGCGTGCAATTGGCATGCTGACTGCAGGAATGTCCACCAGTGCTGTTGCCAGAGAATTGAATGTTCATTTCTCTACCATAAGCTGCCTCCAACGTCGTTTTAGAGAAATTGGCAGTACGTCCAACCGTCCTCACAACCGCAGACCACTTGTAACCATACCAGCCCAGGACCTCCACAACCGGCTTCTGCCAAGTGGGTGGACCTATGTTCTCCAAGGCCCACCCATGGCTGCACCTCTGCCCAGTCATGTGAAATCCATAGATTATGGCCTAATGAATTTATTTCAATTGACTGATTTCCTTATATGAACTGTAACTCAGTAAAATCTTTGAAATTGTTGCATGTTACATTTTTATTTTTGTTGAGTATTTTGTATTTGTATTTATTATCGAGCTACTCTTCCTGGATCCAGCAAAATCAAGGCAGTTATACATTTTAACATTACATGTAACATTACAATACATTCATAACAGATTTCACAACATATTAAGTTTGTGCCCTCATGCCTCTACTCTACTACCACATACCTAAAACACAAAATCCATGTGTACATGTGTGTATAGTGCGTATGTTATCGTGTGTTTGTATGCATGTGCCTATGTTTGTGTTGCTTCATAGTCCTCGCTGTTCCATAAGGTGTATTTTTATCTGTATTTTAAATCAAATTTTACTGCTGGCATGAGTTACTTGATGTGGAATAGAGTTCCATGTAGTCAAGGCTCTATGTAAAAGCCAACTGACTGGCTTTTAAAACAATGGGAGGTGTGAGTGAAAAACCAGAAACAGGTGGTGCAATACAGAGGAATGTCCACTGATTGGTCCACCTCAGCAATCAGCAGACAAATGGATGTCGGACAGGTGGGACACCCCAATGACCACCAATCAGGAACACAAAGGACACCTGTGATTAGGGCAGAAGGAGAGGAAAAACACAAAAACACACACAGGATACCTGTATCCGTAACAGTGATGAAGTCAATCTCTCCTCCACTTTGAGCCAGGAGAGATTGACATGTATATTATTAATGTTAGCTCTCTGTGTACATCTGAAAGAATTGCATTTTTCCTAAGTCCCTCTTTGTGGCACCTGACCACACGACTGAACAGTAGTCCAGGTGCGGCAAAATTAGGGCCTGGAGGACCTGCCTTGTTGATAGTGCTGTTAAGAATGCAGAGCAGCGCTTTATTACAGACAGACTTCTCCCCATCCTAGCAACTGTTGTATCAATATGTTTTGACCATGACAGTTTACAATCCAGGGTTACTCCAAGCAATTTAGTCTCCTCAACTTGCTCAATTTCCACATGATTCATTACAAGATTTAGTTGAGGTTTAGGGTTTAGTAAATGATTTGTCCCAAATACAATGCTTTTAGTTTTTAAAATATTTAGGACTAACTTATTCCTTGCCACCCATTCTGAAACTAACTGCAGCTCTTTGTTAAGTGTTGCTGTCATTTCAGTTGCTGTGGTAGCTGACGTGTATAGTGTTGAGTCATCCGCATACATAGACACACTGGCTTTACTCAAAGCTAGTGGCATGTCGTAAGTAAAGATTGAAAAAGGTAAGGGGCCTAGACAGCTGCCCTGGGGAATTCCTGATTCTACCTGGATGTTGTTGGAGAGGCTTCCATTAAAGAACACCCTCTGTGTTCTGTTAGACAGGTAACTCTTTATCCACAATACGTTTTTCCAGCAACAGACTATTATCGATAATGTCAAAAGCCACACTGAAGTCTAACAAAACAGCCCCCACAATCTTTTTATCATCAATTTCTCTCAGCCAATCATCAGTCATTTTTGTCAGTGCTGTGCTTGTTGAATATCCTTCCCTATAAGCGTGCTGAAAGTCTGTTGTCAATTTATTTACTGTAAAATAGCATTTTATCTGGTCAAACACCAATTTTTCCAAAAGTTTACTAAGGGTTAGTAACAGGCTGATTGGTCAGCTATTTGAGCCAATTAAGGGGACTTTACTATTCTTAGGCAGGGGAATAACTTTTGCTTCCTTCCAGGCCTGAGGGCACACACTTTCTAGTAGGCTTAAATTGAAGATATGGCAAATAGGAGTGCCAATATCGTCCGCTATTATCCTCAGTAATTTTCCATCCAAGTTGTCAGACGCCGGTGGCTTGTCATTGTTGATCGACAATAATACTTTTTTCACCTCTTCCACATTTACTTTACGGAATTCAAAATTACAATGTTTGTCTTTCATAATTTGGTCAGATATACTTGGATGTGTAGTGTCAGCGTTTGTTGCTGGCATGTCATGCCCAAGTTTTCTAATCTTGCCAATGAAAAAATCATTAAAATCGTTGCCAATATCAGTGGGTTTTGTGATGAATGAGCCATCTGATTCAATGAAAGATGGAGCGGAGTTGGCCTTTTTGCCCAAAATTTCATTTAAGGTGCTCCAAAGCTTTTTACTATCATTCTTTATGTCATTTATCTTTGTTTCATAGTGTAGTTTCTTCGTCTTTTTATTCAGTTTAGTCACATGATTTCTCAATTTGCAGTATGTTTACCAATCGGTTGTACAGCCAGACCTATTTGCCATCTCTTTTGCCTCATCCCTCTCAACCATACAATTTTTCAATTCCTCATCAATCCACAGGGATTTAACAGTTTTTACAGTCATTTTCTTAATGGGTGCATGCTTATTGGTAACTGGGATGAGCATTTTCATAAATGTGTCAAGTGCAGCGTCTGGTTGCTCGTCATTACACACCACAGACCAACAAGTATTCTTCACATCAACAACAAAGGAATCACTACAAAACTTATTGTATGACCTCTTATGCACAATATTAGGCCCAGCCTTTGGAACTTTGGTTTTCCTAGATATGGCTACTATATTGTGATCACTACATGCGATGGATTTGGATATTGCTTTCAAACAAATTTCTGCAGCATTAGTAAAGATATGATCAATACATGTTGATGATTTCATTCCTGTACTGTTTGTAAATACCCTGGTAGGTTGATTGATAACCTGAACCTGGTTGCAGGCACTAGTTACAGTTTGAAGCTTTCTCTTGAGTGGGCAGCCTGATGAAAGCCAGTCAATATTTAAATCACCCAGAAAGTATACCTCTCTATTGATTTCACATTAATTATCAAGCAGTATCCAGATACTGACTGTTAGCACTTGGTGGTCTATAGCAGCTTCCCACCAGAGTGGGCTTTAGATGAGGCAGGTGAACCTGTAGCCATATTACTTCAACATGATTTAACATGAGATCCTCTCTAAGCTTTACAGGAATGTGGTTCTGAATATAGACTGCAACACCGCCCCCATTGGCATTTCTGTATTTTCTGTAAATGTTATAACCTTGTATTGCTACCACTGTATCATCAAAGGTATTATCTAAGTGAGTTTCAGAGATTGTCAGAATATGAATGTCATCTGTTACTAGCAAATTATTGATTTCATTAACCTTGTTTCTTAAGCTACTTATGTTAACGTGGGCAATTTTTAAAAAATGTCTGGGATGCTTGATTAATTGTCTTTCTTTACTGGGAAGCTTAGCAGAGGTAGTCATACTCAGGTTATTTGTATTAGTGCATGGTGAGCTGCACACAGTGGACTTCCTACTAGGGCACACGACATCAGTGCTAACAGTATTACTCTGGTTCATAGGCATATTAGTACTGCATACAATAGCTATAGGATCAGCAGAGGCATTCTGGGCAGTAGGAGGGACATACATTCGGTTAATTACATTGTGTCTTCCAACGCCCCTAGGATAATGTACATTTGCTGAATCATTATGACAACTCAGCGACACAATGGTAGGGATTAAATGAGCTGGACTTGGGTCATTGATAAGTCATTGTCTCAACGCAGCCTTATAATGCTGTAATGGATCCAGGAACCCAAATTATTTGGGTGGATCCCATCCTCCTTATAATATGAGCTTTGTTTTCAGAAGGTATCAAAATTGTCAATAAATGTTACACCCACAGAGCTGCAATAGTCTCGTAGCCAGTCTCATAGTCTCGTAGCCACCAGAGTGCTAAAAGTCTGCTGAACCGTTCAATGCCACGATTTAGGGAGGACGGAGTGCCAGATATTATGGGGCTTTTGTTAGTGTCAAGTAGAGACCCAATCAGTTCTTTAAAATCCATCTTCAGCTGTTCTGAGCTGCCCTTCATAATGTCATTTGACCCCACATGAACCGTGACTGACTCACAACCTCGGGAATCCTCCTGGTGATATCCTGAACTTTTGCCCCAGGAAAACACAAAGTCTTTGCTCCAGGTAAAGATATATGCCTCACCATCGAACTCCCTATCACAATCGCCGGAATGATCCGGCCTCTGCCCTGTCAGAGCCACAGAACTCACCTGAGAAGAGGGCTGCTGAGATGCCGGCTGTGTGCAGGCCACAGCACGGCCCAGCGGATTGGGGCCGCGGTGGTCCAGGCTGTGTCCAGAAAGTTGATTGACTAGGACAGGGAGAGGTAGCTGGAGGGTCATCCACAGCCATGGAGGGAACACCCAAGCCCCCGGCAGAGGACAGCGATTTGAAAGTCTTTAGTCTGGACATGGGGGAAGAAGGCAGGCACGCCGAGAATGATTCTTCTCCTTTTTCTGGTTCCGACACGCATCTATTTACGCTCACCTGGAGTCGAACAGTGAGCAGTCATTTTCTGGTTCAAGCTAGTTGAGGGGTGCAATGGCGGAAATTGATCATAGTCCAGGAAGGTCCCATTATGATCCTTTTGGATGTTTTGATAGGAAGCATTTAAAGATGCCGATAGTCTTATAGAATCCTTATTCAGTTCAAAGCTCTTGGTCAAATGTTTTATTTCTTCATGAAGAGTAATAATCCTTTCTTTAGCTGCATCAAGTTCAATACATTTTTCTCAAATGAAGGTATCCATTGGACCTTTCCCCATGACAACAACAAACACGTCGCATATTATACATTTACTAGCTCGCGAGTCCCCAGCAGATTAAATTGAGTTTTCACTGCTGCAAGTCGACAGTCCAAAGGAACAAACATTTCCCGGCTCCGCCGGGGACTTAGATGCTCCCTCCATGGCCGCGGATGCCTCCACCATTAGGCAAACCTTTTACAGTATTAAATTGCCTATTGTTCTATAATAAAGATAACCTTTTAAATTGAACAGCTACGTGCTGTTCCTTGTTTATGCCCATTTAGCATTGTTCATACCCTTTAAATCAATCAATCAATCAATCAAATTGTATTCATAAAGCCCTTTTTACATCAGCAGATGTCACAAAGTGCTATACAGAAACCCAGCCTAAAACCCCAAACAGCAAGCAATGCAGATGTAGAAGCACGGTGGCTAGGAAAAACTTCCTAGAATGGCAGAAACCTAGGAAGAAATCTAGAGAGGAACCAGGCTCAGAGGGGTGGGCAGTCCCCTTCTGGCTGTGCCGGGTGGAGATTATAACAGTACATGGCCATTAAGGCCAGATTTTTCTCCAAGATGTTTAAACGTTCATAGATGACCAGCAGGGTCAAATAATAATCACAGTGGTTGTAGAGGTTGCAACAGGTCAGTACATCAGGAGTAAATGTCACTTGGCTTTTCATAGCCGGGCATTTAGAGGCTGAAATAGCAGGTGCGGTAGAGTTAGCCAACTTAGCATGTGTCCCTATTACGTAACATGGGGTTTGATATGCTTGCTAATCGATTAGCATTTGCACCACAGTGGCTATTTTTGGTAGCTAGCTAGTTAAACATGACAAACTGGCAAACATGAAAAAGATCATCATCATGTCATGCATGCCTTAGCACATAAGCAAACTTAGCACATCAACATTAACAGCAGAATGCAACTGTCCAGCTCAGCTAGCTATCTGTCTTAACATTGCTTCATCCCGCAGCAATCCATCTATAAACAATGGCTCATTGCAGGACAAAGCAAGCTATAACGGTACCTGTATGCAACTCTTTAGCTAGCTAAATAACTAACAATAGCCAGCAATGAAAACAACTTTTTGATACAGTTGAGACAATAATGTACAGTATGTACATGTAGGCCCTCCAGTAGCTCAGTTGGTAGAGCATGGCGCTTGCAACGCCAGGGTTGTGGGTTCGATTCCCACGGGGGGCCAGTATGAAAAATGTATGCACTCACTAACTGTAAGTCGCTCTGGATAAGAGCGTCTGCAAAATGTTAAAATGTAAATGTAGCTATCTTGCCATTTAAACTGTAGGCTTAGTGTATCGATTACAAGGATTCACGGCAGAATGAAACACTTTCAAAATAATCTTTCCCACTCAGCTTCAACCAGTCCAGACTGCTTTAGCCACAGAAGACAGAGCTGTGTCGATACCAGCAGCTGTATTAAGGACAACACTGGTATTGAAAGCTGTAGCTACACTTTGCATGTAGTCCATGATGAAAATATTTGTACATCCAATGGATCTTTCAAATATCCGCGGTAGCAGAGAGCAGGATGTGCCATTTGACAGAGAAGCCTTGAGTGAGAATGGACTCTCTTTCTCATGAATGTCTCAGCCCCCTCATTACCTCAACCATTCATAGCTAGGCAAGATTCTGTATTTTCTCTGTGTCTAAACAGCTTTGTGATTTCACATTGTATTTATATTTACAGATTACATACGAGTTTGTTATTAAGGCACATGAAAGTTCACATGTTCAAGAAGGCATTTCCTAAAAATATATATGTTTTTCACGTTCAAATGCCTCTCCTGTAAAGTAGTTACATGCGACATACGCCCAGCTTTCTGTAACGGGTCACAATTGATCAGGAGCCCGTAAAATGGCAGCTATCCATTGCAGAGCCATTCTTCCATGCAGTACGCAACCAAGCTACACTTTTAATTTGTGTGTGTGTAATAGTGTACAGAATATTAGGAACACCTGCTCTTTCCATGACATTGACTGACCAGGTGAATCCAGATGAAAGCTATGATCCCTTATTGATGTCACTTCTTAAATCCACTTCATTCAGTGTAGATGAAGGGGAGGAGACAGGTTAAGCCTTACCCATTTCCTCAAGGATTCATGTGAGGCCATGTGTTAAACAGAGTGAGTAAGGTAGTGTAGTAAACAACCAAAGATTTCAAGACTAGAAGTGGTGAAAATATTAGCTTACAATAAGGAAAAACTCCAGGTAAATATACACTTGATCTAATCCTTGGCCTATTTCCTAACCTGATTTTGGTGCAGGTCATGTTGTTCTTCACATTACCGTCTCTGGTAAACACACTCTATATCAAATAAAATCAACATTTATTTGTCACATGCACAGGATACAGAAGATCTAAACAGTACAGTGAAATATTTACTTGCATATTTGCATGGTAGCGATATCAAAAATAGAAAGTGTCGAGATACAAATATTTATAAGATGATGCTTACCCAGACACACTTGTGTAAAATGATGGGTCATGTGAAAGAGAGGCTGTATCCACCCCCCTGCCACATCTAGCTAAGTGGATGGGTCTCTATTGTCTAGACCTGTTTCCATGTTCATGAAATACAATACAGTGCCTTGCAAAAGTATTCATCCCCCTTGGCGTTTTTCCTATTTTGTTGCATTTCAACCTGTAATTTAAATGGATTTCTATTTGGATTTCATGTAATGGACATTCACAAAATAGTCAAAATTGTTGAAGTGAAATGAAAAAAATTACTTGTTTAAAAAAATTCTACAAAATAAATAACGGAAAAGTGGTGCGTGCATATTTATTCACCCCCTTAGCTATGAAGCCCCTAAATAAGATCTGGTGCAACCAATTACCTTCAGAAGTAACATAATTAGTTAAATAAAGTCCACCTATGTGCAATCTAAGTGTCACATGATCTGTCACATGATCTCAGTATATATACACCTGTTCTGAAAGGCCCCACTAAGCAAGGGGCACCACCAAGCAAGCGGCACCATCAAGACCAAGGAGCTCTCCAAACAGGTCAGGGACAAAGTTGTGGAAAAGTACAGATCAGGGTTGGGTTATAAAAAAATATCAGAAACTTTGAACATCCCACGGAGCACCATTAAATCCATTATTAAAACATTTAAAGACTATGGCAGCAGGCAAGGAGGCCATTAATCAGAAAGGCAACAAAGAGACCAAAGATAACCCTGAAGGAGCTGCAAAGCGCTACAGCGGAGATTGGAGTATCTGTCCATAGGACCACTTTAAGCCGTACACTCCAGAGCTGGGCTTTACGGAAGAGTGGGCAAAAAAAAGCCATTACTTCAAGAAAAAACTAAGCAAACCCGTTTGGTGTTCGCCAAAAGGCATGTGGGATACTCCCCAAACATATGGAAGAAGGTACTCTGGTCAGATTAGACTAAAATTGAGCTTTTTGGCCATCAAGGAAAACGCTATGTCTGGAACAAACCCAACACCTCTCATCACCCTGAGAACACCAAGCATAGTGGTGGCAGCATCATGCTGTGGGGATGTTTTCCATCAGGAGGGACTGGGAAACTGGTTAGAATTGAAGGAATGATGGATGGCGCTAAATACAGGTTTCAGTTTTCCAGAGATTTGAGACTGGGACGGAGGTTCACCTTCCAGCAGGACAATGACCCTAAGCATACTGCTAAAGCAACACTTGAGTGGTTTAAGGGGAAACATTTAAATGTCTTGGAATGGCCTAGTCAAAGCCCAGACCTCAATCCAATTGAGAATCTGTGGTATGACTTAAAGATTGCTGTACACCAGCAGAACCCATCCAACTTGAAGGAGCTGGAGCAGTTTTGCCTTAAGGAATGGTGGCTCTACAAAGTATTGACTTTGGGGGGGGGGGTGTAAATAGTTATGCACACTCAAGTTTTCTGTTTTTCTGTCTAATTTCTTGCTTGTTTCACAAGAAAACACATTTTGCATCTGCAAAGTGGTAGACATGTTGTGTAAATCAAATGATACAAACCCCCCAAAAATCCATTTTAATTCCAGGTTGTAAGGCAACAAAATAGGACAAATGCCAAGGGGGGTGATTACTTTCACAAGCCACTGTAGAGGGCTTAACTTGATGGGTCATGTAATCATCTGGCGAAGTGGAGTCTTTTATTTAGACATATAAATTAGCTAGCTAGCTAAACAATGAACCATAATCCCAACCCATACAGCAATACAAACCGATTGTCATAGCTAGCCACCATGCATGAAATACTGTAGTATGAATCTGCAGGTAGCTAAAGCTAACCAACTAGGTTCAATGTTAGCTAACATTAGGCTATTACTAGCATTGCAAATGGCTTTCTCAGATACAAATAATATTACTACATAGATCATACACGTGATGTTAGCTAGCGAGCCAGCCAGCTAACGTTAGCTAGCTAGCTAACAGAATGTAATGAAAACGACTTTCTGACAAAATGTTAAACGTATAATATCAGAAAATGTAGCTAGACTGTTAAACATATAAATGATGAACGCTTCACCGCAGACTGGAACCCTTTTAACTACTATAAGTAAGATGTCCTGTGTCATTTCTGTTGTGTTTGTACAGTTTGCTTGTCCCATTGTGTCAAGTCACTCTAGTTCACACTGACCATGTGCAATGCCATAAGAATCATCAGATCTTTCTCCTTCTCTGTCACGGATGCCATGGTTGCCCTTAGTTTGAAGATGTAATCCGGAGACAGGATTTTAATAAAACAGCCTTCTGTGTTTTCTTTTCGACTCCCTCCGCATTTACAACCAAACGGCAGAATTTTCTCCATCTCCTTATCATACTGCTTCCACCGGGCATTCCACTGATTTCAAAACTCGGTCAACATCTTCCGTGACAACAACAGTGTTGATCGCCGTTTCTTCCCCATCACTGTCATCAGACTGGTACAATGTCTGGTTCAATTAAAATATTTTTACCTAAGTGAGGGATTTCCTCATTGCCTGATTCATTTTCAGAGAGAGAGACAGCATGGCACGATCGTCCTCCAGAAAGTAGTCCATCACAACTTTTTTCCCACAGATCTTTGTCGATAGCGCCTGATAAATTCATGGCAGCAATGTTGTTGAGAGCCGTAGCAACACTTTTGCAGATCTCCATGATATTGTTAAAAAAAGCAGCGGTAGCAAGGATTATAGACACATACTGAGCAGCACATGTTATAGACAGAAGCATACAGTGAGGGAAAAAAAGTATTTGATCCCCTGCTGATTTTGTATGTTTGCCCACTGACAAAGAAATGATCAGTCTATAATTTTAATGGTAGGTTTATTTGAACAGTGAGAGACAGAATAACAACAAAAAAATCCTGAAAAACGCATGTCAAAAAAGTTATAAATTAATTTGCATTTTAATGAGGGAAATACGTATTTGACCCCCTCTCAATCAGAAAGATTTCTGGCTCCCAGATGTCTTTTATACAGGTAACGAGCTGAGATTAGAAGCACACTCTTAAAGGGAGTGCTCCTAATCTCAGCTTGTTACCTGTATAAAAGACACCTGTCCACAGAAGCAATCAATCAATCAGATTCCAAACTCTCCACCATGGCCAAGACTAAAGAGCTCTCCTAGGATGTCAGGGACAAGATTGTAGACCTACACAAGGCTGGAATGGGCTACAAGACCATCGCCAAGCAGCTTGGTGAGAAGGTGACAACAGTTGGTGCGATTATTCGCAAATGGAAGAAACACAAAATAACTGTCAATCTCCCTCAGCCTGGGGCTCCATGCAAGATCTCACCTCGTGGAGTTGCAATGATCATGAGAACGGTGAGGAATCAGCCCAGAACTACACGGGAGGATCTTGTGAATGATCTCAAGGCAGCTGGGACTATAGTCACCAAGAAAACAATTGGTAACACACTATTCCGTTAAGAACTGAAATCCTGCAGCGCCCGCAAGGTCCACCTGCTCAAGAAAGCACATATACAGGCCCGTCTGAAGTTTGCCAATGAACATCTGAATGATTCAGAGGAGAACTGGGTGAAAGTGTTGTGGTCAGATGAGACCAAAATGGAGGTCTTTGGCATCAACTCAACTTGCCGTGTTTGGAGGAGGAGGAATGCTGCCTATGACCCCAAGAACACCATCCCCACCGTCAGACATGGAGGTGGAAACATTATGCTTTGGGGGTGTTTTTCTGCTAAGGGGACAGGACAACTTCACTGCATCAAAGGGACGATGGATGGGGCCATGTACCGTCAAATCTTGGGTGAGAACCTCTTTCCCTTAGCCAGGGCATTGAAAATGGGTTGTGGATGGGTATTCCAGCATGACAATGACCCAAAACACACGGCTAAGGCAACAAAGGAGTGGTTCAAGAAGAAGCACATTAAGGTCCTGGAGTGGCCTAGCCAGTCTCCAGACATTAATCCCATAGAAAATCTGTGGAGGGAGCTGAAGGCAACACCAGGGTTGTGGGTTTGATTCCCACGGGGGGCCAGTATAAAAAAAATAAAAAATAAAAAATATGTATTCACTAACTGTAAGTCGCTCTGGATAAGAGCGTCTGCTGAATGACTAAAAATGTAAAATGTAAAGGTTCGAGTTGCCAAACGTCAGCCTCGAAACCTTAATGACTTGGAGAAGATCTGCAAAGAGGAGTGGGACAAAATCCCTCCTGAGATGTGTGCAAACCTGGTGGCCAACTACAAGAAACGTCTGACCTCTGTGATTGCCAACAAGGGTTTTGCCACCAAGTACTAAGTCATGTTTTGCAGAGGGGTCAAATACTTATTTCCCTCATTAAAATGCAAATCAATTTATAACATTTTTGACATGCGTTTTTCTGGATTTTTTTGTTGTTATTCTGTCTCTCACTGTTCAAATAAACCTACCATTAAAATTATAGACTGATCATGTCTTTGTCAGTGGGCAAACGTACAAAATCAGCAGGGGATCAAATACTTTTTTCCCTCACTGTACATGGCAGATCAATCCGAACTCATCTCTCGGCATGTCCAGCCCATCCATTATCTCAGCCAATCATGGCTAGCGGGAAGGTTCCTGTCTTTTTCCGTGGCTAAACCAACTAGGCTCGCCATTTAACAATTTTATTTGTGTTTACAGATGGCATACAAGTTTGTTATTAAGGCACATGAAAGTTCACATGTTCCAGAATGCATTTCTACCCAAAAACTCATTACATTAAAAAAAATAAAAATTCAAACGCTCTCTTGTAAAGTAGTGACGTGGACATACACCTAGCTTCCTGAAACGGACCACGTTATTATAATTTTTTCTTTGGAGAGGGAAGTCACTTTGCCACACCCTAGATTTAGCTGAAAAGACACCCCTGTCCTCTCCCTCCCTACCTCCCTGAACTCCTTCTTTAGCTAACCACCATCTCTCTCTCTCTCTCTCTCTCTCTCTCTCTCTCTCTCTCTCTCTCTCTCTCTCTCTCTCTCTCTCTCTCTCTCTCTCTCTCTCTCTCTCTCTCTCTCTCTCTCTCTCTCTCTCTCTCTCTCTCTCTCTTTCTCTCGCTCTCTCTCTCCCCCCTACCTCCGTCTTTAAAACCCTCTAAGGTCCATGTCTGCGCCCCGCGGAAATCTAATTAGCATAATAATAAACTAATAATTAATAAAATCCCCATAAGAATCTGTCAGTTTAAGCTAGAGATACAGTATACATTTTTTTTGCATTGAATGCGTCTCAATCCACCTCATCAGCCTATGTAACACCTCCTATAGAAATATTTTATGTATCATTAAGGCAAAATGTTGGGAAATGTCAAAGGTAAAATATAGTAAACATGATTGATATTTTAGAATCCAGATGCATGCCCAAATAAGGAATATAATCAATGCAGTGTGTAACCATGCTTTAATGAATGTACAGTGGGGAGAAAAAGTATTTAGTCAGCCACCAATTGTGCAAGTTCTCCCACTTAAAAAGATGAGAGAGGCCTGTAATTTTCATCATAGGTACACGTCAACTATGACAGACAAATTGAGAAGAAAAAAATTCAGAAAATCACATTGTAGGATTTTTTATGAATTTATTTGCAAATTATGGTGGAAAATAAGTATTTGGTCACCTACAAACAAGCAAGATTTCTGGCTCTCACAGACCTGTAACTTCTTCTTTAAGAGGCTCCTCTGTCCTCCACTCGTTACCTGTATTAATGGCACCTGTTTGAACTTGTTATCAGTATAAAAGACACCTGTCCACAACCTCAAACAGTCACACTCCAAACTCCACTATGGCCAAGACCAAAGAGCTGTCAAAGGACACCAGAAACAAAATTGTAGACCTGCACCAGGCTGGGAAGACTGAATCTGCAATAGGTAAGCAGCTTGGTTTGAAGAAATCAACTGTGGGAGCAATTATTAGGAAATGGAAGACATACAAGACCACTGATAATCTCCCTCGATCTGGGGCTCCACGCAAGATCTCACCCCGTGGGGTCAAAATGATCACAAGAACGGTGAGCAAAAATCCCAGCACCACACGGGGGGACCTAGTGAATGACCTGCAGAGAGCTGGGACCAAAGTAACAAAGCCTACCATCAGTAACACACTACGCCGCCAGGGACTCAAATCCTACAGTGCCAGACGTATCCCCCTGCTTAAGCCAGTACATGTGCAGGCCCGTCTGAAGTTTGCTAGAGTGCATTTGGATGATCCAGAAGAGGATTGGGAGAATGTCATATGGTCAGATGAAACCAAAATATAACTTTTTGGTAAAAACTCAACTCGTCGTGTATGGAGGACAAAGAATGCTGAGTTGCATCCAAACAACACCATACCTACTGTGAAGCATGGGGGTGGAAATATCATACTTTGGGGCTGTTTTTCTGCAAAGGGACCAGGACGACTGATCAGTGTAAAGGAAAGAATGAATGGGGCCATGTATCGTGAGATTTTGAGTGAAAACCTCCTTCCATCAGCAAGGGCATTGAAGATGAAACGTGGCTCGGGTTTCAGCATGACAATGATCCCAAACACACCGCCCGGGCAACGAAGGAGTGGCTTCGTAAGAAGCATTTCAAGGTCCTGGAGTGGCCTAGCCAGTCTCCAGATCTCAACCCCATAGAAAATCTTTGGAGGGAGTTGAAAGTCCGTGTTGCCCAGCGACAGTCCCAAAACATCACTGCTCCAGAGGAGATCTGTATGGAGGAATGGGCCAAAATACCAGCAACAGTGTGTGAAAACCTTGTGAAGACTTAAAGAAAACGTTTGACCTGTGTCATTGCCAACAAAGGGTATATAACAAAGTATTGAGAAACTTTTGTTATTGACCAAATACTTATTTTCCACCATAATTTGCAAATAAATTCATAAAAAATCCTACAATGTGATTTTCTGGATTTTTTTTCTCATTTTGTCTGTCATAGTTGACGTGTACCTATGATGAAAATTAGAGACTGGGAGCTTTTGGATTTAAGAATACATGTTTGTCTGAACCGTCTGTTCAATTCATTTGATTCATTTGATTCATCCTACTGATCGCTTTGTCTGGGTTGCTTTGGCACGGGCGGCTGTCCATCTGTTTGAACGATTAGATAATAAATTGGTCAAAGCCCTACAGATACCGCTCTAAACGTGTCGAGGAAGTGTATCATTTAGAGGGCCGCGTAGGAAGGCAGAAATCCTGTGTAATACCGCTTTTTTCTGTGTCAGAAGAAAGGGCCGAATTTACAGGTCGCTTAGGAAAGCGTAAGATAGAAGTCCAGTAAGGGTGTGTTGAGGAAGTGAATCACCTAGAGGGCTATATAGGTAGATAGAAATCCTGTATAAAATCGTCTTTCTTGTGTCAGGGAAGTGAATCAGAAAGGGTCGATCAGGTAAAAAGATAGGTCATCCGGAGTAGGTGACATAAATTGGAGTTAACACCGGTCATCCTGAGTAGGTGAACGGGTTAAACAGCCACTAAGGCTTCAAAATATAGAGAAAGTGTTAGATAGAGTAGGTCTGATCATCTCATGTGGATGAGTGGTTTGCTTGGGCTACTGTGAGTCATTTAACTGTCTGATTCATTTGGGCGTGGATGGCTACTCATCTGTATTAATGAGAGTAATAAGAAATCCTGAAGATAATAGCTTATTTTCTGTGTTGAGGAGAGAAACTGTGTTTGAGGTCATTTGAAGTTTCTGTCTTTGGTGGAGAAAGGTTGGCGCAACTTTCCTGGACCGTTAATTAAGTTTAACCTGGTAGGAAGGACGCACCCGGTCTCGCACCAGGAGAGGAAGAGTGAATGGTGTGTGAATGCTCATAGGGGTAGAAACACACATATAGCTGAGTGATTTAAAGCTAAGAAAAAACACTAGCAAGGGAAAGATTCATGAGGTGTTCCACACAAAAGAAAAGTGGACATCAGGAGATATTATATTATTATTACATAAAGAGACTGTCAAATGCCCATTAATAATAAATAAGTTCTGACCAAGAATTAAGAAGGATAAATAAATAAATAGGACGAATACTAAAATAGATTAAAAAGGAAGTTAAAATTTTAGGCCATAAATGTGAATAAAACGGCGGTAGAAATACTGAGCGCTAAGTATCCCTTAGGCAAGGAAGAAATAGAGAAAACATCTGAAAAATGGGAGAAACGCACCAGGAAAATGGGCACCAAATGGCCAGAAGGAGGAACATTTGATGTCTCGGTGTGTGAGGAAATGGAAACACTGATAAAGAACCATAAAGCAAAAGACACAGGAAAGAAGAGAAGCGCCAAAAGAAAAAGAGAAAAATAAGTACTCAACATGTTAAAAAAGGAAAGAGAATAATTAATGTTATGTGGATATACATTTACCAACTGAGTGGAAAATTCACATTACTAGGAGGGGTATGAGAAATCCTGTTGGAGGAACAGGTCACGTGTACCAGTGTGATCATATGACGTCTATGCATTGTATTTTGGTCAATCTTTCAGGGTGTGTTTCTGACATTATATTTGGAAACTTTAGAGGTGAAGTAGTATTGTGATAAATTGACTACAGTAAAATAATAACTGGGATAGGGTTAACATTCCAAATTTGGGCCCTTTGATGGAATAAAATATTCCTGTAGGTTATACAAATAGTAATTAAGCGCGTTTGAGAACAACATTGTGTGAATGTGGAATGAGAGTGATATAATGGTGTAAATGAGTCGCACTCTGTGTCACGGTTTCGGCCGAGGCTGCCTCTCTTCCTTGCTCGGGCAGGCTTCGGCGGTCGTCGTCCCCGGAGTACTAGCTGCCACCGTTGTATGTTTCGATGTTCGTTTGGTTTTGTCTTTATGTTGTACACCTGTTTTCGTTTAGCGTTCATTAGTGTGTCCTATAAGTTCTCGTTTTGTTAGTCATGTGGCATGTGTGATTGCGCTTACTGTCTACTAGACTGTGTTTCGTTCCTCCTCTGTTTTGAAGAGGTTTTCGCACTTGTTGTGCGCGTTGTTTATTTTTCATGTGTGGTTTACGCCTGTGTGCGTAATCGCTGGCCTTACGGCTCTTTTGGATCATTTGGAGTGTTGGATCACTAAAGTCTGTTGGACTGAGCTTCTGCGTCCTGCGCTTGATTTCCTGCACCCCATCTACACACAGCACCATCTGACACTCTGAAGTTTGAATGATGAGATATAGAGGTATGTATGATAATGATATATAAGTTTGAATAATAAGCTTTTCTTGTAAATTATATATTGGAGTTTCGTACAACAATGCCTGTCATAGAATTTTGTAAGATCAGTGAATAGTGACCACCCTATACGATTCTGGAAGGATTCTATGACTGAGGGGAAGGATTTGGGTAATTAGTTGTTGTTCCGCTGAGACTAGATTATGATTAACTGATTTGTGGTAATAAAGAATCATTAGAAACATGAATGGTTTGGTTGATGTGAATATATTAGAATAGAATGAATTTTATGTGAGTGTAATTTATTACGAGGGATTGGATAAAATAATAGGTGCTGACTTGCACACCCAAAAACGTAGATGTACATGAGGGGTGGGAGAAAGTACATAGATCATTGATAGAAATAAGAGTAGGCATTATGATAACTATCTATCATTTTGAAGCAGAAATGAGATAGTAAAGGAATTTTAGTATAATAGGGGGAAAGAACATAATCCATTTGATTGAATTTGTTAGATGTTTCCAAATTAATGAATGTAGATTTGACTCGTTGATTGTTAAAGCTTCCAGCTTGTGAAATCTTAGTCCTGTAAAGCTATTTTCTGATAAAGTGTGGTATGTGCCAGATACTAAAACTACTGACCATTATCATTGGAATAAAGGAGGATTTACTTGTCATTTCAATAAAGCATAGATTCTGCATCGCTGATTAGAGTCTAGGTTTTCTAAGTATAGTTCAACTATGGTTGTGGGTTGTTTAGATTGATGGAACAGTCAGGATAAGACTGGACGATTTAGCAGCCTGCGTCTTTTCAGACTGAAGGACTCACTTATTCAACGGGAAAGAGGGAGGAGTGACTATAGTCTAATCAGAAAGGACAGTTACATACATTTGAATAGCGGACTGGCAATTGCGATAGAGTTGTGGCCATAATTTGAATTGTTTAGGTAGACTGGAATGAAAGTAAGGTCTTTTAATAATATGAATACAAATATACTATTAGTTATTGTTGGGTTGTGAATAGACTTTACTAATGCCATGATCTAGTTCTCGGGTAAAAGAGAGTCATACTTGCTTGACTGAATCGAGCCGAAAGAGATATTTGAAGCAAGTCTGATTAGTTGGATGGAAAACATTTATTTGACAAATTCTAATTGTTATCACTTTATTCTATAGTTTGCGTGACGCCACAGATGTATACAAATAGTTAATGAATTCTAAAACGATAATTTGTTTTCGTTACATGGACCAGTGGAGTGTAGGTAGTTTTAACTATTATGCTGATGGAATAGTACCGACTTAATGTAGGTTCTAGATTTGTTCAACATCAAGTTTGTATTTTAAACTAAATTGATGCAATAGGCTACAATTACAACATTTTCAGAAAAAGGCACAATCTAATGCGAAACAGTTATCACATATGTCATTAATCCAGTAATGATACAAAGCTAGAAGGATAACAATAGAGGGAGAGTGAACCAAAAAAGGATTAAAAACAATGCAACAGGTTGAAATTATTAGATTACTGGAAAGTGGTTATGGGTTTGTTATGTTATAGGTTATTCCACTTAATGAAACATGATAAATGTCTGATGTGTCTTAGTTGGGAGTCTTTTCTGGGATTGATGGAAATCCCCTACAGAATGAATGATGAAGGAGATGTAGGAGACCCACGTCTCAAATAATATTTTAATAGATACTCGGGATCAAATATCACTGATTCCTTACACGGAGAAATTGACTGTATTTGTGGTTACGGAAAAGCCTCGGAGTTTAAATCTTATGGGACTTTATGTCGTTTTATGTGCACTGGATTGTGGAATTCATCGGGGAAGGGAGCAGTCACAAGTGATGTTCTTGAGGGTTTTCTGAGTAGGAGAATTAGGAGATGTGGGAATAGAGAGTGAGAATTTCGAATTTAGATTGTTTGGATTGGTTAGGAGGTATCAAAATGTAAACTAACAAAATGTGTACTTTTTCTTCCAGGAAAAAGGGGGGAGTGATTTTCTATTTTCTTTGAAATACTTTCCAAGACTATAAATAGGGCCTGGCCATTTTTGTTTGTTTATTGTTTTACTATATAGTGTTTAAATAACCATAAACAACCCACTTAGTATGAAATGTTAGCTGTATAGGATTTGTATTTGTATTTTAGTTTTTTCACGGGATAGAGGTGAAATATCTTAAAGGGGCAAACACATGTAATTTGGGTTTTTATTTACTGAGGGATAAGTAAATACGTGTAATTTATTTTGAAAAGAGCTGTACTAAGGACTTACTGTACACTCGGGATACCACATTTATGAAATGTTTTGATGGTTGTTAATGAGTAGTATACTATTGGATGGAACAATTCATTGAATGATTTCAATGACCTCTGAAATCTGTCCTGGCTTTATAGTGTGACCTGATCACCCACACTGTAAATCCTAGAGGCATGCTTAATTGGGGGTTAGATATAATAAGGATAATTGTGAAGAAGTTTATAATTTGGAACAAATCCTATATATTAGTTCAAACAGGACAAGGATGAAGTGAGAGAGTTAGTCCTAAAGGAGAGGTATTCCTTGAATAGTGTTATGGGATATAGTTAAGTAAAGTTGTGCTCAAGGGTTGTCATTTTAAGTTTAGTTATTATTTTTGGTTTGATAGGCAATATTGTTGTTATTTTGTTTTTTGAACACATGAATCATGATGTGATGAATGTGTCCAAGGGAGGAAGTTGGGCTTACAGAGGTTTTAATGTTTTATAATGGTTTCGTGGGGAAATATGCAAGGTGTATTAAGGATATGTGCAGTAGTAATAATGTGTTATGGGTTAGGTTAAATATTTTTTGTTTTTGTGATAGGAGGCATGGTGTAGATGAGGTCTGTCTATGAAATGAGTGGACTACAACAAGCTGGAAGTGGTGCGCTTCATAATATCAAGGCTTATCTTGATGGATGAGAGGACATAAGTAGCATACTGTGTCTCACCTAACCTAACAATGTTCTTAAGATTTTATTTTCATGGGTGAAGATAACTCTGCCCAACTGAGTACGAGAATCTGAGTATTTTCTGCGCCCTGGAGACTATGTGATGGCAAAATACTACAGAAGAAAGAGCTGGAAAGACCCTATGTGGAGGGGCCCATACCAGGTGTTGTTGGCTACCTCAATAATGGTAAAAGTGGGAGAGACCGATACTTAGATCCATGTTTCCCACTATAGGAGTGTTCCAACACTAGGAGAGGAAGACGGCCCGCCCTTGGGTAGCATTGTTGTCTTTTGTGTTTGTCTGTGTTTGTGTGTCTTTGCAGCAGTGACTCCGAGCTTCCCTATGGGTAGGCTGGTAGATGGACACTCTTCGCATACCGATGTCGATAGATTGAGAGGGACTCTGGCTGATCCGGAGAACCTAGTGGGGGAAGAAGATTAACAGCTAAAGTGACCATACATCGGCGTCCAGGTTACACCAACGGCGGTACGGATAGAGGGGAGCGTGACCTGGTATCATCTAAACCATTGTACCAGAGTGAGGGAACCGATGACTGAGAGATGAGAGAGCTGAGGATGCTGGCGAGAATCAGATGGGTCAGGATGGCAATTACTGATGAGCTACGTGTTCTTGCTGATTCCCTCGGCGGAGGGGCAGATCTTCAAGACCTTCAAGACCTTCTAGATCTTCGAGATATTCCAGACATTCAAAATGCACCAGATATCCCCATCATTGATTTCTCTGCACTTGACTAGTTCCCTGAGAATAAGGGGAATGGGGTACTGATAATAGTAAAGAGCAGAAGAACAAGACATAGAAGGGATATAGACAGGATTAAAATGTATATTCTTGCACAGGCAGGAACCATAACTAAAATGCAGGAAGGGATCACTATTAAAATACAAGGGTTAAATTATTATTGGTGTGGGAGGAACCAGCACAAAGAGTATGGGGAAGTCACATGGGGTAGTGTGACCTTAAGATAATGAAAGAAAGAGACAGGTGAATCATAGACATAAGGAGAACAGCCCAAGAATTAGATAAACAATTTGATGTAGTATTTAGTGTTAGATTTCCAGGGGAAGTGTTATTGGAGTAGTTATTACTTGGGAAAGTGCACTAAACCCTGTACATGTTAGAGCCATACCAAATACAGAAGAAAGGGAATTGAAGGAGCCGTTAAACAATGATTGGTATAGATGAGTACAATATATTACATTAAAATTAAATTAAGAAAATTGTCTAATATGCACCACATCTCCGTTTTAAATAGTTAACCGTAGTTCAGCATCTCCACAGTGTCACGGTTTCGGCCGAGGCTGCTCCTCCTCCTGGTTCGGGCAGGCTTCGGCGTTCGCCGTCCCCGGAGTACTAGCTGCCACCGCTCTATGTTTCTGTGTTTGATTGCTTTTGTCTGTCTGTCACACCTGTGTCTGTTTGGGAGTTGATTACGTGTCTTATAAGTTCCGTGTTGTGATCTAGGGTATTTGTGTGTTGTTATTCTGTTGCCACTGTGTCTATGATACGTGTTTGTTTTCCGTGTCTTTTTTCCATGTTTAGTGTTTTACGCGTGTGCGTAATTTTCCCTCGCCACTTCGTGTTTTCGAGGTCGGGGTTTGTTCTCGTGTTATTGAGACTATTAAAAGTCTTGTTGGACTAAACCTCTGTTTCCTGCGCTTGACTCCTCCACCACATCCACGACGGAATAGTGACACACAGTTACTAGGACTGTGCTATGATTCAAACACAACTTTTTTCATATAAGGAACTCGGAAAGACCATATTGGCCAGCAGAATGTTTGTAATATTTAGGAAATCCTAAATATAAACAATTTTATAATCAACCAGGATGGGGAGAGAAGGGTAAGCAATTAGTGGTTAGAATAGGTACAAGGAAAATGAAAATGCCAGAGTAATGTCAAATAGACTATGAGCAAATACACTGCTCAAAAAAATAAAGGGAACACTTAAACAACACATCCTAGATCTGAATGAATGAAATAATCTTATTAAATACTTTTTCTTTACATAGTTGAATGTACGGACAACAAAATCACACAAAAATTATCAATGGAAATCAAATGTATCAACCCATGGAGGTCTGGATTTGGAGTCACCCTCAAAATTAAAGTGGAAAACCACACTACAGGCTGATCCAGCTTTGATGTAATGTCCTTAAAACAAGTCAAAATGAGGCTCAGTAGTGTGTGGCCTCCACGTGCCTGTATGACCTCCCTACAAAGCCTGGGCATGCTCCTGATGAGGTTGCGGATGGTCTCCTGAGGGATCTCCTCCCAGACCTGGACTAAAGCATCCGCCAACTCCTGGACAGTCTGTGGTGCAACGTGGCGTTGGTGGATGGAGCGAGACATGATGTCCCAGATGTGCTCAATTGGATTCAGGTCTGTGGAATGGACGGGCCAGTCCATAGCATCAATGCCTTCCTCTTGCAGGAACTGCTGACACACTCCAGCCACATGAGGTCTAGCATTGTCTTGCATTTGGAGGAACCCAGGGCCAACCGCACCATCATATGGTCTCACAAGGGGTCTGAGGATCTCATCTCGGTACCTAATGGCAGTCAGGTTACCTCTGGCAAGCACATGGAGGGATGTGCGGCCCCCCAAAGAAATGCCACCCCACACCATGACTGACCCACCGCCAAACCGGTCATGCTGGAGGATGTTGCAGGCAGCAGAACGTTCTCCACGGCGTCTCCAGACTCTGTCACGTCTGTCACGTGCTCAGTGTGAACCTGCTTTCATCTGTGAAGAGCACAGGGCACCAGTGGCGAATTTGCCAATCTTGGTGTTCTCTGGCAAATGCCAAACGTCCTGCACGGTGTTGGGCTGTAAGTACAACCCCCACCTGTGGACGTTGCGCCCTCATGCCACCCTCATGGAGTCTGTTTCTGACCGTTTGAGCAGACACATGCACATTTGTGGCCTGCTGGAGGTCATTTTGCAGGGCTCTGGCAGTGCTCCTCCTGCTCCTCCTTGCACAAAGGCGGAGGTAGCGGTCCTGCTGCTGGGTTGTTGCCCTCCTACGGCCTCCTCCACGTCTCCTGATGTACTGGCCTTTCTCCTGGTAGCGCCTCCATGCTCTGGACACTACGCTGACAGACACAGCAAACCTTCTTGCCACAGCTCGCATTGATGTGCCATCCTGGATGAGCTGCACTACCTGAACCACTTCTGTGGGTTGTAGACTCCGTCTCATGCTACCACTAGAGTGAAAGCACCGCCAGCATTCAAAAGTGACCAAAACATCAGCCAGGAAGCATAGGAACTGAGAAGTGGTCTGTGGTCACCACCTGCAGAACCATTTCTTTATTGGGGGTGTCTTGCTAATTGCCTATAATTTCCACCTGTTGTCTATTCCATTTGCACAACAGCATGTGAAATGTATTGTCAATCAGTGTTGCTTCCTAAGTGGACAGTTTGATTTCACAGAAGTGTGATTGACTTGGAGTTACATTGTGTTGTTTAAGTGTTCCCTTAATTTTTTTGAGCAGTGTATATAGGAGTGGTACAATAAAACAATTGGGTTATAGAATTTAGAAAAATACAAGGGAGAATGTGTTATATGTGGCATTTATACAGATAGCCTTTGGAATACAGGGACCCCTCAAGGAAAATTTGCTCTACGACCCCCTCAAGCTTCTTGGGACACGTCTGAAGTCGATACAGCCGACCTGCCAACTTCTGTCTATAGCGTCCGAACAGTTTGGGCTACACACTAAAAATCTCTCAGATATAGGATAGACACTTTGGGGACTATCTGTTGTTCCATGTAGTGAATATGTTATTCAATGCATTTGTATGGGCTAATAGCAGTAAGGCCAAAACATTGTTTTCATCAAATATTTTTTATATATATGTTTTTTGATACTTTAAGGGGTCTTAAAATTCCAAATCAAATAGCAAAATTATCCTTGGTATGACCTTCTTAAAACAATTCCATACAGTTTAGTAGTCCCCCCCACCATTCCCCAGTTTAGACAGGGTTTAGACATTTATGGATTCATTCACTATTCCTCTATCTCTCTTCAGACATGCTTTTGTGAAACAGTATACATGAAGTGCATATAAAGCTCTACTCTATGGATTACTCCTATGGAATGAACTACCTAATATGCTGAACACCACTCACATATTTTCATATGTATAATTATCTATAGCAGTATACAGTGCCTTCGGAAAGTATTCAGACCCCTTGACTTTTTCCACATTTTGTTACGTTACAGCCTTATTCTAAAATTGCTAACATTATTTTTCCTCATCAATCTACACACAATACCCCATAATGACAAAGCAAAAACTGTTTTTTAGAAATGTTTGCTAATGTAAAAAAAAAAGTACAAAAATTAAATATCACATTTACATAAGTATTCAGACCCTTTACTCAGTACTTTGTTGAAGCACCTTTGGCAGCGATTACAGCAGTGAGTCTTCTTGGGTACGACGCTACAAGCTTGGCACACCTGTATTTGGGGAGTTTCTCCCTTTCTTCTCTACAGATCCTCTCAAGCCCTGTCAGGTTAGATGGGGAGTGTTGCTGCACAGCTATTTTCAGTTCTCTCCAGAGATGTTTACTTTATCCTATCCCAGGTATTCCTTAAAGAGGTGGGGTTTCAAATGTCTCCGGAAGGTGGTGAGTGACTCCGCTGTCCTGGCATCGTGAGGGAGCTTGTTCCACCATTGGGGTGCCAGAGCGGCGAACAGTTTTGACTGGGCTGAGCGGGAACTATGCTTCCGCAGAGGAAGGGGAGCCAGCAGGCCAGAGGTGGATGAACGCAATGCCCTCGTTTGGGTGTAGGGACTGATCAGAGCCTGAAGGTACAGAGGTGCCGTTCCCCTCACAGCTCCATAGGCAAGCACCATGGTCTTGTAACAGATGCGAGCTTCAACTGGAAGCCAGTGGAGTGTGCGGAGGAGCGGGGTGACGTGAGAGAACTTGGGAAGGTTGAACACCAGACGGGCTGCGGCATTCTGGATGAGTTGTAGGGGTTTAAAGGCACAGGCAGGGAGCCCAGCCAACAGCGAGTTGCAGTAATCCAGACGGGAGATGACAAGTGCCTGGATTAGGACCTGTGCCGCTTCCTGTGTAAGGCAGGGTCGTACTCTCCGAATGTTGTAGAGCATGAACCTGCAGGATCGGGTCACCGCCTTGATGTTAGCGGACAACGACAGGGTGTTGTCCAGGGTCACGCCAAGGCTCTTCGCACTCTGGGAGGAGGACACAACGGAGTTGTCAACCGTGATGGCGAGATCATGGAACGGGCAGTCCTTCCCGGGAGGAAGAGCAGCTCCGTCTTGCCAAGGTTCAGCTTGAGGTGGTGATCCGTCATCCATACTGATATGTCTGCCAGACATGCAGAGATGCGATTCGCCACCTGGTTATCAGAAGGGGGAAAGGAGAAGATTAGTTGTGTATCGTCAGCGTAGCAATGATAGGAGAGGCCATGTGAGGATATGACAGAGCCAAGTGACTTGGTGTATAGGGAGAATAGGAGAGGGCCTAGAACTGAGCCCTGGGGGACACCAGTGGTGAGAGCACGTGGTGCGGAGACAGTTTCTCGCCACGCCATTTGGTAGGAGCGACCGGTCAGGTAGGACGCAATCCAGGAGTGAGCCGCGCCGGAGATGCCCAGCTCGGAGAGGGTGGAGAGGAGGATCTGATGGTTCACAGTATCAAAGGCAGCAGACAGGTCTAGAAGGACAAGAGCAGAGGAGAGAGAGTTAGCTTTAGCAGTGCGGAGAGCCTCCGTGACACAGAGAAGAGCAGTCTCAGTTGAATGACCAGTCCTGAAACCTGACTGGTTTGGATCAAGAAGGTCATTCTGAGAGAGATAGCAAGAGAGTTGGCTAAAGACGGCACGCTCAATAGTTTTGGAAAGAAAAGAAAGAAGGGATACTGGTCTGTAGTTGTTGACATCAGTGGGATCGAGTGTTGGTTTTTTTGAGAAGGGGTGCAACTCTCGCTCTCTTGAAGACGGAAGGGACATAGCCAGCGGTCAAGGATGAGTTGATCAGCGAGGTGAGGTAGGGGAGAAGGTCACCGGAGATGGTCTGGAGAAGAGAGGAGGGGATGGGGTCAAGCGGGCAGGTTGTTGGGCGGCCTGCAGTCACAAGTCGCAAGATTTTATCTGGAGAGAGAGGGGAGAAAGAAGTCAAAGCATAGGGTAGGGCAGTGTGAGCAGGACCAGCAGTGTCATTAGACTTAACAAACGAGGATCGGATGTCGTCAACCTTCTTTTCAAAGTGGTTGACGAAGTCATCCACAGAGAGGGAGGAGGGGGGGGGGAGGATTCAGCAGGGAGGAGAATGTGGCAAAGAGCTTCCTAGGGTTAGAGGCAGATGCTTGGAATTTAGAGTGGTAGAAAGTGGCCTTAGCAGAGAAACAGATGAAGAAAATGTAGAGAGGAGGGAGTGAAAAGATGCCAGGTCGGCAGGGAGTTTAGTTTTCTTCCATTTCCGCTCCGCTGCCCGGAGCTCTGTTCTGTGAGCTCGCAATGAGTCATCAAGCCACGGAGCTGGAGGGGAGGACCGAGCCGGCCGGGAGGATAGGGGACACAGAGAGTCAAAGGATGCAGAAAGGGAGGAGAGGAGGGTTGAGGAGGCAGAATCAGGAGATTGGAGGGAGAAGGATTGAGCAGAGGGAAGAGATGATAGGATGGAAGAGGAGAGAGTAGTGGGAGAGAGAGAGCGAAGGTTGCGGCGGCGCATTACCATCTGTGTAGGGGCAGAGTGAGTAGTGTTGGAGGAGAGCGAGAGAGAAAAGGATACAAAGTAGTGGTCGGAGACATGGAGGGGAGTTGCAGTGAGATTAGTAGAAGAGCAGTATCTAGTAAAGATGAGGTCAAGCGTATTGCCTGCCTTGTGAGTAGGGGGGGACGGTGAGAGGGTGAGGTCAAAAGAGGAGAGGAGTGGAAAGAAGGAGGCAGAGAGAAATGAGTCAAATGTAGACGTATGGAGGTTGAAATCCCCCAAAACTGTGAGGGGTGAGCCATCCTCAGGAAAGGAACTAATCAAGGCGTCAAGCTCATTGATGAACTCTCCAAGGGAACCTGGAGGGCGATAGATCACAAGGATATTAAGCTTAAATGGGCTAGTGACTGTGACAGCATGGAATTCAAATGAGGAGATAGACAGATGGGTTAGGGGAAAAATTGAGAATGTCCACTTGGGAGAGATGAGGATTCCTGTGCCACCACCCCTCTGACCAGATGCTCTCGGGGTATGCGAGAACACATGGTCAGACAAGGAGAGAGCAGTAGGAGTAGCAGTGTTTTCAGTGGTAATCCATGTTTCCGTCAGCGCCAGGAAGTCGAGGGACTGGAGGGTAGCATAGGCTGGGATGAAGTCAGCCTTGTTGGCAGCAGAACGGCAGTTCCAGAGGCTGCCTGAGACCTGGAACTCCAGGTGTGTGGTGCGTGCAGGGACCACCAGGTTAGAGAGGCAGCAGCCACGCGGTGTGAGGCATTTGTGTAGCCTGTGCGGAGAGGAGAGAACAGGGATAGGCAGAGGCATAGTTGACAGGCTGTAGCAAATGGCTACAATAATGCAGAGGAGATCGGAATGAAATGAACTAAACATCTGGGAAAGGAGAGAGCGGGCCTCCCTCACCACAACTCCCAAATATAACTCTCCCAACTTCCACCTCAGAAACTATAATTGTTTCACTGAAACACCCGAATAAAACTCTCCCAACTTCCACTTTAGAAATTAGAATTGTTGTAAACTACAGCGGTTCAATGTTTCAAGGAATAGACTCAACTTACTTTATTCAGCTAGCTAACTATGACGCCATAGCTAACTAGCATGCTAGCATCCAATAACACACGGTTTAGCACCAATACTTGGTTACAACAAACTACCAATAGTGTGTTAACGCACTAAACAGATAATTCGTGTCCGTGTCTAATTCCTTTCATAACGCAGCAATAATTAAGCGTTGGCTAGCTAGCACAAAGATATTGTATTTAGCTGCTACAGTACTGCTAGCTAGTAGTGTTGGCTAGCTAGCAATGGCTGCTGTGTTGACTTTGTTTGGAAAAAAAAAAAAACGGCGTCGCTGCGAACGAATGTAGCTGGCTAAAATTATATTGTATTTAGATGCTATAGTACTGCTAGCTGGTAGCGTTGGCTAGCTAGCAATGGCTGCGGTGATGACTTTGTTTGAAAAACGGCGTCGCTGCGAACGAATGTAGCTGGCTAAAATGATATTGTATTTAGTTGCTACAGTACTGCTACAGTACTGCTAGCTGGTAGGTGGTAGTGTTGGCTAGCTAGCAATGGCTGCGGTGTTGACATTGTTTGAAAAACGGCGTCGCTGCGAGCGAGTGTAGCTGGCTAGCTAACCTCGATAGTTACTCTATACTACACCTTTATCTTTGATACAAATACAACTATGTAGCTAGCCAACATTACACTAATCAAATCGTTCCATTGTAATGTAATGTGTCATATTACCTGTGGAGCGAAGTACAGCATGACTACTCACCTCGCCTACCAAATGGCACCCTATTACCTTTATAGTACACTACTTTTGACCAGGGCCTTTAGGGAATAGGGTGCCATTTGGGACACACCCCAGGACTGAAACAAAGTGTGCTGTTAATGTTCACACCTTCGTCTTAAGAGTTTCAAAAGACTTCCTGACTAATATGCTAATGAGGTGCTCTGATTGCTCGTTAGTGTTGATTGTGACATGTGAGTAATACACGCTGATTAGTAAAGACTGACAGGGTTATTCTAAAGACATCTGGTTAATGGGACACTTGGCTGCTCTGTACAGTAGGCAGGTATGCCAGGTGCCTACTCTGTACAGTAGGCACCTGGCATAGTGACATCTTACATATGCACACTGCAAGTTAGTCAGCGTCCCAAATGACCCCCTACACTCTTAGAAGAAAGGGTGCCATCTAGAACCTAAAAGGGTTCTTTGGCTGTCCCCATAGGATAACCCTTTGAAGAACCCTTTTTGGTTCCAGGTAGAACCGTTTGGGTTCCATGTAGAACCCTTTCCACAGAGGGTACCAAAAGGTGTTATACCTGGAACCAAAAAAGGTTATCCTATGGGGATGGCCGAAGAACCCTTTCGGAACCCTCTTTCTAAGAGTGTATTCCTTATATAGGCCACTATTTCACTACTTATAGGGAAAAGGCTGCCATTTGGGGCACAGCCTAAGTCTTTTTAACTATTTGGGAGCTTGAGCGTCCAACACACACACACACACAAGGAGGGACACCAAATCTATCATGGAAATAATACAATGACAAAACATGTAAATCAAAGTAGGAAAAAGAGAAAAGGAACTGTAATTGTAGAAATGGAGTTGCAAACACAATTTACACAATTCTATTAGCTATTTCTCTATCCATCCATTAAAATGAAATGTAAAAACGTTTAACTTTGGAGGGAAAAAATGTAATAATGAAAACTGCATTTGTCCTTCAGTAGCGTTGCAGAAAATAATTTCAAAACTTTAATTGTTTTTTCCCTGACATTCAGGCTTCTTAATGCTAGTTGACAGACAGGAGATGGAGTGGGAGGGGTAGAGAGAGGAGTAGAGAGGGAGAGAGGGAGAGAGAGATAGAGAGATAAAGTTACCACTTTTTCTCAATATACTGTACTTCGGAAATATGCAGTGCAGATCAGAGGTTATAGCAAACTCTTCCAAACAAGATTAGAGATAGAGTAGAGTTATATAGTAGATTAGATTAGTTTAATAGTAACATGTACAAGGTTACAGATGTAATTACAGGGTACAGTGAAATTCCAACAGTGCAGTAAAAACATTTTTAAAAATGTTTTTGTATTACATTACATATTATATTAACAACTGTGGCAATGATAAATGTCCATTGGGGTGGGGGTAGGGTAGTGGGTGGGGAGAATGGGGGGGGTAGGAAGGTGGAGTAGAGGGGGGGGGGAGCAGGTAGCTGACTAGTGGTGGCTATTCAGGGAGAACAGGCCATGGCTCGGGTGACTGGGGTCCTTGATGATCTTCTTGACCTTTCTGCGACACCTGGTGTTGTAGGTGTCCTGTAGGGCAGGGGCAGTGTGCACACAATGGTGCGTTCGGCTGAGCGTTGCACCCTCTGTAGCGTCTTGCAGTCGACAGTGATGGAGTTGCCGTACCAGGCTGTGATGCAGCCCGTCAGTATGTTCTCGATGGTGCTGCTGTAGAACACCATCAGGGCCCTCAGGGACAGGCTGAATTTCTTCAGCATCCTGAGGTTGAAGAGTTGCTGTCATGCCTTCTTCACCACGGTGTCCGTGTGGTTTGATCATTTCATCTGCTCGGAGATATGTACGCTGAGGAACTTGAAGATTTTGACGGTCTCCACGGCAGCCCCGTTGATGAGGATGAGGGCGTGCCCACCCTGGTTCCCCCTGAAGTCCACAATCAGTTCCTTCGTTTTAATGACGTTGAGAAAGAGGCTGTTGAGCTGGCACCATGTAGTCAGAGTGCCTACTAGAGGTTAACACAGGAACAGGACTCCCGCGGGTCTTGTGGGTGCCGCAGGATTCTGTCAGGAATGGGAGTGAAGTTCTAGAGTCAAGTTCGGGACAGGATGGGACAGAATCTACAGGAACGGGCAGTAAAGGAATAGTTATAAACAGAGTTTTTTGGGCGGAAATATATAACGTGTGGAGCATTTCATAAAAACAACAACTGTGTAGGCTAGGCCTAATGTAGTTTACTTAATAAAAATCAATACAAAAATAAATTGTAATTTCCCCACTCCCGTCGGCTCCCATGCGCCATCGTTCCAGTGGTTGCCAGTCACTAGGCTACCTCAGAGTCAGATGCCAACCTATGTCAGTGGGCTAAATGATGAAGCCTTCAAGGAATTGCAATGTCTTGTTGCAGCCAAGGACCCATCACTAACAATAACATTAGAGCCAAGGAAATAGCAATATTTTAGCTAAATTTGATGGAGTTGTCTTTGACAAGGAAGGAAGCTTGTAAGAAATGCTGCGGTTTAACCAAATAGGCTACCAACTGGAGAGCGGGACAAGCGGCCTGAGTGGCATAGCTGCTCTACTCCAACTTTACCATCAAGCCAAATTGTTTCGTATTTAACTAAACTCGTGCCATCTGAGGTGAAGAATGAAATAAAAATAGATTGACTTATGCATAACTGCTGCTCAGGTATTTTTTTAAATGTTCATGTTGTAAATGTTAATGTGTTGTAAATGTTCATATGTGCAGTGCTCAGCTGTAGGCTACAGATTTATGCCGGTGCTGTGCTGAGCAGACCATCCAGCTGGGGTCTCTGTCCTCGGTGCTGTGCTGAGCAGACCATCCAGCTGGGGTCTCTGTCCTCGGTGCTGTGCTGAGCAGACCATCCAGCTGGGGTCTCTGTCTCGGTGCTGTGCTGAGCAGACCATCCAGCTGGGGTCTCTGTCCTCATCTTCCAGCCTTAATTGATCTACATTTAGGTAATTTAGAATACGCTCTTATCCAGTGCGTGATTTTTATTGGGAAGGGACAGGAAAGTGCTGGGGTTATAGAACAGTTGCGGTATCAGGACAGTACAGGAAAAAAATTGACAGGACAAGACGGGACAGGAATTAATTTTAACTCCCGCGTCAACATCTAGTGCCTACCTCCTCCCTGTAGGCTGTCTCGTCGTTGTTGGTAATCAGGCCTACTACTGTTGTGTCAGTGAACTTAATGATGGAGTCATGGTCAACAGGGAGGTGACTGAGGACGCACCCTTGTGGGGCCCCCATGTGGAGAATCAGTGTCGAGGAGGTAATGTTGCCTACCTTTACCCCCTGGGTGGGCGGCCCGCCAGGAAGTCCAGGACCCAGTTGCATAGGGAGGAGTTCAGTCGCAGGGCCATGTGCTTTGTGGTGAGCTTAGAAGCCACTATGGTATTAAAGGCAGAGCTGTAGTCGATGAACAGCATCCTCACATATGCATTCCTTTTGTCCAGGTGGGTGAGGGCAGTGTGCAGTACAATGGTGATTTACCCCGTCGCACAACATGTTGTTGGTCATAAAGCAGAGTCCCCCCCCACCTTTTTTCTTGCCAGAGAGCCCACTTCCTATCTGCTCGAAAAACTGTAAAGCACGCTAGTTGTATATAGTCTTTTTGGATGTCGGAGGAAAGCCAAGTCTCAGAAAAACAGAGTATGTTGCAGAATCTGATGTCCCTCTGGAAGGAGATCCTCGCTCTGAGTTCACCAAGTTTATTCATTAATGATTGAACATTGCCGAGTAGGTATGTGTATGTACAGTATGTGTGTGTCTGTGTGCACAGAGAACATTGCTACAGGATTAATTTCTTCACATTGGTATTCAATGCAAGGACAAATAGACTGAAAAATATGAACCATAGCCACTACCATCAGAATTTTTAATAACTGTGACTTTTAAACTGTAATTTCTTGTTAGCTAGGACCCTTTTAATTGAATGTACAGTAGTATCTTGTGTTTTTAAGGATTGTCTAAACTGTGCATTCTGCATAATTCATTCTTGTCAACTGCGTGAATGAAATAAATTGAATCATTGTGCTGAAGGGTGTGGGAGCTGTACAGTATTTTCAATCAATCACGCCCCATGTGCACGATCACGCACACACACTTACACACACATGCATAATGAATCAACACTCTGTGCATGCGCATATTGCATCCCTTTCCCCCACACACACTCTTCTTATTCCTATAGCTCTGTCAGTCAGACTTTATGATTTTCACAATTACTTTTCCATCTGTCAGTTTTCACATCATTCCACAGAACATGCATATGGTAGACTGATCCACAGGACGGCTCATCCTGGAGGGAGGATCTGCCCCTGTCCTGTTCCGGTCTCCACCGACCACTCAAGGCCGTCCAGTCGCTCAGGCAGCTCCCTGAAGGAAAGTTCGTCCTTCATCCCCTCTGATAGCCCCTGCGAGTAAAGGATGACCATCCTGCCTCTCGAGCAAGGTCCGGAACTCCACGGAGTAGTCCGCCACCGAATGGTCACCCTGCCGACAGGCCGTGAGCTGCCTCCCGGGCCTCGTGCCCCGACACCACCCGAGAGGTGTCGAACACCTTGCGTAGCTCCCGGTTGAATTGGTAGGAGTCGGAGCACGCCGGAGTTTGGCTCTCCCACTCCGCGGTAGCCCAGGAAAGGGCCCGACCCGTCAACAGAGTGACAATGTAGGCCACCCGGCCCTGCTCCGTCGGGAAGCAGGAGGGTTGTAGGCTGAATACCAGGGAACACTGGGTGAGGAATTCCCTGCAGCCCTCTGGACGTCCATCATACCTCTCCGGAGGTGGTAGGCGGGGTTCCCACGATGTCACAGGCGAGACTGGAGACGCCGCTGCCGCAGCTTCCACTCCGCCAGCTGCCGGGGCTGGTCGGGTGTCCACCCGGCTCTGCACGACGATCGTCAGCTGCGTCTCCAGTAGAGATTCTCTGTGATCTGCTGCAGGCTGCGCTCGTGTTGGTTCAGCATAGCTCCCTGCGTTGCCAATGCGCTCCGATACTGTGCTGCCTCCGCTGGTTCCATATTGGCTCAGTTTTCTGTAAGGGTTGGTGTGAGGTGTGACCCAGGTGCGGTGCAGGATAGACAGTAGGCAGTAGGCAGAGATGGTGAAACAAGGATCTTTACTGGTAGTCCCGAAGCCAGGATACAAAACAACGGACTTAACACGATAAAAGAAAGGTGGAGCAAATAGGTATCCAAAAACAGGCTGACAGCCAAAATACGAAATAGTAACTATGACTGAAATAATAAAGAAACACTTCTCGAGTGCCTATACATACTTCTCTGATCAGACACTGATTAGTACTGCTGAGCATAGAGAAACTAGCAGAGAAAACTGAGCAAGGGAACACAGGGAAGTGAGGGCATAAATACACAGGTGAACAGGTAGACACAGGTGACACCAATAGGATGATGATTAGTCAGACTGTGAGTAAGGAGATGCCTAAGGTTGTCGGAGGATGACACCTAGTGGGTCGCTCCGGAACTGCGACCCCCTCCTGTAACAATGTCCGAACCCAAAAACAAATATTATTCTAAAAAATAACATGTTCACTGTGGTAGATTGGCGATTTTCTGCATTTATCAGCGTGCCATCAGGTAGCCTGATTTCAATGTGTCATGCAAACAGGATTATTAGGGGAATCGTTAATCTTGCAAAGCATGTAAACATTTTAATCGAACGAATATATTAATCTGACTATCCACAATAATCACATTATTGTGTGCATGTAACCATACTCAATGTTTTTATTAGGTTGCAAAAAACATTTGCCTGATGTTGCAAGAACATTCCCAAAAACAAAAAGTCCCTACAACATTTCTTTAGATTGTGGGAACATTGTGGGGATATGACAAGAGATAGGTTCCTAGAACACTAAAACTGTTCAGTTGTGCTGGCATTCAGATAATGTTTGTATCAGGGTGCACAAAACATTCCTTTGATGTTGACTGAACAGCCTTTCTGAGTTCTTTAAAGGTTCCCAGAACATTTAATTAGGTTGTGGGAACAGGGGTACATTACAAGAGATAGGTTCCCAAAACACAAAATAGGCAAAATAGGCACAAAATAAGTTAGGTTACACAAGACATTCCCTTAATGTTGCAAGAATATTCTTTGATATTCACGATGGTTGCACAGAACATTCCCACAATGTTTCATAATGTTCCACAATTTCCAAATAAGTCATTTTTCATGTGATTCATAGCAGATTCGTTTTAGGTTAAAAATTATATTCCATTGATGTTCAAGCAATATACATTTTACCTTGTCTCGGAGGTCCTCAGAACATTTAGAAAGTTATATTTAAGTGTTACCTAATATTACCCCAACATTCTCAGCATGCAAATGTGTAGCTCCTTAAAGCAGATTGGAATGAATCCCCATTATAATAATATTAATAATAATAATAATAATAATATGCCATTTAGCAGACGCTTTTATCCAAAGCGACTTACATTATGTTTCTCTCCAGATGTAATGGCAATTTGCATTTGAAGACTGTATTGTACGTGATATAAAGACACATGCCATTTTAATTTAATTCATAGGACATTTGAACAGCGTTTAATCATGCAAACAACACAACCATATTTTGTACACTTCATATGTGACCGACCACCTCAATTTGGTCTTATGTAGCAACATTTGAAACTGTGTTTTTTACATTGGATAAAAGTAGAGACTCAGAGCTAGAAAATGGTATATCATACACTGCAGTTGAGGAACAATGGGAAAGTAATTCTGCTTTGAAAGTTGATAAACTTGTAGCCCCACTTTTGAGAAAATGGCCCTTGAATGTTTTGGTACACCTACTGGAGAGCTCTTCTTTGTCTACACCCATTCATCATCGTTCACACCCTCTTAAGCATTAGCCCCACCCATGTCTTTAAGGATTCACATGTGAGGCCATGCGCTAAACAGAGTGAGTAGTTTAGTAAACAATCAAATATTTCAAGACTAAAAGGGGTAAAAGTAGTAGCCTACAATAAAGGAAAAACTCCAGGTAAAAATACACTTTATCTAGTCCTTGGCCTATATCTTAATCTGATTTGGTGCAGGTCATGTTGTTCTTCACATTACCGTCTCTGGTAAACACACACTTTAACAAATAAACTCTACGTTTATTTGTCACATGCACAGGATACAGAAGGTGTAAACGGTGCAGTGAAATGGTTACTTGCAGAGTAGCAATATCAAAAACAGGAAGTGTCCAGATAAAAATATTTTATAAATATTTTATAATTATTATGTAGCCAGGTGGTAAAAGCATGTAGCTGTATTAATTTATATCCACTAGATGGCTCTGTGTGGAAGCGGTTATGGGATTGCGCATGTGCAGTGTTTAAGAGTGAGAGCAAGCAATTACACTGGAGAATTTATTGGACTCAGATTGTTTTTATGCACTTTACTAATAGATTTATTTTACTTGATTGTGATTTAGACTGAACTTTACTTTATGGTGACTTCACCTTGTGTTGATTTCCCTCCTACATTATCCTATTTTAAATTTAAGCTTTGACAGAATAGTTTGTGTCCTGTGCTGGGTATACTTTCACCAGGCTACACATGTTGGTACCAGAAGTGGGGTTCTGATAGCGTTGTTAGGGTAGTGAAGTGCATAATTATGGTAATGGTGAAGAGTGGAACTGGGCCAGAGAGATCTGACAAGTGACGGTGACAGGGGATCTGAGAACGGGCAGTGAGGCCTGCCTGGGGTTGCTGTGGAACATCTGTAACCAGACTGCCGGAATCCAGAGAATGCCGTGAACCATTGTAGATCCTCGCAGACCATCGCGGACCATCCCGGACCATCTGCCACCATCTGCCATCACCTCCATCCATCCAGCAACTTTCAGAGACTGTTTCTACTCTACAGTATATCCTTGAACTGAGTTTGAGTACAAACATTTCACAATGTCAGAGCCAGCAGGAGATGGTGACGCCGCCCCTGGTGGTGAGGGTAACCCTGTAGTTGACTTACAGTCACAAATTGCAGAGCTAAATAGGAAACATTACGAAGCAATGGCAAACCATTGCAGCACTAGGTAATGGGTCCATGAGGTCATATGTGTATGTACCTAGAGAGCCTTTTAGATCAGATCCAGCCTTTTAGTGGTGATGTCTCTAAAGATGGTCGATTAGTTGACGAGTTCATTGAGGAGGTTGAACGTGTAATTCGAGCCAGAGATCAGAGTACTGATGAAAAGGCAGATTTCATACTGTCTCTGTTGAGGGGGTCAGCCTTAGAGGAAGTGCAGTTACGCATGGGTGGTGAGTCAAAGTAGCCTAGTGACCTGTTCTCATATCTAAGGGGGGCTTATACAGAAAAGCGCAGTGCATCTCAGCTGTTGCACACCTTCTATGGCCGCCATCAGCGAGAGGGAGAGGATTTTCGTGATTACTCACATGCACTCTCACAGATACTTTGTTCAGTACTGAAACAAGAACAAGATGCCATTCCCGAGGATAGAGTTGATAAAACTGTCAGAAACCAGTTCATTGAGAGTGTCATAGATCCTGCTCTCAAGAGAGAGCTATGGAAGTTAGTCAGGAAGAGGCCTCTACTCTGTTTGATGTACGTGAGGAAGCCATCGCCTGGTCACTGGAGGACCAGCCCAGTAACACTAAGGTTGTCAAGAGTAGGAAAGTGGTGTGTGACAAAACAGTGAGGGATTCTCAGTGTTCTGCCATTGATGTACAGGAGAAACCAGCTGTCTCTTTGGAAGATGTTCTTAAAGTGGTGGCCGAGCAGAGTAAATGCATTGGGGAGCTAACAAACGCAGTCCGCGGTCTTGCTCTGAACAAAGAGAAGAATGGTAATGACACAGGTGGGAAACCTATAGCCAAACCAAAGTTTACTGATGACGGTTAGCCCATTTGCTTCAAGTGTAAAAGGGTGGGACACATTGTAACAGTGCACAAAGAAGAACATGTCAGTAAATGAGTCCACTACCACACAAGCTGCTAGTGTGCAGGAAAACTAGCATCCTCAGTTGCCAAGAGCCGGGCAATTAGTGGAAAATCTGTAGGCTTACCCGACAGTACCTGTAGTCGTTTCTTGAGCACACAGTGGGCAAATGTCCAGTTGTAGATCTCAAGATTAGGGGGGGTCACTGCAAAGTGTTTGCTGGATACTGGGAGCCAAGCCAGCACTATCCATGAGTCATTCTTCAGAGAACACTTATTAGGGGAAGATGAAGACGTGCTTTCTACAGCAGGATGGCTTAAGATAACTGCAGCTAACGTTGGACATCCCTTACCTAGGTTACCTTGAGTTAAACATAGAGACCATGGGGACAACTTTACCCGGGTGTGTCTTCTTGTTAGTCAAAGATCCTCAGCAGATGCAGACAACTAGTCCATGCTGAGTTTGACACAACTCTAGGCTGTGAGTTGTATTCTCATTGGAGAGAAGCCTTTCAGCGAGTACAGGAAAGTGATGTCATTGAAAAGTCTTCAGCTGCCCGTGTGGCTGGTAGGGATACTGTACATGTACATGCGTCTTCCGTAGCCACAGTCTATGCAAGGGGACTTAAAACTCTCTCGGGAGACAGCACTAGAATGCTGTTGGAGCCAGCTAACACACCGTTGCCAGGTGGTCTCCTGGTCGTTCCCACACTTGTGGAGTCAAAGGGTCATTTGTTTCCAGTTCAAGTTGTACATTTCTCTCAGGAGGATGTGTGGTTGAACCCTAGGACCCGACTTGGCATTCTGATTCAGGTTGAGTGTGTTGACAGTGATCCATGTGATGTGCGGTTCGAGTGTATCTCTGCCGACACAGAAGAAGTGACTGTTGACAGAAAATAATGTCAAACATCTGACAGTGACATTCAGTTGATATTGGACAGCCTACACATCGGTGGGACACAGGAAGAACAAGCCGCACTAGCTGCTATTTTGGCCAGTTACTCAGACACGTTTGCTTTCCAGGATGAGGACCTGGGTTACACTGATAAAGTCAAGCACGAGATTAATTTGGTCGATGACACACCAGTAACACAGCCCTACCGCCACATTCCTCCTACACAGTACAAAGAGGTTAGGGAGCACATCATCAAGGTTCTGAAGAAGGGTGTCATCCAGGCGAGCTCTAGCGCATACGCTTCCCCTCTGGTCCTAGTCCGTAAGAGTGATGGGAGTCTTCGTCTATGTGTTGACTATAGGCGACTGAACGCAAAAAAACAGACTTGTTGATATTCCTTTGCCTCACATCGACAAAATATTTGATGTCCTTCACGGTGCAAAGTTATTTTCAACTATTTATTTTGCCAGTGGTTACCATCAGGTTGCAGTGCAAGAAAGTGATAGACACAATACTTTATTTACAACTCCTTTTCACCTGTGGGAGTATTTTTGGATGCCGTTTGGGGTTTGTAATGGGCCTGCACTGTTTCAACGACTCATGCAAGTTACTATGAGTGACCTAGTCTTTCAGATACTGTTAGTATACTTGGATGACATACTCGTGTTCTCTCAGATGTTCCAGGACCACTTGGAGAGACTTGAGACAGTTCTGGAGAGACTGAAAGAGACAGGGTTGAAAGTGAAGCTTGAGAAGTGCCATTTCCTTCAGCAAGAAGTATGTTTCCTTGGGCATTAGTACACTCAATTAGATGATGCTTATCCGAAACACTTGTCTAAACTGATGATTCATGTGAAGGGAATGCTATAAATTAAATTCTGCCTGCTACATTCAGGGCATCAATGTTGTTGAGAAAAGTAGCAAAACCTTTGTAGTTCTCGATGGCTAATGTTATATCTTTCAAAAATGGCGTAGTAGAAAGGACTATCAACACATACTTAGCAGCTCATGTTATAGACAGAAGTAGCTGTATGGCAGACCAATCCAAACTCATCTTCCTGCATGTCCAGCCCATCCATTATCTCAGCCAATCATGGCTAGCGGGAAGGTTCCTGTCATTTTCCGTGGCTAAACCAACTAGGCTTATAATTTAACACGTTTATTCATATTTACGGATGGAACAGAAGTTTGTTATTAAAGCACATGAAAGTTCACATGTTCTGCCAAAAAAATCATTTTGATACAAAAATGAATATTCATATGCCTCTCCTGTGAAGTAGTGACATACACCTAGTTTCCTGAAACAAGTCACACATGGTGACAAGCTGCACATGTGGGGTTTGAATCTGAAATGTTTGGTTCATTAACTAGATCATTAACCCTCTGTGCCAGCAGGGGATAGCTGTGGACTTATGTTTTTTTCCCAGTTAAATATGGTCAATCAGGAAACAGAAGACAGAACAGTTATTAAATCCTAAAGAGTCTATTGATGCACCCATGCGTCAATCCAAGTAACATAATAAAAAAATCCCCATCAAAATATGTCAGTTTAAGCTAGAGATATCAATCCACCACATCTGCCTATGTCTGCCTTCTGCATCTGCCGAGCTACACCAGTATTTGTCAGACCATGAGACGTCCCTAAAATCAGTATTCTCACGAAAACGTCTGTAGCGTCCGAACCTTTTGGGCTACAAACTAATATGACATTTCTATGGAAAGGAGAGATTCTCACGAACACGATGGTGTTCTCCGTTTTGTCACGGGACTCATCTGAAGGAAACCAGTACCGGTTTTAAGAAATTAATGGAAGTATGGAGGTAGTTTTGTGCCCAAAAAAGAGGGGTTAAATAGGTTTCCAAAAAACTAAAATATATCCGTAGCTTTCTTTTATCTCCTAGATATAGGAAAGACACTTCAAAACCTTATTCCTTATGATGTATTTTTCAACTGTCTGTTTTGCCATTTTTGAATGTGTTATTCAATGTGTTTCTAGGGCTATAGTAATAAAGGCCAAATTCAATATTTTATCATATTATTTTTGAATGTTTTTGTATATATATATATACCTACAGGGGTCCTAGAATTCCAAATAAAATAGCAAAATGATCAATGGTATGACCATCTTAAAATAATTCCATTTGTTAGCTTTTAGAGGTTAAAACGCTCCCATCCTTTACATATGCTGTGTACTTGTTACACTGTATATTATATGATTGTCTTTCTTCATCACATATGTTGAAAGTCTTATGAAATGTGATTTAGAAAATGAGAAAGGGTTAATAAAAATTAGTTTGAAGGTTCTGATTCTGTATTTAAGAAGCATATGAATACACAAGAATACAAGTTATTTAAAGGAAGCACTATACAACTAAAACACATTTCCTAAGACTTTCAACATGTGATGAAGAAAGAAAATAATAAAATAGAGTGTTACAAGTACACAGCATATGAAGAGGATGGGAACATTTTAATAACGCAGAAATTGTCCTGATTGACCATACAGTGGGGGAAAAAAGTATTTGATCCCCTGCTGATTTTGTACGTTTGCCCACTGACAAAGTCATGATCAGTCTATAATTTTAATGGTAGGTTTATTTGAACAGTGAGAGACAGAATAACAACAAAAAAATCCACAAAAACGCATGTCAAAAATGTTATAAATTGATTTGCATTTTAATGAGGAAAATAAGTATTTGACCTCTCTGCAAAACATGACTTAGTACTTGGTGGCAAAACCATTGTTGGCAATCACAGAGGTCAGACGTTTCTTGTACTTGGCCACCAGGTTTGCACACATCTCAGGAGGGATTTTGTTCCGCTCCTCTTTGCAGATCTTCTCCAAGTCAATAAGGTTTCGAGGTTTCGAACCTTCAGCTCCCTCCACAGATTTTCTATGGGATTAAGGTCTGGAGACTGGCTAGGCCACTCCAGGACCTTAATGTGCTTCTTCTTGAGCCACTCCTTTGTTGCCTTGGCCGTGTGTTTTGGGTCATTGTCATGCTGGAATACCCATCCACGACCCATTTTCAATGACCTGGCTGAGGGAAGGAGGTTCTCACCCAAGATTTGACGGTACATGGCCCCGTCCATTGTCCCTTTGATGCAGTGAAGTTGTCCTGTCCCCTTAGCAGAAAAACACCCCCAAAGCATAATGTTTCCACCTCCATGTTTGACGGTGGGGATGGTGTTCTTGGGGTCATAGGCAGCATTCCTCCTCCTCCAGACACGGCGAGTTGAGTTGATGCCAAAGAGCTCGATTTTGGTCTCATCTGACCACAACACTTTCACCCAGTTTTCCTCGGAATCATTCAGATGTTCATTGGCAAACTTCAGATGGCCCTGTATATGTGCTTTCTTGAGCAGGTGGACCTTGCGGGAGCTGCAGGATTTCAGTCCTTCACGGCGTAGTGTTACCAATTGTTTTCTTGGTGACTATGGTCCCAGCTGCCTTGAGATCATTGACAAGATCATCCCGTGTAGTTCTGGGCTGATTCCTCACCGTTCTCATGATCATCATTTGTGTCTCCCGAGTGGCGCAGTGGTCTAAGGCACTGCATCGCAGTGCTAGCTGTGCCACTAGATATCCTGGTTTGAATCCAGGCTCTGTTGTAGCCGGCCGCGACCGGGAGACCCATGGGGCGGTGCGCAATTGGCCCAGCGTCGTCCAGGGTAGGGGAGGGAATGGCCGGCAGGGATGTAGGTCAGTTGGTAGAGCTTGGTGGGTTTGATTCCCACAGGGGGTATGAAAAATAATAATGGATGCACTAACTGTAAATCGCTCTGGATAAGAGCGTCTGCTAAATGACTAAAATGTAAAATGTAAACTCCACGAGGTGAGATCTTGCATGGAGCCCCAGGTCGAGGGAGATCGACAGTTATTTTTTGTTTCTTCCATTTGCGAATAAACGCACCAACTGTTGTCACCTTCTCACCAAGCTGCTTGGCGATGGTGTTGTAGCCCATTCCAGCCTTGTGTAGGTCTGCAATCTTGTCCCTGACATCCTTGGAGAGCTCTTTGGTCTTGGCCATGGTGGAGAGTTTGGAATCTGATTGATTGATTGCTTCTGTGGACAGGTGTCTTTTATACAGGTAACAAACTGAGATTAGGAGCACTCCCTTTAAGAGTGTGCTCCTAATCTCAGCTTGTTACCTGTATAAAAGACACCTGGGAGCCAGAAATCTTTCTGATTGAGAGGGGGTCAAATACTTATTTCCCTCATTAAAATGCAAATAAATTTATAACATTTTTGACATGCATCTTTCTGGATTTTGTTGTTGTTATTCTGTCTCTCACTGTTCAAATAAACCAACCATTAAAATTATAGACTAATAATTTATTTGTCAGTGGGCAAACGTACAAAATCAGCAGGGGATCAAATACTTTTTTCCCTCACTGTATATAAAAATAGTTTTTAAAAGTCTACAGCTATCCCCTGGTGGTGCAGAGGGTTGATTATCCTTTAAGTTTCCTTAAAAAAATAAAGAATAAAGTGAAATTCTGGCTTAAATATACTCTACTAAAAGAGAGGATGTATTTACTTTGTCCAGATTTATAAATCTATTCAGAAATTGAGATTTTAGTCTAACTATAAAAAATAAAACATTGTGTAAATATTGACGGCTCAACTTTTAAAAACACACCCGATATAATCCCTACTTTGAGAGGCTTGATATGGTCCCTCCTGGCTTATTTTTCATGATCTGAAAAGCTAAAGTGACCATAGATCAGCATGCATAGTCTTGGATACCTTGTAATAATGGGCCCAGAAGTATGCAGCATATAAAGAGGATGGGTGAAGTGATGGTGAATAATCCAGTTACCAGTATTTCCCTGGGTTAGTTATGTCTAACAAGGCTAAAAAGGAAGCATAGAATTCCTGATTGACCATCCTGCCATGGCTATATACTGAAAGAAGACAAGGAAAGCTATCTTCTCTTAGGTGTAGTGGATAAAAGACCTGACTAGGGAACCAAACATTGCAGGTTCAAACCCCACATGTGCAGATTGTCAATATATGAAGGCTAATTAAGTATGTTTGTGTTGGTATGATTAAATGCTGTTCAAATGTCATATGAATGAAATTAAAATGTAATCTGTTGCTATATCACCTACAATACAGTCCTCAAATGCGAATTGCCATTAAATGTGGAGAGAGACATCATGGGGATGCACTCCATTTTCTGTGGTGAAACTTAAATATAACATTTTCCAAATGTTACAAGGACCTCCAAGACAAGGTAAAATGTATAATGCATGAACATCAATGGAATATTATGTGAAACCTAAAACAAATATGCTATGAACGTCATTAAAATGTATTTCATTCTTGCAACATCAAAGGAATGTCTGCACAACTGGACAGTTTTTGCGTTTTGGGAACATCTTGTCATGTCCCCACATGTTACCACAACCTAATTAAACATTCTGGGAACCATTAAAGAACAGACAAAATGTGTTCTGGGAACGTTCTTGTAACTTTAGGTGAATGTTTTTTCCACCCTAAAAGAAACATAGTAAAATCATCCGCACAACTGGACAGTTTTGGTATTTTGGGAACATATATTTTGTGATGTCCCCGCAATGTTCCCATACTATTCCCACAACCTAATGAAACATTCTGTGAACCTTTAAAGATCAGAGAAAATGTGTTCTGGGAACGTTCTTGTAACTTCAGGTGAATGTTTCAAACAAACATACAAACTTTTGGGGATGTTCTGTGGTAGTTGTTACAGATGTTGTACACAACATGTTAGTGAATTTTATGAGAATGTTCCAAGGATATTTCATCTAAAACATTTTTTCCCCCAAAAAAACAACAATGTTTTTGGGATGTTATAATCCTAATGTTAGATAAAACCCTAACTAGAACTTAATGGGAATCTTAGCTAATGTTCTGGAAATGTTCCCAGTTTGCTAGGATAGCTTTCTTTGGAGTTGCCCCTTGGTTGATTTCAGGTGTCTCACCCCTTGTTGATATATATTGCGTATACTGTACATATCCAATTCACAGTTTGCGATGATGTCACAATGCACACTCCTGCGCCCATAAATATTTTTATTTGAATTAAGATAAATAACTATCATCATTCATTTATTTATTTATTATAAAGGAGGGAGGGAGGAGGCAGGGGGAGGAAGGAAGGAAGGCAGAGAAATGGGGGGGAGAAGAAGTGACAGAGAAGGGGAGGCAGCTGTAGAGGCAGTGGGAGAGAAAGGGCAAGGCAGGAAGAAACAGGGGGGAGACCAAAGGAGACACTGGTAGGATTTAAGGCCAGGCACCACACCCTAATAGGATTTTTTCCCCCCTTAACCATATCACAATCAACCTTTACCAGTTGAACGTAGGCACTAATAAAAAAATTTTTTTTAATGAAATGCTTTACCCCAGTGGGTGGTGGGGGTGCATAGGCCATTAATGTATATGTTATTTATGTATATAGAGGAGAGGAGGAGGGGGTGTGGAGGGAACACTAATATAGTGTTGTTTATATATCCAGGGTGTCCAAGGGGGTTAGAGCTGTGTGTTTGTGTTTGTGTGTGTGTGTGTGTGTGTGTGTGTGTGTGTGTGTGTGTGTGTGTGTGTGTGTGTGTGTGTGTGTGTGTGTGTGTGTGTGTGTGTGTGTGTGTGTGTGTGTGTGTGTGTGTGTATGTGTGTGTGATGGCGATTTAGGTGTCAAATATAAAACAGCCTAGCTGCTACTGGGTGGGCTATTAACAGCAGAGACAGACATGATCAATCAATCTAGACCTCCCCCCCTCTCTCTCTCTCTCTCTCTCTCTCTCTCGCTCTCACTCACACACCCTCTATAATTCCTTTAATAGCCTGCCTTTATCTATTTATCTCTCCCTCTCTTTTTCTCTTGGATTGTAAATTATAACAACCAGGAATAGGCATGTATAGCTTACTTACTACCACTCCAGTATCCCTGCACATGTAAATATGGTATTGCCACTGAACCTGGAACTGACCCTATATATAACTTACTTTCTCGTGTTCTTCTTATTTCTATTTCTCGTGTGTTTTAGTTCTACTTGACTTTTTTATTTTCATTTTTTATAGTACTACTGCATTGTTGGGAAAGAGCAAGCAAGAAAGGCATTTCACTGTACTAGTGGACATAACAATAAACATTTGAAACTTTGTGTTGTTATGGCATGGGTCAACCGTAGAGTCAGTCATATGTGCAAATATAAAAAAGGAAACAGAAATGAAAATATGAAACAGTTGTCATTCAGATAAATCATTGTCTCCATTTTTGCGTGCCAAATGGCACCCTATTCCCTATACTGTGCACTACTTTTCACCAGGGCCTATAGGGAATAGAGTGCCATTTAGGAAACAAAACCATAACTCTGTCAACGTAAGATAAATGCTGTGTCAGAAAGAATAAAGCCAAGGCGCTACTATCTGTCTCTGTCAGCCGATAACATAATCTCAGTGAAAACGCGACAGCTTGTAATATGTTAAACTCCACTTGCTCTTTTCATTATCTAATGAAAATCACGACATGGACTTTGTGATTTCACACCGAAAATATTGCCTTCGAAAGGATGATGATATTACTTCCTCACATTTGACCTTTTATAACACAATGATTACCATCTTAACTGGTTACTATCTCAACTCTTTAAATGGTCTGTGAAAGCTCAGGAAATGCTGTATATCAAACTTCGATAACAAAATGTTGTTATTGAGTTTAACATGCCTACAAGAGGAGTATGACTGTTTATTAGAAAAAGCACACACAGATAAGCACAAACACGCACCCAAACAAACATATACACACACAAGCACAAAGACAGACACACACTTCCATTGTGTTTCCTGGGTGGTTGTTTTGATGCCTGGAGGGACAAGTGAGTTTGGGATCATTTCCTCTGAAAATGAAAAATTCTCTCTCTCTCTCTCTCTCTCTCTCTCTCTCTCTCTCTCTCTCTCTCTCTCTCTCTCTCTCTCTCTCTCTCTCTCTCTCTCTCTCTCTCTCTCTCTCTCTCTCTCTCTCTCTCTCTCTCTCTCTCTCTCTCTCTACTTGAAGCTAATGCATTCATCAGGCAGAGCAGAGGAACATTCAAAACCTATATTTTTCCTCCCATCACTCTCCTTTCTGCTATATCAATTGGTCTCTTTCATTCAAAGAGCCGGACTACTCACTTCAAATCAAACTAGTTGTTTTTCTTAAGTTCTGAATTCAGACTGGCATATTCAATACCTCACCTGCTCCATGAGTCAGAGAAGAATATATAATATTTTGAGACATATATTGAGAAAAGAGGCAGAAAAACACTTCCAGAACACATTGACAAGGTGGAAGTTTGTATAGAGGCCTGTGTTAAAGAAGGTAATAAAGTCAGCTAGATGCTGTATAGCAGGGCCCTCCAACTCTGTTCCTGGAGAGCTAACCTGATTCAGTTTATCAACCAACTAATTATTAGAATTTGGTTTGCTAGATTATGGTTGGATTGAAAACCCACAGGGCGGTAGTTCTCCAAGAACAGGGTTGGAGAGCCCTGCTGTATAAGCACTGGGTTTACTACTGTAGGACTATGAGGAAGATAGAAGGAGAACGAGAAGAAAGTAAGTAGCCTTGTCTGAGCCAGAATGGCTGTTCTCCTGTTTATGTAGCATGAGTCAGTTTGATGTACAAGTAACAAGTACACCCCCTTGACAGGATGCTAGTCTATCACAGGGCAACAAAGAAGAGGAATGAGGGCTAATCCATTGGAAACAAGAGAAAGTGAAGGAGAGTGAGAGGACACCAGAATGGAGGATAGGATATACAGGCTCAGGTTTCCTAACCGTCACAGTAGCCTCCATTACTAAATTACCTCTGTTAGTTGATTAGCTGTAGAGTTTAGCCTAGCGAAGGACGTCCTTCTCATTCACTGGGGCTAAATCCCAAAAGGCACCCTATTCCCTATATAGTGTTCTACTTTTTTTTTTTTACCTATACAGAAAAGGGTGCTATTTCGGACGCAGATGGGCTTTAACCTTAACGTAATGAGATACAAGGACAAGATGGGATAAACAACATCTATTAAACTCACCAGGGAATCAAACTTTGAATTAGGACAATCTTCTTTAAGAAGAACTAAACATAAACAAATGAGGAGGATTATAAGCAAATGACTGATGACTGATGACTGATCAGCCAATGAGCTAATGAAGCTGGGGATTGCATCCCAAATGGTACCCTATTCCTTTTATAGTAAACTACTACCCATAGAGCCTCTGGTCAAAATGTGTGCACTATGTAGGGAAAGGGTTCCATTTAGTTCCGTTTGGGCCATAGAGAGAAAGAGAGGGAGTATGTGTATCAGGGGGGGGCTTCACCGTCCAATCAAAGAGGTGATTTATACTGACACATGAGCAGCTGGGGAAGTCTCCTGGACAACACAGGTGGGAATGAGGAGTATGTGTGTGTCTGTTTGTGTGTGTGTGTGTCAGGCATAAAGGACTGTCCTGCTGAGTAGCTTGTGTTCTCTAATGGGTGTTCTCTGATAACGCTGCTGTTGTCCTGTTCTATATGACAGATAGTCTCCGCCCCCCTCCACCCTACAGCAACATCAGGGACACTCAATGACCACGTCCCCTAATCAACATGGACGATGATGTCCTTCCATCCACTAACCTAGACAACAGCTTGAGGAAATCTTAATTGACATATCAACCACATGTAGGTAGGCATCTTTGACCTTGTACCTCCAGCAGAGTGACCAGATCCCCTAAACAACATGGATGATCAACATGAACTCATCAACTAACTGCATCATTTGATGTCTATCCTATGTCTGATTTTGACTATGACAGAAATGTCAAAGTATGACATGGACTGACATGATCAACACCTCCATCCTCTAACCTAGACAACAGCTGTAAGTTCTCAAAGTTCCAGGAAACTCAACCACAAGTAGGTAGACGTCTTTGAACTTCTAATGAGTGGAGAGGGGATAAGGTTAAAATTCCCAGAAAACTTCACAGAAAATTAATTATTCAAGTCTGGCAACAAAACTGTAGAACCTTGAAATATTAATCAGATTAGCCGAGAGGGCAGATGAGATCACCATCTTAATCTCCGTGGTTACGGGGCATTTTAAAGATCAGTTGGAAGGATCATATCCCTCTTCTTTCCCTATTTCTTTATCTTCAACCCTGAAGCCTCTGAGACTGGCCTAGACCAAACACTGGCTCACATTATGTTAAGAGGGTAGAGAGGTTTTAGACTGTAACGGGTGAATTACGTAAATGTGGCTCATTTGACCAACATCCCTCCTTTATTGATGGTGCTGGCTACCCCAGGTCGGAGCTGAATGCATATGGATGTCTGTAAAATGTCTCAAATGTCCGGTAAATTAAAATCTTCCCTGAAATGGCATATTGTTTTTATGAAGATTTTAGAATACTCACATGAAAATCTTTCGCCAATTGGATGGAAACCTAGCTATAGACACCCTAAAGACTCTGGCAAGTGTGCTAGTCCAGTGTCACTTTGATTATGACTGCACATCATGGTTCACCAGCAGTCTCAAACATCTATTGAATAAGCTACCAGCCAAACAAGCTTGGAAGAATTGTACTTAAACTCCCCCCTCATACTCATCTGGGGGTTCAGCATTTTTTCGCCTCCATCTCTGTAATGTGTCTGTATCTCTGTAATGTGTCTGTATCTATGTAATGTGTCTGTATCTCTGTAATGTGTCTGTATCTATGTAATGTGTCTGTATCTATGTAATGTGTCTGTATCTCTGTAATGTGTCTGTATCTCTGTAATGTGTCGGTATCTATGTAATGTGTCTGTATCTCTGTAATGTGTCTGTATCTATGTAATGTGTATGTATCTCTGTAATGTGTCTGTATCTATGTAATGTGTCTGTATCTCTGTAATGTGTCTGTATCTATGTAATGTGTCTGTATCTATGTAATGTGTCTGTATCTCTATCTATGTAATGTGTCTGTATCTATGTAATGTGTCTGTATCTATGTAATGTGTCTGTATCTCTGTAATGTGTCTGTATCTCTGTAATGTGTCTGTATCTCTGTAATGTGTCTGTATCTATGTAATGTGTCTTTATCTCTGTAATGTGTCTGTATCTCTGTAATGTGTCTGTATCTATGTAATGTGTCTGTATCTATGTAATGTGTCTGTATCTCTGTAGTGTGTCTGTATCTATGTAATGTGTCTGTATCTATGTAATGTGTCTGTATCTATGTAATGTGTCTGTATCTCTGTAATGTGTCTGTATCTCTGTAATGTGTCTGTATCTCTGTAATGTGTCTGTATCTCTGTAATGTGTCTGTATCTCTGTAATGTGTCTGTATCTCTGTAATGTGTCTGTACCTCTGTAATGTGTCTGTATCTCTGTAATATGTCTGTATCTCTGTAATGTGTCTGTATCTCTGTAATGTGTCTGTATCTCTGTAATTGTATTTATGTTAAAAAAAATAGGGACCAAAATTTAAATAAGTCCCAGACTTTAGTGTGCAATCCCAGTCGCTTCTAAAAATCTTTGTGAATATATGTTTTTTTTAAACTGACAAATAAAGTCAATCAATCAATCGATCCAGACTGTGCAGCGGCCAATTCATGAATGGAAAGAGACATCTGTTACAAAACACCAAAAAGTTGAACGACATTCTGAGATTGTCAAGCAAAGCCTTCGATACTGGGTAAGCCTACAAGGTAGGGAGGGATGTACTTTCTGTTTGTCCAGATTGACAGTGTAATGAAACAGGCAGAGAGAGTGAGCTTGTCTGTGGTGGTCGGCAAACCCTCAACATTCTAGCCCATAGCCCTGCGTGGCATCAACTGTGCCACAAAAGCATGCTGAAGTAGCAAAGTCGATATCCACGTTTATAAACACAGGGTCACTACAGTTATTGTTATTACATTCTAAACATTCTTTTGAGTTAATTCTATGAGGGGGGAGGGTGTTCAAATCATTTTACAGTACAAGGGGAGGGTCATGTGAAAATATTTGTAATGTTGGGGACGGGGGTGCATTTTTTAAAATGAAACCTTGAGTTGGACCAGCCTGTCCCTAATTTGACTCATTATATACCTTGCTTTATTTGACAGCGTTATTTTAATGGATTTGAGGGTTAGTTTAAGAGTTGGCGAAAACCGGGCATCATAAGATGTGGTTGAAGATTATACACACGGGTCCGTCATAAATGCAGCAGCGCATTTGATACACTGTTAAAATGTATGGTGGTGTATTGCTGGCACTCATATTATTATTATATTTTTTATATCATTATTACGAGAAAGATAATGTTATAACGAGAAAGATAAACTTTATTACAAAATAATCAGATTGCACATTATTAGGCTAAAACATTTGCATAGGCTACTTGGCAAGCTTGGCATCCTCTCATGGACAGGTTGACATTATGGGCGTTTTGCTTGAGTTGATCAACTTTTAATTTCTCCTCGGTTTGAGGCATTGGGAGATATTAGTGTCATTGAGCAAAATAGATGGTGTTGTCATTAGTTTACCTACACTGCAGAGAAATCGGACTTCTCTATGGCTCTAAAGCAGAAGGAAAAAATAATCGGCCCTCGTTGACATAGCGTTATTCCTTCTTTATCATCTGGGCAGACATGGAAAGCTTCATGGATACAAACTAATGCATCTTAAATGCACCCAAATGGGTTATGTGGTGACCCAAAACAAAGTCAGGTGTTTACTTCATATTCTAGACCCCCATGGACTGCACATTTGGGCGGAAGTCTCTGGAAAGGAGATTAGCTAGCTACCTTACCTTCACAACCAAGAGGACATAGAGGAACAGCTGTCCTTTATGTCTTGTAATTTCACATTTGGAAGGTGCATTGAAACAATTAGCTAGCATGATTAGATTATTTCCAGTGGTGGAGAATTTTCGTACTTGAGTAAAAGTAAAGATACCTTAATAGAAAATGACTTCAAGTAAAAGTGAAAGTCACACAGTAGAATACTATTTGAGTAAAAATCTAAAAGTATTTGGTTTTAAATATACTTAAGTATCAAAAGTAAATGTAATTCCACAAATTGTACTTAAGTATCAAAAGTAAAAGTATAAATCATTTCAAATTCCTTATATTAAGCAAACCAGAAGGCACAATTTTCTTGTTATTTATTTATCGATAGCCAGGGGGACACTCCAACACTAAGACATAATTTACAAACAAAGCATTTGTGTTTAGTGAGTCCACCAGATCAGAGGCAGTAGGGATGACCAGGGTTGTTCTCTTGATAAATGCGTGAATTAGACAATTTTCCTGTCCTGCTAAGCATTCAAAATGTAACGAGTACTTTTGGGTGTCAGGGAAAATGTATGGTGTAAAAAGTACATTCGTTTCTTTAGGAATGTAGTGAAATTTTAAGTTGTCAAAAATATAAATAGTAAAGTAAGGTTCAGATATCACAAAAAAACGACTTAAGTAGTACTTTAAAGTATGTTTACTTACATACTTTACACTACTGATTATTTCCAGCACAACCAACTAGTTAGCTAGCAAACTATATCTGAATGATGCACCAAAATTAACTACTCTCAAGGGGATCACTATGGTAGCTATGGTTATTCTCAAGAACAAGAACACATTCTCAAGAACAAGAAATTATGATACACATAAAATAAAAAGTGTATATATGATAAAGTAGTAGCAAATTACAAATAGGTAGGGAGAGTGCCAGAACTAAGCAAAACTGTATAATAGCATACTCAGTGGGGATGAGGAGGATCCTAACTTAGTACTTGAATATATTGCAGATTCTGGATGAAAGGGAAAACATGGCTTGTCTTTAACAGTCTTGTCCATAGTTGTCAGTTTAATGTTCTAAGATTTTCAGGAGTAAATTAAACTTTTCGGAGAAAGGAGGCACTACCCAGGCAACTTTCAGCCATTTTGGTGCCACAACAGCCCTTCCTTTCCATGGGAGAGCATCTTCACCTGGCTGATAGTGAACCGTTTCAGCAGGATCTAAAAGACATGAGGTGGTCTGCTGGAGCACCTAGAGGAGCTGCTGGAGCACCTAGAGGAGCTGCTGGAACACCTAGAGGAGCTGCTGGAACACCTAGAGGAGCTGCTGGAGCACCTAGAGGAGCTGCTGGAACACCTAGAGGAGCTGCTGGAGCACCTAGAGGAGCTGCTGGAACACCTAGAGGAGCTGCTGGAACACCTAGAGGAGCTGCTGGAACACCTAGAGGAGCTGCTGGAGCACCTAGAGGAGCTGCTGGAGCACCTAGAGGAGCTGCTGGAGCACCTAGAGGAGCTGCTGGAACACCTAGAGGAGCTGCTGGAGCACCTAGAGGAGCTGCTGGAACACCTAGAGGAGCTGCTGGAGCACCTAGAGGAGCTGCTGGAGCACCTAGAGGAGCTGCTGGAGCACCTAGAGGAGCTGCTGGAACACCTAGAGGAGCTGCTGGAGCACCTAGAGGAGCTGCTGGAGCACCTAGAGGAGCTGCTGGAACACCTAGAGGAGCTGCTGGAGCACCTAGAGGAGCTGCTGGAGCACCTAGAGGAGCTGCTGGAGCACCTAGAGGAGCTGCTGGAACACCTAGAGGAGCTGCTGGAGCACCTAGAGGAGCTGCTGGAGCACCTAGAGGAGCTGCTGGAGCACCTAGAGGAGCTGCTGGAGCACCTAGAGGAGCTGCTGGAGCACCTAAAGGAGCTGCTGGAGCACCTAGAGGAGCTGCTGGAGCACCTAGAGGAGCTGCTGGAGCACCTAGAGGAGCTGCTGGAACACCTAGAGGAGCTGCTGCAATGGCGTTGGTCAGGTGGCCCACTCCCTTCTCATAGTCTCATGAGGGTTGGAAAACGAAATAGAAATAGATTTCCCACTAAGTGCAAACCAGATGGGATGGCGTATCACTGCAGAATGTTGTGGTAGCCATGCTGGTTAAGTGTGCCTTGAATTATAAATAAATCACAGACAGTGTCACCAGCAAAGCACCCCCACGCCATCACACCTGAGCCATGCTTCACGGTGGGAACCACACATGCGGAGATCATACATTCACCTACTCTGCGTCTCACAAAGACACGCCGATTGGAACCAAAAATCTCAAATTTGGACTCGTGTTTCTTGGCCCAAGCAAGTCTATTCTTATTGGTGTCCTATAGTAGTGGTTTCTTTGCAGCAATTCGACCATGAAGGCCTGATTCATGCAGTCTCCTCTGAACAGTTGATGTTGAGATGTGTCTGTTATTTGAACTCTGTAAAGCATTTATTTGGGCTGCAATTTCTGAGGCTGGTAACTCTAACGAACTTATCCTCTGCAGCAGAGGTAACTCTGGGTCTTCCTTTCCTGTGGCGGTCCTCATGAGAGCCAGTTTCATCATTGTGCTTGATAGTTTTTGCAACTGCACTTGAAGAAACTTTCAAAGTTCTTGAAATTGTCTGTATTGACTGACCTTCATGTCTCAAAGTAATGATGGGCTGTCGTTTCTCTTTGCTTATTTGAGCTGTTCTTGCCATTATATGGACTTGATCTTTTACCAAATAGGGCTATCTTCTGTATACCACCCCTACCTTGTCACAACACAACTGATTGGCTCAAACACATTAAGAAGGAAAGAAATTCCACAAATTAATTTTTAAGAAGGCACACCTGTTAATTGAAATGCATTCCATAAAGCTGGTTGAGAGAATGGCAAGAGTGTGCAAAGCAGTCATCAAGGCAAAGGGTGGCTACTTTGAAGAATCTCAAATCTCAAATATATTTTGATTTGTTTAACACTTTTTATGGTTACTACATGATTCCATATGTGTTATTTCATAGTTTTGATGTCTTCACTATTATTCTACAACGTAGAAAATAGTAAAAATAAAGAAAAACCCTAGAATGAGTAGGTGTGTCCAAACTTTTGACTGGTACTGTAAGGTCAAGTCAAATGTGAGTGTGTGTGTCTCCGTCTGCCTGACTGCCTGTCAGTCAGCTGCTACTCAAAGCATAGTCTACCTCGGTCAGTAGAGCATTGTATGGCGATGAACGTGGCTCCTACTTCGGCTGGCAGACTTCTTCCTGGCCTGAGCGATGGTCAGCAAACTGCACCCAGGGGTGAAGGAACAGCAGGGAGATCTGATAGGTGCTCACCTCTCCTGCAAAAGACGTGTTGAACAAAGAATAAAGCATATCTCATGGTGATTGAATGTCAAATAAATCCTTGCCAATAGTTGAGAAGAGCTGCTGTTGCTAGGCTAGTCGCAGATCTGAATGTCCACTCACCCACATCTACTAATCATTAACCAGGGGGTCAATCTGAAATTATAGAAAGGATGAGGGAGAGAGAGAATTTGCCATCAGAGTAAGAGTGCTGATCTAGGACAGGTCGACTGTCCATATAATACTAGTATTCATTATGATCTTACCTTTTGCAAATTCTTAGTCTGGATTGTTGTCTTGGGTCAAAGTGAACCCTGTACATATAGTAGCTAGCACTGTAGTAGTACCTAATATAGGATACTTGTATCAGCTGTTTGTGATGAGTGTGATAGAAGGAGTCAGGCGCAGGAGGGTAAATCACCGAATACAGAGTTTATTCCGTCGTACACAAATGCGCTGGATAGCGACACATGAAAACAGGCACAGGGGAAACTATCTACTCTGGCAATACACGGTACGGGATACTCCAACAATATACAGGCACAGGGGAAATATCTACACTGGCAATAAAAAGGGAGAGTAGCTCCACCGAGCTACACTACTCTCACAAATAACACTCACCCACAAGGATAAGGGGAGCAGAGGGAACACTTATACACGGACTAATGAGGGGATATGAACCAGGTGTGTGTAATTGACAAGACAAGACAAATGGAATGATGATATATGGAGCGGCAGTGGCTAGGAAGCCGGTGACGACGAACGCCAAAGCCTTCCCGAACAAGGAGGGGAGGCAGCCTCGGTGGAAGTCGTGACACTGTTATAGATGAACTTCATGAGGATGAGCTCCTAAATATGCTCTAGTAAAGTTGCCCTACAGTGGCCACCACCACTCCTCCAGCCACATCTGTAACTCCAAGACAGACAGACAGGCTGGCAGATACACACACACACAGTCTTAGAGCGGGTTACCGGGCCCTGCAAAACGAACTCCATAATTGTTATGAATGTTCTCAAGCTGTCCTCTGCCGGCGGCGCCATAGTGGTGCCCAGAAGTCGTGATAGATGGAGGCTAACAACTGTTTTGTCTAAATAACACTATAGTGGCCTGGAAATATGATGACATTGTTAAAGTAGGCAAATGTTTAGTAGGAAACAACTTTACCATTGTTATAATGTCGTCAAATGAACGGCAATGTTGTCATTAGCTAACAAAGTTTGTCAGAAATAGCTAGCAATGCTAATGGTAGCAAGCTAAATTAGAGTTGGCTTCCCCTCAATCTTAGCTAGCTAATGTTATACTGCATCTAAAGTCAATCTGGCGACATCAAAATTATGACTAAAGGTTTTCCTGCTAGCTAATTATTTCACTGCTTTTGCAAAATCGTTGTATTTCGAAGACACTGTATTGCACTTTTGATTAAATCAGCGCTCATTGAGTATGCTCTATCAGTCGGACATGCTTCTCAGATAGGGGCTTGCTTGTTCTTGAGAATAGCCATAGCTAGCTACCATAGTGATCTCCATAGTGCATCATTCAGATATAGCTTGCTAGCTAAGTAGGTGGTTGTGCTAGAAAATATATAATCATGCTAGCTAATTGTTTCAATACACCTTCCAAATGTGAAATTACAAGACAAAAAGGACACTTACCTAAGCTGTTCCTCTATGTCCTCTTGGTTGTGAAGGTAGCTAAGGTAGCTAGTTAGCTAATCTCCTTCCCAGAGACTTCCCCAAATGTGCAGTCCATGGGGGTCTAGAATATGAAGTACATGTCTGACTGTGTTTTGGGTCACCACATAACCTGTTTGGATGCATTTAAGATACATTAGTTTGTATCCATTAAGTTTCCCATGTCCACCCAGTTGAGCAATAAGGAATAATGCTATGTCAAGGAGGTCCGATAGTTTTTTTCATCTGCTGTAGAGCCATAGAGAACTCAGATTTCTCCGCAATGTAGGTAAACTAATGACAACACCATCTATATTGTACAGTGACGCTAATATCTCCCAATGCCCCAAACCGAGGAGAAAAATAAAAGTTGATCAACTCAAGCAAACCCGCCAAAATGTCAAACTGTCCATGAGAGGAAGCCAATCTTGCCAAGTAGCCTATGCTAACGTTTCAGCATAATAAATGAATAGGCTATTTCTCGTATATTTTGAATTATTTCAAAATAATGTGATCTTATCTTGTAATAAAATATATATATAAAATATATATATAGTAATACCCCACCATAAAAATGAGTGTTTTCTAACACTACAACCACAGAGTTTCTAAAACAAGATGCGCAACATCGCGAGACTTCCGGGACTTGCTAGGGTTTGGGGTTTGAGAAGTCAATGAGAGAAGTGAAAAATTCTTCCTTAGTTGTTAATTTTCTCAAAACCAACCTATATTCGACCCAATGTCTTTATTTAACTAGGCAAGTCAGTTAAGAACAAATCCTTATTTACAATGATGGCCTACACCGGCCAAACCCGGACGAAGCTGGGCCAATTGTGCGCCGCTCTATGGGACTCCCAATCACAGCCGGTTGTGATACAGCCTGGAATCGAACCAGGGGGTCTGTAGTGACACCTCAAGCACTGAGACGCAGTGCCTTAGACCGCTGCACCACTCGGGAGCCCGAGTGGTGGATCATGTTATTAAGTTGTGGATCATGTTATTACTCCAACCTCGTGAAAGTGCCTTTGAGTTGACGGCCTGCACATGCGCAGTTTGGATCGAGATGACCGTTAGACCCATGATCTGTTTCTAAGCATAATCTTAGCTAGCCAAGGTCGCCATGACATCACATTTTTACATTTACATCGCCTACAAGTGTGATCAGGGATTTCTATTGGAGAAGCAGTTTTAGCCTATCTTCATACTTTACCGTCTTTGCTACAACTAGTGGTAACTGAGCTGCCACCAACATTAAGGAGACAAAACTTTAATTTTTCTGGACACATTTTTCAGTTACGGCTTTGAGACAGATTTAAGGTGTACTGAAACACTCATCCTAAGGTGTTCTGAAAAATGACATAATCAAGAGTTGTGCAACACCTTGCAAGAGACTGGGAGCACTAACCCGGAAAAGGTTGAAAACACTATTATGGTGTTTCGAGTCCTGTTTAGTGCAGAATTCGATCCCTTCTCTTTTGGTGTTTCCAAATACTGTAAATGGGAGTCCCTCCTTTTTTTGTATATTCCCTGCTCTTATATGGTGTGCTGATAAACTCCTCATTGGTAATTCCAAAATATCTAGTGTACGGTATTATGCTCAAACAAAGGATGCGTGAAAATATAGTTTTGTGAAAATACAAATTAATATGTTTGTCCAGGATACAACATTTATTTTTCAAGACATGATTTTGAAGCTTCAAATGCTTTATCTTTTCTTTGCAAATTATTAAATGACAACAAAACATTAACAGGTGTTTCACATTTTTATATTGATAAAGTAAGACTGTAAGGTTTTTATCATATTCATATTCTTCAAAATCAAGGGAAATATGGCATTATATTTCACATTAATGGAAGAAAATATAGGCAATGACTGCTAATTTAAGCAGTAGCACTCATACAAAACTTCAGCCCAGAGCTCATCCATTATGCTAATGTTAGGTTCTTCCACACCGATCTCAACAAATATTTTCTGTATGGACCTCACTTTGTGAACGGGGGCATTGTCATGCTGAAACAGGAAAGGGCCTTCCCCAAACTGTTGTCACAAAGTTGGAAGCACAGAATCGTCTAGAATGTCATTGTATGCTGTAGCGTTATGATTTCCCTTCACTGGAACTAAGGGGCCTAGCCCGAACCATGAAAAAGAGCCCCAGACCACTATTTCTCCTCCACCAAACTTTACAGTTGGTTGTATGCATTGGGGCAGGTAGCGTTCTCCTGGCATCCGCCAAACCCAGATTAGTCCGTCGGACTGCCAGATTGCCAAACAGTTATTGTGCTGACGTTGCTTCCAGAGGCAGTTTGGAACTCGGTAGTGAGTGTTGCAACCGAGGACAGACAATCTTTTCTTCGCTTCAACACTTGGCGGTCCTATTCTGTGAGCTTGTGTGGCCTACCACTTCACGGCTGAGTCATTGTTGCTCCTAGACGTTTCCACTTTACAATAACAGCACTTACAGTTGACCGGGGCAGCTCTAGCAGGGCAGAAATTTGACGAACTGACTTCAGTAAGGCCATTCTACTGCCAATGTTTGTCTATGGAGATTGCATGGCTGTGTGCTCAATTTTATACACCTATCAGCAACGGGTGTGGCTGAAATAGCCAAATCCACTAATTTGAAGGGGTGTCCACATAGATGACATGATTAACAATAGTTGGCATTAGTCTGTGATCCATGTCTTTATTGGCTTTGGTTAGGATTGGCCAGCCTGTGGGTAACATAGTATGTATGCATGTTTTTGTGCCAGGGGGTCTGTAGTGACGCCTCAAGCACTGAGATGCAGTGCCTTAGATCACTGCGCCACTCGGGAGCCCAACACTATAAGGTTGGAATAATACTGTGAAATTGTGAAAATGATAATGCCCTTTTAGTGTTTGAAAGTTTGGTGGGATGGAGTTTTGGCATCACCAGGCAGTAAATTAGTTAATAGACCAACAAGAAAGAGAGTTCCAAACCACTCTGCCAATAACAGCTAGTTTTCAGTTTTCCCCTCCCCACTCAGACCACTTCCAGACAGTTCTATCAAAAGTCTTACTTGAGAAATGGCTCTTGGCTTAGAAGCTAATTGAAAACAATCAGAGTAAGGCATTTCATTGTTACCCAGAAATGTTTTGATATTGAGATAAAAACGGCTGCATTGGACCTTTAAACATATCAATAGCAATATGCAAAATGCATATAAATGAATCTATGCAAATAGACAGTAGAAACAAGATAATAATATGAATGTCAAACGTTGGATGCAATAACATGTGGCGTGGTAGGCCAGAGCTAGAGCCGGCTAAATTGGCATATAGTATGTGGGGCAAGCATCGAACAATATATAAAGCTCATAAAGCTAGTAGGCAAACAAAGCAGCATTTTTTTTTTTTAAACACGTCTTAATTTGCACAAAAAACAAGTTCATGAAAAGTGCAAACAATGTCAATTAACAGCTACATGTAGCATCAAGAAAACTGGCCAATTAATCAAAAATGGCTATTTGATTTGGACTATAAGCATACAGCGACCATTAGCAGCTGAAATGCTACACAAAACAAATGTTCTTGTTGAGTGAATTTCTTTTCTGTTTCGTTCTTCAATGTAATGACATTTTGTACTCACATTGTCATTGACACATATGTTCTTGTACTGATGTTATGTTTGATACTGGAGCTCTGAGGCATGCGTCGAAATTGCTGAACAGCTAACTTCGAAGCAGTGTACCGATGCGTGTATCACTTTATCAGAAGTACGTCATCAATGATGTCCGAAGCTTCATTTGATCACATACTTTTTTTGATTTTGCCTTGGTTCCGGTGGTTTCTTCGATTAAGCTGCTTTCAAACACCACCCTCTACTGGATACTGTACTTATAAATATAGTTAGGATTTTGTACATGTCATTTCACCTGACTGGTAGTTTAGCAGGTAGAGTAGGGAACTATGGAATATTCAGGGACGTGAGGGTATGAGGATGAATCCTGTTGAAGGTACACTATTTTTAAAATAGTTTTATGTGAAACCACACTTTCTGCACGGTTGTTCAAATCATTTGTTTTATTTAGTATAGTATAAGCTTCCGTTTTAAGCATCGTAAATAATGCCATATATTCAGTTTTTGAAAAATAGTCAACCTTTAGGCAAAAACGGGAAGCATGATGCGAACCTGGTAATACAACTAACTACAGGTTATTAAAGCCAACGACTTACCGCTGTGCCACAGAGTTTGATAACGTCAATGGAGAAAAAAAAACCTCTCTGATAATCACACGTTGCTATTTATTACTGACCAGCAGATGTTGTGAATGGATAATGAAGCTCAGAGTAATTAACCTATTTTCAACACAATTGTCTCGAAAGCCTCAATGCTTCAGGAAGCTTAGTTTCCCCATCACTACTTTCTTGGATTGTTTTGGAGAGTTTCACCTGAGCGTTTGTTGTGCTCTTTCCTGTCTGAGTTTGTGAAGGACCTTAATACTGGGGAGGCGACTGCCAACTTGCCTGTTTTTATACTTGACCATAGAGTTTGCTAGAGGGCTTTTTTTTACATTTTAGTCATTTAGCAGACGCTCTTATCCAGAGTGACTTACAGTTAGTGAGAGCATACATTTTCACACCTGAAGTGAATGCCCTCTCTCCAATTCTGAACAGTACGGCAGCACAATGTATTCACAGTTTGCATTTAATTTAAACATTTGTTTTCTGAAATTGTGTCCCAAGTTCCTCACACAGTATGTGGCTGTGTGGTAGAGTGGGTAAACATTCTAGCTGAATTAGCATTTTTACTGCCCCAAAGGTCGGGGTTCAATTCCCCTTCTGCCTGTCCCACTTTCACTCTGTGACCTTCTGTTTCTTATCTCTCTAAAAAAAGCCCAGAAAAAATAATGGTGGAATTTCTATTCAGACTTGGGATTTGAGTTGATTTAACGTTGACTTTAAATTCAAGGTTTTCAGGGATCCACCTGTACCCGATTACCGAAACCTGATCCGGGACCCAAGCAGGTCCTCATCCAGAATTCTAAATAATGTCACGGGTCTGGGTCAGATCTGATATGATTGTCACAGGTCTCGGGTATGTCCAGAAGGACCCAAACAGATCCGAACGCGACTGCTGCAGTAGAGAGAGAAATTGTGTAATTTATGCTGCTGCTCTTTGCTTTTCACGAGAGTGGCACATGTAGCTTGTTGTTGTTGTTGGCCAATCATAAGTCATCAAAGTGGCAATAGGCTACAGTAATAGAGCTTCCGTTTGGTGCAAAAGTTAGGAGATATCTAATCAATGGAAGATTACATTAAAATTATGGAATTAAAAGTTAAAGAATAGGCTACAATGACCAAGAGCTAGTCTGCTACTTTATATTCTGAATGGAGTTGTTGTTGTTTGTAACTGTGTAGGACGCTAGTTTGTTAGCTTACCTAGCTTCTCCCAGTTTGATGCAGTCAAGACAGGTAATACATAATCATATTGGAATATAAATAACCTAGCTATGGCAGCTATTAGTCAACTATAGCGCGAGTTGGCTTGGTTGGTTGCTGTCTCTCCCTCCCTCCTCCCTGTTCCCCATGTCACTCGCTCACACAGCACGGCCCCTGCTAGAGCGTCACCTCTCTCCACCTCCTCTCCCTCACACTTTATCAGCTCAGGTTAAGAAAGCAGCTTAAAAATGGACTTTTATGCTGCTTCTCTCACTCGGACCGGATCGGACCGGGTCTGGATCCGACCATGTCTATACGGAACGGGTCAAGTTTTCCTCGGATCTGTTTGGAAAGGGTGTCTATATTAAAACAAGTAATTTATTCTTATAGGGTCCAGATAGGAAAGCACCAGGTGCATTTCGGAACAGGTCAAACTTTTTGGCCCCGTGAAGTCCTCTACTTTCAATGTATATATAAATTTTTTCCTTAGGTCCATATATTTTTGTTTACGTATAATTATTATTTTTTATTTTTTATGGGGTAGATCAGCTTTAATATTGCAGATAGAATGTAACTTCCATCAATGTAATTGTCTGCGTCACTTCCAATTCACCATATGTTTTATTCACGCAAATATATATACAGGTAAAAGTCAGTAAATTAGAATATTTTGAAAAACTTGATTTATTTCAGTAATTGCATTCAAAAGGTGTAACTTGTACATTATATTTATTCATTGCACACAGACTGATGCATTCAAATGTTTATTTCATTTAATTTTGATGATTTGAAGTGGCAACAAATGAAAATCCAAAATTCCGTGTGTCACAAAATTAGAATATTACTTAAGGCTAATACAAAAAAGGGATTTTTTAGAAATGTTGGCCAACTGAAAAGTATGAAAATGAAAAATATGAGCATGTACAATACTCAATACTTGGTTGGAGCTCCTTTTGCCTCAATTACTGCATTAATGCGGCGTGGCATGGAGTCGATGAGTTTCTGGCACTGCTCAGGTGTTATGAGAGCCCAGGTTGCTCTGATAGTGGCCTTCAACTCTTCTGCGTTGTTGGGTCTGGCATTCTGCATCTTCCTTTTCACAATACCCCACAGATTTTCTATGGGGCTAAGGTCAGGGGAGTTGGCTGGCCAATTTAGAACAGAAATACCATGGTCCGTAAACCAGGCACGGGTAGATTTTGCGCTGTGTGCAGGCGCCAAGTCCTGTTGGAACCTGAAATCTCCATCTCCATAGAGCAGGTCAGCAGCAGGAAGCATGAAGTGCTCTAAAACTTGCTGGTAGACGGCTGCGTTGACCCTGGATCTCAGGAAACAGAGTGGACCGACACCAGCAGATGACATGGCACCCCAAACCATCACTGATGGTGGAAACTTTACACTAGACTTCAGGCAACGTGGATCCTGTGCCTCTCCTGTCTTCCTCCAGACTCTGGGACCTCGATTTCCAAAGGAAATGCAAAATTTGCTTTCGTCAGAAAACATGACTTTAGACCACTCAGCAGCAGTCCAGCTCTTTTTTTCCTTAGCCCAGGTGAGACGCTTTTGCGCTGTTTCTTGGTCAACAGTGGCTTGACACGAGGTATGCGGCAGTTGAAACCCATGTCTTTCAAGCGTCTCTTGGTGGTGGATCTTGAAGCCCTGACTCCAGCAGCTGTCCACTCCTTGTGAATCTCCCCCACATTTTTGAATGGGTTTTTTTTTCACAATCTTGACTAGGGCGCGGTGATCCCTATCGCTTGTACACTTTTTTCTGACCACAGTTTTTCCTTCCCTTTGCCTCTCTATTAATGTGTTTGGACACAGAGCTCTGAGAACAGCCAGCCTCTTCTGCAATAACCTTTTGTGTCTTTCCCTCCTTGTGCAATGTGTCGATGGTCGCCTTTTGGACAGCTGTCAAATCTGAAGTCTTCCCCATGTTTGTGTAGGCTTCAGAACTGGACTGAGAGACCATTTAAAGCCCTTTGCAGGTGTTTTGAGTTAATCAGCTGATTAGTTTGTGGCACCAGGTGTCTTCAAAATGTAACCCTTACACAATATTCTAATTTTGTGACACACGGAATTTTGGATTTTCATTTGTTGCCACTTCAAATCATCAAAATTAAATGAAATAAACATTTGAATGCATCAGTCTGTGTGCAATGAATAAATATAATGTACAAGTTACACCTTTTGAATGCAATTACTGAAATAAATCAAGTTTTTCAAAATATTCTAATTTACTGACTTTTACCTGTATGTAGGCCTCCTGTAGCTCAGTTGGTAGAGCATGGCGCTTGCAACGCCAGGGTTGTGGGTTCGATTCCCACGGGGGGACAGTATGAAAAATGTATGCACTCACTTAACTGTAAGTCGCTCTGGATAAGAGCGTCTGCTAAATGATTAAAACGAAAATGATGTATATTTGCGTGAATAAAACATGGTGAATTTGAAGTGACGCAGACAATTACATTGATGGAAGTTACATTCTATCTGCAATATTAAAGCATATATACATACACATACATACATATAGATACATATCCTTTAAAATATATATATATATATATACAGTTCAATTCGGAATTTAACATACACTTAGGTTGGAGTCATTAAAACTCGTTATTCAACCACTCCACAAATTTCTTGTTAACAAACTATAGTTTTGGCAAGTCGGTTAGGAAACTTTGTGCATGACACAAGTAATTTTTCCAACAATTGTTTACAGACAGATTATTTCACTTATAATTCACTGTATCACAATTCCAGTGGGTCAGAAGTTTACATACACTAAGTTGACTGTGCCTTTAAACAGCTTGGAAAATTCCAGAAAATGGTGTCATGGCTTTAGAAGCTTCTGATAGGCTAATTGACATCATTTGAGTCAATTGGAGGTGTACCTGTGGATGTATTTCAAGGCCTACCTTCAAACTCAGTGCCTCTTTGCTTGACGTCATGGGAAAATCTAAAGAAATCAGCCAAGACCTCAGAAGAAAATGGTAGACCTCCACAAGTCTGGTTCATCCTTGGGAACAATTTCCAAATGCCTGAAGGTACCGCGTTCATCTGTACAAACAATAGTACGCAAGTATAAACACCATGGAACCGCGCAGCCGTCATGCCACTCAGGAAGGAGATGCGTTCTGTCTCCTAGAGATGAACGTACCTTGGTGCGAAAAGTGCAAATAAATCCCAGAACAACATCAAAGGACCTTGTGAAGATGCTGGAGGAAACAGGTACAAAAGTATCTATATCCACAGTAAAACGAGTCCTATATCGACATAACCTGAAAGGCCGCTCAGCAAGGAAGAAGCCACTGCTCCAAAACCGCCATAAAAAAGCCAGACTATGGTTTGCAACTGCACATGGAGACAAAGATCGTACTTTTTGGAGAAATGTCCTCTGATCTGATGAAACAAAAATAGAACTGTTTGGCCATAATGACCATCGTTATGTTTGGAGGAAAAAGGGGGTCGCTTGCATGCCGAAGAACACCATCCCAACCGTGAAGCACGGGGTGGCAGCATCATGCTGTGGGGGTGCTTTACTGCAGGAGGGTCTGGTGCACTTTACAAAATAGATGGCATCATGAGGAAGGAAAATGATGTGGATATATTGAAGCAACATCTCAAGACATCAGTCAGGAAGTTAAAGCTTGGTCGCAAATGGGTCTTCCAAATGGACAATGACCCCCAAGCATACTTCCAAAGTTATGGCAAAAAGGCTTAAGGACAACAAAGTTAAGGTATTGGAGTGGCCATCACAAAGCCCTGACCTCAATCCTATAGAAAATGTGTGGGCAGAACTGAAAAAGCGTGTGCGAGCAAGGAGGCCTACAACCCCAACTCAGTTAAACAGCTCTGTCAGGAGGAATGGGCCAAAATTCACCCAACTTATTGTGGGAAGCTTGTGGAAGGCTACCCAAAATGTTTGACCAAAGTTAAACAATTTAAAGGCAATGCTACCAAATACTAATTGAGTGTATTTAAACTTCTGACCCATTGAGAATGTGATGAAATAAATAAAAGCTGGAATAAATCATTCTCTACTATTATTCTCACATTTCACATTCTTAAAATAAAGTGGTGATCCTAACTGACCTAAGACACAGAATTTTTACTAGGATTAAATGTCAGGAATTGTGAAAAACTGAGTTTAAATGTAGTGGCTAAGGTGTATGTAAACTTCCGACTTCAACTGTATATACTTATTATGGACACAGTATGCTTTACATTAGTTATCTTGTTGTTATTAGTTGTTGTTAGTTGTTATTAGTCCCATCCTTCAGCTCCATTCAACAAATAGAAATCCAATATGGATGGTGTTAAGAGCTAGATGGGAGATCTATCTCTTAACACCATCCATATTGGATTTCTATTTGCCATATATTTTTTAACTCTACTGTGATGTTTCACAAAAGTTCTGAACCCTTCTATTCTCATTGTTTCTACAGATTGTAAATTGAAAATAAACATTTTTGCTAAAAGTATTATTATATTATTGATCGATTGACTATGACTTTTCAGATCATCCAGTAATGCTATCTGCAGGGTTAGCTCCAGGTAAATATTGCAATCCTTCAGCCATTCCTGGACCTGTGACCAAAAACAAGCTACAAACAGACAGCACCAAAACAAATGATGTAATGATTCTGTCTCTTCACAGCAAAATCTGCAGAGCTGGGAAGATTGTATCCCCCATATAAATAACATTCTATTGAATCCGGCGTCGTTTTGCGTATCAGTTCATAAACAATTTGCCATGGAATCACTACGTCAAAAATCTCTTCCCAACTATTTTGCAATCTATATGGGACGGCTGTCAATCCTTTGGTCCTTAAATGAAACTGGTATACTTTTTTATTTATCAAAATGTTCTATAACCAATTATGGTCTTTAATGCAGCGCCGAAAGACAAGTACCTCACTTTTTCCCCCTTCCACTTTTCTCTTCCATTTTTGCGGTAACGCTGCAATAATTTGGTTGTAATTTTGGGTAGAGCAGACACTTCCATATGTTTTTGTTAGCTGCATGTGCGACATAACTCCACCAGTCCTACCTATGATATAATTTACGAGGATTATACAATTTTTTAACATTTTGGTTTTTTATCATTTAGTATATTTGAGTTTAACCACAATATTTGTTGCATTATTTGTTCTGTAGTTTCTGGAGGATTAAATTGAAATTGCAACCAACTTTCTATGGCTTGTTTTAGAAATAGTGATATTTGGGAGATGATTTCCTTTTCAAATAACTGAAAGTGAGAGGTTGTAATCTGAATAAAGGGGAAAAGGCCATTCTTGAACATGGGGTGATACAATCTTACTAATTTGCAAGAAAACCTGTTCAGATTTAAGTATAACTTTTGTATTACTGAAGCTTTTAGTGATAGGTCTAATGCTTTAATATTTAATAATTTCTGTCCTCAGAATTCATATTCATTATAGAAATAGGCCCGTTGAATTTTGTCTGGTGTGCCGTTCCAAATAAAATTGAATATTATTTTCTCATATCATTTCAAAAACTGTTCGCTAGGCGTAGGCAAGACCATAAGCAAATAGGTCAACTGGGATAATACTAAAGAGTTAATCAGGGTGATTTTTCCACAAATAGACAGGTATTCACCTTTCCATGGCAGCAAGATGTTATTTATTTTTGCTAAATTTCTATTAAAATGTATAGCAGTGAGATCATTTATTTCATTTGGGATATGTATTCCAAGTATATCCACATCACCATCAGACCATTTTATTGGTAAACTACACGGTAATGTAAAAATTGTATTTTTTAGTGATCCAATATGTAATATACAGTGGGGGAAAAAAGTATTTAGTCAGCCACCAATTGTGCAAGTTCTCCCACTTAAAAAGATGAGAGAGGCCTGTAATTTTCATCATAGGTACACGTCAACTATGACAGACAAAATGAGGAAAAAAAATCCAGAAAATCACATTGTAGGATTTGTAATGAATTTATTTGCAAATTATGGTGGAAAATAAGTATTTGGTCAATAACAAAATTTTCTCAATACTTTGTTATATACCCTTTGTTGGCAATGACACAGGTCAAACGTTTTCTGTAAGTCTTCACAAGGTTTTCACACACTGTTGCTGGTATTTTGGCCCATTCCTCCATGCAGATCTCCTCTAGAGCAGTGATGTTTTGGGGCTGTCGCTGGGCAACACGGACTTTCAACTCCCTCCAAAGATTTTCTATGGGGTTGAGATCTGGAGACTGGCTAGGCCACTCCAGGACCTTGAAATGCTTCTTACGAAGCCACTCCTTCGTTGCCCGGGCGGTGTGTTTGGGATCATTGTCATGCTGAAAGACCCAGCCACGTTTCATCTTCAATGCCCTTGCTGATGGAAGGAGGTTTTCACTCAAAATCTCACGATACATGGCCCCATTCATTCTTTCCTTTACACGGATCAGTCGTCCTGGTCCCTTTGCAGAAAAACAGCCCCAAAGCATGATGTTTCCACCCCCATGCTTCACAGTAGGTATGGTGTTCTTTGGATGCAACTCAGCATTCTTTGTCCTCCAAACACGACGAGTTGGGTTTTACCAAAAAGTTCTATTTTGGTTTCATCTGACCATATGACATTCTCCCAATCCTCTTCTGGATCATCCAAATGCACTCTAGCAAACTTCAGACGGGCCTGGACATGTACTGCCTTAAACAGGGGGACACGTCCTGCACTGCAGGATTTGAGTCCCTGGCGGCGTAGTGTGTTACTGATGGTAGGCTTTGTTACTTTGGTCCCAGCTCTCTGCAGGTCATTCACTAGGTCCCCCCGTGTGGTTCTGGGATTTTTGCTCACCGTTCTTGTGATTATTTTGACCCCACTGGGTGAGATCTTGCGTGGAGCCCCAGATCGAGGGAGATTATCAGTGGTCTTGTATGTCTTCCATTTCCTAATAATTGCTCCCACAGTTGATTTCTTCAAACCAAGCTGCTTACCTATTGCAGATTCAGTCTTCCCAGCCTGGTGCAGGTCTACAATTTTGTTTCTGGTGTCCTTTGACAGCTCTTTGGTCTTGGCCATAGTGAAGTTTGGAGTGTGACTGTTTGAGGTTGTGGACAGGTGTCTTTTATACTGATAACAAGTTCAAACAGGTGCCATTAATACAGGTAACGAGTGGAGGACAGAGGAGCCTCTTAAAGAAGAAGTTACAGGTCTGTGAGAGCCAGAACTCTTGCTTGTTTGTAGGTGACCAAATACTTATTTTCCACCATAATTTGCAAATAAATTCATTAAAAATCATACAATGTGATTTTCTGGATTTTTTTTCCTAAATTTGTCTGTCATAGTTGATGTGTACCTATGATGAAAATTACAGGCCTCTCTCATCTTTTTAAGTGGGAGAACTTGCACAATTGGTGGCTGACTAAATACTTTTTTCCCCCACTGTAGTACATGTATCATAATTTGGTTGTAATCCAGAGAGTATCTGGATCCTCTGTGAGTCTGTGGAGGGATTCTAGTTGTGGATTTAAAAGAAAACATGAATCATCAGCGTACAATGACACCTTTGTTTTTAAACCCTGGATTTCTAATCCCTTGATATTATTGTTGGATCTGATTTTAATAGCTAACATTTCGATTGCCATAATAAATACATATGCCGATAGTGGACAATCTTGTTTTACTCCTCTTGACAATTTAAAACTTTTGGAGAAATAGCCATTATTGACTATTTTACACCTAGGGTTACTACACATGATTTTAACCCATTTTATAAGAGATTCTCCAAAATTGAAATTTCTCCAGGCATTTATATATAAACTCCAGTTGTATTTTATCAAATGCCTTTTCAAAGTCAGCAATGAATAGAAGGCCTGGTTTCCCAGATTTTCCATAGTGTTCTATTGTATCCAGTACTTGCCTTATTTTATCTCCAATGTACCTTCCATGTAAAAAAAACCTGTCTGATTAGAATGAATAATGTCCGACAATACCATTTAAATTCTATGCGCTATATATTTAGCTAGAATTTCTGCATCACAACACTGAAGTGTAAGGGGCCTCCAATTTTTTTAATGGAGTGGATCTTTATATTTCCCACTTGTATCCTGTTTCAGTAACAATTAAATCAGACCTTCTTCTTCAGTGTCTGATAATCTACCATTTACATAGGAGTGGTTAATACATGCTAATAACGGTCCTCTGAGTATATCAAAAAAGGTTTGGTATATTTCAACTGGTATGCCATCCAACCCTGGAGTTTTCCCGGACTTAAAGTTTTTAATTGCATCAAAAAGTTCCTCCTCTGTAATTCCACCTTCACATGCGTCTTTCTGTATGGCTGTTAATTTTACATTATCAATAGAAAATAATCCCTACAATTAGCTTCAGTTAGAGGAGATGGAGGTGACTGAAATGAAAATATATGCTTAAAGTACTTTGCATCCTCTTTCAAAATATAATTTGGTGAATTATGGGTGACTCCGTCATTTGTAACCAGTTTCAGTAAATTATTTTTGGTAGCATTTCTATGTTGAAGATCAAAAAATAATTCGGTGCATTTTTCCCCATATTCCATCTAGTTTGCTTTATTTTTATAATATATTACACGTGATCATTCTTGAATAAGTTTCTCAATTTCTTTTTGTTTTTCCTCTAATTTATTCTAAGCCTCTATTTTACGGTTTTTATTGCTATCTATCTGTTCAGTTAGACCTTCTATTTCCTTTGTTAGTATGGACTCTTTCGACCTAAATTGCTTTTGTTTTCGAGAATTATACTGAATTGCATGGCCTCTAAAGGCACATTTAAATGTGTCCCATACAATAAGGGGATTTGCTGTACCGATGTTATGTCGGAAAAATTCAGTTATAAATTCCCCTGTCCTAGTTAAAAACAAGTTATCATCCAATAGGCTTTGATTACATTTCCAATATCCTCGCCCACGTGGAAATTCAGTAAGAGTAATGTATATGCCAATTATATGATGGTCCAACCGCATTCTATCCCCTATCAACACTTTTTAAACTTTTGGTGCCAACGAGAATGACATAAGAAAGAAGTCAAGACGACTAGCTTGATTGAGTCTCCGCCGTGTATATCTCACTAGGTCAGGATATTTAAGCCTCCATATATCCACTAGTTCTAATGTATCCATGACATTCATGATTTACTTAAGAGCATGAGGGTGATAGTTTGTAGTGTGATTTCCTTTACGGTCCATTTAGCTATTTAAAACAGTATTATAATCTCCCACCATAATAATAGTGTCTTGTATTGCTTTCAGGGTTGATAATTTATTATATATATTGTCAAAGAAGCGTGGATCATCATCATTATTAGGTCCATGTTTTAATGAGTCCATGTTAAGTCAACTCATCTCAAGCCTGAATCGGGCCCCATGTACTGAATCTAACAAGGGTGGTTCAGCACCACAGTTTAGTCCTTAAGACTGTCTGAGTGGACTAAGGCAGTGTTTTGACAAGCAGGAGACCTGGGTTCACATCCAGATAAAGACTCACTTTATACATTTCAACTCATGTTAACCCTGCTATAACTTACGTAGCCCTAAACATTTTTATTGCAACATCATTTATAATCTTACTATGGGCCTCGCAACTGTAGCCTATAATTAGAGCGATTGTCTACACTAGGAAAGTATTAAATTCCCAGTCTGTTCTTTAAATTGTTCATTCAAATATTGTCTGAAAATCCTCATCAATCAATTTTTAAGCTATAAACCATTGGCATTTCAAAACCATTTGATTGTATGAGAGACACAGTCTGCCAAAACACGCTTTTTGTGTTTTAATGCTGCCTTTTACATGCTCTCTTAAAAACACCAATATTCAGATTGAAAAACCACTTTCAGTGTGTCAGAGTACTTCCATTCTGTTTTTAAATACTGTACATTCAGTGTATCATAACATTTCAATTGGGTTTTAATTCAAACACCCTTCAAATACCAGATCTCAGTTTAGGTGCACTACTTTTGATGGTTTCCCTACACAATGATGGTGGATTGCTGCATGTTGCAAAATGTATATTACTATTGTGATGCATAATTGCCATGGTAATTTGGAATGTCCAGTCAATGAACATTAGGGGTAATGTAGACCTTGTCATTCCACAGATTCAAAATTGGCCTAAAAACGCTTACATGAAATGTTTTATGACAGCATAATCTCCCATACTAACGGTGCCATTCAAAACACCAAAAAAGTGAAAATAAACAAATAACCATCTAATAATAAAAAGAGAAAGTTGTCAAAGTTAGTTAAAAGCTCTTATTTTTATTTAGAAGACTTGTCCAGTGAGATTTGCAGCCCAAAGGACACTTACCAAACAGGGAGCTGATGGTTAGTACGGGACCTAACGTCTATTCCTGCCAACTCTACTCTTGCGCCTCACGGTCAGAGTGGCTATACGCCTCCTGTGCCTTGAGCATTTTGTTGAGACAGTGGCCTTGACGATAGGCATCACATTGGAAAGGAAACTTAAGTGGATGAATCATCAGCTAAATCATTCAGCTAACCTGTAGTATTAAAGGCCAATATTATGGCCCAATACTACAAACCAATACCATAGTTCAATAATACACCCCAATAGTATGGCTTGACTCTACTACACCACACCATAGTTGAATGAGTGCAATATGATCAACAGCAATGCTCTCTCTCTCTTTCTCTCTCTCTCTCTCTCTCTCTCGCTCTCTCTCTCTCTCTCTCTCTCTCTCTAAGACTGCTCACTGGGCTGGGGGAAAGGCTGATGTGTGGAGTGGGAATCTGCTAGAGGGAACGGGGAGTCAAGACTGTGAATTAGCTTGAGTGTTATGCATCTCCATCCATCCATCCATCCATCCACACGCACGCACGCACAAACACGGTCTTCACCCCCCCCCCTCACACACACACACACACACACAAAGTAGGGCCTGGTATGGGGGCTCTTACCAACTCCACATACATAAGCCAGGATTTCATTATCCAATCATGTGGGTCTGTGTCGTGTTAATTATCACACGGATTAACACACACAAACACACACGTGCCTGCACGTACACGCCCACACACACACACACACACACACACACACACACACACACACACACACACACACACACACACACGCACCTGCTTTGTTCCTCTAATGACTTTCTTGTGTTGATACACAATCATCCTCATTAGATCAGTTATGTTTCAGTTAGAGGTAATAGGGCTCCCATTACAGCAAACCACTAACCATCTGTGTATAATTATGGAACAGAAAATATGGCTTTGAAATACTTCTCTATGTGCTTTTATTATTGATATGAGAAAAGGAGTGATGTAGGGGAGAGGTGTAGAGGAGGTAGAGGAGAGGCAGAGGAGAGGTACAGTGCCTTGCAAAAGTATTCATCCCCTTGGCGAAATTAAAAAAAATAACTTGTTTCAAAAAATTATAAAAAATAAATAACGGAAGTGGTGCGTGCATATGTATTCACCCCCTTTGCTATGAAGCCCCTAAATAAGATCTGGTGCAACCAATTACCTTCAGAAGTCACATAATTAGTTAAATAAAGTCCACCTGTGTGCAATCTAAGTGTCACATGATCTGTCACATGATCTCAGTATATATACACCTGTTCTGAAAGGCCCCAGAGTCTGCAACACCACTAAGCAAGGGGCACCACCAAGCAACCGGCACCATGAAGACCAAGGAGTTCTCCAAACAGGTCAGGGACAAAGTTGTGGAGAAGTACAGATCAGGGTTGAGTTATAAAAAAATATCAGAAACTTTGAACATCCCACGGAGCACCATTAAATCCATTATTAGAAAATGGAAACCTGCCAAGAGAGGGCCGCCCACCAAAACTCACAGACCAGGCAAGGAGGGCATTAATCAGAGAGGCAACAAAGAGACCAAAGATAACCCTGAAGGAGCTGCAAAGCTCCACAGCGGAGATTGGAGTATCTGTCCATAGGACCACTTTAAGGCGTGCACTCCACAGAGCAGGGCTTTACAGAAGAGTGGCAAGAAAAAAGTCATTGCTTAAAGAAAAAACTAAGCAAACATGTTTGGTGTTCGCCAAAAGGCATGTGGGAGACTCCCCAAACATATGGAAGAAGGTACTCTGGTCAGATAAAATTGAGCTTTTTGGCCATCAAGGAAAATGTTATGTCTGGCGCAAATCCAACACCTCTCATCACCCCAAGAACACCATCCCCACAGTGAAGCATGGTGGTGGCAGCATCATGCTGTGTGGATATTTTTCATTGGCAGGGACTGGGAAACTGGTCAGAATTGAAGGAATGATGGATGGCGCTAAATACAGGGAAATTCTTGAGGCAAACCTGTTTCAGTCTTCCAGAGATTTGAGACTGGGACGGAGGTTCACCTTCCAGCAGGACAATGACCCTAAGCATACTGCTAAAGCAACACTTGAGTGGTTTAAGGGGAAACATTTAAATATCTTGGAATGGGTTAGTCAAAGCCCAGACCTCAATCCAATTGAGAATCTGTGGTATGACTTAAAGATTGCTGTACACCAGCGGAAGGAGCTGGAGCAGTTTTGCCTTGAAAAACTTATAGAGACATACCCCAAGAGACTTTCAGCTCTAATTGCTGCAAAAGGTGACTCTACAAAGTATTGACTTTGGGGGGGGGGGGGGTGAATAGTTAAGCACGCTCAAGTGCTGTTTGTTTCACAATAAAACATATTTTGCATCTTCAAAGTGGCAGGCATGTTGTGTAAATCAAATGATACAAACCCCCAAAAAACCATTTTCATTCCAGGATGTAAGGCAACGAAATAGGAAAAATGCCAAGGGGGGTGAATAGTTTAGTTGCAAGCCACTGTAAAGGAGATATGTAGAGGAAAGGTAGAAGAGATGTAGAGGAGAGGTAGAAGAGTGGTAGAGGAGAGATGTAGAGGAGAGATGTAGAGGAGAGGTAGAGGAGAGAGGTAGAGGAGAGGTGAACTCGCTGGTGTTGTCCTGGCAGCTTTCTGTTTAAAGGTTGGTCAAGGTTGGGTGACAGTCCCAGTATAACATTATCACTCTGAGGAAGGTGCCTTGATCATTTTGTTGAGAGAGTGGCCTTGACAATATGCATCACATTGGAAAGGAAACTTAAGTGGATGAATTATCAGTTAACCCTTTGACACGTACCAACACACGGGTGTGATCCTTCTACAGTGGTCCCTGCAGCACACGCTAAAACTGGTGTGATTAGAACGTTTATGTAGAACGTCCAGTTTCGATTGACGCAACAGTCCGCGTTTGAGCTGGCCACACTATTTTTTCACAGAAACATTTTGCACAAACACAGTCCTTACAACGTTATGTCCTGAATGTGACCAGTTTATTTTTGGATTCAATGTTCAGACATTCACAAAAGTAGCAACAGCATAACACAATCATCCAAACAGGAAAATGTAGGCTATATTAGTCCTAGCGCTAACTGAGGAAAGATTGACGAAACACAAGTGGTCATATTTAGCTAACTCTGGGTTGACAGAAACCATAATATGAATTAGCTAATAGCAATTACTATTTAACATTATTTACATTTCAGGTGAGCTCACCATTGATTGAAATAATTGAGTAAAACACTTTCTGAAAATCGAAAGTAATCCGACGATGGGTAGTTTGTGCACGGAGCCATGTTATTTTTTTCTCGCATCAACCAAAGATAAGTAGAGGAGACAAGATGAGTTAGTTCTGTTTGCAGTATGCATGTTGAAAGGGGTGTGTCGTCTACCATCATTCACTTACCTTCATTCACTTCCAGAAGTTTACTCGAAAGATGAGTGAACCATCCCTTCACCTCATTTTGTTATAACATCTTTGGTCTGACAGACGTTTACGTGACACCCAGAATGCATTGTATAATGTCAACAAACATGGCACCACACATAGCTGGCAAATAGCTTAGCATTAGCTCATCATAATCAGTACAACCTGTGTCCATTACAATATGTGTCCATTGCAATATATGCAAGAATCGGAATGCATGATTTGTCACCAGTACTTGAAAACATGTGAATAAAACTGTAAATACATTATGCTCCATACATACATACATATGGTATGCTACAGTAGAAACAACAACACGATATACAGAAAATAAGGCACTTACTTTGATAGGAACGCACACGTCCAAAGTTATTATTTTTAAGGAAAACAACAATGAAGGCAATGCGAGCGCCAGCCAGAAAATGTGCCAGGGGGAAAGGTTTGTGCAAGACTGCACAAATATCTGCATACTCTGCATACTTGATCTGCGGAAACACTGGGGAAGTGCTTGGGCTCTCATCAAAGAGAGAAGTTTGTCCAGATCAGTAAAGCCTCAAACATAAATTGTCCGCAACAGTGAAATGGGCTACTTCTATGTGAATTAATGAGGAGGCGGAACACAGCTCTATTCAAACAGTTTTTAGAAAATAAAACTTGTTCGAAAATAATATGAAATTGACAAGTTGAAACATAGTCAATAGATAATTAGCAGGCATTGTGTCTTGGTTTGAGGGCAGCGTGTGTTAACTGTCCTGTTGCATAACAATCACTTTTTGGAACAGTGAGTTCATTCTGACATCACGTGCATAAAAAAACTCACACTGGGATGACTGTTAGAGATATTTAGAACTCACGCGTGAAAAGGTTAAATCATTCAGCTGTAGTATTAAAGGCCAATATTATGGCCCAATACTACAAACCAATACCATAGTTCTATAATACACCCCAATAGTATGGCTTGACTCTACTACACCATACCATAGCTGAATGAAAAAGCCCAATATACAGTGTAATATGATCAACAGCATTCAATGCTCTTTGTCTCGCTCTCTAGCACTCGCTCACTCTCTCTCGTTCTCTTTTTCTTTCTTTCTCTCTTTTTCTCTTTCTCTCTTTCTCTCTTTCTCTCTCTCTCTCTCTCTCTCAAAGACTGCTCACTGTACTGGGGGAAATGCTGATGTGTGGACTGGGAATCCAACAAGCTCTCATAGTCTCACCGCAGAATTAGATGTTCATCCACAAGTGTTTTTGTTGCTCCTGCTGCTCTGTATTATTCAATTTCTCCAAACGTCAAATTTCGAAGCTAATTGTTAAGTTTAGGCACTCATTACAAATGGTTAAGGTAATGGTTAAGGTTTAAAAAATACAATAAAAAACAGTGTCCACGACTGTGTCAAACACACAACCTTCTGATCCAGAGTCATGGGATTACACCCATTCCCCAAACCCAAAACCAAAACCCCAAACCCAAGCCTACTTCCAAGTGGAGAGCTCAAAAACAAACTTCATCTCGTTCTACAAGACCGGCATAAGGAGTCAACGGCTACAGAGAAGTCGCAGTCAGACGGCGGGGACGACGAGGCACCGGTGACAAGCCTTGAACAGAGAGTGAACTGTGCTGCCTCCCTGCCTCCAGAGGACCTGCTCATCTCCTGCCGTTGACCACCTCCTCCCTCTGCTCAAGCCATATGGTTCCCTCTTGACTGTCGCTCCATTTGTTGTAGGCTTGAAACAACAAAACGTTCAACGCTTGCCAAAAATCGTAGCCCAGACCTACTCTGTCATATAGCTGTTTTATTTCATTCTTGTTTGTTTTATTTTATTCTTGTTCTTGTTTCAAGAACTTTTAGATTATTTCTGTAATGAAAATCGCTATAGAAGTTGAATAAATTATTATTGTTATTATTATTAGTTGACGTAATAGTGCTCACTGTTGCCCCTAGTGGCTGGTTTTGAAGGCATTTCCTGACGTCCTCAGGACATGGATAGATGTCCAATTTCGATGTCAATCTTGAACGATCTCCCTGGGGAATCTGCTACCCGGGAACAGGGAATCAAGACTGTTAATTAGTTTGAGTTATGCATCCCCATCCACGCATGCACGCACACACACACACAAACACACACACACACACACACAATGTCATAGACATATACTGTAGACACACACATGTACAGTACGTGCACACTCACTGAATCGTTAATTTCCTCTAGTTAATCTAGAACTAAATATGTGGTTGATAACTTGCCTGTGTCTGCCTGCTTATATAAGGGAAAAGGGAAATGGACTCTGCATGTAGCTGCAGTAATCAGAGGCTGCTCTGACACCTGATCCACAGCACAAAGAAGGAGAGAAAAGAAGGAGAGAAAGAGAGGAGAGGAGGATCTGACAGCCCTAATACACACACTCACACCAATCACTATCACAGGGCATGAATCACTATCACAGGGCATGAATCACTATCACAGGGCATGTCAGAACGTATCAAAGGAAATTAACAGGGATCTCTGGACTGGACTGTTTGTTTCTTGTGTGTGTGTTTGTCTGCGTTTCTGAGTGCGTGAGTGCATGTGTGTGTAATATGAGAAAAAGAGAGAAAAGACAAAGAGAAGAGAGGATGAAATGGTTTCATATTATTCATTTCTTCATGTTTCTCCCAGATGGGTTCAGTGGAGTACATTGTCCATGGTCCATAGAGATGGACTGCCTGTTCTGGTTCTGTCAAGGACAACCAGGCTTATATCAAAGGCCTTCTCCCAAGGGACACACACAGTGCTTCAGCTGAATAATATGCAGGGTTGGGTAGGTTACTTTCTAAATGATTCTTCAAGAATCAATGGCTATATATCATTAATTTATAAGTCCAAAAATGGATGTAGCAACTACAGATTCCCCCTTTAAGTCTATCAAAAGTGTGTGAGTTTGAACATGTGTCCATTAGGCCTATGGATTTTTTAAAAATACATATATTTTTTATCAGCACAAATTAGATTGAGCAATAAAAGCCCCAATCGTGGTCTTCTTAAATTGAACTCGTTTTTGACCGTATGGAGCACAATACCACGGAGGAGTTTAGAAGGGAGGAACTCCCTCAAACTTATTCCATAGGCTGGGATCTGCACTATGCTGCTGTTGTAGGGGTGTATTTCCAATGGCTGTCCATTGATCTCAAAAACATTGATTGATAGGCAGCTTAAACTTCTTCAATTCAACCATTTTGACTTGATTAAAATACACATATACTGTACATTTGTGAACAGCCATCCACAACAACCACAATCCGTAAGCCGCAAATAGCTAAATGAGAGAGCAGCAGTGTGATTCGCATCAATGCGCTATGTAGATATCAATTGTAAGTGATATCCGTATCGCCGTAGACTACACCACTGTTGTCATCCTTACCTCCAAGCGTCTATACAAGTTGAATAATCTTTGGATGCCGACACCATTGGAAGACTTAGCTTGGACTGTAGCCTACAAAAGCCTATTCCTGCTCTTTTCCCATGATCCATCAAACGCATTTGGTGTGTCATCATAGTGGTGTCTGACTTGTGGTAAGACTCACTCATGCAGAACAATCTTAAACGTACGCCTTTTTTCGATGCTGATTTGAATGTCATTGAGAGAAAATACAGTTGTTTTTTCTCGCAAACATCGTTTCTGAGTTTAAAAGCAATCATAGAAGTAATTATCTAGTGTATTCAAAAGTAACTGTAATCTGATTACAACATTTTTGCTGGGAATGTAACGGATAACAGTTAGTTATTTTGTAATCCGTTACATGTAATCCGTTACTCACCAACCCTGACATAATGTATGACTGAAAATAAACCCCCGTCCGACACACACACACACACACACAAAGAGTCGATCAAAATTAAATCTCCATCCGGAGACTGGGCAGGAAATTACAGCCAAAGCCCCGCTGCGCAATATAGACCTGCCCAGCACAGCATCAGAACAGACTGACAGGCATTGGGGAAAAAAACCTCTCTCTCTGTCTTTGTCTCTCCCACACACTGAGCCAATATGTGAGAAAGTTGCTTGTTAAAAAGGAACAGTTTTATCTTGTGGTGCCAATCAATCTGCCAGAGAGCATGTTTCCTGGACACCGCTGTCACAGCATGAGATGGCTCCCAACTCTACCTTTTCTCTCTATGTCTCTTTCTCTCTTTCGCACACTCACTTATGCATGCACACACTCGCACAAACACACACACACATACACACACACGTACGCACACATGCAGGTACACACGCACGCACACATAAGCATACACCAAAACAGGACCTGGTCTCCTTGGACGCTTTCATATCTCCTCTGGCTGCCACCATCCTCTCTCCTCTCCTCTCCTCTCCTCTGTTTCACCACAGTGTTCTGTATTCACCTTATAAAGCTACAGTAAAGTCTGTGAGAAGTGGAGCTTCTCCATGTTAACTCTCTTCTCCATGTTATCTGATATGGCTTCAAACAGCCCGAGGGGTGCTGAGGCTGACTCAGTCTCAAGGCCAGCTCAGTATGGGGGGAATAATTCCCCTCACTTGTTCCTTTCGCTGACTCTGAGTGTCTCTCTATCTATCTCTCTCTTTCTCTCTCTCTGTCTCTCTCTCTTTCTCTCTCTCGCTCGCTCTCCTCTCTCTCACTCTGTCACTACTCTCATTCTATTCATTCCTCACTCCCCTCTCTCATTTCCATGCTCCAATCTGACACATTCCCCTCGTTCTTCTATTCCGCCACCTCTCTATCCCTCTTTCCCGCTGACAGCGTTCCTTCCATATTACTGGGGCCTTCTATTGAGTTAACAATGTGATGTCAGGAGAATACTTTTCGTGTAGTGTTGTCTTGTTTTTTCCAGGCAAATGGCTGGTGTATCTTATCAGTCAATATTAAATAACAGTTTGTGGGGATCTAATAAGGCTCTATCTGAGAATGACACTGCACTAACAGCAGCTATTCAGTAGGATCCATAACTCTGTATTGTCACGCACAAAGACACACGCTCACACACACACACACACACACACACATGCACGCACAAACATACACACACACACACACACACACACACACACACACACACACACACACACACACAAGCAGTCGCGGATACAGGTCCCTGGGCACTGTGTGTCATATCACTGTGGTGACAACGATATTATCTCTCTGCTCTGGGCAGCTGCAGGCTGCAGACACCTAATTAACACTAGCAGAGCTCTTCTGGAACAGGTGCACTGTCAGTATATGTGTGTGTGTTTGTGTGTGTGTATATGTGTGTGTGTATATATATGTGTGTGTGTATGTGTGTGTGTGTGTGTGTGTGTGTGTGTGTGTGTGTGTGTGTGTGTGTGTGTGTGTGTGTGTGTGTGTGTGTGTGTGTGTGTGTGTGTGTGTGTGTGTGTGTGTGTGTGTGTGTGTGTGTGTGTGTGTGTGTATGAATAAATAAGGAGGACATAATGCTTGTGTTATGTTCTGGCCTGTGGCTCGGTACTTAAAGGGAAAATCCTCTCAAAAACTTTTTGTATTTTTTTCAGTAGTGCAAGTTTTCAAGATATTGGACTTTTCACACACACACACACACACACACACACACACACACACACACACACACACACACACACACACACACACACAGACAGACCCACAGACAGACAGACAGACACACACACCCTCAGGAAATGCCACTGTGAAGGCCAATGCTGCAAAAAACTGTTTATCTCAAAGTGAATTTAAACACAGAAACACCACTACCAGCATTTAAAGACATGCTCCGGAACTTTGGTTTGAATACTTTCGGGAGGTTTACTAAGTATTTTTTAAACCTCCCGCTTTGGGCTGGATGTGTCAATGTGTAGTTCATACATGCATAATCTATGAGCAGAGTTACTGTCTTACCTTAATTAGCCATGAAATCCCTAGTTTGAAAGTTACTGTTTTTCTGGACGATGTGCTGCTCCATTTTTCCTCCATTTCCCCCCTAATGGGCTAGCCCCCTAGCAATTTGAGTTCAACCAATGAGCCCCTCTCCATTTGAGTGACAGCTAGTAAGATGCACACACAGCAGAGCGAGAGAGAGAGAGCAATGACGTGGTGCACATATGTGACGTAATACGCAACTTTCGGGGACCACTTTTGGCTAGTGAGCGCTACTATCAGAACTACTGGCTGAAAAGTATACAAAAGTACCGGAGAATCTCTTTAAGTCAAATCCCTGTTTCCCCAAGTCGAAGCCTAAACTCCTTACCTCCCTTCTCCATCTTTTCCCCCACTACTAACACTCTCCCTTTCCTCCGAATTACTGTGGATGTCAAAGTGTTGGATTAAAGGTAATATTACGGATGTCTAGTTAGATCGGCCATGCCATCCAGTGATCATGAAGTGCTTCACACTCAGTTGCCAGTTTATTAGGTACACCACCCCGTTCATGAAAATGGTTCGCTTCTACAGACAGTGGCCATGACTTGCTATATAAAGCAGGCAGATAGGCATGAAGGCATTTGGTTGCTGTTCGATTGAACATTAGAATGTGACAAACGAGTGACCTAAATGACTTTGAGTGTGGTATGACCGTCGGTGCCAGGCGCGCCGGTTCCAGTACCTCAGAAACGGCTGGACTCCTGGACTTTTGACGCACGACAGTGTCTAGGGTTTACAGAGAATGGTGCGACAAACAAAAAACATCCAGTCAGCAGCAGTCCTGTGGGCAAACATAGCTCCTTGATGAGAGAGGTCGAAGGAGAATGGCAATAATCGTGCAAGCTAACAGGCGGGCCACAAACAGGCAAATAACGGAGCAGTACAACAGTACTGTGCAGAACGGAATCTCGGAACCCACAACTCGTCGGTCCTTGTCACGGATAGGTTCCACTCCTATCAGCTAAAAACAAGACGTAGCGGCTCCAGCGGGCACGCGATCACCAACACTGGACAATTGAGGAGTGGAAAAACCTTGTCTGGTCCAACGAATCCTGGTTCCTGTTGTGTCATGCTGATGGCAGAGTCAGGATTTGGCATAAGCAGCATGAGTCCATGGCCCAATCTGGCTTGGTGTCAACGGTACAGGCTGGTGGCGGTGGTGTCATGGTGTGGGGAATGTTTTTCTGGCATATGTTAGGTCCCTTGATACCAAATGAGCAATGTTTAAATGCCACAGTGTATCTGAACATTGTTGCTGACCAGGTGCATCCCTTTATGTCTACAGGGGCGTCCAACTCGGGACTAGATCGGTGTACCTAATAAATTGAGTGTAAATTACCCACTGAGTGTAAGTTACCCATTCTCTGTTCTATCATGCATCCATTAACGCAGTGCACAGGGATTAGATTATGTTTAAAGTCTGATTCAAAAGTTGGATGGCTGAAAATCTAATAACACAATCTTACACTCTACTGAGCTTGAATACTCTGGATTAGTGTACTGCCTGCCTTAAGGCACTCACAGACAGCGTGCAGTGGACAGGGTGGACCATTCATTTTCAATGAATCATAGGCTGGTGGCGAAATTCTATCCAGGTGGACCGGTCGGCGTTGCTAGTGCCCATGGAAGCTGCTCAGCCGAAGCAGAGAAAATAGGATTGTGCTCCATTTTTCAAGCGGTGCCGTCATTGTTGACCAATCACAGTAGCAAATGTAGCCTGCGTGGTGATACGTCAGCACTTACAACCAACAGCAGGACCAGCTAACTTCCTCTAGCTAGCTAGCTGGCTAAAATCATCAGTTTACAGAGTCACGTTTAACAATAAAAATCATTGTTTTTTAATCTATTTTTGGATGAATCATTTCTGTTGCATGTAAATACATTTTGTATGCACGCTTATGGTGTTATAACGATTCACTTTTCACAAATCAATAATGTTTGTTTTTCGCTGCTATGGTCACCGGCGGCTGTTGCCTTCATGTGTGAAGGCACCTGCCGCTTTGACTAGAGGGACAAGTGGTGTACTTTGTGGTGGGGGACTCAGCGATATTCCGGTGGGTGTCTGAAAAGTGCTTTACTGAGAGGCGTGAGCATGTACACACACATGTATGCACGCACACACACTCACAAGCATGTGTGTCAAACACACACACACACACCCTCGAGAGAGTGTTATTTTCCAAGTGGGGTGCTTTGAACAAGTAGCGATTTGTTGAGGTATCTGGGTTCTCTCATGAGAGAGGTAGGGGGTAGAGTGGTAAAGTAGGGGAGCAGAAGGAGGTCTATAAGTGCCTGCATACACATGGAGGAGAGAATCAGAGAGGCAGAGAGAAGCCAGATAGGAAAGTTAATTAATGCAGAAGGCCTTCACCATGTAATGGAAGAGAGCTTGATCTGTGTGTCATGGGCTTTTACCTGGGCTGGCAGCTTTGGGCCTAGACCATAAGCCATAGAATATATAGACCAGGGGTCTCAAACTCATTTTGCCCCACAGGCCGCATTCAGTCTTCACCAAGGTCCGGAGGGCCGCACTTAAAATGGATTATATTTCCTTGCTGTCAAAAACCCTAACCCTAACCTTAAAATTGTCCTCTATCCATCGCTTTTTGAATTTCCGATGCTCCCTGACTGTCTAGCTTTCGTTTCAATGACTGTTAGCAAGCTGGGCAGAGTGAAAAGGCTAACAATGTAGGTCCATTTACATTTCTACACAGTTTCGATTTGGTTTTAGTCATTTGAACGTCGATCAAGACCAGCTGAGAGAGGAGAAACCAGGAACATAAACCTGTAAGATGGAGTTGGTCTGGGGTTCTGGGATGCCTGTAGGGCAACACCCTTAGAGCTTCTGAAGGATGATTGGTCGTTCAGCCTCAGACTGGCGGCTGATTCGCCAGGCATCTCCGTGTTTTGCCTCAAACATGTTTCTGCCAAGTCTTATGCAAATTAGTTTTGCAGTCATATCTGTACACAAGCACACGCATGCGTGCACACGCACTCAGAGGGATTTATGTGTATGTGTGTGCGTCTCATGCAAGATTTGTCTTTGAACCTCCTCTTGGTGTGTATCTTCCGTCCTCTCCCAAATGAGATGAACTGCCGTGGAATTCCAGCACTCTGAGAATTCTCATCCCTCCCCCTGTTTCCCCTCCTCTCTCTACCTCCCTCTCTCATCCCCTCTTTTCCCTCCTCACTCTACCTCTTCTCATTCCCCTCCCTCCTCCTCCACTCTTCCCCTTATGTCTCCCTCTCATCCTTCCCCTCCTACACTTGCTCCCCTACCTCTTCCTCTCATCCCCCTGTGTAGTCCCTTCTTCCTTCTCCCCAAGAGAAACCTGAAGCAATTAAACAAACAAAATATTAAAATGCATGCATGTGGTAACAACCATTGCCTATGAAGAGAGCTTTAAATATGCTAATATGGTGGAGGGTCTTAGCAGCATGAAACAGAGCCTGGAGAGAGAAGGGGCTTTACTTTCACACTCTAAACCCAGTCCATACAGTACACAGCTACATGAGTTTTTGTGTGTGTGTGTGTGTGTGTGTGTGTGTGTGTGTGTGTGTGTGTGTGTGTGTGTGTGTGTGTGTGTGTGTGTGTGTGTGTGTGTGTGTGTGTGTGTGTGTGTGTGTGTGTGTGTGTGTGTGTGTGTGTGTGTGTGTGTGCGTGCGTGTGTGTGTTTGCATGTGTGTCTGTGCCAGCAAGTTTGTGCTTGTGTTTGTGTGTTGCTCTTACCCTATATACAGTACACCAAAGTAGCAGGAAGGCACCGTGTGAGCCTCTTCCTGCTTGATTATAAATAGTCTATTACCACGGGGGTTAAATATTTCTATATCTGTGAGAGCCATATGCTGCGTCCCAAATGGCACCCTATTCCCTATGTAGTGCACTACTAGTGCATTATAGGGAAAAGGGTGCCATTTGGGACGCAGCTATAGAGTAACGACCTTGACTCCGCAACTGATTGAGACACAGAGAGACGTTTAATAAGTGATAAGCAGTAATGGGCAGTCAGTATCATCATGGGACTTTTATTAATTGTTTTATTCTGTGTTGTTACAGCGTTCAACCCACACAATGCATAGTGCATTTAATGATATAAAACATTATCGAAACCGAAATCGAAAACCGTGATATTTTTTTCTAATTGAACTATGGGCCAGTAACCCAAAGGTCGCTGGTTCAGATGCCTGAGCCGACTAGGTGACACTGTTGATGTGCTCTGAGCAAGACACTTAACCCTAATTGCTCCTGTAGTCGCCCTGAATAAGACCGTCTGCTAAATGACTAAAATGTACAGTAAAATGTGAAATGTGTGTGTGTTGATGGGTTCAGGTCCTAAAAGGTCATAGTTCTTTTGGTTCTTCTTTCTAATTCTCTGACATCTAATATAAATACTCTTCAGTTTACCATGGAGGTTCTCAAGTAGTGTGTCATGGTGACCTGATTTTCACTAGAGCAGAGCAGGTTAGAAGCTAAAGTGATGGTAAGTGATGACAATTGCCTGTGTGTGTGTGTCAGTTTCTGTTTTTGTGTATGTGTGCATGCATATGAGTGTGTATACAGAGCTCTACCTCTCATTATGAATTAGATTGAACTGTCATCAGTCAAGGCGTTTATTAGCTGTGTGATTCAGGTTGCTTTGAGGGGAAGAAAATAAATAATGTAATTGGATATTAGTGTCATTTAACTGTCCCATGTTGCACATATATTAGGTTATGAATTATGAAGGGCATGCTAACATTTGGAAATGCCAATCATTATATTTATTCACATTACTTTACCTTAATAAAATATTTCAGTTGTTGTGTATATTACATTTCTTTTATTTTATTACTTTATTATTTCATTCCAAGTCATCACCTCATCTCTATAGAGATGCTGCCTGTGCTGTCCGACAAAATCACAATTTTGTAGTCCTTCAAAGTAAATAAGGCATACTTTTATGACTGCTGAATACCAACTATCAATCACATAGATCATGTATTTTCAGGTAGAGATACCTTGCGAAGCGACAGCTGCTCTCTATATCCCCTCATCATCAGGCATTCGTCTGTTTCTTCCGTAGCAGGCATAAAATAAACACACAGATGGGACAAGTAAGTGCGCAATGGACAGGGTTGGGAAGGTTACTTTCTAAATGTAATCTGTTACAGTTACTAGTTACCTGTCCAAAATTGGAATCAGTAATGTAATTTTTGGATTACCCAAACTCAGTAACGTAATCTGATTACTTTCACCTTAAGAGGCATTAGAAGAGGACAAACATGTATCTTACCAATTGAACGACATCTATTGCAGGATAAATCAATGTTAAAGTTGACATAGCTGGCCATATATGGATGTTACATTTTACTTTATGGGTTGGTTATGTAGGCTTCTTCTAACCCATCGCTTTCTACTACATAAAATACAATTAAATTATATCTTTACATTAAAAACCAAAGTCTATCAGAATTCCAGTCATTCCAATGAATGTTATACCCCTTGATCTTCAAGAATAGGACTTGGAAATATGGAAGTATAGATTAGCTAAATTGTTTTACCTGAGCATAACCCCAAAACGAAGGACTTATTAGCCAGCCCTACTCCGTTGTTTATGATTTTGTTGTCATGGAGGACTGATTGGGCTCATTGATTCGAGTTGAAAAATAAATGCTGCGCTCATGGAATGGCATGCTTTGAACACTACTGAAAAGTGCTATTTACATGTGAAAAATGAATGCCATATGCTGCATTTGCAATAGGCCTATTGTTTACCTTTTTGTTGGTGACACTTTGATATCTTGATAATATGCAGTTGTATAAAGGGCAAATCCACAGATGACAAAACGTTGCCCTGCCTCTGTTTTAGTAAAAAGCTGAGGGATGGGCCTGGATAAATGTAACCACTCTCAGATTAATAGACAGAGCTATGGATGTAAGGACTGACCATCCATGATATCAAAAGTATTGTTTTAACCATGTTATGAGGCTATACAGTGTTTGTTTACATTTACAATGTTAACAAACATTGGAGTAAAACAAGCTTATATTTTGGGTTCTCATGGAGTGTGACAGTTGAACTAAGCTCATGAGGTATTTATAAATTATATTCTTCAAGAATCAATTGGATATATATATATATATATATATATATTTATATATATATATATATATATCATTTATAAGTCCAAAAATTGATGTAGCAACTACAGATTGCCCCTTTAAGTACATCAAAAGTGTGTGAGTTTGAGCATGTGTCCATTAGGCCTACAGATTTTTTTGGGGTTATCAGCATGAATTAGATTGAGCAATAAAAGCTCCACTTTTATTCCATAGACTGGGATCCGCACTACAGCTGTTGCAAGAGCGCATTTTACACTGACTGTCCGCTGGTTTCAAAAACAATGATTGATAGGCAGCTTCAACTTTTTGAATTCAACCATTATTGGGTTCAAATACACATTTAGATTTGTGAACAGCCATCCACAACAACCACAATCCATAAGGCGCGAATAGCTAAATGAGAGAGCAGCAGTGTGATTCACATCAATGCACTATGTAGATATCAATAATAAGTGATATCTGTATCGTCGTAGACTACACCACTGCTGTCATCCTTACCTCCAAGCGTTTATTCAATTTGGATAATCTTTGGATGCCGAAAGCAGTCGCACCATTGGAAGACATAGCTTGGACTGTAGCCCACAAAAGCCTATTCCTGCTCTTTTCCCGCAATCCATCAAACCCATTTGGTGTGTCAGACTAGATGAGGTGGAACAAATTTAAACTTGCGCCTTTTTTCAATGCTGATTTGAATGTCATTGAGAAAACAGAAAAGTGTCCAAAAACGTTTTGTCGCAAACATCCTTTCTGAATTTAAAAGTAAAAGTAATCCTCGAAGTAATCATCTAGTTTTTCAAAAGTATCTGTAATCTGATTACACTATTTTTGCTGGTAACGTAACAGATTACAGTTATCGTTTTTTTGTGATCCCTTACATGTAACGGATTACATGTAATCTGATCATTGCAACTCCACGAGGTGAGATCTTGCATGGAGCACCAGGCCGAGGGAGATTGACAGTTCTTTTGTGTTTCTTCCATTTGCAAATAAACGCAACAACTGTTGTCACCTTCTCACCAAGCTGCTTGGCGATGGTCTTGTAGCTCATTCCAGCCTTGTGTAGGTCTACAATCTTGTCCCTGACATCCTTGGAGAGCTCTTTGGTCTTGGCCATGGTGGAGAGTTTGGAATCTGATTGATTGATTGCTTCTGTGGACAGGTGTCTTTTATACAGGTAACAAGCTGAGATTAGGAGCACTCCCTTTAAGAGTGTGCTCCTAATCTCAGCTCGTTACCTGTATAAAAGACACCTGGGAGCCAGAAATCTTTCTGATTGAGAGGGGGTCAAATACTTATTTCCCTCATTAAAATGCAAATCAATTTATAACATTTTTGACATGCGTTTTTCTGGATTTTTTTTGTTGTTATTCTGTCTCTCACTGTTCAAATAAACCTAACATTAAAATTATAGACTGATCATTTCTTTGTCAGTGGGCAAACGTACAAAATCAGCAGGGGATCAAATACTTTTTTCCCTCACTGTATGGTTAAAAACAGCCTTTCCACAGCAGGGGTGTGGTAAATGATGCTGTAACAGGCTATTAGATAGGCTCTTCACCTGCTACAGGCTGTTACAGCAGGTCTTTACCTGGTTAATGTGAGGCAGTCTGGCAGTCAGATGTGTCTTTATGGACACACAGGGAGAGAAACGGCACCCGAACAGCCTTTCTTTCTGGGAACAGAGAATAAATTAAAGGGGCAAATCGCTGGAACATGCTCTAATTGAATTTCACATTGAAGTGGGGAAGCAATTTCTGCCTCAATCCCCAAGTTACACAAACGAGCTCGTACATCAAAATCAGCCTTTTATTTTCGTGGCTTAGAGGATGTGCATGTGCGCAGACTAGACACAGAAGCATACAAACATACACACACACACACACACACACACACACACACACACACACACACACACACACACACACACACACATGCTCTACTGTAGGTATATGTAGAGTTTTGAGTTTTACTCTGCAATACAGAATGTAACAAGATCACTTCCTGGTAAGAGAGGGAGTAGAGGAAGGACAGGGGAACAGGAGCGAGGGAATGAGAGAAACGTCAATAAACGACACACAGTGCCTTGCAAAAGTATTCATCCCAATTGGCCTTTTTCCTATTTCGTTGCATCACAACCTGTAATTTAAACGGATTTTTATTTGGATTTCATGTAATGGACATACACAAAATAGTCCAAATTGGTGAAGTGAAATGAAAAAAATTACTTGTTTCAAAAAATTCTAAAAAATAAATAACAGAAAAGTGGTGCGTGCATATGTATTCACCCCCTTTGCTATGAAGCCCCTAAATAAGATCTGGTGCAACCAATTGTGGGAGACTCCCCAAACATATGGAAGAAGGTACTCTAGTCAGATGAGACTAAAATCGAGCTTTTTGGCCATCAAGGAAAACGCTATGTCTGGCGCAAACCCAACACCTCTCATCACCCCGAGAACACCATTCCCACAGTGAAGCATGGTGGTGGCAGCATCATGCTGTGGGGATGTTTTTCATCGGCAGGGACTGGGAAACTGGTCAGAATTGAAGGAATGATGGATGGCGCTAACCAACTAACATTGGCACCAGAGGGTCGAGTCAGTTTAGCAACGCACAGCATCAATGTTAATGAGGAGCAGAGGAGGGGTGGATGCTACTGTACCTGTGAGTGTCTGTGTGTGTGTCCTCTGGACTGGTGGACATGTTGGTTAGTACAGCCAGGTCACACGTGATACAAGTCAGTATTTGACGTCAAGTCCATGTCTGAGGATGTCGGGAGATGATGTTGAAACCTACCACTAGAGGCAACAGTGAGCGCTGTTACCTTAAAGTAGGTTTCAGTTTTGCTAGGGTGTTGTGGATGGAGATGGGTATCTGCTTCTGGTGCTAAAGGTTGCATGTTTGAATCCAGCGATAGAGAGTTGTTTTTGAGATTTTTGTTTTAAGCCTATCCCAAACCTTAACCCTTACCTTAACCATTCAGAGTTAATGCCTAAACTTAACCTTAACTTAACCGAAATTTGACGTTTGAGAAAAATGGATGAACGTCTAATTCTGACGTGAGACAGTGAGAGCTTGTTGGGTTAGCAGGATCAAGGTTTCTCATGCCTCCTGTAATGGAGCTAAGACACTGTCACTTACTCTGACTAAAAGTATACATCTCTCTGTGTTCTCTCTGTCTCTATCTCTCTCTTTCTCTCTGAAACGTTGACACTGTGTGTGCAGTGGCGACCAGTCATTCAGGGCAGGTGGGGCAGAGCCAATCAAAGGTTTGGATACACCTCAATCCAATTGAGAATCTGTGGTATGACTTAAAGATTGTAGAATAATAGTGAATACATCAAAACTATGAAATAATACATATGGAATAATGTAGGAACCAGAAAAGTGTTAAACAAATCAAATATATTTTAGATTTTAGATTCTTCAAAGTAGCCAACCTTTTCCTTGATGAAAGCTGTGCACACTCTTGGCATTCTCTCAACCAGCTTCACCTGGAATGCTTTTCAAACAGTCTTGAAGGAGTTCCCACATATGCTGAGCACTTGTTGGCTGCTTTTCCTTCACTCTGCGGTCCAACTCATCCCAAACCATCTCAAACCATCTCAACTGTCAATTGTTTTCTCTAGCGGGAGGTAAGCTTGGCTTCTTATATGGTGTCGAGTAAAGCTTAAACCATGTATTTAGATTGTAGGTAGGTATTGTAGTTAGGTATTGTAGGTAGTGTATCTAGGTAGTTATTGTAAGTTATTGTAGGTAATTATTGTAGGTAAGTATTGTATTTGGCTGAGCCCGGTGAAGCACGAGGCTAGCTAACCCACTACCTGGACCAATAAAGCTAGCTAGCTAGTGGGTAGCTACTGGTAAGTAATAGCAACTGTGGATAGTTGTTTCCAATGTTATTTCACGCTTAAGAGTACCTGTAATTATGCCAGCTAGCTACCTACCATTCAGCTGTTTTTCTAACCTCATTATCTGAAGCGTTAACGTTAGGTAGTTAGTAGCTACTGTACTCAAAATGTAGCTCGCTTGTTGCTACCTGGATAGCTAACTAAACAATAGCTGGAACGACCTAGCTGTAATATTTGGAGATGCTTTCTCTCCGTTCGGACAGATGCAAACTGGCTGAATTGATTCAGTGGCTAGCTTTGCACTTAACTGGCTAACAGTAGCTACTAAGGGTAAGTTAGAACCTACATTTATTTTTGTTTTGTTCTTACATACTGGTAACAAGAGTCGTTCAAGGGAATTCGGGACATGGGTGACTATCAATCAATCAATCAATTTTATTTTATATAGCCCTTCTTACATCAGCTAATATCTCGAAGTGCTGTACAGAAACCCAGCCTAAAACCCCAAACAGCTAGTAATGCAGGTGTAGAAGCTAGATAACGTTAGCTTGGCTCTCTCTGTGTGTTTCGTGCCGTGGGAGGAGGGGTGGTTCGTTGGCAGAGAGCAATGGCTAACTAGTGTGCTAACTATTCTAGCTAACTAACTGGCAAAACTTTACACAACGTTAGACACGGACACGAATGATCTGTTTGGCGTGTTAACACACTGGTTTGTTGTAACCAAGTATTGGTGTTGAACCGTGTTATTGAAGGCTGGCATGCTAGTTGGCTATGGCGTCACAGGATTCGGTGCCCTGGAAGGTTTTCACGGAAGAATACTGTACCAAGTTAGCTAGCTGAATAAACTAAGTTAGAGCCTATTCCTAGAAAACATTGAACCGCTGTAGTTTACAACAATTATAATTTCTAAAGTGGAAGTTGGGAGAGTTATATTTTAGTGTTTCAGTGAAACGTAAGTGAGGGAGGCCCCGCTCTCTCGCTTTCCCAGATGTTTAGTTCATTTCATTCCGATCTCCTTTGTATTATTGTAGACTTTTTCTATAGCCTGTCAACTATGTGTCTGTCTATCCCTGTTCTCTCCTCTCTGCACAGGCCATACAAACGCTTCACACCGCGTAGCTGCTGCCACTCTAATCTGGTGGTCCCTGCGTGCACGACCCACGTGGAGTTCCAGGTCTCCGGCAGCCTCTGGAACTGCCATTCTGCGTCCAACAAGGCAGAGTTCATCTCAGCCTATGCTACCCTCCAGTCCCTCGACTTCTTGGCACTGACGGAAACATGGATTACCACAGAAAACACTGCTACTCCTACTGCTCTTTCCTCGTCTGACCATGTGTTCTCGCATACCCCAAGAGCATCTGGTCAGCGCGGCGGTGGCACAGGAATCCTCATCCCTCCCAAGTGGACATTCTCTCTTTTTCCCCTGACCCATCTGTCTATCTCCTCATTTGAATTCCATGCTGTCACAGTCACTAGCCCATTCAAGCTTAACATCCTTGTCATTTATCGCCCTCCAGGTTCCGTTGGAGAGTTCATCAATGAGCTTGACGCCTTGATAAGTTCCTATCCTGAGGATGGCTCACCCCTCAAAGTTCTGGGTGACTTTAACCTCCCTACGTCTGCCTTTGACTCATTTCTCTCTGCCTCCTTATTTCCACTCCTTTCCTCTTTTGACCTCACCCTCTCACTGTCCCCCCCTACTCACAAGGCAGGCAATACGCTTGACCTCATCTTTACTAGATGCTGTTCTTCTACTAATCTCACTGCAACTCCCCTCCAAGTCTCCAACCACTACGTTGTATCCTTTTCTCTCTCTCTCTCTCGCTCTCCTCCAACACTACTCACTCTGCCCCTACTCCGATGGTAATGTGCCGTCGCAACCTTGGCTCTCTCTCTTCCCTCTGCTAAATCCTTCTCCCTCCGATCTCCTGATTCTGCCTCCTCAACCCTCCTCTCCTCCCTTTCTGCATCTTTTGACTCTCTATGTCCCTTATCCTCCCGGCCGGCTCGGTCCTCCCCTCCTGCTCCGTGGCTTGACGACTCATTGCGAGCTCACAGAAGAGGGCTCCGGGCAGCCGAGCGGAAATGGAGGAAAACTAGACTCCCTTCGGACCTGTCATCTTTTCACTCCCTCCTCTCTACATTCTCTTCATCTGTTTCCGCTGCTAAAGCCACTTTCTACCACTCTAAATTTCAAGCCTCTGCCTCTAACCCTAGGAAGCTCTTTGCCACCTTCTCCTCCCTGCTGAATCCCCCTCCTCCTCCCCCTCCCTCATCCCTCTCTGTGGATGACTTCGTCAACCATTTTGAAAAGAAGGTTGACGACATCCGATCCTCATTTATTAAGTCAAATGACACCGCTGGTCCTGCTCACACTGCCCTACCCTTTCTCCCCTCTCTCTCCAGATGAAATCTTGCAAATTGTGACGGCCGGCCGCCCAACAACCTGCCCGCTTGACCCTATCCCCTCCTCTCTTCTCCATTCAACTGAGACTGCTCTTCTCTGTGTCACGGAGGCTCTCCGCACTGCTAAAGCTAACTCTCTCTCCTCTGCTCTTATCATTCTAGACCTATCCGCTGCCTGTGATACTGTGAACCATCAGATCCTCCTCTCCACCCTCTCCGAGTTGGGCATCTCAGGCGCTGCTCACTCTTGGATTGCGTCCTACCTGACAGGTCGCTCCTACCAGGTGGCATGGTGAGAATCTGTCTCCGCACCACATGCTCTCACCACTGGTGTCCCCCAGGGATCAGTTCTAGGCCCTCTCCTATTCTCTCTATACACCAAGTCACTTGGCTCTGTCATATCCTCACATGGTCTCTCCTATCCTTGCTACGCAGACGACACACAATTACTTTTCTCCTTTCCCCCTTCTGATAACCAGGTGGCGAATCGCATCTCTGCATGTCTGGCAGACATATCAGTGTGGATGTCGGATCACCACCTCAGGCTGAACCTCTGCAAGACGGAGCTGCTCTTCCTCCCGGGGAAGGATTGCCCGCTCCATGATCTCGCCATCATGGTTGACAACTCCATTGTGTCCTCCTCCCAGAGTGCAAAGAACCTTGGCGTGACCCTGGACAACATCCTGTTGTTCTCCGCTAACATCAAAGCGGTGACCCGATCCTGCAGGTTCATGCTCTACAACATTCGCAGAGTACGACCCTACCTTAGACAGAAAGCGGCACAGGTCCTAATCCAGGCACTTGTCATCTCCCGTCTGGATTACTGCAACTCGCTGTTGGCTGGGCTCCCTACCTGTGCCATTAAACCCCTTCAATTTATCCAGAATGCTGCAGCCCGTCTGGTGTTCAACCTTCCCAAGTTCTCTCATGTCACCCGACTCCTCCGCACACTCCACTGGCTTCCAGTTGAGGCTTGCATCTACTATAAGACCATGGTGCTTGCCTACGGAGCTGTGAGGGGAACGGCACCTCCTTACCTTCAGGCTCTGATCAGACCCTACACCCAAACGAGGGCACTACGTTCATCCACCTCTGGCCTGCTAGCTCCCCTACCTCTACGGAAGCACAGTTCCCGCTCAGCCCAGTAAAAGCTATTTGCTGCTCTGGCACCCCAATGGTGGAACAAGCTCCCCCACAACGCCAGGACAGCGGAGTCACTGACCACCTTCCGGAGACACTTGAAACCCTACCTCTTTAAGGAATACCTGGAATAGTATAAAGTAATCCTTCTTCCCCCACCCACCATTAAAAAAAGGGGGAAAAAGGTGGTTGTCCCACTGGCTATCATAAGTTGAATGCACCAATTTGTAAGTCGCTCTGAATAAGAGCGTCTGCTAAAAATATGTAAATGTAAATGTAATTGGGTTGAGGTCGGGTCATTGTGGAGGCCAGGTCATCTGATGCAGCACTCCATCACTCTCCTTCTTGGACAAATAGCCCGTACACAGCCTGGAGGTGTGTTGGGTCATTGTCCTGCTGAAAAACAAATGATAGTCCTACTAAGTGAAAACCAGATGGGATGGCATATCGCTGCAGAATGCTGTGGTAGCCATTCTGGTTAAGTGTGCCTTGAATTTTAAATAAATCACAGACAGTGTCACCAGCAAAGCACCCCCACACCATCACACCTCCTCCATGCTTCACGGTGGGAACCACACATGCAGAGATAATCTGTGCACCTACTCTGCGTCTCACAAAGACATGGCGGTTGGAACCAAAAATCTCCAATTTGGACTCATCAGACCAAAGAACAGATTTCCACCGGTCTAATGTCCATTGCTCGTGTTCCTTGGCCCAAGCAAGGAACACGCCTATGAAGGCCTGATTCACGCAGTCTCCTCTGAACAGTTGATGTTGAGATGTGTCTGTTACTTGAACTCTGTGAAGCATTTATTTGGACTGCAATTTCTGAGGATGATAACTCTAATGAGCTTATCCTCTGCAGCAGAGGTAACTCTGGCTCTTCCTTTCCTGTGGCGGTCCTCATGAGAGCCAGTTTAATCATAGCGCTTGATGGTTTTTGCGACTGCACTTAAAGAAACCTTCAAAGTTCTTGAAATTTCCCAGATTGACTGACCTTCATGTCTTAAAGTAATGATGGACTGTCATTTCTCTTTGAACTGTTCTTGCCATAATATGGTTGGCTCAAAGGCATTAAGAAGGAAAGAAATTCCACGAATTAACTTTTAACAAGGCCCACCTGTTAAAATTGTATGCATTCCAGGTGACTGCCTCATGAACCTGGTTGAGAAAATGCCAAGAGTGTGCAAAGCTGTCATCAATGCAAAGGGTGGCTACTATGAAGAATCTAAAATATCAAATATATTTTGATTTGTTTAACACCTTTCTGGTTACTACATTATTCCATATGTGTAATTTCAAAGTTTTGATGTCTTCACTATTATTCTACAATGTAGAAAATAGTAAAAATAAAGAAAAACCATGGAATGAGTAGGTGTGTCCAAACTTTTGACTGGTACTGTATATACAGTGCATTCGGAAAGTATTCAGACCCCTTGACTTTTTCCACATTTTGTTATGTTAAATAACAAATATGCCTTATTCTAAAATTGATTAAATTGTTTGTTTTTTCTCGTCAATTTACATACAATACCCCATAACAACAAAGCAAAAACAGGTTTTTAGAAAATAAAAAACTGAAATATCACGTTTACATAAGTATTCAGACCCTTTACTCAGTACTTTGTTGAAGCACCTTTGGCAGCAATTATAGCCTCGAGTCTTCTTGGGTATGACGCTACAAGCTTGGCACACCTGTATTTGGGGAGTTTCTCCCATTCTTCTCTGCAGATTCTCTCAAACTCTGTCAGATTGGATGGGGAGCGTCGCTGCACATTTATTTTCAGGTCTCTCCAGAGATGTTCGATCGGGTTCAATTCCAGGCTCTGGCTGGGCCACTCAAGGACATTCAGAGACTTGTCCCAAAACCACTCCTGCGTTGTCTTGGCTGTGTGCTTAGGGTTGTTGTCCTGTTGGAAGGTGAACCTTCACCCCAGTCTGAGGTCCTGAGCGCTCTGGAGCAGGTTTTCATCAAGGATCTCTCTGTACTTTGCTCCGTTCATCTTTCCCTCAATCCTGACTATTCTCCCAGTACCTGCCGCTGAAAAACATCCCCATAGCATGATACTGCCACCACCATGCTTCGCTGTAGCGATGGAGCCAGGTTTCTTCAAGACGTGACACTTGGCATTCAGGCCAAAGAGTTCAATCTTGGTTTCATCAGATCAGAGAATCTTGTTTCTCATGGTCTGAGAGTCTTCAGGTGCCTTTTACCAAACTCCAAGTGGGCTGTCATGTGCCTTTTACTGAGGAGTGGCTTCCGTCTGGCCACTCTACCATAAAGGCCTTATTGGTGGAGTGCTGCAGAGATGGTTGTCCTTCTGGAAGGTTCTCCCATATCCACAGAGGAACTCTGGAGCTCTGTCATAGTGACCATCGGGTTCTTGGTCACCTCCCTGACCAAGGCCCTTCTCCCCCGATTGCTCAGTTTGGCCGGGAGGCCAGCTCTAGCAAGACTCTTGGTGGTTCCAAACTTCTTCCATTTAAGAATGATGGAGACCACTGTTTTCTTAAGGACCTTCAATGCTGCAGAAATGTTTTGGTACCCTTCTCCAGATCTGTGCCTCGACACAATCCTGTCTCGGAGCTGTACGGACAATTCCTTCGACCTCATGGCTTGGTTATTGTTCTGACATGCACTGTCAACTGTGGGACCTTATATAGACAGGTGTGTGCCTTTCCAAATCATGTCCAACTAATTGAATTTACCACAGGTGGACTCCAATCAAGTTGTAGAAACATCTCAAGGATGATCAATGGAAACAGGATGCACCTGAGCTCAATTTCAAGTCTCATAGCAAAGGTTCTGAATACTTATGTAAATAAGGTATTTCTGTTTTTAATATTTAATAAATGCGCAAAAATGTATAAAAACCTGTGTTTGCTTTGTCATTATGGGGTATTGTGTGTAGATTGATGAGGGGGAAAATAATTTAATCAATTTTAGAATAAGGCTGTAACGTAACAAAATGTGGAAAAAGTCAAGGGGTCTGAATACTTTCCGAATGAACTGTATATATTTTTTTGTTTGTTTGTTTGTTGCCTGTTTTGCATGTTATTTTGGCATTAATATGTGTCACATATCAGTTTGCAAACAATGTAAAAAATTATAATATTTGAGTTAATAAAGCTGGTCTCTTTTTTGCTTTAATCTCCAAAATGCAGGTGTTTCAGCCTAGCTCAGTGCTTTCTGTGGTGGTGGGGCAGTTCTCTAGTTGCGCCTTGAATGGCTCAGTGTTCTGTCACTCATGGGGACACTACGTCAATGCAAAATCTACAGGGAGAGCTCAAAAATTCAATCCCCTTGGGTGCTGCCATAGATTTACATTAGAAGTGCCCATCCAAGAAGGCTCAAGGTCATTGGCCACAGATAAAATGACGTCAAACCACGTTTTATCTACCGTAGCTTTGATTGGTCTGATCATGTCAACATCATCCATTCAAAATCTTAGCTAGCAAGCTAGACAACCAGTCATCATCATGAATCAAGTCGACAATTTACTGGCAAATCCTTTTCAATCCTTGTCATATGAAGAGAAATTATAGATAAAACGTATCAGTGCTCATCGGCCATTGGACATAAACATTACACAATAAGTTGGAAATTGCAAATTCAACAATGAGTGGTTTGGAAGGAATCAGGGCTAACTGCAAATTATTCAAAGCAATCACTAGCCTACTATTCAGTGCAGAGGGTGTGTGGTCCAAGTCTGGGTTTAAGAGTCTCTTTTCCAAGCTTAAAAGGATAAACATTCACATGCAACACCATGGGCCAGAAAAGGTTGAATACATTGGCCATGCTGTCAATCCAGCATGACTTCTGCTGCGTTCAAAACAACTGGAAACTCGGAACTGGGAAATCTCAGACTTCAGTGAGTTCAAGACAACTGGGAACTGAGAAAAAAATGAGCTCCGACTGGTCATCCAACTTGGAATTCTAAGTCGGGAACTCAGGCCTCTTTCTGGAGCTCCAACCTGAAGATCACTGACGTCATGATTCAACCTTGTTTTTTTTCTTCGATTTCCCAGTTGTCCTGAAAGCACCATAAATCCAGAGAATGCCAGACTTTAATGACAAAGTTTCATTACAAAATTTGCCCACAAGAAGGACCGCCGCGCCACCTTTCTGTTCAAGTGAGCACATCACAACTGTGAGTCCAAAAATGTCTGCTGCTGCATAAATTATGTAATATGCCAGGGAGATATGTATACTGTAGCTAACAAAGTAATACCACTTGTATGTTGTGTAGTAAGCTGTTAGTAGCCCATGTGCCTCACCCTAATAATTTGGTTCCTTTCCCCCTTATAACTTAGCCTACTGTTCTGACTTGGTGGTGCACATGTAGCACATAGCCTGTTTTAGAGAAATATCAACATAAATTATTGTGAGCGCTTTCATCTGCTTATATGCCCCCTTTATGTATCCTACGTTTCTGACTTGATGTACAGGGAGAATACTTAATGTTCTGAATTCTGTCGCTGTACATTTCAAAAGTGCTGAACAAGTAGTTATATTGACTATATCCGTCCTAGCTCGCTCATTAATGTCTTAATCGAAATTACCGATTGCCTCTTATCCGCTCATCGTTCCCTTATGCCATAGTTTGTACATCTCAATTGTCAGTAGAAACCCCATTTGTTTAAGCAAGTCATCCACATAAGCTATGTTTTTGAAAAAGGCAGTAAATGAGGCTGAATTAACTGTTTCGCTGCCAGACAAGGCTCCGCTGATAGCCATGTGTAGCGGTGGTAAGGATTCACTCCATGGTGCTGAAAAGAAAGCTCTGCTGTTGTGACATCTTTATGTAGGCACTAACAATTTGTGGGCACCGTTTGTCACCGTTTTAGTGCAATTAATGTATTGTTTAGTGTTGTGTTGTGTAGTGGATTTGCTGGCATGCATTTAAAAATTTTTTTTTGAGTTTACCCCACCAAGATTTACATGCTAAATTTGCCACTGCGTGTGTGTGTGCGAACACGCATGTGTGTGTATGCACGTGCATTTGGGAGTCTAAGTGACTGTACTGTGTGTCTCTACTATGCCTGGGAGTGGGCATGAGAAAACAGCAAAATATGGCAACGTATAGTTGATGCATAAAGGCCTTTAACCTTCTCTACATCCTCTCTTCTCATCTAATTTCTTCTTCTTCTCTCCTCTCCTCTCCTCTCTCTGCTTTTGCTTCATACTGCCCTCTCCTCCCTCTCTCTGGAAATCAATGTGAAGATGCTTAATTTGCATCAAAAGCAGATTTGCATTGCAGTGTAAGTCATACATACATACAACACACATCTCACAACATACACAACACTCATAATGTCATCACTGAGATACAATACTGTGGACCACTTCACCATATATATCTTCACATTTCTGCACTCTCTCTTATCCTCTCTCTCTCCCCCCTCTCTCTCTCTCCTCCCTCTCTCTCCCCCTCTCTCTCTTTCTCTCTCTCCCCCCTCTCTCTCTCTCTCGGTCTCATCATCTCCCTCTCTATCCTCTCTCTCTCTCTCTCCCTCTCTCTCTCTCTCTCTCTCTCTCTCTCTCTCTCTCTCTCTCTCTCTCTCTCTCCTCCCTCTCTCTCTCCCTCTCTCTCTCTCCTCCCTCTCTCTCTCTCTGTTCTCTGCTCTCTCGCTCTGCTCTCTGCTCTCATGATCTCTCACTTATTCATGCCTGGTGTCTGTTGAGCCAAAGCACTGCCCATGTTCCCCCTGACATGAAAGTCACCTAGTGCTTTGTTCTGCTTTGTACTGGGGAATAGGACTAGAGACTGCACCTGATCCTTGAACTGCTATTTCTGTGCGTGCCTAAGTTAGTTCTGAGTATCAAGAGACTTAGTACTGAGAAACCAACTGACCCTTGAACTGACCAACCAGTGATCCTCTGCCTCAGAGCTAGACGCTCAGATTTGCCATTAGCTCTACAACCAGAGGTCCTTCTACTGAGGTCATACACGCAGGGAGGAAAAATAGGTGTTTTTATTATTTACCCCATGCTTTTTAAAAGTAGACCTGCACTATGGTAAACCAATTCATATAACATTGCAAGTCTGTATGCACTCTAAAAAAGATGATCCTGTCTCCCATATGTCTGAGCCACAGATGGAATTGAACTTTAAGATATATCTGAAAGATTGAAAGATCTTTGAGAAAGGATAAAGGAGAGAAGAGAGGAGAGAAGAGAAGGGAGCCAAAGAGTTGAGCTAAATAAGTCATAGAAAATATTGTATGGTATTTCTCCAGCCCTTAGTCTCAGGAGGAGAGGAGGCACTGTGGAGTGTATGTAGATTTCAAGTGGAAGGTTTACAGGGGGAGCTAATTGTACAAATCTATTGGCCCTGTTCCTGTTCCTTGATCCCTCTGCTACTCTGTGCTGCATTCTGCCCCTCCACTCATCCTTTTTATCACAATCACCCCAGAGCATCCTTCGCTCATTTCCATCTCTGAGAGAGAAAGAGAGAGAGAGAGTGAGAGAGAGACATAGGAAGAGAGATATGAGGGGGAGAGAGGGAAAGAGAGAGAATAAGAGATGAAGAGAGATGCAGAGAGAGATGGAGGAGAGAGGGGATAATTCATAAAATTGAACTTCAATATACAGTACCAGTCAAAAGTTTGGACACGCCTACTCATTCCAGGGTTTTCTTTATTTTTACTATTTTCTACATTGTAGAATAATAGTGAAGACATCAAAACCATGAAATAACACATATGGAATCATGTAGTAATCAAAAAAGTGTTAAACAAATCAAAATATATGTTATATTCTTCAAAGTAGCCACCCTTTTCCTTGATGACAGCTTTGACCATGCTTGGCATTATCTCAACCAGCTTCATTAGGTAGTCACCTGGAATGCATTGTGGCTTGTTAAAGTTAATTTATTTCCTTCTTAATGCATTTGAGCCAATCAGTTGTGTTGTGACAAGGTTGGGGTGGTATACAGAAGATAGCACTATTTGGTAAAAGACCAAGTCCATATTATGGCAAGAACAGCTCAAATAAGCAAAGAGAAAGACAGCCCATCATTACTTTAAGACATGAACGTCAGTCAATCGGGAACAAAGAAACCACTACTAAAGGACACCAATAATAAGAGACTTGCTTGGGCCAAGAAACACGAGCAGTGGACATTAGACCGGTGGAAATCTGTCCTTTGGTCTGATGAGTCCAAATTTGAGATTTTTGGTTCCAACCGCCGTGTCTTTGTGAGACGCAGAGTAGGTGAACAGATTGATCTCCGCATGTGTGGTTCCCATCGTGAAGCATGGAGGAGGAGGTGTGACGGTGTGGGGGTGCTTTGCTGGTGACACTGTGTGTGATTTATTTAGAATTCAAGGCACACTTAACCAGCATGGCTACCACAGCATTCTGCAGCGATACGCCATCCCATCTGGTTTGCGCTTAGTGGGACTATTTGTATTTCAACAGGACAATGACCCATATCACACACCTCCAGGCTGTGTATGGGCTATTTGACCAATGACATTGATGGAGTGCTGCATCAGATGACCTGGCCTCCACAATCACCCGACCTCAACCCAATTGAGATGGTTTGGGATGAGTTGGACCGCAGAGTTAAGGAAAAGCAGCCAACATCTGTCAGCATATGTGGGAACTCCTTCAAGTCTGTTGGAAAAGCATTCCTAATGAAACACTTTTTTGGTTTCTACATAATTCTGTATGTATTATTTCATAGTTTTGATGTCTTAACTATTATTCTACAATGTAGAAAATAGTAAAAAATAAAGAAGAACCCTTGAATGAGTAGGTGTGTTCAGACTTTTGACTGGTACTGTATATCTGAAAGATCTTTGAAAAAGGAGAGATGAGAGAAGAGTGAGGAGAGAAGAGAGAGGAGAGAAGAGAGAGGAGATAAGAGAGAAGAGAGAGGAGAAGAGAGAGGAGAGAAGAGAAGAGAAGAGAGAGGGGAGAAGAGAGAGGAAAGAAGAGAGAGGAGAAGAGAGAGGAGAGAAGATAGAAGAGAGAGGAGAGAAGAGAGAGGAGAAGAGAGAGGAGAGAAGAGAGAGGAGAGAAGAGAAAGGAGAGAAGAGAGAGGGGACTAGAGAGAGGAGAGAAGAGAGAGGGGAGAAGAGAAGAGGAGAGAAGAGAGAAGAGAAGAGAGAGAAGAGAAGAGAAGAGAAGAGAAGAGAAGAGAAGAGAAGAGAAGAGAAGAGAAGAGAAGAGAAGAGAAGAGAAGAGAAGAGAAGAGAAGAGAAGAGAAGAGAAGAGAAGAGAAGAGAAGAGAAGAGAGAGGGGAGAAGAGAGAGGGGAGAAGAGAGAGGGGAGAAGAGAGCCGAGAAGTTGTGCTCAATAAGTCAGGAAAGATTGTATGGTATTTCTGGTCAACTCCAGCACTTAGTGTCAGGAGGAGAGGTGGCACTGTGGAGTGGAGAGATTTCAAGTGGAAGGTTTACAGGGGGAGTGAGTGTTGCAAATTGTAGAAATCTATTGTCCCTGTTCCTGTTGCTGAGAGAGAGAGAGAGAGAGAGAGAGAGAGAGAGAGAGAGAGAGAGAGAGAGAGAGAGAGAGAGAGAGAGAGAGAGAGAGAGAGAGAGAGAGAGAGAGAGAGAGAGAGAGAGAGAGAGAAATACTGGAACAAATCACAACTCTGGTTATTTAGTCACTGCGGTAACCCATTGCTAGGCAGGGGTTAGACTGCTTTATGCAAATTAACCCTGAGTGTCGGACCAAAACAAGGAAGAGGAAAATACAAAGCAAAGCCCCCTCCTCTGCTGTCAGTGATGTGATCCACGATGTGGTAAAAAAAAACTACTGAAAAGCCTAGTGGGAATGTCACTTAGGTCTCGCCCTCTCAACCTCACTCCCTCACACACACACACATACAAACACACACCAATACATGAACAAGAACACATGCACGCTTCCACAAAGATATGCACCTGGGAGTGTGTCATTAGGAATGACTGTCAATTTGCCCTCCCCTCGTCCCCCACATAAACACAATCACAGACCCAGTATGGTGGTTGTCACTTAGCTGTGTGGTTTGTGACTGCTGTTGTCTTGTTTTCTCTAGCAGAGAGATGAGCAGAGACATGACAACAGCAGCACTGAGAGATGACAACAGCAGCACTGATGCTAAGCCTCTGTCAGCCTGCCTCTGCCTCTGCCTGGGCTGATCAAAGTCTATGGAATCACACACACAAATATACACACACACACACACACACCGTACAGACACACACACACACAAACACAGGGACATGCACAGACCTTTCAGGAGGCAGGTGCTTAAAATGAAAAAGGGCTCCCCCCTTGAACATTTTTTTACATAATTCATATCTCAAAATTCATAACATACTAGATGCCTCTGTAGAGGAAATATGTACATTTGTTAGCATAGGCCTATTGATATCTGCAACAACACACTCAACCATCACAAATTCTGAGCAAGCTAGTTAAAGTACCTCCTAAAGACATGACTGACATTGGGATAAGAGGGTAGGCTATCAGCTGATCATTGATGTTGATGATTGATGTAAATCTGCTAGTTATCTAGCTCGATAATTTTTTACTGATTCTAATTTATCTTCAATGCACTTAAATAATAACTTAATAATATCTCTTAATATTCATGAACTTCTAACTCATGACTAGCTGGCTAATGGCTTGTGTGGATATTTTAGTATATGGTGGTTAGCTAGAGTCTAGACTACATGTGTGCATTGCTTCATTTGTAAATCGGGAGAGGGAGGAGCTCAGAGGTACCGGAAAGCATGATATCTATTTTTTTAACCTTTATAATAAAGCATTGCATGCATACAGTTGAAGTCGGAAGTTTACATACACCTTAGCCAAATACATTTAAACTCAGTTTTTCACAATTCCTGACATTTAATCCTAGTACAAATTCCCTGTCTTAGGTCAGTTAGGATCACCACTTTATTTTAAGAATGTGAAATGTCAGAATAATAATAGAGAGAATGATTTATTTCAGCTTTTATTTATTTAATCACATTCCCAGTGGGTCAGAAGTTTACATACACTCAATTAGTATTTGGTAGCATTGCTTTTAAATTGTTTAACTTGGGTCAAACGTTTCGGGTAGCCTTCCACAAGCTTCCCACAATAAGTTGGGTGAATTTTGGCCCATTCCTCCTGACAGAGCTGGTGTAACTGAGTCAGGTTTGTAGGCCTCCTTGCTTGCACACGCTTTTTCAGTTCTGCCCACAGATTTTCTATAGGATTGAGGTCAGGGCTTTGTGATGGCCACTCCAATACCTTGACTTTGTTGTCCTTAAGCCATTTTGCCACAACTTTGGAAGTATGCTTGGGGTCATTGTCCATTTGGAAAACACATTTGCAACCAAAATTTAACTTCCTGACTGATGTCTTGAGATGTTGCATCAATATATTCACATAATTTTCCTTCCTCATGATGCCATCTATTTTGTGAAATGCACCAGTCCCTCCTGCAGCAAATCACCCCCACAGCATGATGCTGCCACCCCCGTGCTTCATGGTTGGGATGGTGTTCTTCGGCTTGCAAGCCTTCCCCTTTTTCCTCCAAACATAACAATGGTCATTATGGCCAAACAGTTCTATTTTGTTTCATCAGACCAGAGGACATTTAGCCAAAAAGCACAATCTTTATCTCCATGTGCAGTTGCAAACCGTTGTCTGTTTTTTTTAATGACGGTTTTGGAGCAAAGGCTTCTTCCTTGCTGAGCGGCCTTTCAGGTTATGTCGATATAGGACTTGTTTTACTGTGGATATAGATACTTTTGTACCTGTTTCCTCCAGCATCTTCACAAGGTCTTTTGCTGTTGTTCTGGGATTGATTTGCACTTTTCGCACCAAAGTATGTTCATCTCTAGGAGACAGAATGCGTCTCCTTCCTGAGCAGTATGACGGCTGCGTGGTCCCATGGTGTTTATAGTTGCGTACTATTGTTTGTACAGATGAACGTGGTACCTTCAGGCATTTGGAAATTGCTCCCAAGGATGAACCAGACTTGTGGAGGTCTACAATTTTCTTTCTGAGGTCTTGGCTGATTTCTTTTGATTTTCCCATGATGTCAAGCAAAGAGACACTGAGTTTGAAGGTAGGCCATGAAATACATCCACAGGTACACCTCCAATTGACAAAAACGTTTTTTTTTAAATATATATATATATATATAATTACACCACCACCCAAAAGGGCACTTGGCAAGTGGAAGCCCTCTATTACATTCGTTCACAAAGACGCTGTACATCCCACATCCCACTGTCACGCATGCATGCTGACAAACTCTGCATCAAGCCACACCTCAAACTTTATGGAAATGAGTTCATACAGTGTTAGTACAGTAGTACTACTGCCTATGTTGCACATCACACTGTGTATCTCAGTACAGTCTCTAAACACATACTGCACTGTGTATCTCAGTACAGTCTCTAAACACATACTGCACTGTGTATCTCAGTACAGTCTCTGACACATACTGCACTGTGTATCTCAGTACAGTCTCTAAACACGTAATGCACTTTGTATCTCAGTACAGTCTCTGATCTCATACTGCACAGTATATCTCAGTACAGTCTCTGATCACATACTGCACTGTGCATCTCAGTACAGTCTCTAAACACATACTGCACTTTGTATCTCAGTACAGTCTCTGATCACATACTGCACTGTGTGTATCACTTGGTCACTGGTTACATTCTCACACTCAGTAAGTCACACACACTCACTAATGCATGCATGAAAACACACACAGACATTCACAGAAACACAAAGGAAGGCATTCTAAATATACATAATCTAATCAAAACTCCACGTCATAACAAAGATATCTTAGATGAATATGATAATTAAAGGAAGAGTTCATGATCACGAAAGGATGAAAAGGGAAGAAGAAAAAAAGGGATAAAAGACCGAAACAAAATAATAAACTTTAGAAAAATGAGCTCCTCTATTGGCTTTGAAACGGAAGAGGAAAGTTTATTAAAAACAAAAAACAAATCCAGAGGCGTTGTCACAATGTGAACAGATATTTTTATCTGTCATTAATAAACTGTGTGGCTGTGTGTGTGCGCGTGTATGTGTGTGTGTGGTGTGTGTGCGTGTGTTTGTGTGTGGTGTGTGTGTGTGCGTTTGTCATCAGAAGCCACCAAAACAATTAAAAACTCATTACCTCCCCCAAGGCCTGCTGGGAAATCATCCAGATTTGTGTGTGTATTCCGTTCTAATAGGAATGCCATTGGTATGATACCCACTGTCGCACAAACACACACACACACAAGCACACATCCGTGCACGCAAGCACACACACAGTCTCAGGAATATGCCAACGTCATTCAATCTGAGTAGTGTAGTGATGGGAGAGTGTTTGTGTCCATGTTTGTGAGTATCCTCTCTTTTTGAACAGTGTGCACAGCTGCAGTATGTGTCTCTTTCTCATACGTTTGTGTGTCTGTTATTAGTCTGGCTGCTATTGTTGTGTGTGTTTGTGTGCTTCCATGCGTGTGCTAATGTGTGTGTCTGTGTGTTTGTGTGTGCATCCCATGCAATATGTATAATGGCTGTTTTGTGTGTGTGTGTGTGTGTGTGTGTGACAGTGGGTGGCAGAGATGTATGGATTTGTTCTATGTTTTCTGTCAGGGTGATATAGCCCTCTTGTTACGGATACAGGTATCCTGTGTCTTTTTGTGTTTTTCCTCTCCTTCTGCCCTAATCACAGATGTCCTGTATGTTCCTGATTGGTGGTCGTTGGGGTGTCCGCTGATTGCTGAGGTGGACCAATCAGTGGACATTCCTCTGCATTGCACCACCTGTTTCTGGTTTTTCAATCACACATCCCATTGTTTAAAAGCCGGTCAGTTGTGTTTGTTGTTAGACTATTTCCGTATGTGAGTATGGATACTGTGGTGTCCTGTGTACGCACTCATTTGCTGGTTACTCTGTTTGGTAACTTTGTTAGAGACTATTTTCCGTATGTGAGTATGGATACTGTGGTGTCCTGTGTTTTGTGCATGTTTTGTATGATTAGCAGTAGCTTAGCGGTTCTTGAGGCAGGCAAGATCAGTTTAGTTTTTTTTTACACTATTGTTTCATTTCTTGGGTCCTGCTCAGCCCTTTTTCCCAAACCTTTACCGTGTGTTCAAAAATAAACCTTTTATGTTTGACGGTGGTTTATGGTTGTCGTGTAAGTTTTGTTCTCACTGTTCCATGTCACGCTTCTAATTTGCATGAATTATGTTACGGGTCTCTTGTCCATCCACCCTAGACGTTTAAAGCCACGGGGTTCGTAACATAATGTGGGGGCTCGTCTGGGATAATTCTCATTGATACCCATGCTACTCATGCAAATTAGTTAGTGTCTGGTTCAGTGTTGAGCTTGGCAGCTGTAACTAACTGGTTTTGTGTTCAGTATTCGTCGGCTCGTGTTAGTTTAGGATGGCTACTTTTGAGTTGGATGCATTTTTGGAAAACCCTTCGTGGGAGGTTTTTGAGAATTGCCGTAGAGTGGATCTACAGGCTTTGGCTGACCACTTTTCTGTACCCATATCAAGGGTTTTAGTGAAAGCAGAAGTTAGGAAAGCAGTGTTAGAGATATTATTGAACGAGCGAGTGCTGAATTACCGCCGCCTGACCCTGCTGCTCCTGTAGGGGATGTGGTTGCTGCTCCTGTAAGCCTGTCGGTGTCTGAGGACGAGGCTAAGGCTCCAGCCACATTGCCCCGTTTTGACCCACTCTCCCCACTGTCCGACAGTGATGCTAGGATGGATGTCCGCTCGACACGGCTCCAAATGGAGGCGGAAGAGCGGGCACAAATCAGGCAAGACAAGCTGGAGATGCGTAAAATGGAACTAGAGGCAGAACAGGAGACGCGTAAGCTAGAGGCAGAACTAGAGACGCGTAGGCTTGATCAAGAACTGGAGACGCGTAAGATGGAACTGGAGATGCGTAAAATGGAACTGGAGGCAGAAACGGCGAGGTTAGTCTCTGCTCATACTATGCCTGCTAGTGAGCCATCCTCACCAGCTGTGTCGTCTGCTACTTTTGATATTAGTAGACAGATCACCTTGGTACCTGTGTTTAGGGAGTCAGAGGTTGATTCCTATTTCAGTGTTTTTGAACGTATAGCGGTAGCATTGAAATGGCCCGAAGAGGTATGGTGCCTATTACTTCAGTGTAAATTAACAGGTAAAGCCCAAGAGGTTCTGTCAGCGCTACCTCTTGAAGACAGCTTGAATTATGACGTGGTCAAAGCTACTGTTCTTCGTGCCTATGAGCTTGTTCCTGAGGCATATCGACAGAGATTTAGGTCTCATAAAAAGTATCCTATTCAGACTTATGTGGAGTTTGCTAGAGACAAAGGAAATCTGTGCTAGTGCTAGTAAGGTAACTGATTTTAACTCTCTACGGGAGTTAATCTTGTTAGAAGAGTTAAAAAATTGCTTGCCCGAACGCATTGTAGTTTATCTGAACAAACAGAAAGTATCCTCACTGTCGGAAGCGTCTGTATTGGCAGACAAGTTTGTGTTGACGCATAAGAGCGTGTTTTCGGCACGTACAGAGAGCAGGGCTGCGGAGTTGCTAACTTTTAGTCCTACTCGACCAGCAGTACATCCAGCACGCCCAAAAGATGTGCGTCACTGTTTCTATTGTCATAAGGTGGGACATATGGTTATTGATTGCTTTCTGCTAAAACGCAAACAGGGGATGCCTCAGCACGCCAGGCCGCCAACGGGTGTTGGGCTGATTCGTAAGGCCGGAATCAAAGCAGATGCCTCATGGTGAATGTGGTTTGAAAGTCACAGTCCCAGATCACAGTTATGAACCGTTCATTTTTGAGGGGTTTGTTTCCATATTAGATGACGAAGCATCTCAGCGTCCAGTTAGAATCCTCAGAGATACTGGTGCGGCGCAGTCGTTCATGCTATCTGATGTGTTGCCCTTGTCCAATAATACATATTGTGGTTCCAGTGTGTTAGTACAAGGAATTGAAATGGGATTCGTCCCCGTGCCATTGCACTTTGTGAACGTACACTCTGAGTTAGTCAGTGGATTGTTCAGAGTTGGAGTACGTCCTATGTTGCCAGTAAAAGGTGTGACATTTATAATTGGCAACGATATTGCCGGAGGAAAGGTGATACCCGTATTGGAGGTATTGGATAAAAGTGACCAGTCTCTCTCCGAGGAGCTGGCACAGGGTTATCCAGATGTGTTCCCCGCTTGTGCTGTCACACGTGCTCAAGCACGACAAGTGGGTGACGTGATAGATTTGTCGAACACGATTCTATTCAGAGAGTGTGACCCAGAGGATAGTTTGGGTGCTACCTCTGGTAAGCTGGTGCAGTCTGACCAACAGCCCAGAGAAAGGAAGAAGGATGTGGAACTTGTTGCTGAGGCAATACAGTTACCAGTCACTCGTGAGCAGCTGATTGCTAACCAGAAGGTTGACATTAGCCTGGCTAAATGTTTTTCTAGTGTTGTCTCAGAGGAGGAGCTAAAGAAGAAAAACATGGCATACTTCATTGATGGTAATCTCCTCATGCGTAAATGGACATCCCATGTTGACGCTGGCGGAGATTGGAATGCTGTTTACCAAATAGTGGTTCCTACAGCCTTTCGACAAAATGTTTTATCCCTCGCTCATGATCACCAGTGGTCCGGACATCTGGGAGTCACCAAGACTTATGATCGAGTTTTGCGACATTTCTTTTGGCCTGGTTTAAAACAAGATGTGGCTCAGTTCTGTCGGACTTGCCACACCTGTCAAGTAACTGGGAAACCAAACCAGGTTATTCCTTCCGCGCCTCTTTGTCCCATACCTGCCATAGGTGAACCATTCGAACATGTGATGGTTGATTGTGTTGGACCATTACCAAAGACAAAATCTGGTAACCAGTTTATGTTGACGATTATGTGTGGCCACCAGGTACCCAGAGGCCATTCCTCTGCAAAGGATTACTGCTCCGGTGGTGAGTAAAGCGTTGATCAAATTCTTCTCAACTTTTGGGTTACCTAAGGTGATACAAACTGATCAGGGTACGAATTTCCTTTCTAAACTTTTCAAACAAGTGTTAAAATCCTTGTCAGTTACACACCGTGTGTCAAGCGCATATCACCCAGAGTCTCAGGGTGCGCTTGAACATTGGCATCAGACACTGAAGTCTATGCTCCGTAAATATTGCTTGGAATCTGAGAAGGATTGGGATGAGGGAGTTCCTCTAGTTTTGTTTGCTGTCCGTGAGACAGTACAGGAATCCTTAGGGTTCAGCCCAGCTGAACTGGTGTTTGGACACACCATGAGAGGACCTATGAAAGTCCTAAAGGATCCGTTTTTATCACAAGAGTTGTGTGTGAAAGAAAATGTGTTGGACTACGTTAGTCGCTTTCATGAGCGCCTACATGGTGCCTGTGCTCTAGCAAAGGAAGCGCTGTCTTCCTCACAGAGACGGATGAAACGGCACTATGACACCCAGGCTGTTTCTCGTTCACTGCAGCCAGGTGACCAAGTTATTTTATTGTTGCCGGTGCCAGGAGCGTCATTGTCAGCACGTTTCTCTGGTCCTTATGTAATTGAAAATAAACTAAGTGAAACTGACTACGTGATACAGACTCCTGATAGAAAACGCCAATCTCGTGTGTGCCACGTTAACATGTTGAAGACATACCACACCAGACCCGTCACTCAGATAGACAGTCCAGAAAAACTGGCCGAGTCGGGTGTCTCTATTGCTGCTACGGCTGTAGTGGGAGGTCATGTTAATGATGTGGACGGAGATGGTTTGGAGTTGCGCAATAATCAGCAGCAGTGTGCTAGATTGGCCAATTCAGAGATGCTGCTGTCTCTCCCGTCAAGCCTGATTCATTTAACGGACGGACAGTCAGATGATATTGTGAGACTATTACACAGCTTTCCATGTCTTTTTAATGATGTTCCTACATGCACAAATGTGTTAGAACATGACATTAATGTTGGAAACGCTGCACCTATCAAGCAACATGCTTATCGTGTCAACGTCTCTAAAAGAAAGATAATGAGGGATGAGGTCGGTTATTTGCTGGAGAATAACCTGGCTATGCCAAGTTCAAGTCCTTGGAGTTCTCCGTGTATTCTGGTTCCTAAACCTGATTGGACATCCAGGTTATGTACGGACTATCGGAAGGTAAATGCTGTCACAGTGCCCTACCCAGACTGTATTGATACTGTTGGTGCTGCTACTTATGTAACCAAACTAGATCTTCTAAAAGGTTACTGGCAGGTGCCGTTAACCTCACGTGCCTCCGACATCTCTGCCTTTCCAACGCCTGGTTAACACAGTATTGGCTGGAGTTCCTGATTGTAGTGCCCTCCTTTGATGATCTGGTAATTTATTCATTTGAGTGGTCTGATCATGTTAACACTCTAAGGGTAGTGTGTGAACGTCTAGCAGCCGCTTCTCTAACCCTGAACTTAGCAAAGTGCGAGTTTGGGAAGGCCACTGTTACTTATCTCGGTAAACAGGTCGGCCATGGTCAGGTGCGCCCTGTAGATGCCAAGGTGTCAGCTATAAATGCATTTCCCGCACCTACCACCAGAAGAGAGCTACGCCGCTTTTTAGGGATGGTTGGCTACTACCGTAGTTTCTGTAAAAATGTATCTGCGGTAGTTGCTCCATTAACGGATTTGCTCAGTCCGGCGAGAAAATGTGTATGGTCTGAAGATAGTCGTACTGCTTTAAACACTGCTAAAGCACTCTTATGTAGTACTCCTGTTCTTGCTGCGCCAGATTTTGAACGACCGTTTAAACTGGAGGTAGATGCAAGTGCCAGAGGTGCTGGTGCTGTGCTACTACAGCAGGACCAGAGTGGAGTGGACCATCCTGTCTGTTATTTTTCACGGAAATTTAACAAATGTCAGAAACTATTCCACCATTGAACAAGAAGCTCTAGCTTTGTTGTTAGCTCTGCAGTACTTTGAAGTTTGTTGGTTCCAATGCATTACCAGTGATTGTCACGATCGTCATGAAAAGTGGACCAAGGCGCAGCGTGATATGAGTACATACTTTAATAGGTACTTTTCAAATACAACAAAAACAACAAAACGATACATGAAGTCCTCGGTCAATAACAGAAACCTACACGGAAACAAGATCCCACAAAACACAAGTGCACAACAGGCTGCCTAAGTATGGTTCCCAATCAGAGACAACAAGCAACAGCTGATTCACGTTGCCTCTGATTGAGAACCACCCCGGCCAACATAGAAACACATAACCTAGAACAGAACATAGAAAACGAAACATAGACACTACACAAAGAAACTAACACCCTGGCTCAACATACAAGAGTCCCCAGAGCCAGGGCGTGACAGTGATAGTGTATACTGACCATAACCCCTTAGTTTTTCTCCACCGGATGTACAACCAACGCCTTATGTGTTGGGCACTTGTAGTGCAAAATTATAATTTGGAGATCCGCCACAAAAAGGGGTCGGATAATGTGTTGGCAGATGCTTTGTCTCGTGTTTAAAGATCTAGTTTTTTTTTTGTTATCCCGTCAGGATGCTGTTGATCTTTGAATTTTTGGGTGTTGTGATGGTACGTGTGTCGCAAACCATTGTGGTTTGCTCTTTTAAGGGTGGGAGTGTTACGGATACAGGTATCCTGTGTCTTTTTGTGTTTTTCCTCTCCTTCTGCCCTAATCACAGGTGTCCTGTATGTTCCTGATTGGTGGTCGTTGGGGTGTCCGCTGATTGCTGAGGTGGACCAATCAGTGGACATTCCTCTGCATTGCACCACCTGTTTCTGGTTTTTCAATCACACATCCCATTGTTTAAAAGCCGGTCAGTTGTGTTTGTTGTTAGACTATTTCCGTATGTGAGTATGGATACTGTGGTGTCCTGTGTACTCACTCATTTGCTGGTTACTCTGTTTGGTAACTTTGTTAGAGACTATTTCTGTATGTGAGTATGGATACTGTGGTGTCCTGTGTTTTGTGTACTCACTCATTTGCTGGTTACTCTGTTTGGTAACTTTGTGTGTTTCTGGGAAAAGGGGAATTTAAGCAAGTTGCCCTTGGGCGTACATTACCCGTAGGAAGAACTCTCTAAAAACACTAGTTAGACGTGAGCGGACCACCCACTGTAATTTTTGTATGATTAGCAGTAGCTTAGCAGTTCTTGAGACAGGCAAGATCAGTTTAGGTTTTTTTTACACTATTGTTTCATTTCTTGGGTCCTGCTCAGCCCTTTTTCCCAAACCTTTACTGTGTGTTCAAAAATAAACCTTTTATGTTTGACGGTAGTTTATGGTTGTCGTGTAGGTTTTGTTCTCACTGTTCCATGTCACGCTTCTAATTTGCATGAATTATGTTACGGGTCTCTTGTCCATCCACCCTAGATGTTTAAAGCCACGGGGTTCGTAACACCTCTACACAGCACAGCACTAGCAGAGAGGAGAAAATGTGGTAGAACAACATTTGAGAATAGATTCAGAGTGAATAGGGAATATGCTCTCACAGTCCTCCCTCCCTCTCACCGGCTGGCTGTATCTCTCCAAAAAGATAGGTTGAGAGTGGAAAGAGGAGAGAGAATATTCTGTCCCACAGCCCTCCCTATTACCGGCTGGGAGTATCTCTCCAAAAAAGTTTTCTAGTTAGAGATTCAGCACACTCACTTTCTGAGACTCTCTCACTTTCTCTTGCTTTCTCTTCAATGCACATTCTCTCTCACTATTTCTCTCTTTTACTTTCTCTCTTGAATTCACTCTCTTACTGTCTCTCTCGAATTATCTCTCTTTCGCTCTCTCTCTCCAACCTAAGCTCACTCCTCTCAGTGTGTTCTCTACTAACAGTCTAATCCCCACTCTACACAGCTCTCCACTCTACTAACCACCACTGAACACAACCACCAGCACTGCAGAATAAGACCATCCTTTAAAGGCAAACTCCAACCAAAAACTATATTTTGGTATTTGTTTGATATAGTCCAACAATGTTTTGCATTTCAGCAATCAAGTTTTCAAGATATACACTACATGACCAAAAGTATGTGGACACCTGCTCGTCGATCATCTCATTCCAAAATCATGGGCATTAATATGGAGTTGGTCCCCCTTTGCTGCTATAACAGCCTCCACTCTTCTGGGAATACTTTCCACTAGATGTTGGAACATTGCTGCAGGGATTTGCTTCCATTCAGCCACAAGAGCAAACTTTACAGTTGGCACTATGCATTGGGGCAGGTAGCATTCTCCTGGCATCCGCCAAACCCAGATTCGTCCATCGGACTGCCAGATGGTGAAGCTCTCACTCACACTCTCACTCTCACTCACACACACACCCTGTCTGTCTTTAGATGATTGTCTCATTGTTAAATTATGCATGACACATACCGGAGAACAGGCGGACAGAACAGTCACAAACAGAGCTCCTGGGATGGAGGAATGTCTACTTTTCTTTCTGTCAGGAAGAATAACATCTGCTCTGTGAAATCCCTCTCTCTCAGCAGATCGAGGGCACCAGTCGTCCACCCCCCCCCCTTCCGCCCTTCGCTCCCTCCCTCCTTCCTCCTCTCCTACTGTTAAAGACACCTTCACTAGCAGTGTGTCTGTTTCTCCGAACCTCTTGTTCTGTGTGTGCATGTCTTCATGTTTCCCCTGTGTCACGAACACATCTTACTCTTACGTAATGGCAGTGTGTATGTCTGGCTGTCTGTCTCCATGTGTCTTTTGTGTCACAAACACACATCTCACGTGATGATTGAAAGCTATTATCATGTAGTATTCTTTCCTTGCGTTTAACTTATCTTCCACTAACTGGCTCAATGTTGCTCAATGCTCTGTCTAAAGCACAGTCAGCCTGAAACCATGGTTACCATATTAGTCCTAGTATAAAGAGGGCAGGAATGTATGGTTTTGTTCATTGATTGATTTCAGCAGGGTTTGAATGGTCTGGATCCATAATGAGTGAATAGGCCCAGTGTCTATGTTTACTTTCACGCATCTGCGTTGGACTGGCTTCATAATTGCCATTTATAAGATTGTTAATGATGGACATAGTCCATGAAACACAATCAGTGGTTTCAACAGAGGAGCAGACCAAGTTATGGGAAAGAGCCCCGGGTGCTTATATACAGAATTCCCATTTATTTGGACTGAAGGGGCCCAGGTGTGGGCGCGTGCATGCGTGCATGCCTGTGTTATTGTCTATAAGAGAAACTTGTGAATTATGGCATAATTCATTATATTAAAGTGATGTACTGAAAGCCTCAGCTGGCTGTATATTTATTTTCTCAAAGTTATTATAGAAACGATACTCAAACATGAGCAGAATATCTGATAAACTCTTGAAATTAACTTCTAGCATTGCAAAACTATTTGTGTTATTTTACTAATGACTGCAGAGAGGATCTTTATCATACATAAAAGGACACACAATCACACACACCGTCGTACAGACACGCACACGCCTTTATCACACATGCATGCACAAACACACACATGCACGCACACACACACAAATATACACAAACATACACACAATGTGACGATGTGCTCATGAAAAATCATCAGGCCGTTGTCCAGGGAGATCGTTGAAATTGGACGTCGGGAAATGCCTTCAAAACAGGCCACTCTGGGCAACAGTGAGCGCTATTACCATCAATACTGGCACCAGGAGTTGCCAGCTTAATACTGTAATTTTGCTTTAAAGCAGCGAGTATGTAATATGTTTTACAGTATTATTTTCCTTACCTTACTGTAAAACATATAGCAGCATCCCTGCTGTAAATGTACAGGGATGCTGTAATGTTTTACAGTAAGGACAATAGTACTGTGAATTATAGCATCTCTGCTGCACCTACACCAAACCCTAGCTAACCAATAAAACATTATTAATAAAACATTACTATAGCCTACACAACTAGACTCACAACATTTTCCTTTCTTTCTGTGCCACCAATGTTTGCCTACTACTGGTAAAGTGAACAGGTTTAGCTAATACTGTAACATTATTGAACAATGTTGTTTAAATTAAACAAATGGTTAGCGGGGAGAGGCTATACGGACACTCCTGACCTGCAAAACAATGGCTTATGTCGCGCAGCTGAGAGCCGAGTTAACCGAATCACACAGAGTTGTGACAGCTAAGGAGGACACTGTCCCGGTGTTGTCGTTCATGCTCTCCCCATTGAGTAGACTATATCACGGTGACATCTAGATGTCTACCAATATTAGTTATGTCTTCTGTAGGCTGCTACTTGAAATATAATCATGTGAGGGAGAAAAATTGGCCTCCGCCAGCGACCCTGTGAGTGTGATAGGCTACAGCTGCCCAGTGCACCTTAGGTCACTCAGGCGCAGCGATACAGCCTATCATCACAATAATTCATAATTTTTCTAGGTCTCACAGTAAGATATTTACAAGCAATTTAGAGTAGACTGAAATGGCTTGTGTCAAATTGAGCTAGCTAGCTAGTAAATGATATCTAGCTAGGTTAGCTAAGAAAACATACAGTAATTCAACATTGGCAAGCAATAAAGATACTTATAAACAAGTCAAGGTTCCTACCCAGCAGTTGCTGAACATATTCTTCACTTCACAGCCACTTAAAGAAGATATTTACTAAAATAGTCTGAGTTTCATGTGTCTCACCCGACAGCATGAGGTTGGTGCCTGAAACGGATCATTTGAATCTACAGTAGGCATATCAGGGGGAAGTAGTAGTGCTGAAGGTGCTGCAGCACCCCCTGATATTTTGTTGTTGTATTAATTAAAAATATATATATTTCTCACAATTTGTGAACTAGGCATTTATTGCTCATGTTTGGACAGAAATACTCATCAGCCCCTCATCCCATTTTACATTTTTAGTCATTTAGCAGACGCTCTTATCCAGAGCGACTTACAGTTAGTGAGTGCATACAATGTTTTATTTTTTTATACTGGCCCCCCTGTGGGAAACGAACCCACAACCCTGGCGTTGCAAACGCCATGCTCTACCAACTGAGCTACATCCCTGCCGGCCATTCCCTCCCCTACCCTGGACGACGCTGGGCCAATTGTGCGCCGCCCCATGGGTCTCCCGGTCGCGGCCGGCTACGACAGAGATCCTGGATTCGAACCAGGATCTCTAGTGGCACAGCTAGCACTGCGATGCAGTGCCTTAGACCACTGCGCCACTCGGGAGACAAATCGGATATGCATCCCCCATGCATATCCGATTTTCACGTGAACGTTTTCAACATGTGAAACCGCAAATTTCACATGTACAATTGCAATTCACATGTCAGGTGAAAACATGTTTTTATTCTCATGTGAAAAGTTGGTGTTAACATGTGAACTCTAAATGTAATACATGTGAAAAAATTGTTTCACATGTGAACTGCAAATGTCATGTGTTTTTTTGTAAGGGCACTCACACATACACACGTACACACAAACACACACACTTACACACACACACCCACACACCACACACACACACACTTTTGAATGTACCTTTCCTGCGCCCGTCTACATGTGACCACGGAAACATGGTGCCGAGCCGCCACAGGGTTATCATAACAACCCAGCTGTTAGCCTCATAACCACGATCATAACCACAACACACAGGAGAGGGGTGCACCCCACTAAACCGCCCTCAGTCAATCCCCAATTATAGATTCAGGGCACTCTCCCTCTTTTTTTCGAAGACTCTCTCAGATCAGACTCTGGATACAGAGTATGGGGAATCTCAATTCCCCTCTTTCTGTCTGCTTGACTCTGTAGCACCTCTCCCCACCTCTCAGCCCAGATCAGTGGTATACATAGTCCCCCTCTTTAAAAACAGCTATAACAAATTACAAAAACAATATTCCTTGTATTTCAATGTGTAGCATATGCAAAACTTTATAGCCTATTCTATATTGTTTTTTAAGCTACTTTCCTAAAATAATAATTGTCCACCTCACGGTTCAGCAGTCAGAGATTTAAGCACTAAATGTATTAGGGCATTGTATGCATAGGCCTATAGCCTTAGGTGTCCACTGTATGATATAAATATTTTAATAAATACTGGATATATATATACACTATGTATACAAAAGTATGTGGACACCCCTTCAAATGAGTGGATTTGGATATTTCAGCCACACCCGTTGCTGACAGGTGTATAAAATCGAGCACACAGCCATGCAATTTCCATAGACAAACATTGGCAGTAGAATGGCCTTCCTGAAGAGCTCAATGACTTGTGCTTGTTCAGTCTTTTGAGAAATAGCGCACGCATATACAGTTGAAGTCTAAAGTTTACATACACTTAGGTTGGAGTCATTAAAACCTGTTTTTCAACCACTCCACAAATGTCTTGTTAACAAACTATAGTTTTGGCAAGTCAGTTAGGACATCTACTTTGTGCATGACACAAGTAATTTTTCCAACAATTGTTTACAGACAGATTATTTCACTTATAATTCACTCTATCACAATTCCAGTGGGTCAGAAGTTTACATACACTAAGTTGACTGTGCCTTTAAACAGCTTGGAGAATTTCAGAAATTATGTCATGGCTTTAGAAGCTTCTGATAGGCTAATTGACATCGTTTGAGTCATTTGGAGGTGTACCTGTGGATGTATTTCGAGGCCTACCTTCAAACTCACTGCCTCTTTGCTTGACATCATGGGAAAATCAAAAGAAATCAGCCAAGACCTCAGAAAGAAAATTGTAGACCTCCACAAGTCTGGTTCATACTTGGGAGCAATTTCCAAACGCCTGAAGGTACCATGTTCATCTGTACAAACAATAGTACGCAAGTATAAACACCATGGGACCACACAGCCATCATACCGCTCAGGAAGGAGACGCGTTCTGTCTCCTAGAGATGAACGTTCTTTGGTGCGAAAAGTGCAAATCAATCCCAGAACAACAGCAAAGGACCTTGTGAAGATGCTGGAGGAAACAGGTACAAAAGTATCTATATCCACAGTAAAACGAGTCCTATATCGACATAACCTGAAAGGCCGCTCAGCAAGGAAGAAGCCACTGCTCCAAAACCGCCATAAAAAAGCCAGACTACGGTTTGCAACTGCACATGGGGACAAAGATCGTACTTTTTGGAGAAATGTCCTCTGGTCTGATGAAACAAAAATAGAACTGTTTGGCCATAATGACCATCGTTATGTTTAGAGGAAAAAGGGGGCGGCTTGCAAGCCGAAGAACACCATCCCAACCGTGAAGCACGGGGGTGGTAGCATCATGTTATGGGGATGCTTTGCTGCAGGAGGGACTGGTGTACTTCACAAAATAGATGGCATCATGAGGAAGGAAAATTATGTGGATATATTGAAGCAACATCTCAAGACATCAGTCAGGAAGTTAAAGCTTGGTCGCAAATGGGTCTTCCAAATGGACAATGACCCCAAGCATACTTCCAAAGTTGTGGCAAAATGGCTTAAGGAAAACAAAGTCAAGGTATTGGAGTGGCCATCACAAAGCCCTGACCTCAATCCTATAGAAAATCTGTGGGCAGAACTGAAAAAGCATGTGCAAGCAAGGAGGCCTACAAACCTCGCTCAGTTACACCAGCTCTGTCAAGAGGAATGGGCCAAAATTCACCCAACGTATTGTGGGAAGCTTGTGGAAGGCTACCCAAAAAGTTTGACCCAAGTTAAACAATTAAAGGCAATGTTACCAAATACTAATTGAGTGTATTTAAACTTCTGACCCACTGGAAATGTGATGAAATAAATAAAAGCTGTAATAAATCATTTTCTCAACTATTATTCTGACATTTCACATTCTTAAAATAAAGTGGTGATCCTAACTGACATAAGACAGGGAATTTTTACTAGGATTAAATGTCACGAATTGTGAAAAAACGAGTTTAAATGTTTTTGGCTAATGTAAACTTCCGACTTCAACTGTAGGTATTCAGACCCTTTACTCAGTACTTTGTTGAAGCACCTTTGGCAGCGATTACAGCCTAGATTCTTCTTGGGTATGACGCTACAAGTTTGGCACACCTGTATTTGGGGAGTTTCTCCCATTTTTCTCTGCAGATCCTCTCAAGCTCTGTCAGGTTGGATGGGGAGCATCGTTGTACAGCGATTTTCAGGACTCTCCAGAGATGTTCGATCAGGTTCAAGTCCGGGCTCTGGCAGGGCCACTCAAGGACATTCAGAGACTTATCCTGAAGCCACTCATGCGTTGTCTTGGCTGTGTGCTGTCATGACTTGCCCTCATTGGCTGAGGATCAAAGATGCCGGCTAGGCAAAGGTTTGAACACCCCCTCTTCTGGGGGCCAGTTTTATGACCGGTCGTAAATTCCTTGCAGAAACGTTATTTTCCCTGCCATGCAGTATCCCACCAAGACTCCAACATCCAAAAGTGGATAATGAAACAATATTCCTACTTCAAATAATGTGGGAAATGATTGGTGGCGACTTAAAGAACAATCATGTCAAATTCGTTACTATGTTGTGATGTCTGTCACGGATTCAGCCGAGGCTGCTCCTCCTCCTTGCTCGGGCAGGCTTCGGCGTTCGTCGTACTAGCTACTGTCTTGTTTGTCTTGTTTGGTCTTTATTGTTTACACCTGTTTCCTATTATGTTGGATTGTATTCCCTATATTACCCCCTGTCTCGCATTGGTTCTTTTGTGTGTTATTGTTCGTTGTCATTCCGGCAGTTGCTTTGCATGTACGGGTCTTTGTGTTTTCCTCCCTATTTGGAGGTTTGTTGTTTTGAACGTTGATTTTACTGTGTTCAGTAAAGTACGTTGCCAGCCGCTCTGTGTCCTGCGTTTGACTTCGCTAACCGCATACACGTCGCGTGACAATGTCATGTGCCTTTTACTGAGAAGTGTCTTCCGTCTGGCCATTTTCTTGCTCATCAATCTACACACAATACCCCATAATGACAACGCAAAAACAGGTTATTTACATTTGCTATGAGACTCGAAATTGAGCTCAGGTGCATCCTGTTTCCATTGATCTTCCTTGAGATGTTTCTACAACTTGATTGGAGTCCACCTGTGGTAAATTCAATTGATTGGACATGATTTGGAAAGGCATACACACCTGTCTATATAAGGTCCCACAGTTGATAGTGCAAGCCAGAGCAAAAACCAAGCCATCAGGTCGAAGGAATTGTCCATAGAGCTCCGAGACAGGATTGTGTCGAGGCACAGATCTGGGGAAGGGTACCAAAAAATTTCTGCAAGCATTGAAGGTCCCCAAGAACACAGTGGCCTCCATCATTCTTACATGGAAGAAGTTTGGAACCACCAAGACTCTTCCTAGATCTGGCCGCCCGGCCAAACTGAGCAATCAGGGAAGAAAGGCCTTGATCAGGGAGGTGACCATGAACCCGATGGTCACTCTGACAGAGCTCCAGAGTTCCTCTGTGGGGATGGGAAAACCTTCCAGAAGGACAACCATCTCCAACAATCAGGCCTGCTGTAACCTAACAAAATGTGGAGAAAGTCAAGGGGTCTGAACACTTTCCGAATGCACTGTATTCAGTACTGCAAAAACTAAAGCAGGAAGCACCAGTGACTCGGTTAATAAAAAAGTGGTCAGATGACGCAGATGCTAAGCTACAGGACTGTTTTGCTAGCACAGACTGGAACATGTTCCGGGATTCTTCAGACAGCATTGAGGAGTACACCACATCAGTCACTGGCTTCATCAATAAGTGCATCGATGATGTCGTCCCCACAGTGACCGTATGTACATACCCCAACCAGAAGCCATGGATTACAGGAAACATCCGCACTGAGCTAAAGGGTAGAGCTGCCGCTTTCAAGGAACGGGACTCTAACCCGGACGCTTATAAGAAATCCCGCTATGACCTCCGACGAACCATCAAACAGGCAAAGAGTCAATACAGGTCTAAGATTGAATCATACTACACTGGCTCTGACACTCGTCGGATGTGGCAGGGCTTGAAAACTATTACAGACTACAAAGGGAAGCACAGCCGCGAGCTGCCCAGTGACACAAGCCTAGCAGACGAGCTAAATCACTTCTATGCTCGCTTCGAGGCAAGCAACACTGAAGCATGCATGAGAGCACCAGCTGTTCCGGATGACTATGTGATCACGCTCTCCGTAGCCAATGTGAGTAAGACTTTTAAGCAGGTCAACATTCACAAGGCTGCAGGGCCAGACGGATTACCAGGACGTGTACTCCGAGCATGTGCTGACCAACTGGCAAGTGTCTTCACTGACATTTTCAACATGTTCCTGACTGAGTCTGTAATACCAACATGTTTCAAGCAGACCACCATAGTCCCCGTGCCCAAGAACTCTAAGATAACCTGCCTAAATGACTACCGACCCGCAGCACTGACGTCTGTAGCCATGAAGTGCTTTGAAAGGCTGGTCATGGCTCACATCAACAGCATTATCCCAGAAACCCTAGACCCACTCCAATTTGCATACCGCCCCAACAGATCCACAGATGATGCAATCTCTATTGCACTCCACACTGCCCTTTCCCACCTGGACAAGAGGAACACCTACGTGAGAATGCTATTCATTGACTACAGCTCAGCATTCAACACCATAGTGCCCTCTAAGCTCATCACTAAGCTAAGGATCCTGGGACTAAACACCTCCCTCTGCAACTGGATCCTGGACTTCCTGACGGGCCGCCCCCAGGTGGTAAGGGTAGGTAACAACACATCTGCCACACTGATCCTCAACACGGGGGCCCCCTCAGGGGTGCGTGCTCAGTCCCCCTCCTGTACTCTCTGTTCACCCATGACTGCATGGCCAGGCACGACTCCAACACCATCATTAAGTTTGCCGACGACACAACAGTGGTAGGCCTGATCACCGACAACGATGAGACAGCCTATAGGGAGGAGGTCAGAGATCTGGCCGTGTGGTGCCAGGACAACAACCTCTCCCTCAACGTGACCAAGACAAAGGAGATGATTGTGGACTACAGGAAAAAAAAGAGGACTGAGCACGCCCCCATTCTCATCGACAGGGCTGTAGTGGAACAGGTTGAGAGCTTCAAGTTCATTGGTGTCCACATCACCAACGAACTATCATGGTCCAAACACACCAAGACAGTCGTGAAGAGGGCACGACAAAGCCTATTCCCCCTCAGGAGACTAAAAAGATTTGGCATGGGTCCTAAGATCCTCAAAAAATTCTACAGCTGCACCATCGAGAGCATCCTGACTGGTTGCATCACCGCCTGGTATGGCAACTGCTTGGCCTCCGAACGCAAGGTACTACAGAGGGTAGTGCGTACGGCCCAGTACATCACTGGGGCAAAGCTTCCTGCCATCCAGGACCTCTATACCAGGCGGTGTCAGAGGAAGGCCCTCAAAATTGTCAAAGACTCCAGCCACCCTAGTCATAGACTGTTCTCTCTGCTACCGCACGGCAAGCGGTACCGGAGTGCCAAGTCTAGGTCCAAAAGACTTCTCAACAGCTTCTACCCCCAAGCCATAAGACTCCTGAACAGCTAATCATGGCTACCCGGACTATTTGCACTGCCCCCCCACCCCATCCTTTTTACGCTGCTGCTACTCTGTTAAGTATTTATGCATAGTCACTTTAACTCTACCCACATGTACATATTACCTCAACTACCTCAACTAGCCGGTGCCCCGCACATTGACTCTGCAACGGTACCCCCTGTATATATAGCCTCCCTACTGTCACTTTATTTTACTTCTGCTCTTTTTTTTCTCAACACTTTTTTTGTTGTTGGTTTATTTTTACTTTTTTTGTTTAAAATAAATGCACTGTTGGTTAAGGGCTGTAAGTAAGCATTTCACTGTAATGTCTGCACCTGTTGTATTCGGCGCATGTGACCAATAAAATTTGATTTGATTTGATTTGACTGTGCATGGTCTCCTCTACCTCTCCCCTCTACACCTCTCCTATATCTCTCCTCTACCTCTCCTCCACCTCTCTCCTCTACACCTCTCCTCTACCTCTCCTCTACACCTCTCCTCTACCTCCCCTCTACACCTCTCCTCTACCTCTCCTATATCTCTCCTCTATTTCTCCTCTACCTTTCTCCTGTATCTCTCCTCTTCCTGATCTCTCTTTCTCCTCTATCTCTCCTCTACACCTCTCCTCTACACCTCTCTATTGCTCCTCTACCTCTAAATAGATTGTTGCTCAACAGCCAATACTTGCATCTTGTTACTATATTTAGCTACCAGTTTTTTTGTTATGAATAAGTCATCATATTTTCCCATTTGCACAAGGCTACTAGGCTACTTTTGCCTTCTTGCAATGCAATACTTCAACCACTAGAAACTGTGTGTATGCATGGTCTAAAGTTTGCGGGAGGATAAGCACATTCACCAGTTAAGTTTTTATAAATGCCAACTTTTGCATGAAAACTGGCGCATGCATGTTTTGGGGCATATTTTGTGCATACCAACATTAATAAATGAGGCCCCTGGTGTGTTGAATTTAGGCAATCACTGAACTGATCAATTAGCTCAGTACCTGCAGCACTCCAGGAAGAGGGTTGCCTATACCTGGCCTATGTGATAGCCTATTTGTACACAAAAGATGCAAGCAAATTAATCTCTATTGAACAAAATAAATCTGCAAATCTGGAGCCCTATTTTGACAGTAAAATTATAGCAACAAATTCATGCCAATCACTGGTTTAGGTATTGTACAACAAAATATCTTTCTCATCATGCATTCCTGCTTGGACATGTTAGATGAAGCAACTTATTTCTTGAATAAATGAAAGTCTGGAGCCCCGCTATACTGTTTTTTTTTTCAATATATGGATAGCATGGGTTCATGGTAGGCCAACATTGAATTTGAAAGAGAAAGCAAGTGCCATGATCCCACGAGAAATAGGCCTATGGGAGTTTTTTTAATTCTCCGGAGTTGAGAATATTGGTATATCCAGAGACCAAAAAGCTGAATAGTTTAAAAATATATATATCTTTGCAGGAGGGGGGAATTGCATTAAATCGAATTATTAATTTCCAATGACTTACCTTCTGTAAGGATGGGGTGCCGCTAATAATGTTATAATTAGACTGTCACCCAACCTTGACCAGCCTTTAAACAGAAAGCTGCCAACAACACCAGCGAGTTCAACTCTCCTATACTTCCCCTCTCCCTCTCCTCTACCTCTCCTCTACATCTCTCCTCTACCTCTCATCTACCTCTCTTCTACCTCTCTCCTCTACCCCTCTCTCCTCTACCTCTCCTCTACCTCTCTCCTCTATCTCTCCTCTGCCGCTCTCCTCTAACTCTACCTCTTCTCTATCTCTCCTCTATCTCTCCTTTATCTATGCTCTACCTCTCTCCTCTACTCTACACCTCTCCTCTATCTTTCCTCTACCTCACCTCTTTCTCTCCTCTACCTCTACTCTACCTCTCCTCTACACCTCTCCTCTACACCTCTCCTCTATCTCTCCTTTATCTCTGCTCTACCTCTCTCCTCTACCTCTACTCTACACCTCTCCTCTATCTTTCCTCTACCTCTCCTCTTTCTCTCCTCTACCTCTACTCTACCTCTCCTCTACACCTCTCCTCTACACCTCTCCTCTATCTCTCCACTATTTCTCCACTACCTCTCTCCTCTACCTCTCCTCTACCTCTCCACTATCTCTCCACTACCTCTCTCCTCTATCTCTCCACTATCTCTCCACAACCTCTCTCCTCTACCTCTCTCCTCTATCTCTCCTCTACCTTTCTCCTGTATATTTCCTCTACATGATCTCTCCTTCTCCTGTACCACTCCTCTACATCTCTTCTCTACATCTCTCCTCTACCTCTCCTCAATATATCCTCTACCTCTCCACTCCCTCTCTCCTCTACCTCTCCTCTCTCTCTCCTCTAAATCTCCTCTGCCTCTCTCTTCTATCTCTCCTCTATCACTCCTCTACATCTCCTCTATCTCTCCTCTATTGCTCCTTTATCTCTGCTCTACCTCTCTCCTCTACCTCTCTCCTTTATCTCTCCTCTATCTCTTCTCTACCTTTCCTCTACCTCTCTCCATCTCTCCCTTTCTCCTCTTCCTCTCCTCTATCTCTTCTCTACACCTTCAAAGCCATAATTTCGGTTCCATAATTATACACAGATGGTTAGTGGTTTGCTGTAATGGGAGCCCTATTTGTTCTAATACCTCTAACTGAAACATAACTGATCTAATGAGGATGATTGTGAGCAGTAATTGGTACAAAGGACTTTAAATGTCAACACAGGGCAGTCATTATAGAAACAAAGCATGTGTGTGTGTGTGTGTGTGTGTGTGTGTGTGTGTGTGTGTGTGTGTGTGCATGTGTGCGTGTGTGTGTGCATGCGTGCGTTTGTGCGCAGGAGAGAGAAAAAGAGAGAGAAAAATAAGGTGTATGATAAAAGGAGCAACATGCTCTCACAGTCTCACGTCAGAATTACACGTTCATCCATGTTTCTCAAAGATCAATTTTTTAAGTTGTTCCAAACGTCAAATATTGAATTGCTTGCTTACTTCTCTGTATCGTTCCAAGGTTAAGTTTAGGCATTAACTCAGAATTCTTAAGGTTAGGCATTAACTCCGAATGGTTAAGTTTTGGGATAGGCTTAAAACAAAAATATCAAAAACAACTTTCTATCTCTGGATTCAAACATGCAACCTTTGGAACCACAGACAGATGCTAATACCCATCCACATCCACAATGTCCAAGCAAAACCAAAGCCTACTTGAAGGTAACAGCGCTCACTGTTGCCCCTAGTGGCTGGTTTCCAAATCATCTCCAGACGTTCTCAGACATGGATGGACATCGAGTACTGACTTGTATCACGGGTGACCTGCTTGAAAAGGAGATTGTTTGTTAATTGAGCGAGCAGGTTTCCCCTGGAGGGGTGTGGGATTTGGCAGGGTAGCCAATCTGGATGGTTTAATCCTTTAACGGGGAGGCTTGGCTCTGTTCTTACTGGGCTATTAAACTGTATACTGATAAGTTGTAGTTGTAAGAGAGGAAACACACTAGAGTGAATGTCGGTCGTGTGCAGTAGATTACCTGCTGGGTGTTAACGAACAGTGGCAATTCAACATGTGGAATTAATAGAAAATAATGTTCTGTTGTCATGTGTCACTGGGGACATTGGGTACCAAGGTTAGTTGTACATGCATTAGCCAGGTCTCAGGGGTATATTATCTGTGTTACATAGGATAACCTGTACAGATATCATATATCTAGTGAGTAGTTGATGGTGATACAGGTTGTACCTTCATCCCTCACTTTTATTACACATACACTCATACACATGAACACACATACACTTCCCTCTATCCATGAGAGCCTGGTGGTGGTAAATAACAGCTTCAGATATTAGGTCAACCTCTAATACTGACTCACACACATGCACTCACACACACACACACACACACACACACACACACACACACACATATATACACACACACTGATCCCTATAGTCTTCCTGTCATAAGGCTGCCTGTCACTGACCCCTATAGTCTTCCTGTCATAAGGCTGCCTGTCACTGACCCCTATAGTCTTCTTGTCATAAGGCTGCCTGTAACTGACCCCTACAGTCTTCCTGTCATAAGGCTGCCTGTCACTGACCCCTATAGTCTTCTTGTCATAAGGCTGCCTATCACTGACCCCTATAGTCTTCTTGTCATAAGGCTGCCTGTCACTGACCCCTACAGTCTTCCTGTCATAAGGCTGCCTGTCACTGAGCCCTATAGTATTCCTGTCATAAGGCTGCCTGTCACTGAGCCCTATAGTATTCCTGTCATAAGGCTGCCTGTCACTGACCCCTACAGTCTTCTTGTCATAAGGCTGCCTGTCACTGACCCCTATAGTCTTCCTGTCATAAGGCTGCCTGTCACTGAGCCCTATAGTATTCCTGTCATAAGGCTGCCTGTCACTGACCCCTACAGTCTTCTTGTCATAAGGCTGCCTGTCACTGACCCCTATAGTCTTCCTGTCATAAGGCTGCCTGTCACTGACCCCTACAGTCTTCCTGTCATAAGGCTGCCTGTCACTGACCCCTATAGTCTTCTTGTCATAAGGCTGCCTGTCACTGACCCCTATAGTCTTCCTGTCATAAGGCTGCCTGTCACTGACCCCTACAGTCTTCTTGTCATAAGGCTGCCTGTCACTGACCCCTATAGTCTTCTTGTCATAAGGCTGCCTGTCACTGACCCCTATAGTATTCCTGTCATAAGGCTGCCTGTCACTGAGCCCTGTAGTATTCCTGTCATAAGGCTGCCTGTCACTGACCCCTATAGTATTCCTGTCATAAGGCTGCCTGTCACTGACCTGTACAGTCTTCCTGTCATAAGGCTACCTGTCACTGACCCCTATTTCTTGTCATAAGGCTGCCTGTCAGAGAAATCTCCCCTCTGAGAGTTATAGCCAGTACAGCACCATATTACAAAGAGAAATGGGGGGAAGAGACATGGGTAGAGGGGAAAGAGGGTGGAGAGGGAGGGAGAGAGGAAGGGGTAGAGAGAGGGTGGTAGAGAGGAGAGAGGTGAGAGAAAAAGAGAGAGAAGAGAGAGGGCGAGAGAAACGTTACGAAGGACTCCCACTGGGCCTCTTAAACAGAAGATAATAGGTCTGGCCAATTACAGTGAAATCACACAATCCGCATCGCAGCCTGCAAGCGTGCGCACACACACACACACAAACACACACACACATACACACACTCCCACAAGCATCACACACATGCCAGAACTAGGGAGAAAAGCAGAGAGTTGTCTTTAACTTCTCCAGCAGTACAGAACCCATTCCATCCCTCCATTCATAGATTATTCATGAACTCTCTCAAATCATTTCCATTGCCATTCATCTCCCATTTTTCTTAAAGCTAAACAATCCTAATGTAATTTAATTTAACACAGAGTCAGATTGAACGGCTCTGGTAATATTTAGATGGATATTAGCGGCCATTTGAATCAATCATATCACAAATCATGCGCCGGGATGGCGCACTGTTCACTGCACCATTAACCATTAAGCATGAGCCCTGTGAAACCTCAAACTGACTGGAAATCAGTTTGTTAGCCAAATGCCTTGAAGTCTACCAGATGACTGGGGCTATGTCCCAAATGGCACCCTATTTCCTATATACTGCACTACTTTTGACCAGGGCCAATAGGGCTCTGGTAAAAAAAATAGTGCACTATGTAGGGAACATGGTGCCATTTGGGATGCAGCCTGGTTATCAGACAAGAGAACATCTGTGACTTATCAAGCTATATGTAGCCTCAAGCTATTCACTATCTTCCAATCTACTCCATATGGCCATGGTTGTCTCCCTATTCCCTATATAGTGTTCTACTTTTGACCTGGGCCCATGTGGCAATGGCACCCTACATAGGGAATAGGGTGCCATTTGGGATGCATGCCATATGTTTCACTTCACTGTAGTATGATCTGTGTTATATCAGTGGTAATCCTGGAGGCTATATCCTAGAGAAATTGATGTTAATCTCTTTGTAAGGCAGATCTATCTCTGCTGTGGTAACCCCAGTAAATTCGATTTAAGCCTAAGATGTGGAGATGTGAAGTGTATTGAACTTATAGAGTTAAACAACAACACTAACAGTTTAGAATCCATTTGGTGGATTACATCCTGTAGTGAACCTAACCTAACCCTATGAGAATCACTGGGATTTCACAGGGTAATGCTGTGGCTCAAAAGCATAATAAAAACGCAGCTCAAAAGCGTAATCCTCAACGCTTCCGTTCTCTTTGACATCTTGACCCCTAGCCAGAGGGCCACCTGACCACTGGCCGGGATGCTGCCCCGACCCCTACCCTCACCCCTAGCTAGAGTTCCATCTGAACATTGGCCTGGGTACCACACACACACATACACACACAGCGCAACTGACCACTGCTACCTGACCCCTAGCCTAGCCTAAACACCATATGCTAATAGCAGAGTCTCACCCATGGTGAATACAAACACACTGTCTGTGTCCCAAATGGCACCCTATTCCCTAAATAGTGCACTATAGGGCCCTGGTCATAAGTAGTGCACTATTAAGGGAATAGGGTGCCATTTGGAATGCACATACTACCTGGCATTGAGCCATGTTAGAACACAGAGAGAGGAAATCAACCAAATGTCAAAGGTCAGACGCAGCCCACTGAGCCCAGGCTGTCAGAAAGGTGTTTCAACTTCTCAGAAGAATAATTAGATTCAGGGTTCAAGGCAATAAAAATTGAAGAAGAGAAGGCTTTGAATAATACATGGGATTTTTATGGGATGGGATGCATTTGTGCATGGAGAATTTCCCCCCTTTCTAAAAGGTGAAAAGTGAGGAAAACAAGAGTAGATAGTAAAGTGTTTTCCAACTGTTTTACAGTGACCAGGGCCCAAAAGCAGTGCACTACATAGGGAATAGGGTGTATTTGGGACATAAACAGTGGGGTTTTACTGTTACAGTATGTGAGCTTTTCCACTAGTTAAACATAAGTAATGAGAATACACAGTGGATCAATGACGTTATTACAGACCGAATAAAAACACGTTTTCAATGCATAAGTAATATTAACCAAATTATTTATTTCTCTATGATATTGATCTTGTAGTGGAAAATGAAGAAGCTGATACTCGCGTCTGGCGACTTGCAAGCACCGAGGCCCAGCATGATGACTCAATCACGATTTATGACATTGTCTGGATGGCTGACCATATGATGTTTATCATAGCAGTCAAACACAACTTATCCGTGACTTTCTCCGGGGCGGGACATTCCCACAGACCCTGGGAGCATGGACACCGTTGGAGGGGTAAGACAGATGAAAACTTTAATAGACTAAATTAATGTCAATTAAATCGGCTCGTTTGGTTTGTTTCAAGAGTACAGAAAGCGCTGCGATTTTTGATTGTACTGTAGGTGCTATGGATATTTTTTTACATAGTTACTGTGTTAATCTGTTCTTCGGATGGCGGTCAGTTCAAAGAGGGAGCGACACAAATGTGCGCTCCTATCATTTAGATAACAGTTGTGATGATTAGATTCAAGAATGCGTCTGGTGTCTATTGTTTAGGCCAAGAAAAGTGATGTTGATTAGACGATGGGAGATTTGGCTCTCTGGGAAGAATAAAAGATGGGTTAAACCTTTGTTCATGGTATCATTGTAAAACAATCTCCTGGTGTTGGTTTTGTTACAATATAGTGTGTTTTTTATACTTTAAAACTAAGATATTTTGTGTCTGTTGACATTGAAGATTTTTGGTATGTACCATTTGATAATTGTATTATTTTTGCATAACTGTAATAAATCTGATTACTTTTAAATCGATACGAACGGTAGTCCTCATATTTCTGAGTAATATTCCTTGAATTATTATTTGATGTATGGTATAATGGTAAATGGTATCTCTACACTATACACATAGCATTAGATTATGCATAGATTCTAATTTGACATTGGCTAAGATAAGATAACATAAAAAATTATGATCACTATGGACAGCTCATAAGTCCTATAAGCCTCTTAATAATCACATAAAGGTATCTTAGAACAAATGTAATTATAGTATCCGAGTGTTGATGCGTAGACTCACAAGCTGGCTAAATTCATTGGTGTACGTCTATGACCTACTGTATAGCTTTTATTCACATAATAATATAGTCAGATTGAATGTAATGTTTTATTCAACAATTTTAACATTCAATCTCTCTCCACTTCCACCAGAATCCACACTCTCTCTTAGACAATCTTACACAACTTTACATTAAGAGTCTTACTCTGAGAAAAGTAGGAGAAACAGAGTAAAAAGGTATCCCAATTGGAGGGTCTCGGTTGAGTGGATTGCAATGCTATTCACCCATGACGGTGTGCTGTTCTAGCCTAGTGTTGATGCTCAGTACACTGAACCCCATGTGGGAACCTTTGGTGTTGTGTGAACCCCTACTGTTGTCTCATGTTAGTAGCCTACAACATCGGTCCATCCCTGCCACGATGGACGCAGGATTCAAACCCTTGCCGCAACAAAACAACATACTACGGAAGCATCAGTCAATACCACTGACCCAGAAAAGTCAAGGCATTTCTGGGTCTACATCGACAGTAGTTCAGGTCTCAGGAAGGCAGGAGCGATGCTAACTTAGCCATCCGCTACATTAACTCCACACTTGTCATGGATGTTGTATTGTGTTAGCTAGCCCCATGCTTGCCCTGGGTATTCCTATGAAGTGTGATCTAGTGTAGCTATGTTGTGTGACTGCCTGCATCCTGCATGCCCCTGACTGGGCTAGGGTTTAACGCACTGTGGTACTGTTTTAGCTAGCTCCATGCTAACCCTGTATTACTGTAAACTAGTGTAGCTACAAAGTGTGGCTACAGCGTGTGTTTGCTGCATCCTGACTGATTGGGCTGCTTGTTAGCTTGTCTTTGATCATTAAGCTGAGCGATGTCACCGCCTCTAGTGTCATAAATAATAACATCGCCAGCGTATCTTTGATCTAGACAAATATTAAACCTATTTTTTCGCCGTTGATTGGCGACATGTTACAGACTCCAGCTCCTAAAGTCTCCTTGATAAAGAGTCAGGCGGCTGATGATAAATTTACCAGTGTTTTTTCTCTGCTCTTTTTCTTCTCTCTTCCTCTCATCCTCTTATCCTCCTCTCACCTCTCACTCTGTCTTCACGGCCTCTCAATCTGGGTCCTTTTGAGCGTATCTGTACATGTCCGATAAGAAACATTCATTCTTTGTTTTCCATTGCAAAGCACTTTAAAATGTTTTCCGTTGCATCCCCTATCCTAATGAACAGAACCCAGGTCTGTATTGGCGAGAGTGAGAGAGCGTCAGCCTGAACCATATGATTGTCTCATCAGGAGATAGCACCTGCAGATGTCAGCCCCATATGGTCCTGGGAGCCGGCCATGGCTAATGGCTGGCCACTCAACGGACATGTCTCTATGAATACACAAGTGAAGGTGAGGATATGACAGGGATTGTGTGTGTGTGGTGTGTGTGTGTGTGTGTGTGTGTGTGTGTGTGTGTGTGTGTGTGTGTGTGTGTGTGTGTGTGTGTGTGTGTGTTGCATTGAATTGAGACCAGAGAAAGGTTCTTGACCCCAGCTGTGCAGGGTTGTCTGTGTTTATTTGGATCCTCATTAGCTTTTGCAGAAGCATCAGCTACTCTTCCTGGGGTCCACAAAAAACACAAAACATGTAACAATACACTGATAGACAAGGACAGTCACACAAATGTAAAATAAAACGATATGCAAACAAATGCAAAAACGAAATAATACAAACATTACAATCGTTTTGGACTTGGGGGCTGTGAAGAGACCCCTGGTGGCATGTCTTGTGGGGTATGTATGGGTGTCTGAGCTGAATTGTATTTGATTATGAAGACAATCTGGAATTTTCATCACAGTAATATTTCTCAAGAAAACTAAAAGAGAAGCAGTTACTCTCTCGTCAACCCTCAACCAGGAAAGACTGGCATGCATGTTGTTGTTTTACTGCTGTATGTGCAGTTAAGGGCAAGGTGTGCTGCTCTGTTTGGAGCCACAGCCTCTCTTTCTGTGATTCCCACTCAGTGTGACCTTCACACCACAGTATGGCCTTTGGTGTCCGCTGCCCTCCAGCCAGCCAGCACACACACACACACACACACACACACACACACACACACACACACACACACACACACACACACACACACACACACACACACACACACACACACACACACAAACGCACAGGGATACACACACACAGAGACACAGACACACACACACACACACACACACACACACAGACACACAGACAGACACAACATATATACAAATCGATTTCCTGTTCACAGAAATACACAAGCGCAAAAAAACACACTCACACTCTCTTGCGCACACTCATTTTCCCAGAACCAACCCTTTGGCAGGGTATCTGCAAGAAAGGTTGTTGAGGAAACGGTGCTGGTTTGTGGTTTGTTTTATAACTTCAGTCCATGGCTCGAGGTAAGATCAGGCCTGGCCTGCTTCACTTGTTTTACACCTCATCAATATGGAGGAACAGTTGGTGGAATTGGTCCAGAGGTAGAGTTGAGATGTGGGTGACTTTTTACGAGAGCTCAAGTTGTTTAGGTGCAAAGAAGGAACTCAAAAAGAACACTAAACTCGTCTGGGTGCGTCGTTGGCAGAATCATTACTCAGTTTAGAGCAGGCACATTGTGTTTTGATCAGAGTTTTGCAGGGGGAGCCATTGTGTGGAAGGAAAGCATCTGTGCATCAAACTAGTTTCCTCTCGAACTATGTCTCAAATACTGTAGCACCCTATGCCCTATATAGTGCACTACTTTTGACCATAGCCCTATGGGCCCTGGTTAAAAGTAGAGCACTAAATATGGAATAGGGTGACAATTGGAATACATCCCTGGTCTAAAAGCAGTCACTCTTTATCCAGTCTCTGTAGCAGCAGGATGCCATGCTGATTGTATAAAGAATGTAATGCCAACAGTTGTGGTGATAAAAGGCTTAAATACACTGTTGTTCTGTCTGTGTAACAAAGTGACTGAAGTCAGGTGACATGGAGATAGCATGGGAATACAATACCTCAACCGAAATGGCACCCTACTCCCTACATAGTGCACTAGTTTTGACCAGAGACGTATATGACCTGGTCAAAAGTCGTGCACTATATAGGGAATAGGGTGCCATTTGGAACACAGGTAATGTGAGACTGTGACCCACTTCATTTACATTCATCGTCAGTGCCGTGATAGGCCAACAAACACACAAAGCCTACTTAACCAAGTCAAAACAAAGAATGGGCTTTGCTGTGTAGCACATAGACATGCATGCTTACAGAAAGGACAGTATGCTAATGATATCTGTTCATCTGTTTTAATGAACGAGCGCTATGGAGGACAGAGCACTAACTCTCTCATGTGACTAGGCTCGGCTAGATGTTGCTGTGCACAGTAAATGATCACGTTACACACACAATGCCACTTTCACAGAATAGGAACAATGTAACAGGAAAATTACTTTTGTGTCGATGTTGCCTGAGTGGGATTCCATCATGATGGGATGAGTGGTTGGAGGATGGTGGTCTCAGTCTCTCTCTCTCCACTGGAGCTGAGGCCAGCAGACCGGAAATAGCTCACAGCCGAAGGAGTGATACCCAGATCTTCCTCTCTTGGTTCTCAGTTATCAGTCCAGGAAAGTAAAGTCTATTAGAGTTGGCTTCAGTTCTTTCTTTGATCCCCTGGGATGTTTTGCGAACTCAGTGTGTTGGTCTTGAATGAGCAACAGTGCTTTCTGCAGGGTCCTCTCTGGAGATTCTTCTGTCTATGTAGGATAAGGCTTCCTCGAACGGTGGTTTGGTTTCCAAGGAGATTGGATCATTCGTCCAACGGGCGTGGCCTCTCCTTAAGGAACTTGATCTACTGTCTGTTTAGTAAGTCCTCTAATTTATAGGGAGACTCACAGAAGGCAGGCTCTAATAGCTAGACAGTGTGACACGGGAATGCCCCATTAGTCCTAAGAACTCACTATATTTAATGTTCCTGTGAGATAAACCTGAGATTTCCTTATAAATGTTCACAGAATGTTAAAATTGTGTTTTGTCCAACAAAAACAATCTCCCAAACATGTATGTTACAGCAAAATCCACATTATACTTCTTTTATGACATAGGAGGATCAGAGCGGATATATCACATTTTGTTTAATATCAACATGTCATGAGTTCTTCAGTTTAATACATTTATTACATGTTTAATATGTTCCTCCCCCCTTGTGTAGTAACCCAGGCAGATCACAAGGTGATCTGCTGATTTGAAGGTGTCTATTTCCTATCTCCTGAGCTCCTCAGGATCGTAAAGAAAGGGGGGACAGATGAGCTATTGTCCCTTGTGGCCTTTATGGCCCTACCATATCATGGAGCCGGCATTGCTGCTCTGGTAAGCCCCTCAAAGACAGGAAAGGTGACCCTGGTTCCTGTGTTAAGGTGTGATTGTAAATCAACCCCCATTGCACATGGCCCCCTCGTGGGCCCTCGTCACAACACCAGACAGCCTGCAGAACTATAGCAGCCTAGCCAGCCTGTTGAAACTAGAGATAACACAGACAGACAGTAAGGCTCTATGACAGAGAAGCCAGAGAGAGAGATAGGGAGGGAAGTAGAGAGACAGATAAAGTGTAGGGAGGGAGAGAGAAGGAGAGAGAGAGAGAGACAGAGAGTACACAGTGGGAGAATACCTGACCACTGTGACTTCCTCAAAATTAAGGAAAGCTTTGACAATGTACAGACTCAGTGAGCATAGCCTTGCTATTGAGAGAGGCCACCGAAGGCAGACCTGGCTCTCAAGAGAAGACAGGCTATGTGTACACTGCCCACAAAATGAGGTGGAAACTGAGCTGCACTTCCTAACCTCCTGCCAAATGTATGACCATATTAGAGACACATATTTACCTCAGAATACACAGACCCACAAAGAATTCGAAAACAAATCCAATTTTGAGAAACTCCCATATTTATTGGGTGAAATACCACAGTGTGCTATCACAGCAGCAAGATTTGTGACCTGTTGCCACAAGAAAAGGGCAACCAGTGAAGAACAAACACCATTGTAAATGCAACCCATATTTATGTTTATTTATTTTCCCTTTTGTACTTGCACATAATATGACATTTGAAACTTCTTTATTTTTTTGTAACTTTTGTGAGTGTAATGTTTACTGTTAATTTTTATTGTTTATTTCACTTTTGTTTATTATCTACTTCACTTGCTTTGGCAATTTTAACAAATATTTCCCATGCCAATATAGCCCTTAAATTGAATTGAATTGAAAATTGAATTGAGAGAGAGAGAGGAGGAGGAGAGAGAGCGAGAGAGGAGGAGGAGAAAGAGACTGGGAGAGGGAAAGATAGAGAGAGAGTGGGTGGGTGGGTGGGTGGGAATGGGTGGGAGGTAGAACGGACAGCAGAGGAGAAAAAGAGATGTGAGGAGTTAACTATCCAAGAGAAAGAGCAGTATCATTAATCACATTCACACTGTCACCGAGATAGATAAATAGTGAGGAGGTGGTGGTTAAGGTAAACACTCACAGTGAGTGGGAGAGCTACAGGATATCTATATTGTGCTTTCTACTGTAAACACCATCTATGTAAACACCTATTATCTGAATGACACCCATCTGTATGTGGGTGAGTGTTACACACACACACACACGTCTGACATTCTGCTCCATTAGACCCAGAAAACACTATCACAGTGCTTCTATTCTGAGATCATTTCTGTGTTAAACGCCTCTCTCTCTTCTCTCCCCTCACTTTTCGCAAGGAATGCACAGTGCAGGTGGCGGTGATGCCAACAATAGGCACTGTGTGCATTCCAAATGGCACACTATTCCCTACAGTGTACTACTTTTGACCAGAGCCATATGGGCCCTAGTGAAAAGTAATTCACTACATAGTGAATAGGATGCCATTTGGGACGCACACGCTGTGTCTGCCGCTTCCTGATTCCATTTCCACGCTGTAATGGATGCGACAGCTTGAGAAAATGTAAGATGTTAGCTGCAGCTCAGAGGGCAAACACATCAAGCTGAATCACTGTGTGTAAAGATGCCTTCATACACTTAAGTGATAAATAATTTCCCTGCTGCCTGTCAGTGAGGTGGCGTCAGCGAGACCGATGATGAGATTCATATTGATGGGTTTTATCTCATCAAGGTGAAGAAAGCTCTTACTGGGAACAGGAGGAGGGGCAGTGAGTGAAGATTAAGGTTACTACAAGCTCCATTCCGCTGATCTGCGTGGGTGCATGTAGGTGGAGTGGGATTTTTGGTAACATGATATCCTCGCCAGTCCCACTCCCATTCACAAGGAGGCGATAGCATAGCAAAGTATTTTCTTTTTGTCTTTTCATTTTGTGAAAACAAGGAAAAGTCACCTTCCCTTGCTAGTAGTAGCTAGCTGGCAGCCTGGCTAGCTGGCTTTAGCCTGGCTAAAAACATAGCAAGCTAGCTTGCCTTTTTAGCTTCCCACATCTCAATGTCAAATAATCAGATTTATAATTTAAAAAATATGTCTGGCAAATATTCTTATACATGCTGGTGTAACCTAAAACATTATCCCAGTTTGATATGCTGATTGTGTATTCATTCCCATATCAGCTAAAAATAGAACATGTTTTTGTCATGGAGAAAAAGCCTATGGCTAGCTAGTTTGCTACAGCAGGTTCTAACATTTCATAAAACCCTGCAATGACTAGTTATTGCTTCTAAACAAAATACCTTTTTGGTCAGATTCTTGGGTTTTCTTGTTGTTTTCTAATTTGTTGTGTCTCTAGTCTTGTTGTCTTCCCTTGCTAGCAAGTTGGCTAAACACTGCAAGCTAGCTATCCTTTTAGTTTCCCACATCTCCATGTGAAATAATCAGATTTAATCACGGCTACAGAAGGGGTGATATGCCGCGTTACAATTTTCATGTGGCACGGGAGTACGTCGAATGTCAGGGCGAACTACAAGGAGCCATCCCTTTTGTGACGAAAAACGACATTGCGACATTGCGACACTGCGCCATGCTTCGTCGGCTCCGTTTGTGAATTCTGTGTAGACCCCAGAAAGGGGAAACCTGATGGACGCGGGGCTGGCCCAAGGGTGGAGCATTCTGTTACTCTCCCTCTCCGAGCCGGTTACGGTCATGGGCCTGGACGGCCGGCCGTTGGTGTCGGGCTTCATCACCCGGTGCATTGTCCCTGTGCATGTCCGGGTGGCGGGGAGGCTATGGGAGGATATCCAGTTTTTCATTGTGGACTCTCCGGAGTGTCCCCTCATCCTCGGGCACCCCTGGCTGGTCGCCCACAAACCCCGGATAGACTGGTCCACGGGGCGGCTCATCCTGGAGGGAGGCTCTGCCCCCTCTCCTGTTCCGGTCTCCACCGACCATTCATCAGCCCAAACCACCGTCCCAGATCACTTACCAGTCCTCACCTCTTCCCCAGGTCCGGCACTCCGAACTGCCTACCGCTCTAGCGGCGGTTGCCACCGGGAGGACGGTGGCTACAGACTCTGTCACCGGCCCAGACCTGGCAGGCATTCCCCGGGAGTATTGGGATCTGGGGGAGGTGTTTAGTAAGAGGCGTGCCAAGGGCCTACCTACTCACACACCATAAGACTGAGCTATCGATCTCCTGCCGGGCACCATGCCCACACGAGGGCGATTGTTTTCCTTGTCCCGGCCAGAGAAGCTGGCCATGAGGGAGTATATCGATGAGGCACTTGTCGAGGGTCACATCCATCCTGCTACCTCACCCGCGGGCGCGGGCTTCTTCTTCGTGGAAAAAAAGGATGGTGGGCAGCGGCCGTACATTGATTACCGGGCGCTCAGTGACATCACGGTTAAGAACCGCTACCCAATCCCCTTGATGACGACGGCATTCGAGTCGTTGCAGGTAGCCCGGGTCTTCACCAAGCTGGACTTACGCAATGCCTACAACCTGGTGAGGATTCAGGAGGGGGACGAGTGAAAGACGACTTTTAACATACCCAGTGGGCATTACGAGTACCAAGTCATGCCGTTCGGTCTAGCCAACGCGCCTGCAGTGTTCCAGGCGTTGGTCGATGACGTGCTCCGGGACCTCCTCGACTACAGCGTCTTCGTGTATTTGGATGACATCCTAATATTCTCAAAGGACATGAGTGAACACCAGCAGCACGTTCGGCAGGTTCTCCAACGCCTTCTCCGTCACCAGCTCTACGTCAAGGCGGAGAAGTGCGTGTTCCACACAGAGACAGTCTCCTTCCTGGGGTTCATCGTCACCCAGGGGGAGCTACGGATGGACCCAGCCAAGGTCAGCGCGGTACTGGATCCCTTAAGCAACTACAGCGGGTTTTGGGGTTTGCTAATTTTTATAGCCGATCCCCTGACAGCCCACACCAGACCGAGGGTGCGCTCCTTCGCCTGGACCCCGGAAGCGGGGAACGCATTTGATGCGCTTAAGCGGCGCTTTACATCGGCCCCGGTCCTCGGGCATCCTGATCCGTCCCTGCCGTTCATTGTGGAGGTGGATGCTTCAGATGTTGTGGTGGGAGCAATCATGTCCCAGCGGTTCCTCACGGATGGTAAGACTCACCCCTGAGCGTTTTTCTCCCGTCGGCTGTCCCCGGTGGAGAGGAATTACGACTTGGGAAACCGTGAGTTGCTAGCGATCAAGCTCGCCCTGGGGGAGTGGAGGCATTGGCTAGAGGGGGCCGCCCATCCATTCGTTGTGTGGACGGACCATAAGAACTTTTCCTACATTCAGAGGGCCAAGAGGCTCAACTCGCACCAGGCCAGGTAGTTCTGTCCTTGAGCTGTTCTTGTCTATTAATGTTCTGTATTATGTAATGTTTCATGTTTTGTGTGGACCCCATGAAGAGTAGCTGCTGCAAATACCAAATGGTCTCACAGCTCAAGCTTTCACCATGACCTGTTATGGCCTGAAAGCGTCTGCTTGCTCCTTTCTGTATTAACACACACACACACACAGTGTTCACCATGACCTGTGTATCAGCACAATCAGATATATAAGGCCTTGCTGGATACGGCCGAGAGCATACTACAACAGCACATAGACACACGCACAGGTACACACAGGCGCACACACAGGCACACTACGCATGCATGCACGCACTCACAGAATTATTGTCTGTCTCTAAACCCACTGGCGTAAAGACAATAAACCCACTGGCATAAAGACACTGCATCATCAGACAGAAGGGCTATCCAATAATGCTTGTGAGGAAAATAATGGCTATGACAAAACTCTATAGAGTTTAATTGATAAAAAAAACACTTACCCTGACGTATTCAATAATATTGACTTTACCATTTGTTGGCTAGTTTGGGGTTGATGTCTAATCAAGTGTAGTGATTATTAACCCAGCAACCTAAAATGACAGTATCTCACTGCCTCTATTGATCAGTTAAATGGATCTTAAAGGTGCGTATGGGTGAACCAGTGTGTGTGAGAAAGAGAGAGATAAAGAGAGAGAGCGAGAGAGAGAGAGAGAGAGAGAGAGAGAGAGAGAGAGAGAGAGAGAGAGAGAGAGAGAGAGAGAGAGAGAGAGAGAGAGAGAAACGGGTCAAACAGACACAGATGTATGGCTCATACAAGGTTATTCTTCCACAGCTGCACAGACTCCCACAGATCGTGAGAGTCCACTTTACAAGATATATGCAATATACCCATATACCAGCTCCAGGCTTTATAACTGACATAGAGAAGACATCTCTGGGAGTTAAATGTGAACTTTATTGCGTATGATCTCTCTTTATTGAGTTAAAGTCTAGACTGGTGAAAGGCGCTGGTCAGCAGAAGTAGGCCCAGAAGTGAGTGATTATATACCTTACATCTCCACAGGGTTTTTGGGCAGCTGCCCACGCATCTGATGATCTGTGTTTAAAGAACATCACAGAGCATTATTTAAGTAGAGAGAGAGAGAGAGAGAGAGAGAGAGAGAGTCTGACTGTATTGAGAGTAAGTGGCTATTGTGTGTGTGTCCAATCCATCCATGCAACAAAGGAGTGGTTTGATAGATAATTACATATGATGACAGATGTCAGTGGAACTACATAAAGTTTCTCAAGTAAATCTAAAACTCGAAGCTTGAAGTCAGTTTGATGGATTGGAGTGTACTGCATATGTGATATTACTCATCAATTTTAGGGTGAACGTGATTTGAAATGGTGAAGAGGAGCAAAGAGCACTTAACTAGTGGGACTAATGCAGGTACATGCAGGAGACTTCCAGAAATCTTAAGTGTCTAGTTCCCTTAAAGACAGAGGAAGGAGAAATGAATGGAGAGGTGAAGCCAAAGAGAGTCAGAGAGAGATAGAGCGAGATAGTGGAAGACCACAACCCACATCAGCTCAAACCCACCTCAGAGTAGCATTTGAACAAGAGGCCCTGAGGGTATGAGTCGAACGACGAGGAGCATCCATTAGTGGGAACATGTAAAGAGCACCCCAGTGCAGTGTGGGTGAGGGTAAGGAGGCACCTCACACAGGTTGCATCACAAATGGCACCCTCTTCCCTTCATAGCACACTAGTATTGGACTATTTACGAATTGGGTGCCATTTGGGACGCAACCACACTGTAACAATGTCACAGACTGACCTAACTCTCTTTATTCCAGTATACAGGAGTGGAGGGGAGTTCTGAGCTCTGTTCACTAATGTTCACTTGGACAAATGTTCATGTGCAGGCAGCACGTAATGGCTGAGTGCTGAGAGCAGGGAGGATATGGATGAGGGTTTAACAGCGCAGGCCTGGCCCGGACCCCATTAGAAAGCATTCAGTGTCAGTGCTAAAGCGCTAATTACAGTACAGTGAGCATATTACTGTACCAAGCCTATATTTGTGGGGCTAATGCTACGCTAGGCTATGCTAGGCTAGATACTATGAGCACACAGCTAGGATTGATGCTAATGGTAACAGTGCTAAGTGAAAATGTATCAGTGCTGACCTCGACAGACAGGACTGACTGCAGCTCATTCCCCAGCCCAGATAAGTGCCAGTGCCTAGGGCCATCTGTCAGGTTCCTCTCATCAGAGCAGTTAGCCATTTAGCGCACTAACCCCTCCGGCCCTAGGCGGAATTAGTCCAGATCTCATATATAAACTGGAGCTCTAATCATCAGACATCCTGAGACTGGGGCTTAGAGTGAAAGCAATATGGTTTTGCATCTTTTTTTCAGTGCTACTGACTGAGACCACACTCAAAATTTTACACAAGCAGTGAAACAGATCAAACCATTTTTATTAGACAGATAATTATGAGAGATAGCAGAGCACCATCATAAAACCCTACTGCCCCCAGGCACCCTTCTCCGACACACACACACACACACACACCACAGTGCTTACAGGACCACACCCATTGCCTAGCGTACACACACACACAAAAACACAGACACACACACACACACACTTTACTAACCCACCACAACACCCTAGCGAGATCCCTGGAGTGATTGGAGGAGACAAATAGTAATCAAGATGAGACAGAGGAGTAATCAGTGAGACAGATGACGGATAGAGGAAGAAAGTGGGCATGAGAATAGGTGGGAAAGAAAAAAAAGAGATGGAGGTAAATGCAGAGAGAGAGAGAGAGAGAGAGAGAGAGAGAGAGAGAGAGAGAGAGAGAGAGAGAGAGAGAGAGAGAGAGAGAGAGAGAGAGAGAGAGAGAGAGAGAGAGAGAGAGAGGGATGGCACAAGAGAGAAGGGGAAGCAAGGAATGCAAAGAGACAGAGGTAGACTTAAACTTGTGAGAGAGAAAGAGAGAGTGGTGGAAGAAGATATATAAAGGACGACGGAGTGGGGAGGGGGTGCAGAAGTACTGGGTAAAGTGAAAAAGAGAGAGATTAAGAACGGAGGATAGGTAGCATGAGCGATGTAGAGAGAGAGAGAAGGAAGGAGAGAGAGAGGAAGGAGAGAGAGAGAGAGAGATGAAGAATGCAAAAACCTAAGAAAGAAATTGAGGAACCTATCCAACCAAAAACAAAGAGACCCAGAAAAACTGAGCCTACACCTCACTATGGTGAAACACTAAAACAGTACAGAAATACACTAAGTAAAAAGAAAGAACAGCACATCAGAAATCAGCTCAACATAACTGAAAAATCCATAGAATCTAACCACTTCTGGGAAAATTGGAACACACTTAACAAACAACATAAGAGCTATCTATCCAAAATGGAGTGTGGATAAACCCCTTCTCCAATCTTTTTGGCCCTATAACAAAGAACAAAGAACAAACAGCAAAAACATATACATGATCAATAAAACATCTTAGAGTCAGTTATTAAAGATTCCTAGAACCCACACTGTGTTAAGCTATGGTTAAACCCAGCACTCAGATAAACAAAACACGACTAAGGGAGTGGAAGAAACAACAATTATTTTAATAAAAGTTCAATTTGTCTTAGTCCAAAAACAACTGAAGAAAAGGAACAGAGTGGGCTAGTCGGCTCCAGAGGAAGGAGAGGCTGAGGCAGGCAGGCAGGCTGGGAGGTATGTCTGAACTGAAGACAAAACAAACGACAGGTTAAGGAGAGTAAAGAGCCAGGCTGAAGACAAAGACAATTTACTCTACTGGTGAGCCAAGTTACCGCTCTAGTAAGAACAACGATCTGGCGCCGGTGGAGAGCCATGCCCAGGAATTAGTAGTGCAGGTTGATGAGAGAATAGGATGCAGCTGCGTAGGCAGGAATCACTGGAAACAACCCGCAGCTGCACAGGAGAGGCAGATCCTGAGCACGCCCCCCGATCCACTCCAGACACACCCACATAATGGGGACAAACACACATACAGATACAACAGAAAAGAGGGGACAAAACAAGGAGGAAGGGAAACAGAAAAGGGAGAGACAAGCTGCCCACATAACAGTACCCCCCCCCTCAATGGTCGCCACCTGGCGACCCACCAGGCCTGTCAGGGTTGTCGTGATGGAAGTCCGTGATCAGCTGAGGATCCAACACAAAACGCTTAGGGACCCAAGACCTCTCCTCTGGTCCATAACCTTCCCAATCGACTAGGTATTGGAGACCCCTACCCCGCCTCCGAGAGTCCAGGAGCCTACTGACGGTGTAGGCCGGATGGTCGTCAATGAGGCGAACAGGTGGAGGTGGATCTGCCGGCGGACACAAAAGGCTGGAGGACACAGGTTTCAGTTGGGAGACGTGGAAAGTAGGGTGAATCTTCATGGCTGAAGGCAACTTCAAACGAACCGCAGCGGGGTTAACGATGGACTCCACCACAAACGGACCCAGGTACCGAGGAGACAGCTTGCGTGATTTGGTACGAAGAGGTACGTTCTTAGATGACAGCCAAACTTCTTGACCAGGATGAAACACAGGTGCGGGAGTCCTGCTCCTATCCGCTGTCGTCTTGTTCCTGTCGGTGGTCCGAGCAACGCTTCCCGAGCGTCGCTCCACACTCTCTGGCAGCGGCGGAGGTTCTCCTGAACCGAAGGAACAGCCAATTCCTTCTCCTGAGCAGGAAACAGAGGGGGTTGATAACCCATGGTTACTTCAAAGGTTGAAAGGCCGGTGGCAGAGGTGGTGAGGAGTTGTGGGCGTACTCTATCCAAGGCAGATGTTTGGCCCAGGATGATGGATGTTGAGCAGCCACACAACGAAGGGGTTGCTTCGAGGTTTTGATTGGCTCTTTCTGTTTGACCGTTGGTCTGGGGATGAAACCCTGAGGACAGACTAACGGAAGCACCCAAAGCAGAACAGAAAACCTTCCAAACACGGGAAGTAAACTGTGGGCCTCTATCAGATACGATGTCCACAGGTATTCCATGGGGACGGAATACATGTTGGACTAGGAGGTCCGCTGTCTCACTGGCAGACGGTAATTTTGGTAATGCTATATAGTGAACAGATTTAGAGAATCTGTCCACAATGGTAAGTATAGTATCATTACCTTCAGACTTGGGTAGGCCGGTGACAAAATCCATGGCTATGTGGGACCAGGGACGGCTGGGAACTGGGAGGGGTAGCAGCAGCCCCGAAGGGGACTGATGGGAGGCTTTTTCCCGAGCACTGGTTGAACAGGCTGCCACAAAAGCCCGAACGTCAGTTTCCATTGAAGGCCACCAAAAATGTCTCCTAAGCAGCGTCAACGTGCGTCTCATCCCAGGGTGACCAGCAAAACGGGAGGTGTGAATCCACTGCAACACCTGAGACCGGACCGTCTCGGGAACAAAGAGTAGGTTGGGAGGTCCATCACCCGGTCCCGGGTCCGTGGCAAGTGCAGTCTTCACAAGAGACTCGATCTCCCACTGTACTGCCGCCACGACGCATGAGGAAGGTAGGACTGCCTCAGGCTCGCTGGTCTCCGAAGGGTCAGCAAACTGGCGGGACAAAGCATCTGGTTTAACATTTCTTGACCCCGGTCTGTATGTAAGAATAAAGTTAAACCTACTAAAAACAGGGCCCATCTGGCTTGGCGTGAGTTGAGTCTCTTAGTGGCTTGGATGTAAGCCAAGTTTTTGTGGTCTGTCCAGACCACAAACGGCAGTTCAGCTCCATCCAGCCAGTGCCGCCATTCTTCCAGTGCTAGCTTAACCGCCAGCAGTTCCCGGTTTCCAACGTCGTAATTCCGTTCTGTGGGTGACAATTTCTTGGAGAAAAAAGCACAGGGGTGAAGCTTTTGGTCAGTGGGGGAGCGCTGGGAGACGACTGCTCCCACACCTGAGTCAGACGCGTCCACCTCCACAATAAACTGCAGAGAGGTATTGGGGTGTATCAACACGGGGGAGGTGGAAAACAGTTCCTTCAAAACCCCTACCGCCTGCTCCGCCTCAGGGGACCACAGAAAAGGGACTTTTGGGGATGTGAGTCTAGTAAGGGGTGCCACCACTTTACTAAAACCCTTAATGAATCTACGGTAGAAGTTAGCAAAGCCCAAACATCGTTGAAGTTGCTTACGGGTGGTGGGTGTGGGCCATTCCGTCACTGCCCGGATCTTCTCGGGGTCCGCCTTCACCTGCCCGCTCTCAATGATGAAACCAAGGAACGATGTAGACTGTTTGTGGAACTCACACTTTTCTGCTTTGACGTACAGCTTATTCTCCAAGAGCCGTTGAAGGACTTGACGGACGTGTGACTCATGCTCCTCGGGTGACTTGGAAAAAACAAGAATATTATCCAGGTATACAAAGACAAAATGGTTCAAAAAGTCCCTAAGAACATCGTTCACCATGGCTTGGAATACAGCAGGGGCGTTTGAGAGCCCAAAGGGCATGACCAAATACTAAAAATGCCCCAGTGGAGTGTTGAAAGCGGTTTTCCACTCATCTCCCTTTCGGATTCTGACAAGGTGATAAGCGTTCCTGAGGTCGAGCTTGGAGAAAACTGTGGCGCCATGCAGAGGTTCAAAAGCTGAGTTGATGAGTGGAAGGGGATACTTGTTTTTAACAGTTATGTTGTTTAAACCCCTGAAATCGATACAGGGGCGTAACGACTTGTCTTTCTTTTCAACGAAAAAGAAACCTGCACCCAAAGGAGACGACGAGGGACGGATTATGCCCGAGGCCAGAGAATCACCAATATACTGCTCCATTGCCTCTCTTTCCGGTCGGGACAGATTGTATAAGCGACTAGAGGGCAAGGGAGCACCAGGAAGCAGTTCAATAGGGCAATCATAAGGCCTATGTGGTGGTAGAGACAGAGCCTTGTCCTTACTGAAAACCTCCGCTAAGTCATGGTATTCTTTGGGGACAGATGACAGATCGAGAGGAGCTGAGGGATGAGTTGGGTTACACTTAGTGGGGGGAACCGCTGACCTAAGGCACTCTGAATGGCAGTTAGTGCTCCAACTGAGAATGGTGTGACGTGTCCAATCGATTTGTGGGTTGTGAAGAGCCAACCAGGGGAAGCCAAGGATTAGGGAGGTAGCTGAGCCAGACATAACTCTTAACTGAATGCTTTCACAATGATTGCCAGAAATCACTAAGGAAACGGGGGTGGTTTGATGAGTTATCTCCGCGAGGAGGCGCCCATCAAGGGCTGTGACCCGAATGGGGGTAGGTAGTGGCTCTATGGGGATACGAGCTTGTGTAACGAACTGGTGGCTAATAAAGTTGTCTTCTGCACCTGAGTCTATGAGAGCTGAGAGTGGCAGGGAATGACTCTGGAAACGTAAGGTTACAGGTACTTGTAATCGGGGAATGATGGGTTCAGGATCTAACTCTGGGCTCGCAAGTAGACCCACCGTTACGAGCGAGCCTTGTCTTTTGGTCGCTTAGGGCATGTAGCCAGAATGTGTGTGGCGTCTCCACAGTACAGGCACTCACCCGCCTGGAGGCACCGTTGCCGCTCTGCTGGAGGTAGTCGAGCTCGACCCACTTGCATTGGTTCCTCCTCTGTGCTCGGGATGGGATCAGGAACAAGAAGCTGCCGGCTCCGGGGAGGCGAGACTCGAGTGGTTGAAGGCTGGGGAACTCGTCCTCCCTAGATGTGGCCGACCGCCTCTCTCCCGACGCCTCTCCCGCAACCGGTTGTCTAGCTTAATGGACAGGGAAACGAGAGAATGTAAATCATGTGGCTCGTCACGAGCAGCCAGTTCATCCTTAATGGCTTCATTCAAACCGTTTAGAAATGCTCCTTGAAGTGCCACATTGTTCCACTTGGAGTCTGCTGCCAAAGTCCAGAACTCAATAGAGTACTCAGCCACACTGTTAGAACCCTGCCTCAAATTAAAAAGTATCTTGGAGGAATTACCCACATGGTCAGGATGGTCAAAAACAGTCTTCAATTTAGCAGAAAAATCAGCAAAAGTCAATCCAGTCAAAGTTTGATTTGAGCATACAGCCTCAGCCCAAACCAGAGCTCTCCCTCTTAACAGCCCCAGAACATAATGTACCTTAGAGGAATCAGTAGAAAACGACAGTGGTCTCTGCCGAAAAATCAAGTCACACTGAAGCAAAAATCCCGGCACTTGTCCAATTCTCCATTGAACGGTTCAGGCGACGTGACAGGGGGTTCCCCGATGGAACGAAGCCTGCATAATGTCAGAGGAAACAACTTGGGGTGCATCAAACTGGGGTCAGAGAGATGGAGAACTAATAACAGACAATTTAGAGACTTGTGTAGTTAACTGAGTCACCTGGTTCAGCAGTTGATGATTATCTTCCAAAAGAGTCCGAATCAATTGGTCATGCTGTCCTAGCAACGTTCCTTGAGCCTGGATAGCTTGTTGGAAGCTGTCTTCGTTTGCCCCGTGCTGTTTCTCTGTTGGGTCCATGGCCAGATCGTTCTGTTAAGCTATGGTTAAACCCAGCACTCAGAGAAACAAAACACGACTAAGGGAGTGGAAGAAACAAAAATTATTTTAATAAAAGTTCAATTTGTCTTAGTCCAAAAACAACTGAAGAAAAGGAACAGAGTGGGCTAGTCGGCTCCGGAGGAAGGAGAGGCTGAGGCAGGCAGGCAGGCTGGGAGGTATGTCTGAACTGAAGACAAAACAAACGACAGGTTAAGGAGAGTAAAGAGCCAGGCTGAAGACAAAGACAATTTACTCTACTGGTGAGCCAAGTTACTGCTCTAGTAAGAACAACGATCTGGCACCGGTGGAGAGCCATGCCCAGGAATTAGTAGTGCAGGTTGATGAGAGAATAGGATGCAGCTGCGTAGGCAGGAATCACTGGAAACAACCCGCAGCTGCACAGGAGAGGCAGATCCTGAGCACGCCCCCCGATCCACTCCAGACACACCCACATAATGGGGACAAACACACATACAGATACAACAGAAAAGAGGGGACAAAACAAGGAGGAAGGGAAACAGAAAAGGGAGAGACAAGCTGCCCACATAACACACTGGGTGAAAAGGGTCTATATCAGGGGACACATTTTGAGATTTTTGGTTCCAACCGCCGTGTCTTTGTGAGACGCAGTGTGGTGAACGGATGATCTCCGCATGTGCAGTTCCCACCGTAAAGCATGGAGGAGGAGGTGTTATGGTGTGAGGGTAATTTGCTGGTGATGCTGTCTGTGATTTATTTAGAATTCAAGGCACACTTAACCAGCATGGCTACCACAGCATTCTGCAGCAATACGCCATCCCATCTAGTTTGGGCTTAGTGGGACTATCATTTGTTTTTCAACAGGGCAATGACCCAACACACCTCCAGGCTGTGTAAGGGCTATTTTACCAAGAAGGAGAGTGATGGAGTGCTGCATCAGATGACCTGGCCTCCACAATCCCCCGACCTCAACCCAATTGAGATGGTTTGGGATGAGTCGGACGGCAGAGTGAAGGGAAAGCAGCCAACAAGTGCTCGGAATATGGGGAAAGCATTCCAGGTGAAGCTGGTTGAGAGAATTCCAAGAGTGTGCAAAGCTGTTATCAAGGTAAAGGGTGGCTATTTGAAGAATCTCAAATATAAAAAGTATTTAGATTTGTTTAACACTTTTTTGGTTACTACATGATTCCATATGTGTTATTTCATAGTTTTGATGTCTTCACTATTATTCTACAATGTAGAAAATAGTTAAAAAATAAATTTAAAAAACTTGAATGAGTAGGTGTATCCAAACTTTTGACTGGTACTGTATATGACATTGGGATTTCTACGAATATCACACATGGACATACTTATGTCAGGATATGGACTCATTCAATATCCTGTGATATGTGACATCCTGTTTTCTCTCTTCATGTTGACAAATACTGACTGTATACATCGCATATCTGTGTTTTCTCAGCACATTCAACATTTTAAGCTATATTGATTCCAGATATGCTTCTCTTGGCTGAAGTCCATATCCAAATCTTGATATGCTGAAAATAAGGACTATTTCTGATCCATTTTTGAGTTTTCAGCACTGCTCAATAATTTGACAAATATGAAATCCATATTTTTCTTTCATGCACAAATACTTTTTGGATATCATACATGCTATGGCCAGATATTGAATCATTAGATATCCTGAGATAGGCCTATGTGGACATGTTATTTTCTCTATATGATGACAAATACTGACAGTAGGCCTATACTGTATTTTCTCAGCACACACAATACCTATAGTCTTGACTGAGGTCCATATCATTATCTTGATATGCTTTTTGATATACATTTACATTTACATTTTAGTCATTTAGCAGACGCTCTTATCCAGAGCGACTTACAGTTAGCACATACATTATTTTTATCGAACCCACAACCCTGGCGTTGCAAACGCCATGCTCTACCAACTGAGCTACATCCCCTGCCGGCCATTCCCTCCCCTACCCTGGACGACGCTGGGCCAATTGTGCGCCACCCCATGGGTCTCCATATGCTGAAAATGAGGACGATTTCTGATGCATTTCTGAGTTTTGAGGACATGCTCAATATTTCAACAAATATTAAATCTATATCATTCTTTCAGACAATAGCTATAATTGTTGTATTCCCTCTACATAAAGGTGAGCGCAAATCGCAAGCTAAAAGTACTGTAACTGGTAGCCTAGCAACAAGAATCACATATTTTCTGCTGTGGAGTTCCAACTGTCATTTTTAATTTGGGCACAACAAGTGAGTGTGTAAACGTGCTCAGAAAATACCTCAAATATGTTAATTATAAAGTGAGTAGCTAATTTGAGATGTTTTATTTATCTTAGTAACTAGAATCAAGAACATTAGCTAATTTGGCCAGCAGCCAGTAGGGTAGGCTAGATACAGTGCCTTGCAAAAGTCTTCATCCCCCTTGGCGTTTTTCCTATTTTGTTGCATTACAACCTGTAATTTAAATGGATTTTTATTTGGATTTCATGTAATGGACATACACAAAATAGTCAAAATTGGTGAAGTGAAATAAAAAAAAAAACTTATTTCCAAAAATTATAAAAAATTAATAACGAAAAAGTGGTGCGTATATATGTATTCACCCCCTTTGCTATGAAGCCCCTAAATAAGATCTGGTGCAACCAATTACTACCTTCAGAAGTCACATAATTAGTTAAATAAAGTCCACCTGTGCGCAATCTGTGTCACATGATCTGTCACATGATCTCAGTATATATACACCTGTTCTGAAAGGCCCCAGAGTCTGCAACACCACTAAGCAAGGGGCACCACCAAGCAAGCGGCACCATGAAGACCAAGGAGTTCTCCAAACAGGTCAGGGACAAAGTTGTGAAGTACAGATCAGAGTTGAGTTATACAAAAATATCCGAAACTTTGAACATCCCACGGAGTACCATTAAATCCATGATTAGGAAATGGAAAGAATATGGCACCACAACAAACCTGCCAAGAGAGGGCCGCCCACCAAAACTCACAGACCAGGCAAGTAGGGCAATAATCAGAGAGGCAACAACGAGACCAAAGATAACCCTGAAGGAGCTGCAAAGCTCCACAGCGGAGATTGGAGTATCTGTCCATAGGACCACTTTAAGCCGTACACTCAGCAGAGCTGGGCTTTCCGGAAGAGTGTCCAGAAAAAAGCCATTGCTTAAAGAAAAAAATAAGCAAACACGTTTGGTGTTCGCCAACAGGCATGTGGGAGACTCCCCAAACATATGGAAGAAGGTACTCTGGTCAGATGAGACTAAAATTGAGCTTTTTGGCCATCAAGGAAAACACTATGTCTGGCGCAAACCAACATCTCTCATCACCCCAAGAACACCATCCCCACAGTGAAGCATGGTGGTGGCAGCATCATGCTGTGGGGACTGGGAAACTGGTCAGAATTGAAGGAATGATGGACGGCGCTAAATACAGGGAAATTCTTGAGGGAAACCTGTTTCAGTCTTCCAGAGATTTGAGACTGGGACGGAGGTTCACCTTCCAGCAGGACCCTAAGCATACTGCTAAAGCAACACTTGAGTGGTTTAAGGGGAAATATTTAAAGTCTTGGAATGGCCTAGTCAAAGCCCAGACCTCAATCCAATTGAGAATCTGTGGTATGACTTAAAGATTGCTGTACACCAGCGGAACCCATCCAACTTGAATTAGCTGGAGCAGTTTTGTATGGTTAGGGTTAAGTTCAGGCATTAACTCCAGATTCTTAAGATTAGGCATTAACTCCAAAAGGTTAAGGTAAGGGTTAAGGTTTGGGTTAGGCTTAAAATAAAAATATCAAAAACAACCTTTCTATCGCTGGATCAGAACTTGCAAACTTTAGAATCAGAGGCAGATGCTTACGCCCATCCGCCATCCCCATCTACAACGCCCTAGCAATGCCGAACCTACTTGACGGTAACAGCGCTCACTGCTGCTCCTAGTGGCCGGTTTCCGCGTCATCTCCCGATGTCCTCAGACTAATACTGACTTGTATCACGGGTGACCTGGCTGTTCCATTAGCCAGCTTTTGGATGAATTAAAACAACCTTTGGACAATAAAAAAATAAAAAAAATCCCATTGTAAAATAATGCTTTTTATTCATTGATGGAAATACCAGTCGGAAATACATTTGACCATCATGCTTATTGGTTAATTTGCATAACTTAGCGGAATGAAATTGGCCTGTGTGTATTTTCATTAGTCGTCATGCATCTTATTTATTCAAAACAACTATTACACGCGCACAGCATACAGAGCCTATTTTGAGCGGGATTTCCCCTGCATCTCCTCAGCTGGTTACTGCTGGAGAAAACCATGTGCTTTTATAAGCCCATTCAACTACTTTTTTTAATAATATGACATTTGTCATTTTTTGTCATTTTTTTACTTTTACTCCATATCCAAATTTATACGAACAACAACTTACAGATGTACACACACAATGACTGCATCTCATCTGCCCAGACCCGCATTATCACACCCCCATCCCTAGTGCCTGCATTATAGTTTATTTTTTATTTTTTAGGGGGTAGATCAGCTTTAATATTGCAGATAGATTGTAACTTCCATCAATCTAATTGTCTGCATCACTTCCAATCCCCCATATGTTTTTTTCTCTCGCAAATATATATATATATATATATATATATATATATATATATATATACAGTCGTGGTCAAAAGTTTTGACAATGACACAAGTATTGGTCTTCACAAAGTTTGCTGCTTCAGTGTTTTTAGATATTTTTGTCAGATGTTACTATGGTATACTGAAGTATAATTACAAGCATTCCATAAGTGTCGAAGGCTTTTATTGACAATTACATTAAGTTTATGCAAAGAGTCAATATTTTAGTGTTGACCCTTCTTTTTCAAGACCTCTGCAATCCACCCTGGCATGCTGTCAATTAACTTCTGGGCCACATCCTGACTGATGGCAGCCCATTCTCACATAATCAATGCAAGTTTGTCCGAATTTGTGGGTTTTTGTTTGTCCACCCGCCTCTTGAGGATTGACCACAAGTTCTCAATGGGATTAAGGTCTGGGGAGTTTCCTGGCCATGGACCCAAAATGTCTATGTTTTGTTCCCCGATCCACTTAGTTATCACTTTTGCCTTATGGCAAGGTATTCCATCATGCTGGAAAAGGCATTATTCGTCACCAAACTGTTCTTGGATGGTTGGGAGAAGTTGCTCTCGGAGGATGTGTTGGTACCATTCTTTATTCATGGCTGTGTTCTTAGGCAAAATTGTGAGTGAGCCCACTCCCTTGGCTGAGAAGCAACCCCACACATGAATGGTCTCAGGATGCTTTACTGTTGGCATGACACAGGACTAATGGTAGCGCTCACCTTGTCTTCTCCGGACAAGATGTTTTCCGGATGCCCAAACAATCGGAAAGGGGATTCATCGGAGAAAATGACTTTACCCCAGTCCTCAGCAGTCCAATCCCTGTACCTTTTGCAGAATATCAGCGTGTCCCTGATGTTTTTCCTGGAGAGAAGTGGCTTCCCCGCTGCCCTTCTTGACACCAGGCCATCCTCCAAAATACTTTGCCTGACTGTGCGTGCAGATGCACTCACACCTGCCTGCTGCCATTCCTGAGCAAGCTCATCACTGATGGTACCCCGATCCCGCAGCTGAATCAACTTTTGGAAACGGTCCTGGCGCTTGCTGGACTTTCTTGGGCGCCCTGAAGCCTTCTTCACAACAATTTAACCTCTCTCCTTGATGTTCTTGATGATCTAATAAATGGTTGATTTAGGTGCAATCTTACTAGCAGCAATATCCTTGCCTGTGAAGCCCTTTTTGTGCAAAGCAATGATGACGGCACGTGTTTCCTTGCAGGTAACCATGGTTAACAGAGGAAGAACAATGATTTCAAGCACCACCCTCCTTTTAAAGCTTCCAGTCTGTTATTCTAACTCAATCAGCATGACAGAGTGATCTCCAGCCTTGTCCTCGTCAACAGTCTCACCTGTGTTAACGAGAGAATCACTGACATGATGTCAGCTGGTCCTTTTGTGGGAGGGCTGAAATGGAGTGGAAATGTTTTTTGGGGATTAAGTTCATTTTCATGGCAAAGAGGGACTTTGCAATTAATTCATCTGATCACTCTTCATAACATGCTGGAGTATATGCAAATTGGCATCATAAAAACTGAGGCAGCAGATTGTGGAGTGGTTGAAAAACGAGATTTAATGACTCCAACCTAAGTGTATGTAAACTTCTGACTACATCTGTTCATACATATATATATACATACATACATACATACAGTGGGGAAAAAAAGTATTTAGTCAGCCACCAATTGTGCAAGTTCTCCCACTTAAAAAGATGAGAGAGGCCTGTAAAAAATTTTTTTACGGATTCCTTTGACCTCATGGCTTGGTTTTTGCTCTGACATGCACTGTCAACTGTGGGACCTTATATAGACAGGTGTGTGCCTTTCCAAATCATGTCCAGTCAAATTAATTTACCACAGGTGGACTCCAATAAAGTTGTAGAAAGATCTCAAGGAAACAGGATGCACCTGAGCTGAACTTCGAGTCTCATGGCAAAGCGTCTGAATACTTATGTACAGTGGGGGAAAAAAGTATTTAGTCAGCCACCAATTGTGCAAGTTCTCCCACTTAAAAAGATGAGAGAGGCCTGTAATTTTCATCATAGGTACACGTCAACTATGACAGACAAATTGAGAAAACAAATCCGGAAAATCACATTGTAGGATTTTTTATGAATTTATTTGCAAATTATGGTGGAAAAGAAGTATTTGGTCACCTACAAACAAGCAAGATTTCTGGCTCTCACAGACCTGTAACTTCTTCTTTAAGAGGCTCCTCTGTCCTCCACTCGTTACCTGTATTAATGGCACCTGTTTGAACTTGTTATCAGTATAAAAGACACCTGTCCACAACCTCAAACAGTCACACTCCAAACTCCACTATGGCCAAGACCAAAGAGCTGTCAAAGGACACCAGAAATTGTAGACCTGCACCAGGCTGGGAAGACTGAATCTGCAATAGATAAGCAGCTTGGTTTGAAGAAATCAACTGTGGGAGCAATTATTAGGAAATGGAAGACATACAAGACCACTGATAATCTCCCTCGATCTGGGGCTCCACGCAAGATCTCACCCCGTGGGGTCAAAATGATAACAAGAACGGTGAGCAAAAATCCCAGAACCACACGGGGGGACCTAGTGAATGACCTGCAGAGAGCTGGGACCAAAGTAACAAAGCCTACCATCAGTAACACTACGCCGCCAGGGACTCAAATCCTGCAGTGCGAGATGTGTCCCCCTGCTTAAGCCAGTACATGTCCAGGCCCGTCTGAAGTTTGCTAGAGTGCATTTGGATGATCCAGAAGATGATTGGGAGAATGTCATATGGTCAGATGAAACCAAAATATAACTTTTTGGTAAAAACTCAACTCGTCGTGTTTGGAGGACAAAGAATGATGAGTTGCATCCAAAGAACACCATACCTACTGTGAAGCATGGGGGTGGAAACATCACGCTTTGGGGCTGTTTTTCTGCAAAGGGACCAGGACGACTGATCCGTGTAAAGGAAAGAATGAATGGGGCCATGTATCGTGAGATTTTGAGTGAAAACCTCCTTCCATCAGCAAGGGCATTGAAGATGAAATGTGGCTGGGTCTTTCAGCATGACAATGATCCCAAACACACCGCCCGGGCAACGAAGGAGTGGCTTCGTAAGAGGCATTTCAAGGTCCTGGAGTGGCCTAGCCAGTCTCCAGATCTCAACCGCATAGAAAATCTTTGGAGGGAGTTGAAAGTCCGTGTTGCCCAGCGACAGCCCCAAAACATCACTGCTCTAGAGGAGATCTGCATGGAGGAATGGACCAAAATACCAGCAACAGTGTGTGAAAACCTTGTGAAGACTTACAGAAAACGTTTGACCTGTGTCATTGCCAACAAAGGGTATATAACAAAGTATTGAGAAACTTTTGTTATTGACCAAATACTTATTTTCCACCATAATTTGCAAATAAATTCATTAAAAATCCTACAATGTGATTTTCTGGAGAAAAAAAATTCTCATTTTGTCTGTCATAGTTGACGTGTACCTATGATGAAAATTACAGGCCACTCTCATCTTTTTAAGTGGGAGAACTTGCACAATTGGTGGCTGACTAAATACTTTTTTCCCCACTGTACATACATACATACATACATACATACATACATACATACATATATATATACATACATACACATACATATACATATCCTTTTTTAAAATATATTTCCCTTTATTACTTTCCAACCCCACCACCCCTTCCCTAATTGGAGTAAACTAGTGAACAACAATGGTTAGGCCTCTACTTCCAGCTTATCCATACTATATACATTTTATGGACAGTCAATTTTACAATAATTATATTTTGATTGTTTTTACACCTGAACTTCCTCTACCCTCAACCTCTCTGATCATTTTCATGATGTCCATCCGGTTTGCTTCTATATGCCATATCTTTCTAACTGTGCTCTTTCACAAAAGCTCTCAACACAGTATGCTTTACATTATTACTTATCTTGTTGTTATTAGTTGTTGTTAGTTGTTATTAGTCCCATCCTTCAACTTCATGCAACACCACCCATCTATCGCTTAACACCATCCATATTGGATTTCTATTTACAATATATTTTTCAACTGTACTATTTCCATTGACTTCCCTATTGAAGCCACCACTATGCCATTTCTCTTCTCTTCTATTGGCTTTCATATCAACTTTATTTTGTTGTCCAGAAGCCAAAGGCACAATCCAAGTCATATTACCAATCCATCCTATTTGTTGCATCTTTAGATTCCCCCTCTTTCTAAGTTTCTAAAATAGATGTTCATCTCTGTGACATATGGAACCACTATTGGTGTGCTGTTTAGAACTGTGTTTCGCCAGGTGCGCTGTTTAGAATGGTGTTTCCCCAGGTGCGCTGCTTAGAACGGTGTTTCCCCAGGTGTGCTGTTTAGAACGGTGTTTTCCTAGGTGCGCTGTTTAGAACGGTGTTTCCCCAGGTGTGCTGTTTAGAACGGTGTTTCCCCAGGTGCATTGTTTAGAACGGTGTTTCCCCAGGTGCGCTGTTTAGAACGGTGTTTCCCCAGGTGCGCTGTTTAGAATGGTGTTTCCCCAGGTGCGCTGTTTAGAACAGTGTTTCCCCAAGTGCGCTGTTTAGAATGGTGTTTTCCTGCAAATTGCGTTTTGGCAAATGTTTGAAAATGATGTTTTATTGGCTGCTTCATTACATGAGTTGCATGTTCTGTTAAGATGCATTACCATAATCGGAAAAAAAATTCTGTCACTCTGAGCACCGTGGGTGGATGTCCTAATGGGTTATGCACCCAATGCATATGGGTCCGGTAAATTTCTCAAATGGCCGGTAAATAAAAATCTTCCCGGTCACGTTGTCCGGCGCCACATTTTCCTAACTGAAAATCTAGTGTGTGTGTTTGTGTGTGTGTGTGATGGAGTGAGTGAGTGAGTGATTGAGAGAGAGAGAGAGAGAGAGAGAGAGAGAGGGCAAGTGTGAAACAATAAGTGTGTGCATTTACTGGCTGCATCACCAACCCCGCTAGAGGCCTACAGGGCATAAGACATCTCACCAGAGTTGAGTCCAGCTCCTCATGGCACAGTGTCCCAAAACCTATAGGCAGGCACAGTGTCCTGAAACCAATGGGCAGGACTATGTGACTTAATAAATGTGGGCCTATAGGCTATTGATGGGCCTTTCTGTCTCGGACTGACTTACAGTGCATTCGGAAAGTATTCAGACCCCTTCACTTTTTCCACATGGATTAAATAGTTTTTTCCCCTCATCAATACCCCACAATGACGAAGTAAAAAGGTTTTTATAAATTCTTACAAATTAAAAAATATATACACTACCGTTCAAAAGTTTGGGGTCACTTAGAAATGTCCTTGTTTTCTAAAGAAAAGCAATTTTTTTGTCCATTAAATTAACATCAAATTGATCTGAAATACAGTGTAGACATTGTTAATGTTGTAAATGGCTATTGTAGCTGGAAACTGCTGATTTTTAATGGAATATCTACATTGGCGTACAGAGGCCCATTATCAGCAACCATCAGTCCTGTGTTCCAATGGCACGTTGTGTTTGCTAATCCAAGTTTATCATTTTAAAAGGCTAATTGATCATTAGAAAACCCTTTTGCAAATTTTGTTAGCACAGCTGAAAACTGTTGTGCTGATTAAAGAAGCAATAAAACTGTCCTTCTTGAGACTAGTTGAGTATCTGGCGCATCAGCAATTGTGGGTTCGATTACAGAATCAAAATGGCCAGAAACAAAGAACTTTCTTCTGAAACTCGTCAGTCTATTCTTGTGCTGAGAAATGGCTATTCCATGCGAGAAATTGCCAAGAAACTGAAGATCTCGTACAATGCTGTGTACTACTCCCTTCACAGAACAGCGCAAACTGGCTCTAACTAGAATAGAAAGAAGAGTGGGAGGCCCCGGTGCACAACTGAGCAAGAGGACAAATACATTAGAGTGTATAGTTTGAGAAACAGATGCCTCACAGGTCCTCAACTGGTAGCTTCATTAAACAGTACCCGCAAAACACCAGTCTCAACATCAACAGTGAAGAGGTGACTCCGGGATGCTGACCTTCCAGGCAGAGTTGCAAATAAAAAGCCATATCTCAGACTGGCCACTAAAAAGAAAAGATTAAGATGGGCAAAAGAACACAGACACTGGACAGAGGAAGATTGGAAAAAAGTGTTATGGACAGAAGAATCGAAGTTTGAGATGTTCGGATCACAAAGAAGAGCATTTGTGAGACGCAGACCAAATGAAAAGATGCTGGAGGAGTGCTTGATGTCATCTGTCAAGCATGGTTGAGGCAATGTGATGGTCTGGGGGTGCTTTGGTGGTGGTAAAGTGGGAGATTTGTACAGGGTAAAAGGGATCTTGAAGAAGGAAGGCTATCACTCCATTTTGCAACGCCATGCCATACCCTGTGGATGGCGCTTGATTGGAGCCAATTTCCTCCTACAACAGGACAATGACCCAAAGCACAGCTCCAAACTATGCAAGGACTATTTAGGGAAGAAGCAGTCAGCTGGTATTCTGTCTATAATGGAGTGGCCAGCAAGCCAATCCAACTTGTGGGAGGTGCTTCAGGAAGCATGGGGTGAAATCTCTTCAGATTACCTCAACAAATTGACAACTAGAATGCCAAAGGTCTGCAAGGCTATAATTGCTGCAAATCTGCATGGAGGAATGGGCCAAAATACCAGCAACAGTGTGTGAAAACTTACAGAAAACGTTTGACCTGTGTCATTGCCAACAAAGGGTATATAACATAGTATTGAGAAACTTTTGTTATTGACCAAATACTTATTTTCCACCATAATTTGCAAATAAATTCATAACAAATCCTACAATGTGATTTTCTGGAGAAAAAAATTATAATTTTGTCTGTCATAGTTGACGTGTACCTATGATGAAAATTACAGGCCTCTCTCATCTTTTTAAGTGGGAGAACTTGCACAATTGGTGGCTGACTAAATACTTTTTTTCCCCACTGTAAATAAGGTATTTCTGATTTTTATGTTTTCGCTTTGTCATTATGGGGTATTGTGTGTAGATTTTTTCATAACCTTTTCTTAACAATTAAGAAGTGGGGAATCCAAATAAATGGTCAAAAGCCACCCATGGACCCCCCAATACCGACACCAAGCCCACCCCAATGGCCAGTAGGGATTAACATGGGTAACCGGGATCCCGGGACTGTCTCGGGAACACTCTTCACATTTCCCCCTAAAAACTTCATACAAAGTCGCTATAAATTCAAAGCACACGCATAACTGACACTGCCGGACTGCACACGCGACACGAATGCAGTTAATAAACCCTACAGGAAAACCATACAGTATAGCCTATAAAATAACGTGTGCCTCTTTGAACTGTCATTATGACTCTTCAGAGAGTCTCAAATTTGATAGGCCTATGCACAATTTAATACCTAGGCATCTCTGTCACATAAATTAAGTCTGTTAACAATTCAGAGAGGCATGAGGGAAAATTATATATTCTCTTGTCCTAGAGCCTAGGCAATTTCCCATCCAGTCCTAATCCCACTGAAAGTTTGTAAATCCAAAATCTTGACTACTGTCTCGCATTAAAATTCCTAACTTTATTCTGTAATCAATAGGTTGCATTATCAATGCACGTATCTCGCCTATGCATGTCAAAATACTGCTATAACATTTCCCCCACTTCTCTGCGCTGTCTCGTTCTTGTGTGATCAACAAACGGTATGAGAGTAGATATGGGTATGTTTAAAACAGAGTTGACCCCCGTTAAGATACCTTGATATTTAAACTATTTCCACTCTTCATCTCCCAATTATTCATGAGCTGATCTGCTATCTGTATACTCATCAACTGGATTTTGCCAAATATAGGAGATATTCTGTCATTCTTTAAGGAAATTATCTAGCAAGCTTAGCAACTTTGGTCATTTGACTTTTGTTTGACTGGCGTTACAAATTGTGTATGATTCGACAACGCTAAACTCGGTGTGCATTCTTTGCGCTCTGTGTCGAGATAGCCTACTGCTGAAATGCACTGAATTAATTGAGGAACATAATAGCGCTCTGAATTTATGAACGGCCTATTTCGCAATTCACAACAATGTTATTGGCGATCAAACATAGTTACTCTATCATTACTAAATATCGGTTTCATTTGCTCTGAAATCTTTACAACGTGGCGCAGACAAGCCAATAAGGTGGTGCAGCACCCCCCTTATTTGGGGAGAACCCTGGCTTAGTGACCATACCTTGGTTTTAAATGCTTTAAATTAGCTCTTCCGATTTTTTCTGTATTTCCCGCAATTCTAGGGATAAATATGAATTATTCCCGGTATTGAAACTTTGTAGATTTTGGGGAAAATATTAATCCCTAATGGCCAGTATACTGTACAGTATCAGTTCTCTATGTTTGACAAGTAGTATGAAGCTGCGGCTTGGAGTGTTGTTTATTCATACTTGGACACAACCCCTTTTAATCTGCTGCTGTTTTCTCGAAGGAGAAAAGCATGCACACATTTAAAAAATATTAGGTACTTATCCTTTTATCTATAAAATGTCTTGCACATCTAGCTAAATGTGTTACTTTACACATTTATTTTGGGATTCCACTCCTGTAAACATCATTTGCCTGATGACGCATGAGTGGAGCAGGAGATTCTCATTTAATACAAGCGCATTTGTTTCCACGTTTTCTCTCTTAATTTACGCTTCTCGATTACCTTTGTGCTGTTTCCAGCATTTTGGGGGCCCTAAGAGAGATTTGGTTGGGGTCCCCCCACCTCACTGGCAAAGCATTGTAGTGCCCCCCCTCTTGGTGGCGGAGAGAAACATTTGCAGCTTTAAAGTTAATGTCCTGCAATTCTCCAAATGTTCCATGGGACAGAGAGAAACAATTGCAGTTTTATAGCAAATTTCATGCAATTCTAATAATCTTGCCATTGGATGGAGAGAAAACTTATGACATGTTCATATGATATCTGAGTGAGAGTGACTAACAAAATCAATAGGAGGTAAAGAGGAAAACTACTGATGCAGTACCACATTTCTAAATTGCAAAAAAAAAAGGGGGGCAAGCAAAACCAATTGAGATTCCCCCCTTCTCCCACCACGTTTAAATGTAGCTTGCTACAAGCTTCACGTGAATAGATCCATGTGCTTGCATGCACTTTTGTGGGGTCAGATTTATTTTAGCAGTGGACACCTTTTGGTAACATGATAGGGAGGAGGTGAGGGCCCTGGCGGAGTGGTGCCAGGAAAATAACCTCTCCCTCAACGTCAACAAAATGAAGGAGCTGAACGTGGACTTCAGGAGACAGCAGACCATCCACATCGACGGGGCCACAGTAAAGAAGGTGAAAAGCTTCAAGTTCCTCGGCGTACACATCACTGACAATCTGAAATGCTCCACCCACACAGATAGTGTGTTGAAGAAGGCGCAACAGCGCCTCTTCAACCTCAGGAGGCTGAAGAAATGTGTCTTGGCCCCTAAGACCCTCACAAACTTTTACAGATGCACCGGGGAGAGCATCATTTTGGGCTGTATCACCGCCTGGTACAGGGAGAGCATCTTGTCAGGGAGAGCATCCTGTCGGACTGCATCACCGCCTGGTATGGCAACTGCACCGCCCACAACCACAGGGCTCTCCAGGGCTCTCCAGAGGGTGGTGCAGTCTGCCCATCGCATCACCGGGACACGCCCTCCAGGACACCTACAGCACCAGTGTCACAGGAAGGCCAAAAAGATCATCAAGGACATCAACGACCCGTGCCACGGCCTGTTCACGCCGCTTTACTCCAGACTCTGACATTGCTCGTCCTAATACTTATATGTTTCTTAATTCCATTCTTTTAGTTTTAGATTTGTGTTTATTGTTGTGAATTGTTAGATATTACTGTACTGTTGGAGCTAGGAACACAAGCATTTCACTACACCCGCAATAAAATCTGCTACATACAGTGAGGGAAAAAAATATTTGATCCCCTGCTGATTTTGTACGTTTGCCCACTGACAAAGACATGATCAGTCTATAATTTTAATGGTAGGTTTATTTGAACAATGAGAGACAGAATAACAACAAAAAAATCCAGAAATACGCATGTCAAAAATGTTATCAATTGATTTGCATTTTAATGAGGGAAATAAGTATTTGACCCCTCTGCAAAACATGACTTAGTACTTGGTGGCAAAACCCTTGTTGGCAATCACAGAGGTCAGACGTTTCTTGTAGTTGGCCACCAGGTTTGCACACATCTCAGGAGGGATTTTGTTCCGCTCCTCTTTGCAGATCTTCTCCAAGTCATTAAGGTTTCGAGGCTGACTTTTGGCAACTCAAACCTTCAGCTCCCTCCACAGATTTTCTATGGGATTAAGGTCTGGAGACTGACTAGGCCACTCCAGGACCTTAAAGTGCTTCTTCTTGAGCCACTCCTTTGTTGCCTTGGCCGTGTGTTTTGGGTCATTGTCATGCTGGAATACCCATCCACGACCCATTTTCAATGCCCTGGCTGAGGGAAGGAGGTCCTCACCCAAGATTTGACGGTACATGGCCCCGTCCATCATCCCTTTGATGCGGTGAAGTTGTCCTGTCCCCTTAGCAGAAAAACACCTCCAGAGCATAATGTTTCCACCTCCATGTTTGACGGTGGGGATGGTGTTCTTGGCGTCATAGGCAGCATTCCTCCTCCTCCAAACACAGCGAGTTGAGTTGATGCCAAAGAGCTCGATTTTAGTCTCATCTGACCACAACACTTTCACCCAGTTCTCCTCTGAATCATTCAGATGTTCACTGGCAAACTTCAGACGGCCCAGCTGCCTTGAGATCATTGACAAGATCCTCCCGTGTAGTTCTGGGCTGATTCCTCACCGTTCTCATGATCATTGCAACTCCACGAGGTGAGATCTTGCATGGAGCCCCAGGCCGAGGGAGATTGACTTTTGTGTTTCTTCCATTTGCGAATAATCGCACCAACTGTTGTCACCTTCTCACCAAGCTGCTTGGCGATGGTCTTGTAGCCCATTCCAGCCTTGTGTAGGTCTACAATCTTGTCCCTGACATCCTTGGAGAGCTCTTTGGTCTTGGCCATGGTGGAGAGTTTGGAATCTGATTGATTGATTGCTTCTGTGGACAGGTGTCTTTTATACAGGTAACAAACTGAGATTAGGAGCACTCTCTTTAAGAGTGTGCTCCTAATCTCAGCTCGTTACCTGTATAAAAGACACCTGGGAGCCAGAAATCTTTCTGATTGAGAGGAGGTCAAATACTTATTTCCCTCATTAAAATGCAAATCAATTTATAACATTTTTTACATGCATCTTTCTGGATTTTTTTGTTGTTATTCTGTCTCTCACTGTTCAAATAAACCTACCATTAAAATTATAGACTGATCATTTCTTTGTCAGTGGGCAAACGTACAAAATCAGCAGGGGATCAAATACTTTTTTCCCTCACTGTATATCCACAGTAAAACGAGTTCTATATCGTCATAACCTGAAAGGCTGCTCAGCTAGGAAGAAGCCACTGCTCCAAAACCTCCATAAAAAAGCCAGACTACGGTTTGCAACTGCACATGGGGACAAAGATCGTACTTTTTGGAGAAATGTCCTCTGGTCTGATGAAATAAAAATAGAACTGTTTGGCCATAATGACTATCGTTATGTTTGGAGGAAAAAGGGGAAGGCTTGCAAGCTGAAGAGCACCATCCCAACCGTGAAGCACAGGGGTGAAAGCATCATGCTATGGGGGTGCTTTGCTGCAGGAGGGACTAGTGCACTAAACAAAATAGATGGCATCATGAGGAAGGAAAATGATGTGGATATATTGAAGCAACATCGCAAGACATCAGTCAGGAAGTTAAAGCTTGGTCGCAAATGGGTCTTCCAAATAGACAATGATCCCAAGCATACTTCCAAAGTTGTGGCAAAATTGCTTAAGGACAACAAAGTCAATGTATTGGAGTGGCCATCACAAAGCCCTGACCTCAATCCTAGTTGTGGGCAGAGCTGAAAAAGCGTGTGCGAGCAAGGAGGCCTACAAACCTGACTCAGTTACACCAGCTCTGTCAGGAGGAATGGGCCAAAATTCACCCAGCTTATTGTGGGAAGCTTGTGGAAGGCTACCCGAAATGTTTGACCCAAGTTAAACAATTTAAAGGCAATGCTACCAAATACTAATTGAGTGTATGTAAACTTCTGACCCACCGGGAATGTGATGAAATAAATAAAAGCTTAAATAAATCATTCTCTCTACTATTATTCTGACATTTCACATTCTTAAAATAAAGTGGTGATCCTAACTGACCTAAAACAGGGAATTTTTACTAGGATTATATGTCAGGAATTGTGAAAAACTGATTTTAAATGTATTCGGGAGACCCACCGGGCGGCACACAATTGGCCCAGCGTCGTCCAGGGTAGGGGAGGGAATGGCCAGCAGGGATGTAGCTCAGTTGGTAGAGCATGGCGTTTGCAAAGCCAGAGTTGTGGGTTCGTTTCCCACGGGGGGCCAGTATGAAAAAATATAAAAAAATTATGTATGCACTCACTAACTGTAAGTCGCTCTGGATAAGAGCGTCTGCTAAATGACTAAAATGTAATGTAAAATGTGTATGTAAACTTCCGACTTCAACTGTATATGGACAAGCAATGACAGAGCGGCATAGACTAAGATACAGTAGAATATTATAGAATACAGTATATACATATGAGATGTGTAATGCAAGATATGTAAACATTATTAAATTGACTAGTGTTCCATTTCTTAAAGTGGCCAGTATGGATAATGGGGAGGACTGTCATTTGGTTGTACAGGAGGGCGTGGTCTGTCATTCTCGACCCGGAGTGAAGGAGAGAGAGGAAAACGTGGGAGAGAAATTCAATTTTTGTGTGATTCCTGCCATATTTGATGTTGTCCGCTAGGTAGAGACAAGGAGGCCCGTGTTGTTGGTCGCTCCGACTGGTAGTCAGTAATTCAGCCTCAGTACCAGTCAAGAGTGCACTCCGATCAGCAGCATAGCACAGAACAGAGCAGGGACGGAGAAGAGAGAGAAGAGGCTACCTTCTACATGCCGCTGTCGCCCATTTCCTAGTGGGCATTCTTCAATTGGACCGCGAAGAGAGAGGGACTTTTCACAACGTATTCGAAGCAGGAATTGTAATAATGTTTCTTACCGCGGGCGCTCTGTTGATGCTACTGGCAGCTGTGCAGGTAAGAAGCCGCTGCGTTGGTTGACGGAGTGGTGTGTGTGGTGGTGGGACGTGGTCTGACGGGTTGGCTCTCTTTGACTCCGTCTGCGGGGACAGACTGCATTTATTTCTCTCTACTTTGCCTCCATATTAGGTCGTTGGCTTGTATTGATTTTAGACTATGCATTAAAATCTCGCTCAAATGTTGCCTATTTGAGCATTGCGTTATGCTAAAATACATATGTTCTTGTAATAAGAATATCGGTCTAACACGCGAGCTTGCGGTAATAGGGTAGCCTATTGGTTCTAGTAGTCTACACTTGAAGTTTGAACTGCTCTTCGATGATGGTAGTTATTTACCAAATTTCCTAATCGAGCTAGTTCGACGCCTAGTTCATTTACATTTGGTTGAGTTGTCAACTAACGTGAAATCAACAAAAAATGTCACCATGTCATTGGATTTAGGTTAAAAGTTGAGTGAAAAAAAGATGCAATTCCTTTACGTTGAGGACTTTTTTCAAATCCAATCAGTTTGCCACGTTGATTCAACATCTCATTTAATTGTTGTTGTTGAAATGACATAAAGAACGTTGATTCAACCAGTTTTTGCCCACAGGGACAGATTTGTCTACTATGTATTCTCCCATAATTCAGAATCTATAGGCTACGCGGTGTTGTGGGACGGGTGTAAAAAGAAACAGACTTCTAGCCTATATGGAATGCTGTTACGGTTATAATTGTGTAGACGAGTCACCAGGCTGAAGTTGCACCCATGCACTGAATCGGATGTGTAGGCTACGGCTCAACAACTACAGTAACAATTTACGGACATTAAAGTAGCCGCCGGACAATCGCCAGTTGCCGCAACACAAATCAGAATGGTATTTAGAGATGCTAATGCAGCAACACACATGCACCGTACACGCAGGCACACAAATACGCGCAAACACACACTTACAGGGATAGCCTATTGTTTTTTAGTCCGTTGGCTACACCATAACCCAGAGGTGTGGACTCGAGTCATGTGACTTGGACTCGAGTCAGACTCGAGTCATGAATTTGATGACTTCAGACTCGACTCGACAAAATGTACAAAGACTTGCAACTCGACTTGGACTTTAACATCAATGACTCGTGACTTGACTTGGACTTGCGCCTTATGACTCGAGAAGACTTGCTACGAGGACTTGTAATGACTTGCAAAGGCTTGCTAAGAGGACTTGAAATGACTCGAAACTAAAATGTAGGACTTTGGACTCGACTTGAGACTTGATGGCTTTGACTTTTGACTCGACTTGGGACTTGCCTCATCTTTGACTCGACTTGACTCGGGACTCGAGGGCAAAGACTTGAGACTTACTTGTGACTTGCATAACAATGACTTTGTCCCACCTCTGCCATAACCTAATTTGATAACCAATATTCAATTAACAGAGATGACCCGAGTCTCAGGTTAGGGTCAGTCCCATGCCAACAGCAAAGCCGTGGTCTAGTTGGGCTGAGGCGGTCAGGCAGTCTGTCAATCACCCGAGCAGGGTGGATGTTGTTGAATGTTGAATTAGTGTTCACATCGCTAACACGTTGTGAAATGAGGACGCTGGACAGATTTATCATGCCTATCGAGTTGTTAAATGAGGAGGACACTGACTGAACAGATTTATCATGCCTATCGAGTAGGCTACAGTTTATTATATTTCAGCTCGCGGTTATGTTAGTGCCAGTAAACACTGGGATGTAACAATATTTATTCACCCGGTTTGTGTCGAAAGCTACCCCCATCCCCTCAAAGCATGTTCAATAGGCTACCCAACCCGTTTGGTTTTGCATATTCATTGTGTTAATGTATTCATTTAGCACAGTATAGGTATTTGAAACATGTCTACAGACGTTTTATGTAGTAAAGTAAGATAAGCAACAGAGAAGCAAATAAATAGAGTGATTGCAGAGAGTTTGCAGATTAGAATTGATTAGAATTGAATGAGATGAATGAGTAAATTCACATCAAATGAAATTCTAAATCAAATTGTATTTGTCACATGCCCCGAATACAACAGGTGTTAGACCTTACTGTGAAATGCTTACTTACAAGCCCTTAACCAACAATGCAGTTCAAGAAATAGAGTTAAGAAAATATTTACTAAATAAAATAAAGTAAAAAATAAAATAAAAAGTAACACAATAAAAAACAATAGCGAGGCTATATACAGGGTGTACTGGTATCGAGTCAATGCGCAGGGGTACAGGTTAGTCGGGGTAATGGAAGGGTTACCGGTTTTTGACACAATCACACACACCGATCTATAATGTTGCTGGTTTGGTCTCAGCTCCGTCTCAACATGTAGTGTTCTGCTCTCACACTGATGTTTGAATACTTCTGAGATACCCTATTCCTTCATATCTCCATTGAACTAATGACTGATCTGAAAACCATCTTATAGGTGAAAGCAAGCAAGGGGTTCACCTATATATAGCCATGTCAGATCTGTGATCACCACGAGGGTGAAGGTGGAGGGTGTGTTTACCTTCTTAAGTGCTGTAGTAGCAGGGTCTGGATTCCAAATGGCACCCTGGTCAAAAGTAGAGCACTATACGGAATAGGGTGCCATTTGGGATGCCGACAGGCTAATCATGCCACCCGCTAACCCTTACCCTCATTACTCTAATCACCTGCCTGAGTGACAGATGCCATTGTGCCGCTCTGTGAGGGGGGCAGGGAGTGGGGCATAGAGAAGTGGCCTTCTGTCTCTGCGACTGAGCAGAGCCCCTCCTAATGTGCCATCATTGTTGCTCTTATTTGATGCAGTTATAGTCCTATATATTGTTATGTTACATTTAGAATATGTCTCTTTTATGCAGCCTATATTATATTGCATTTGAAGCTGGTTAATATGTCTCTTCTCTTGCCTATCATAATATTTATTAGTGATTATTACATTGTTATCTCTATTAATATAAGCTCCTCAGCAGACCATTTTTACAAAGCAGTTTATAGTGCATACATTTTAAAGTACATGTAACCCCTCTAGGATTATATTGATTATTGTAGTTCACAGCCTTCTGTTCTAATTCTCTGTTTTCCAGGTTGCTGTGCATGGCGGAGGGGCTGTGGGGTCGTTGCCACGGAGGCAGGGGTCGTTGCCGTGCACACAAGGCTTCTCCCAGGAGGAGTACAGTATTGCCGTGGACAAGGAGCTGAGAGAGGGACAAGCACTCCTCACTGGTATGTCTCACACACAAACACCTGTCTGTGTGAACACATAAACACACACAGATGCACACACGTCAAACGCACACACACACTCACAGTCAGTGGGTAGAGTATGCACAATGCAACAGTATGGAGGAGTTTTTCATTATGAGCACTGAGGTAGGGGGAGGGTTAGGTGAGTATCAGGGAGATGACGTGAGGGTCGGGGCCAGCGTGGGGGAGGGGGCTGAAACCGTCTGCCTCGTCACACACATAGTTGGTGTTTCCCCACACACACTCATTGACACACACAAACACACGAAGTGGGTGTTTCCCCACACACACTCTCCACATGCTGATGAAACAGTGTGTGATCAATGAGATTGATCTGGCTAGCCTATATCCATCCTCTGATCAATTACCTATGTCTGTGTACAGACAGGGTGATCCACTCCGGGTGTGTGTGTGTGAGTGAGTCTTACTAAGCTGTGCGGCATACCGAGGCAGACCTAGCTGTGAGTCTGTGTGTTCAGGATGGTTAATTAACAGTTTATTGTGCTGGATGTCCTGTTCTAGTCTGTAGTCTGTTGACTATTTGTTTTATTTACTTTTCATTGGCTCCTGTGAAGCTGTCAAACTCTTGCAAGCTAGTGTTCTGACAGGGAGAGAGAGCGAGAGAGCGAGAGAGAGAGATCCCCCTTTCCTGTCTCTCCCATTAGAATTTCACACCAGGGCAAGACATACCACGTCTGACTGGATTTAGATTTAGTACGATATCACCTGTCCTTAATGATCTTTTGATTGTCCTGCTGATTCACTTCCTCTGTTCTTTGTATCAGGACATTAGCCATTAGGTGTTGTACACATAGGGTTGAAAAGGGAGTGTACAGTCGTGGTGAAAGGTTTTGAGAATGACACAAGTATTGGTCTTCACAAACTTTGCTGCTTCAGTGTTTTTAGATATTTTTGTCAGATGTTACTATGGTATACTGAAGTATAATTACAAGCATTCCATAAGTGTCAAAGGCTTTTATTGACAATCACATTAAGTTTATGCAAAGAGTCAATATTTGCAGTGTTGACCCTTATTTTTCAAGACCTCTGCAATCCGCCCTGGCATGCTGTCAATTAACTTCTGGGCCACATCCTGACTGATGGCAGCCCATTCTTGCATAATCAATGCTTGGAGTTTGTCAGAATTTGTGGGTTTTTGTTTGTCCACCCGCCTCTTGAGGATTGACCACAAGTTCTCAATGGGATTAAGGTCTGGGGAGTTTCCTGGCCATGGACCCAAAATGTCGATGTTTTGTTCCCCGAGCCACTTAGTTATCACTTTTGCATTATGGCAAGGTGCTCCATCATGCTGGAAAAGGCATTGTTCGTCACCAAACTGTTCTTGGATGGTTGGGAGAAGTTGCTCTCAGAGGATGTGTTGGTACCATTCTTTATTCATGGCTGTGTTCTTAGGCAAAATTGTGAGTGAGCCAACTCCCTTAGCTGAGAAGCAACCCCACACATGAATGGTCTCAGGATACTTTACTGTTGGCATTACAATTTTACATTTTAGTCATTTAGCAGACACTCTTATCCAGAGCGACTTACAGTTAGTGAGTGCATACATTTTCATACTGACACAGGATTGATGGTAGCGCTCACCTTGTCTTCTCCGGACAAGCTTTTTTCTGGATGCCCCAAACAATCGGAAAGGGGATTCATCAGAGAAAATGACTTTACCCCAGTCCTCAGCAGTCCAATCCCTGTACCTTTTGCAGAATATCAGTCTGTCCCTGATGTTTTTTCTGGAGAGAAGTGGCTTCCTCGCTGCCCTTCTTGACACCAGACCATCCTCCAAAAGTCTTCGCCTCACTGTGCGTGCAGATGCACTCACACCTGCCTGCTGCCATTCCTGAGCAAGCTTTTCACTGGTGGTGCCCCGATCCCGCAGCTGAATCAACTTTAAGAGACGGTCCTGGTGCTTGCTGGACTTTCTTGGGTGCCCTGAAGCCTTCTTCACAACAATTGAACATCTCTCCTTGAAGTTCTTGATGATCCGATAAATGGTTAATTTTAGGTGCAATCTTACTAGCAGCAATATCCTTGCCTATGAAGCCCTTTTTGTGCAAAGCAATGATGACGGCACGTGTTTCCTTGCAGGTAACCATGGCTAACAGAGGAAGAACAATGATTTCAAGCACCACCCTCCTTTTAAAGCTTCCAGTCTGTTATTCTAACTCAATCAGCATGACAGAGTGATCTCCAGCCTTGTCCTCGTCAACAGTCTCACCTGTGTTAACGAGAGAATCACTGACATGATGTCAGCTGGTCCTTTTGTGGGAGGGCTGAAATGCAGTGGAAATGTTTTTTGGGGATTAAGTTCATTTTCATGGCAAAGAGGGACTTTGCAATTAATTCATCTGATCACTCTTCATAACATTCTGGAGTATATGCAAATTGCCATCATAAAAACTGAGGCAGCAGACTTTGTGATAATTAATATATGTGTCATTCTCAAAACTTTTGACCACGACTGTATATTACTTAAAACTTACCAGTAAGCTACCAGAATTTTGGGATCGTTCAAGGATTTTATGTAATCTATCACAAGACATCTAGTGGCCCTTTTGGGTACTTCAAATTATCGCAGGTGTCTGTAATTATCTCTGAATCTCAGCGTGGCCTTATCACATGTAAAATATATGAAATAATTAAATACAATTGTCAATATGTATTTGTTGACAATGCTATGGCCTCAAACTGGCAGTTGTGAAGAAAAGTCAATAGTTGGAAGAGTTGAGTTAAATCATGCCATTGATGATTAGATGCTTTTGTCATTAATTAGGCTATTTTCTCTTTAACCATGGTCTGTCTTCTAGAAACTCATTGACAATATGGACACAGATATAAAAAAGGAATACTATATATGAATACATTTTTAACAAGTTATTCAATAATAAATTACCAAAGTTACGATAGATTGCCATAGCTTTTCTGTTAATTGCCAACATTACTAAAATGTTGTTAACTTTGGTAAATGACCGGTAGCTTTGCAACCGTATGTACACAAACACACACATACACACACACAGTGACAGAGACAGACAGACAGATAGAGGGTCACAGACAGACTGCCCTGGGGTACAGACAGCTGGAGGCTTAGTTAATTATTTAATTGGAGCAGGAGGAAGATAGTCAATTATTAATGAAGGGATGGAGAGGAGACATAGTTTAAATCATAAGGAGGGGGGATGGAGGGAGGCATGGATGGATAAAAGGGTTTAGGGGTGTAGAGAGGGGCTAGGATGAGGGGTAGAGTGATGAAAGGGTTTAGGAGTGTAGAGAGGGGCTAGGATGAGGGGTATAGTGATGAAAGGGTTTAGGAGTGTAGAGAGGGGCTAGGGTCAGGGGTGGAGTAATGAAAGGGTTTAGGGGTGTAGAGAGGGACTAGGATGAGGGGTAGAGTGATGAAAGGGTTTAGGGGTGGAGAGAGGGGCTAGGATGTAGTGGAGGTTCGGTGAGGGAGAAAGAGAGGGGTTAGGAGATGGAGAGATAAGACTAAAAAGATGGAACGAGAGATATGTGCATCAGGGATGGGGGAAAGTTCATAGACGCTCCACATGTGGGCCACATCCTACGGTCTTTGTATGCACATCTTCCAGTTCTTCTCTGTGTTTGTTGTTTCTAGTTGTGATCTGGCATTCCTGGCTGGTGAATAGGTTATATCTCTATTTTGCTGACCCATGATGATCACTGCTGCCTCATAGACTGGACTCTCATTCTCAGCATGACCTAAGCATTAGTTGATTGGCTGATTGAGCTGTCTGTCTAGGTTATGGGGGATTGGCTCGCCTGTTTGGTCAGCTTGTTTGTTTGGAAATGGTGGTCAATCAGTGGTCACTCTCCGGTCAATGCAGACTTTTTCTGATTCACCACACTGTATGGGGAAGCGGGAAGCAGAGTCAGTTGACCACAGCACTCTTTAGAAATAGACATGGGAGTTTTGGTGCTGTTTTTGGAGATAATGTGGAACTGACTGTTTGATGTGTGATTATGACTGTCCTTGTGTCTGTGTATTTATGGTCAATGATTCACCTGACCACCCTGCTGACAGAGACTAGGGGAGTGGAGTGAAGGCTGGTTGACTCAAACCCTACTCCTCCTTCCCGGTGATAAACAGAGTGTGTGTGAGAGAGACAGAAACAGACAGACATAGAGCGAGAGAGAGAAATAGAGAGAGGGATTGTGTTACGGTCATATAGTGGTCACTAGTCAGTGTGTTGTGCAGTGGCATCATCTCAATTCATTCACACATGGAAATTCCACACACAACTGCACTGACTCCTGGGAAGCAGAATACACAGATTTTATTCATGCCTGACCACACTATCTCACTATCTCACTCCTCTCTGTTCTCTCTTTCTTCTCTCTCTCTGCTCTCCCTCTTTTCTCTGTGTGGGGGACTGCCCCAGTTATGCTCAACCCCATACATCACTGTCTCTGTCTGCTGCATATTTTGGGAACTGGATACAGAGAGCTCTCTCTCTCTCTCTCTCTCTCTCTCTCTCTCTCTCTCTCTCTCTCTCTCTCTCTCTCTCTCTCTCTCTCTCTCTCTCTCTCTCTCTCTCTCTCTCTCTCTCTCTCTCTGTCTCTCTGTCTCTCTCTCTCTCTGTCTCTCTCTCTCTCTCTCTCTCTCCCTCTCTCTCTCTCTGTCTCTCTGTCTCTCTCTCGCTCCCTATCACTCCCCACTTCTCTCTCTGTCTCTCTCTCCTTATCGTTCCCTCTCGCTCGCTCTCTCTCTATCTCTCTCTCGCTCTTTGTCTCTCTTTCTCTCTGTCTCTCTCTCTCCCTCTCTCTCTCTCTCAATTCAATCTCTCTCCCTCTCTCTCTCTCTCCCTATGTCTCTCTCTCCCTATTGCTCCCCCCTCTCTTTCGTTCTCTCTCTCCCTATCGCTCACTCTCTCTCTCTCTCTCTCTCTCTCTCTCTCTCTCTCTCTCTCTCTCTCTCTCTCTCTCTCTCGCTCCCTCTATCACTCCCCACTTCTCTCTCTGTCTCTCTCTCCTTATCGTTCCCTCTCTCTCTCTCTCTCTCTCTCTCTCTCTCTCTCTCTCTCTCTCTCTCTCTCTCTCTCTCTCTCTCTCTCTCAATTCAATTCAATTAAATCTCTCTTTCTCTGTCCACCCCCTCTCTCTCTCTCTCCCTCTCTCTCTCTCTCTCTCTCTCTCTCTCTCTCTCTCTGTCTCTCTGTCTCTCTCTCGCTCCCTATCACTCCCCACTTCTCTCTCTGTCTCTCTCTCCTTATCGTTCCCTCTCGCTCTCTCTCTCTCTCTCTCTCTCTCTCTCTCTCTCTCTCTCTCTCTCTCTCTCAATTCAATTCAATTAAATCTATATTTCTCTGTCCCCCCCCCCTCTCTCTCTCTCTCTCTGTCTCTCTCTCTCTCAGGAGAACTACCTAAAAGAGGAGGGAGGGACTCCTGTCAAACACAAACATTCCACATGTCTGATTAGTAGACCCAACCTAAAACACCCCTCTCTTTTCTCCTTCATTCCTCCATACGTTCTCTCCTCTTTCTATGTTTTTCTCTGAGACTGCTTCATGTTCTCTCTCTGCCCTGGGCTGTTTCTGTTTTGAGGTATGATCACAGCAGTTGGACCGTGCTGGAGTAACAGGAAGGTCACAGTGGTCTTTTCACGGTCAGTGAGAGGTGATGTGAGTGCTGGAGACGGTTAGTGACCGCAGAGCTACCGCAGAGCCAGATACAGTTCAGAGTTCAACATGAACTCTAGTCAAGGTACCACGCACAACATCCAGCGGGGGTGTGTGTGTGTGTAGAAGGGGTTTAGCCTTCTGACTGGGTCTGGTTCTGATTATATGTCTGTGTGTCCGACTGAATGAGAAACACCAGGCCGTGCCATGCAGACCTCTACAAGTATGTAAGGAATGCCAGTGAGGGGGAGTGAGGATTAGGAGTTTGGCTCGTTGGTGCACTATGATTACCCTGCATGTCTATGTGTCTGTGTTTGTGTGTGTGTGTGTGTGTGTGTGTGTGTGTGTGTGTGTACTTCTTTTTTACTCTTCTCTATTTTATCTCTCTTCCTGTTTTTCCTTCCTTTCCTCTCTCCCTCCCTATTTGGATGGATAGATGAGGGATGTTGAATTTTTCACCTGCCTCCCAGAAAGTCATGAATGTGTGGGCACTTGTGTCTGCGTGCATTCCTGTGTGCCTGTGTATGTGTGTGTGTACGTTCCTGTGTGTGTTTGTCTGTTTGTGTCGAGTGTGTGCCTTTGCGAGCACTGGTGTGTGTTAATCATCAGTTGATATTATCGTTTTGAAAGCATTCCTTCAGCCATCCAGTGCAGTTATTGTTGCATGGGTGGCTGCTGCCTGTCTGTCTGTCTGTCTGTCAACATGTTTAGAGTATTAGTTTATGTAGCCTTATCCTTATTTGAACTCATAATGTGTGTGTTTGAGAGAGAGGCAGGAAGAGTTGGAAAAAAGAAAAGGGAATGTGCGCTGCTCTCAAAGTCTTCAGCTCCTGTGAATAATGTGGATGTGCGTTAAACCCTCTCCTTTTCTCTCTTTTGCTTCTTAGCTCCTACCATAAACAACATGTTAATATTCAGATATATTGTAGTACATTTAACAGAAGAAAACAGAGAATGTAGTGGATTGATAGATACAAATGGATATGCCACTATATTATGATTGAGTGCAGCTGCAGCCTTGTGTGCATTGGTGCGCTAATAACTCTTTGCTTTTAAACTTTTTTTTAATGTAGCCTAGGCCTACTGGTTGTATTTGGGATCTATCGTATTTCTTTCTCGACAAGCTGACCAATAGAATAGGTAAACTGTTTTACTATGGGGGATAATAGGTTGACATAGGCTCTTAGGCGGCACATCCATTGTCACGGATTCTGCCGAGGCTGCCCCTCCTCCTTGCTCGGGCAGGTTTCGGCGTTCGTCGTCACCGGAGTTCTAGCTGCTGCCTATCTATGTTCTACCTGTTGTGTCAGATTGTTTCACACCTGTTGCCCATCTTGTGATTACTCCGCCCCTATTTAACCCTGTGGCTCCCATTGTGTCCTGTGCGTGTTTGTTGTTTGTTCTCGGATGTCGTTGGTGAGCGGGTTTATTCCTCCCTGCGTGGAGGCTTCTTGTTTCTTTACGTGATTTAGTAAAGATACGTTTTTTCCTTGAGTTCTGTGTCCTGTGCCTGACTTCAGTCTACCGCATACACTGACACCGTGACTGTCAGGGTTGAGTGTAGAGGGAACGTGGAATCACACGCAGGACACAGAGATTCAAAAACAGATGTCTTTAGTGAAGTCCGTTAGTACAAGCCAACACGGCAACAGGCCACAGGCGAAACATACGCACACCGGACTGTCCAAAGTAAATACGCACAACGTGCAGGACTCTCTTAAACAAAACGAATACAGAGAGCACAAAACAGAGGACCAACAACAACACGTGACATCGAACAATTACACACAACACCTGACCAAACACAAGAGAACTAAATAGGGTGCCTAATGAACACTTAACAATAAACAGGTGTAACAAACAGACAACCAATCAAACATGAAACATCGAACGGTGGCAGCTAGTACTCCGGAGACGACGACCGCCGAAGCCTGCCCGAACAAGGAGAAGGAGCCGCCTCGGCCGAAACCGTGACAGTACCCCCCTTGACGCGCGGCTCCAGCCGTGCACCGCCCCGGCCTCGGGGGACGACCAGGAGGACGCGGAGCAGGGCGCGTAGGATGACCACGATGGAACTCCCGGTCAGAAGAGACGGGTCTAGGATGTCCCTCCTCGGCACCCAGCACCGCTCCTCCGGGCCGTACCCCTCCCACTCCACGAGATATTGGAGACCCCATCCGGCGTCTCGAATCTAGGATGGCCCGAACAGTGTGACGCCGGAGCCCCTCGATGTCCAACGGGGGCGGAGGAGTCTCTTCTATCTCAAAGTCCTGGAGTGGACCAGCTACCACCGGCCTGAGGAGAGACACATGGAACGAGGGGTTAATATTTTTGTAATCAATGGGCAGTTGTAACCTGTAACACACCTCGTTCAATCTCCTCAGGACTTTAAAAGGCCCACAAACCGCCGACCCAGCTTCCGGCAGGGCAGGCGGAGGGGCAGGTTTCTGGTTGAGAGCCAGACTCGATCTCCAGGTGCGTACACTGGCCCCTCACTGCGGTGGAGGTCGGCGCTCGTCTTCTGTCGACGGATGGCTCGCTGCAGATGGACGTGTGCAGCGTTCCACGTCTCCGCCGAGCGCCGCACCCACTCATCCACCGCAGGGGCCTCGATCTGGCTCTCATGCCAAGGTGCCAGAACCGGCTGGTACCCTAACACACACTGGAAAGGGGTTAGTTTAGTGGAGGAGTGGCGGAGAGAGTTCTGTGCCATCTCGGCCCAGGGCACATATCTCGCCCACTCCTCCGGCCGGCCCTGGCAATATGACCTCAGAAACCTACCCACATCCTGGTTGACACGTTCGACCTGCCCATTACTCTCCGGGTGGTAACCCGAGGTAAGGCTCACCGAAACCCCCAACCGTTCCATAAACGCTCTCCAGACTCTGGAGGTAAACTGGGGGCCTCGATCAGACACTATATCTTCGGGTACCCCGTAATGCCGGAAGACGTGAGTAAATAGAGCCTCAGCGGTCTGTAGGGCAGTAGGAAGACCCGGCATGGGAAGGAGACGACAGGCCTTCGAGAACCGATCCACAACGACCAGGATGGTGGTATTCCCCTGTGAGGAGGGAAGGTCGGTAACAAAATCCACCGAGAGGTGAGACCAGGGTCGTTGTGGAACGGGCAGGGGTTGTAACTTACCCCTGGGCAAGTGTCTGGGCGCCTTACACTGGGCACACACTGAGCAGGAGGAGACATAAATCCTCACGTCCCTGGCTAACGTTGGCCACCAGTACTTTGTACTAAGGCAGTGCACCGTCCGGCCAATACCTGGATGTCCAGAGGAGGGTGACGTGTGAGCCCAATAAATAAGCCGATCCCGGACCTCGAGCGGGACGTACGTCCGACCCACCGGACACTGTGGAGGGCTAGGATCGGTGCGTAATGCCCGCTCGATCTCCGCATCGACCTCCCATACCACCGGTGCAACCAGACAAGACTTAGGTAGTATGGGAGTGGGCTCCACGCACCTCTCCTCTGTGTCATACCGCGAGACAGGGCATCTGCCTTCCCGTTCTGGGACCCAGGGATGTAAGTGATCTTAAACACGAACCGGGCTAGAAACATAGTCCACCGAGCCTGGCGAGATTCAGTCTCCTAGCTGCCCGAATGTATTCCAGGTTACGGTGGTCAGTCAGAATGAGAAAAGGGTGTTGAGCCCCCTCAAGCCAATGCCTCCACACCTTTAGGGCCTGTACCACGGCTAACAGCTCCCTGTCCCCTACGTCATAATTCCGCTCCGCCGGACTGAGCTTTTTCGAATAAAAAGCACAGGGGCGGAGTTTAGGTGGTGTGCCGGACCGTTGTGAAAGAACAGCCCCGATACCGGCTTCAGACGCGTCCACCTCCACTTGGAATGGTAAAGTGGGATCCGGGTGCGCCAGCACTGGAGCCGAGGTAAACAGGTCCTTCAGTTTCCCAAAAGCCTGTCCGCCTCAGCTGACCACCGCAAGCGCACTGGACCCCCCTTCAGAAGGGACGTTATGGGAGCTGCCACCTGTCCAAAACCCCGGATAAACCTCCGGTAGTAATTCGCAAAACCCAAGAACTGCTGCACCTCTTTAACCGTGGTTGGGGTTTGCCAATTACGCACGGCTGAAACACGGTCAACCTCCATCCTCACCCCTGACGCAGACAACTGATAACCCAAAAAGGAGACCGACTCCTGGAAGAACAGACATTTCTCGGCTTTGACATACAGGTCATGCTCCAACAATCTCCTCAATACTCTGCGCACCAGGGCTACATGCTCGACCCGGGTAGAACTGTACACCAGAATATCGTCTATGTACACCACTACTCCCTGCGCCTGCATGTCCCGGAAAATCATCTACAAAGGATTGGAAGACTGATGGAGCATTCATTAACCCGTATGGCATGACGAGATACTCGTAATGACCGGAGGTAGTACTAAATGCTGTCTTCCATTCATCACCCTCTCTAATGCGCACCAAGTTATATGCGCTCCTGAGGTCCAATTTTGTGAAGAACCGTGCCCCGTGTAATGACTCCGTCATAGTCGCAATCAGCGGGAGTGGATAACTATATTTCACAGTCACCTGATTTAGACCGCGGTAATCAATACACTGGCGCAAACCTCCATCCTTTTTCTTCACAAAAAAGAAGCTCGAGGACGCGGGTGAAGTGGAGGGCCGTATGTATCCCTGTCTCAGAGACTCAGCAATGTATGTCTCCATTGCCCTCTTCTCCTCCTGTGACAACGGATACACATGGCTCCGCGGGAGCGCAGCTCCTGCCTGGAGGTCTATCGCACAATCCCCCTGTCTATGAGGCGGCAACCGTGCCGCTCTTGTCTTGCTAAACACGAGTGCCAAATCCTCATACTCAGGTGGAATGTGCAATGCGGGCATCTGGTTCGGACTCTCCACCGAGGTCGCCCCTACGGAAACACCCAGACATAGCCCCTCACACTGAGCAGACCACCCTTTAAGAGCCTTCTCTCGCCACGAAATAGTAGGATCATGGGTAATCAACCAGGGAAGCCCCAGTACCACCGGATACGCAGGAGAGTCGATCAGATAGAGCTGAATCGTCTCCTCATGACCCCCCTGCGTCTCCATCCTAAGTGGCGCTGTGACCTCCCTAATCAACCCGGATCCTAACGGACGACTATCTAGGGCATGTACAGGGAAAGGATTATTAACCGGAAGGAGGGGAATCCCTAACTCTACACAGAATTTGCGATCTACAAAATTCCCAGCTGCGCCTGAATCTACTAGCGCCTTATGCTGGGAACGAGGTGCAACCTGTGGAAAACAAACAGGTATGGTTATGTGTACGACAGAAAGCTCTGGGTAAGTGGGCGCCTACTCACCTGGGAGGACTCCCCAATGTGTGGTCTGCCGTCTCCTCCACCAGGGGACCCTCCCCAGCACCTAGCCGCGGTGTGCCCTCCACGGCCACAGTTGGTGCAGGGGACGGCCCCCCTCGGGCTCCTTCTTCTCCTTTCTCTAGCGCCAGCACCTCCGAGCTCCATCGGGCTCGGCTCGGAGGCGCTGGAGGGTGGAATGGGCGACCCCCACCTGGGACGTCCGCGGGTAGCGAGCAGGGTGTCCAGCCGAATGGCCATGTCAACCAACTGGTCAAATGAAAGTGTAGTATCCCTGCACGCCAACTCTCTGCGGACGTCCTCCCGGAGGCTGCAGCGGAAGTGGTCTATGAGTGCCCGCTCATTCCACCCTGCATCTGCCGCTAGAGTCCGGAACTCCAGTGCAAACTCCTGAGCGCTCCTCATCCCCTGCCGGAGGTAGAATAGACGCTCCCCGCCGCCTTCCCCTCTGGTGGATGGTCGAACACTGCACGGAAGCGGCGGGAGAACTCCGCATAGGTGATAGTAGCGGCGTCTATTCTCCTCCATTCGGCGTTGGCCCACTCCAACGCCTTGCCGGTGAGACAGGAGATGAGGGCGGAAACGCTCTCGTGTCCCGAGGGCGCCGGGTGTACGGTGGCAAGGTAGAGTTCAACTTGTAACAGGAACCCCTGACACCCGGCAGCGGTGCCGTCGTACGCCCTCGGGAGCGAGAGCCGAATCCCACTGGGTTCCGGTAGTTGGACGGGCGGGCTGACCGATGGTGATGGTACGGTAGGTGGGGGTGGGGGTACCCCGCTGGTCTCCCATCGATGGAGGGTGTTCATCACTCGGTCCAGGGCGTGCCCGATTTGGTTGATTCTATCCTCCTGACCACGAAGGCGCTCCTCCATGATCTCGGTGGGTGCGGGTGCTCCTGCTGATTCCATATAGATGGTGTGTAATTCTGTCAGGGTTGAGTGTAGAGGGAACGTGGAATCACACGCAGGACACAGAGATTCAAAAACAGATGTCTTTAGTGAAGTCCGTTAGTACAAGCCAACACGGCAACAGGCCACAGGCGAAACATACGCACACCGGACTGTCCAAAGTAAATACGCACAACGTGCAGGACTCTCTTAAACAAAACGAATACAGAGAGCACAAAACAGAGGACCAACAACAACACGTGACATCGAACAATTACACACAACACCTGACCAAACACAAGAGAACTAAATAGGGTGCCTAATGAACACTTAACAATAAACAGGTGTAACAAACAGACAAAACCAATCAAACATGAAACATCGAACGGTGGCAGCTAGTACTCCGGAGACGACGACCGCCGAAGCCTGCCCGAACAAGGAGAAGGAGCCGCCTCGGCCGAAACCGTGACAGTGACATCCATAAAACTATGGGAAGCTAAGTTTTCCCTAAGTCAATTATAAAGCCTAATTAGCTTACTCCTGTCTATACGTAAATAAATACAATCATTCAAAATAGGCTACTAAAGCATGATTTGGCCACAGAGGATCATTAGCTTTCCCTAGCCTTAAAAAATAAACAAGTTGTGGATTGTTTGAAATCGCATTGCCTACAGTCTGAAGGAAATGCACCGGAAGCAATTTGGGCAGCGCGCGCGGGAAATATCATATAGATCATTGTTGAGTTGTTGGATAATAATTTCCTCCTCCAGTTTAGATGGACGTCATATTCTATTTGTGTCTCCCCTTCTTATAGGCCTACTATATGGACAACGTTGTTTTTATTGATCAGTTTGTCAGTGTCAGCAGAGTAGGCTACCCTGCAATTTGACGTATTCAAAAATATTCTGCTAATGTCTCCAGTCATATAAAGTGTAGTACGGGGGGCCAGTATGAAAATGTATGCACTCACTAACTGTAAGTCGCTCTGGATAAGAGCGTCTGCTAAATGACTAAAATGTAAAATGTAGTAGAATTGCATGACGTGTTTATAAAAGGCCACATTTTTCCTGTGCAAAGAAAGAAAAAACATATCTGATATAGCCTAGGCCTCTACGCTATACGCGCTCAGCCATGCATTGAACGGTCTTTTTTGCGAACAGTGATTGAGTTATCTTATTAGCCTACATTTTGGCTATCCAATCTGCTCATCACATTATGATTAGTAGCCTATCTTACATAAGTCTGCAAATGTGATGATGCATGGAATGCTTTATTATAAAGGTGCATTTTTATGGTGAAAATTAGATTCCCCAAACTTGAAACTCACACGCCGCCAATGCATATGCTAGTGATTTTGCTGTTCGTTACTCATCTTGTTGGCTGGGGAAAAGAACATGTGGACAGTTATTCTAACATCTTCAAATTGCGCAGTAAGAAAGACATACGTCATTGCATCCTCGACTTGCATGTTCTGTTAACATTGATTACCATAATCAAAATGTGATTTCTGTCATTCTGAGCACCGTGGGTGGACGCACTAATTAGGTCTAAGGGTACGGTAAAATTTGCAAATGTCGGGTAAATTAAAATGCTGCTGGTCCATTTTCATAACGGAAACCCTGGTGTGGTTGCATCGCAAATGGCATCCTATTCCCTACAGTTGAAGTCGGACACCTTAGCCAAATACATTTAAACTCAGTTTTTCACAATTCCTGACATTTAATCCTAGTAAAGATTCCCCCGTCTTAGGTCAGTTAGGATCACCACTTTATTTTAAGAATGTGAAATGTCAGAATAATAGTAGAGAGAATGATTTATTTCTGCTTTTATTTCTTTCATCACATTCCCAGTGGGTCAGAAGTTTACATACACTCAATTAGTATTTGGTAGCATTGCCTTTAAATTGTTTAACTTGGGTCAAACGTTTCGGGTAGCCTTCCACAAGCTTCCCACAATAAGTTGGGTGAATTTTGGCCCATTCCTCCTGACAGAGCTGGTGTAACTGAGTCAGGTTTGTAGGCCTCCTTGCTCGCACACGCTTTTTCAGTTCTGCCCACATTTGTTTCTATAGGATTGAGGTCAGGGCCACTCCAATACCTTGACTTTGTTGTCCTTAAGCCATTTTGCCACAACTTTGGAAGTATGCTTGGGGTCATTGTCCATTTGGAAGACCCATTTGCGACCAAGCTTTAACTTCCTGACTGATGTCTTGAGATGTTGCTTCTGTTATGATTTACCAGTATTAGAACCCAAATGCAGACAAGTACACCAAGCCAGAGAAGGTTTAACAGGTTTATTTAAAATGTTCAATAGTCCAGGTTTCCAATAATAGGGGAAGAGCAAGTCCAGGTTACAGGGAGGGTAACAGATCCAGGTCAGGGCAGGTGTGGTACCGTAATGTCCTAGTGTCCGTGGTGAGTCCAAAAGAGAGGTCCGGTAGTGGAGAGCAGGATGGTGGTGGCAGGAGTGAAGCGGAGGCAGGAGTCAGGTTCCAAATATATGGTCGTCTTGACTATGATCTGACGATGAGTGGTAAGTTTGACCGGGTCTTAAAGGCTGAGGTGATTATGGTGAATGAGCTGCAGCTGGAACCCTGACTCCCGCACACCAGACTTCACTCCTGCAATCAAGGACAGACAGAGGGGAGGGAGAGAGCAGAGAGAGAGCTACCTAGCAGCAGTAGGCCTAACAGTACCCCCCCTCTACGGACGCCACCTGGCGGCCGACGGGGTTTATCGGGATGTAACCTACGAAACTCTCGGACCAGAGCAGGATCCACAATGAAGCTCCTGGGCACCCAGGAACGTTCCTCAGGACCATAACCCTCCCAATCCACCAGGTACTGGAAACCACGACCCCGGCGGCGAACATCCAGAAGTCGCCGGACAGTGTAGACCGGACCCCCACCCACGATCCTGGGCGGAGGAGGGGGACGAGAGGGCGGGCACAGAGGGCTAACCGACACAGGCTTAATCTGGGAAACATGAAAGGTGGAATGAACCCGTAGGGAGGCAGGAAGCTGTAGCTTAACCGCGCAGGGGGTTAACAATAGACAGTATCTTGAACGGTCCTATAAAACGAGGCGCCATCTTCTTAGACTCCACCTTCAATGGAAGGTCCCGTGACTTCAGCCATACCTCTTGACCAGGAGAGTAACCGGGAGCCTGGGACCGGTGACGGTTGGCTTGCCTCTGCATGTACGCCGAAGCTCGGGACAGAGCTACCCTGGCCTTCCTCCAGACCTTGAAGCAGCGGCGCATGTGGGACTGCACCGAGGGTACCGCCAGTTCCCTCTCTTGAGAAGGGAACAGGGGAGGTTGATAACCCAGAGCACACAGAAAAGGAGACAAACCAGAGGAAGCGTTAGTCAAGGTGTTATGAGCATATTCCACCCAGGGGAGCATGGAGCTCCATGACCTAGGGTTAGACCCTGTGACACAGCGAAGAGCGGTCTCCATCTCCTGGTTCGCTCTCTCGGCTTGCCCGTTGGTCTGGGGGTGATATCCAGAGGACAGGCTGGATGTAATGCCCAAAGCTTTACAGAAAGCTTTCCACACCTGGGAGACAAACTGGGGACCCCTGTCAGAGACAATATCCGTGGGTAGACCATGAGAGCGGAACACATGTTCAACCAAAATATCAGCCGTCTCTCTGGCAGTGGGCAGTTTAGGTAGGGCCAAAAATGAGCGAACTTAGAAAAACGATCAATCACCGTAAGAATTACAGTCTTTCCAGACGAGGGGGAAGTCCAGTGACAAAATCCATAGCGATATGCGACCAGGGCCGGCTGGGTATAGGTAGAGGTCGTAGATGACCAGCGCTGGCCTGGGTGGAGTTCTTACTTCGTGCACATACCGTACAAGCAGCAATGAAGGCTCGAGTGTCCGCCTCCATCGTGGCCCACCAGAACTTCCGTCGCACAAAGTCAAGGGTCCGCGAAACTCCAGGGTGACAGGTAAGGGGAGACGAGTGAGCCCACTGAAGTACCTGGGAGCGAGCAGACTCAGGGACAAACATCCGGTTAGGAGGACCCCTCCCAGGGTCAGCTTGATGATGTTGAGCCTGTCTAACAATCCCCTCGATGTCACATGTGACGACCGCAATACTGCAGGTAGGAGGCAAAATGGGTTCAGGGTTACTACCAGTATCAACAGCCGAATGAACACGAGACAGGGCGTCAGGCTTGACGTTGCGTGACCCAGGACGGTAAGACAGAGAAAAATTGAATCTCCCAAAAAATAGTGCCCACCTGGCTTGACGGGGGTTGAGCTGCTTCGCTGACTGGAGGTAAGCCAGATTCTTATGATCCGTCCAAACGATGAAGGGTTGTTCCGCCCCCCTCCAACCAATGTCGCCACTCCTCGAGAGCCAGCTTAACGGGCGAGCAGTTCACGATTGCCAACATCATAATTCCTCTCTGCCTGAGAAAGTTTCCTTGAGAGAAAAGCACAGGGATGCAGTTTGTTATCTTCAGGAGAACGCTGTGACAACACCGCACCTACCCCAGTGTCGGATGCATCCACCTCCACGACAAACTGGCGGTCGGGGGTCCGGCTGCATCAGAATGGGAGCCGAGGCGAAGCGATGTTTCAGTTCTTCGAACGCTGATTCGGCCCCTTCATTCCAAGCGAACGGTCGTGAGATGGAGGTGAGAGCGGTGAGTGGCGCCGCAATGCGGCTGTAGTCCTTGATGAACCTCCTATAGAAGTTCGCAAACCCCAGAAATCGTTGAAGTTGTTTGCGGGTAGAGGGGGCTGGCCAGTCCGTGACAGCAGAGATCTTAGCTGGGTCCATCCGCAACTCCCCCTGAGCGATGATGTAACCCAAAAAGAGGTCTCAGACACATGAAATTCACATTTCTCCATCTTCACAAACAGTTTGTTCTCCAACAACCTTTGCAACACCTGGCGCACATGCAGTTCATGTTCCTGGGAGGACTCTGAGAAAATCAAGATATCATCCAGATAGACAAAAACAAACCGATTCAACATGTCCCGAAGGACATCATTGACTAGTGCCTGAAAAACAGCAGGGGCATTAGACAACCCAAAAGGCATAACCAGATACTCAAAATGTCCCAAGGGTGTGTTGAAGGCAGTCTTCCATTCATCACCTTTACGAATGCGCACCAGGTGATACGCATTTCGTAGATCCAGTTTCGTAAAGATGGTAGCACCATGAAGGAGGGGAAAAGCAGAATTAATCAAAGGCAGAGAATACTTGTTCTTAATGGTGATGTTGTTAAGTCCACGGTAATCAATACAGGGTCTGAGGGTCTTATCCTTCTTAGCAACAAAAAATAATCCCGCTCCTACAGGTGACGAGGAAGGACGCATAATACCTGCCGCCAAGGAGTCCCGAATGTAGTTCTCCATAGCCTCCGTCTCCGGCCGGGAGAGATTGTACAGGCGACTGCTGGGGAGCGGGGCTCCTGGCTGGAGGTCAATGGCACAGTCGTAAGGCCGGTGAGGAGGAAGAGAAGTAGCTCTGTGTTTGCAGAAAACGGATGCCAGGTCATGATACACGTCAGGAACATTAGAAAGATCCATGGACTCCAGTGGAGGTCGAGGCACAGTACTGGCAGGAGTCAGAGCAGAACACAAACAATTCACATGACAAAATGTGCTCCATGAAACAATTCTACCTGTCACCCAATCAATGTGTGGATTGTGTCTTATGAGCCAGGGGATACCAAGGACCAGAGGGGTCTGTGGGCAGTCGATAATATGGAATTGAATGTTCTCCTGATGATTTCCCCGACACTCTAAGACAAACAGGAACAGTCTGATGGGTAATATGGGTCAACAATTGTCCATTCAGACCCTTAGCCTGCAGCGGACAGTCCATAGGAACAGTCTCCAAATCCATTTGTTGAGCCCACTCTCTATCCAAAAAGCTTTCGTCTGCACCAGAGTCAATCAGCGCACTAACAGAGAGATTCTGGAACTGCCACTGGAGGGATGCCTGGAGCAGAATGCGGGGAGAAGAGGAAGAATCCGCTGCTCGGCTCACCAAAACTTCTCCCATTAATGATGAGCCGGCCCTTTTCCCCGGACGAACTGGGCAGGAAGGAACGAAATGACCAGCTTCTCCACAATACAGGCAGACCCGAGCCTGAATGCGACGTGCACGCTCCTCTGAGGACAACCGTGCACGACCCACCTCCATGGCTTCGGGTTCAGTGCTCCTCGTATCGACTCGGGAAGACACGGCTTTCTCCGTAGGGAAGATGCGGGGAGGAGTTTGTTGATGACAGACAGGTTGCTTGGAACTAACACTCCTCTCCCGGCGGCGCTCCCGAATCCGATTATCCAACCTGATGGTGAGTGAAATAAGATTATCCAGCGTAGGCGATTCATCATATGACACCAATTCATCTTTTAAAGTCTCAGACAAAGCATTGATGAACACTCCTTGTAATGCCTCGTCATTCCAACCACTCACTGCTGCTAAAGTCCGAAACTCCACTGCCATCTCCGCCACACTGCGAGCCCCCTGCCGAAGAGAAAACAACCGTTTCGCAGCCTCCTTGCCTCGTACGGGGTGGTCAAAAACCTTCCTCATCTCAGTGGTGAAGGCAACGTAAGCGTTGCAAATGTCCGACTGACTCTCCCAGACCGCGGATCCCCAGGCACGAGCGGAACCGCTAGTAGAGTTGATAAGGTAGGCAATACGGGCTCTTTCTGAGGCGTAGGTGAGGGGCTGTTGTTCAAACACTAACGAGCATTGAGTCAAAAAATCGCCACAGGTTCCCATGTTCCCGTCATAGCGCTCTGGAGCAGGAACAAAAGGCTCTCTGATCTGGGCTGAAGGGGTAGTAAGGGCAGACACTTGATTGGTGAGTAATTGAACCTGATTAAGCAGCACCTGACTGTCCTCAGCAATCGTCTTAAACAGGGTATCATGTTGGCCAAGTAAAATGCCCTGATTGGCTATGGCAGTCCAAATTTGAGTGCACTCTGGGGTGGTATCCAAGCTACTGTCTGCTGGGTTCATGATGGTCAGATCATACTGTTATGATTTACCAGTATTAGAACCCAAATGCAGACAAGTACACCAAGCCAGAGAAGGTTTAACAGGTTTATTTAAAATGTTCAATAGTCCAGGTTTCCAATAATAGGGGAAGAGCAAGTCCAGGTTACAGGGAGGGTAACAGATCCAGGTCAGGGCAGGTGTGGTACCGTAATGTCCTAGTGTCCGTGGTGAGTCCAAAAGAGAGGTCCGGTAGTGGAGAGCAGGATGGTGGTGGCAGGAGTGAAGCGGAGGCAGGAGTCAGGTTCCAAATATATGGTCGTCTTGACTATGATCTGACGATGAGTGGTAAGTTTGACCGGGTCTTAAAGGCTGAGGTGATTATGGTGAATGAGCTGCAGCTGGAACCCTGACTCCCGCACACCAGACTTCACTCCTGCAATCAAGGACAGACAGAGGGGAGGGAGAGAGCAGAGAGAGAGCTACCTAGCAGCAGTAGGCCTAACAGCTTCAATATATCCACATCATTTTCCTTCCTCATGATGCCATCTATTTTGTGAAGTGCACCAGTCCCTCCTGCAGCAAAGCACCCCCACAGCATGATGCTGCCACCCCCTGTGCTTCACGGTTGGGATGGTGTTCTTCGGCTTGCAAGCATCCCCCTTTCTCCTCCAAACATAACGATGGTCATTATGGCCAAACAGTTCTATTTTTGTTTCATCAGACCAAAGGACATTTCTCCAAAAAGTATGATCTTTGTCCGCATGTGCAATTGCAAACCATAGTCTGGCTTTTTTATGGCGGTTTTGGAGCAGTGGCTTCTTCCTTGCTGAGCGGCCTTTCAGGTTATGTTGATATAGGACTCGTTTTACTGTGGATATAGATACTTTTGTACCTGTTTCCTCCAGCATCTTCACAAGGTCCTTTGCTGTTGTTCTGGGATTGATTTGCACTTTTCGTACCAAAGTACGTTCATCTCTAGGAGACAGAACGTGTCTCCTTCCTGAGCGGTATGACGGCTGAGTGGTCCCATGGTGTTTATACTTGCGTACTATTGTTTGTATAGATGAATGTGGTACCTTCAGGCATTTGGAAATTGCTCCCAAGGATGAACCAGACTTGTGGAGGTCTACTATTCATTTTCTGAGGTCTTGGCTGATTTCTTTTGATTTTCCCATGATGTCAAGCAAAGAGGCACTGAGTTTGAAGGTAGCCCTTGAGCTACATCCACAGGTACACCTCCAATTGACTCAAATGATGTCAATTAGCCTATCAGAAGCTTCTAAAGCCATGACATCATTTTCTGGAATTTTCCAAACTGTTTAAAGGCACACTGGAATTGTGATACAGTGAATTATAAGTGAAATAATCTGTCTGTAAACAATTGTTGGAAAAATTACTTGTGTCATGCACAAAGTAGATGTCCTAACCGACTTGCCTAAATCATAGTTTGTTAACAAGAAATGTGTGGAGTGGTTGAAAAAGAAGTTTTAATGACTCCAACCTAAGTGTATGTAAACTTGCGACTTCAACTGTATATAGATAAATAAATAAGGAATTGAGTGCCATTCGGGAGGCAGGCTGTGTCTCTAAAGTTAATGGAGAGGAAATGTAATCAGTTGGGCATGTCAGTGGCGTTTAGGCCTGTCAAGATCTATTAGACCTCCTTCCACATCATCATCACACACACATACACACATAAACACATACACACACAACCATATCACAACCATATCACTGCTCCCGCTGGTCTAACACACAGACACACTCACTAGACTCTCCTGCTAATTAATGCAGGCACACGCAAATCAGACTGAGGGAAGGTTGTCTGAGAGAGGGAATAGAGAGAAGGGAGAGAGGGAGGGAGTGTGAGACGGCAGGGGTAGGAGATGGGGAGAGATTATATTGAGAGTTTCTGTTTTAATCTGTGGTGACAGCCTCTCTAGGCTCTCTAGCCCCTCAGACACACACAGTCACTGACAGACTCTGTGTTGGGTTCAGGGTAGGGTTGCATAGAAAGTACAGCACTGGGATCTGTAATGACATTACCCCTCTCTGGCCTACTCTCATCCTGCGTGCGTGCGTGCGTGCGTGCGTGCGCGGCAGGAACAGTTCTTCTAACTACCACATTAGTTTTGCTCTTGGGGTTCAGGGCGGTGACTGCTTTCTCCTGAGATGATTTTTAAGGGGCATCTTTTAGACAACCTGCATCCATGTCATTGATAATCCAACCCATGTGGTATCAGCCTGACAAATAAACTTTCTCCGTGTGTGTCTGTATGTACGTTTCACCACCCGTCTGGCATAACCATTTGTCATTTTCAGGGTCAGGAATGTGTGTGTTTGTGTGTGTCTCTTTGTGTGTTTTTGCGTGTGTGTCCCCACCAGTATCCGGGTGAGGTCTGTACCATGACAGCTGTCCTATAAGGATTACCTCTGTCTGTATGTCTCCTGTCTGTGTATGTTTGATCTGTTTGGTCTGCTCCCCAAGCTCGACAGCTGGACTGGTGTTTAGAACCGCCAAACAACCCCTCCCCCACGCCACTCAAACCCCTAACCCTTACCACTGCCCCCTCCCAAAGCCCCTAACCCCTGTCCCACTATCCGAACTGCTCTGTTTAGAATCAGCCACTAGCCAGGGACATGACATACCTTTACCAGGCCATAAAACAACCTCAAACACCGTATGAAACATAGGCCTAACTATGAAGCATAAAACAATCTCAAACACCGTATGAAACATAGGCCTAACCATGAAGCATAAAACAATCTCAAACACCGTATGAAACATAGGCCTAACCATGAAGCATACAACAACCTCAAACACCGTATGAAACATAGGCCTAACCATGAAGCATACAACAACCTCAAACACCGTATGAAACAGGCCTAACTATGAAGCATAAAACTACCTCATACACTGTATGAAACATAGGCCTAACCATGAAGCATAAAACAACCTCCAACACCGTATGAAACATAGGCCTAACCATGAAGCATAAAACAACCTCACACCACCCATAAACCAGGCCACCTTAACTCATAAAATAACCTTAGATGTACGTAGTAAAATATAGTACATTGTTATAAATCACAACCGTTTTATATCATTAGACACAGAGAGACAGGCTACCATATGCTGCTGCTGGAGAATGTCCACTACAAACACACACACACATGCTCACTCACACCCAAGCACACACACACACTCACACGCATACATACACACAAACACACACACACAGCATCACTTATCATTGTCAGTGTGCTGTCTTCAGATGCATTGAGATGGCCTTTGTGTGGTAACTCTGCATGAAACCCAGTTATCATGCTTTAGTTAGCATGTGGCTGAATGCCTTGGCCTTGGCCTGGACTGTTAATAGGATAAAGGCTTAGCGCAGCGTCCCCAATTGCACCCTATTCCCTATATTGTGCATTTCTTTTGAACAGAGCCCTATAGGCTCTGGTCAAAAGTAGTGCATAATATAGGGAAATGGGTGCCATTGGGGACACAGAAGCTCTGTGCTGCTGTATAGAGGACCTGTGAATAGCTTAATTAACAGAGATGAGTTCATCACTAAAAACACGTCAGCCAGCCAGCCGGCCGGCCGGCTCTCCTCTCTCTGCTTTCAGACTCCCACCCTTTGGCACACAGAACAGAGAGGAGCAGAGCAGATTGTGTGCGTGTGTGTGTGTGTGTGTGTACACGTGTTTGTATGTGTATGGGCGTCGGTGTGTGTATGCGCGTGTTTGTGAAGCATAGGAGTGTGGTGATCGGTAGGGTGGGGTGTTGTCAGATGGAAGAAGGTGATAATTGGGAGAAGTCACATGTTTAACACAGCTTACAGTTAAACTACTGGTTATTGGATGTAGGATCGTCAGTGTCTTCTCCTCTCCATACATCTCTACAGAAAAAGTCCCAGATTCATTACACCTTTATTTAACAAATTCTTATTTACAATGACGGTATGACAGATATCTTTTGTGTGTAGTCTAGCCTGTCTGTCAGGTCATCATGTCTCAAGTTCCTGTTTTGCAGCATTATGCAAAAATAATTATGTTGTTTATGTGATATGTTGGATGTATCTGGTTGTGTATGCATGCTCCGCCTCCCTCTATACCCTTGCGTGTCAAAACATAGTTCATCTTAGTTAAGTACAATAGTGATCCATGTAGAAAAACATCCTTGTTGTGTTCAGTTAACCCTTTGACATGTATGAACACATGGGTGTGATCATTCTACAGTGGTCCCAGCAGCGTACACTCAAACCGGTGTGATTAGAACGCTTATTTAGAATGTCCAGTTTCAATTGATGCAACAGTCAGCGCTTGAGCTGGCCACACTGTATTTTTACAGAAACATTTTGCACAAACACAGTCATTACAACGTTTTTTCCTCAATGTGAACAGTTTGTTTTTGGATGCAATGTTCAGGCATTCACAGAAGTAGCGACAGCGTAACACAATTCTCATCCAAACCGGAAAATGTAGGCTGCATTAGTCATAACGTTAACTGAGGAAAGAGTGACCTAACACAAGCGGTCATATTTAGCTAACTCTCGGCTGACAGAAACCATAATATGAATTAGCTAATAGCAATTACTATTTATAATTCATCACATCATGGGTGAGCTCACCAGTGATCGAAATAATTGAGTAAAACACTTTCTAAAAATCAAAAGTAATCTGACAATGGGTAGTTTGTGCGCGCCGCCATGTTAGTTTTTTCGCATCAACCAAAGATAAGAAGAGGAGACAAGATGAGTTGGGTCTGTTTGCAGTATGCATGTTGAAGGGGGTGTGTCATCTAACATCATTCACTTCCATCATTCACATCCGGAAGTTTACTCGAAAGAAGAGTTAACCATCCCTTCACCTCATTTTGTTATAACATCTTTGGTCTGACAGACATTTACGTGACAACCAGAATGCATTGTATAATGTCAACAAACATGTAAGGAAAACAACAATGAAGGCAATGCAGGCGCTAGCCGGAAAATGTGCCAGGGGGGGAAAAGTTCATGCAAGTTCTGAAGTTCTGTTCTGACTGGAGAATGTGCAAATGTCTGCATACTTGATCTGGGGAAACACTGGGGAAGTGCTTGGGCTATCATCGAAGAGAGAAGTTTGTCCGACTCAGTAAAGCCTCAAATGTAAATTGTCATCAACAGTGAAATGTGAATTAATGTGTGTATTTTACCCCCTTTTTCGTGATATCCAGTTGCGATCTTGTCTCGTCGCTGCAACTCCCCAAAGAGCTCGGTAGAGGTGAAGGTCGAGTCATGCGTCCTCTGAAACATGACTCGCCAAACCGTGCTTCTTAACACCCGCCGGCTTAACCCGGAAGCCGGCTGCACCAATGTGTCGGAGGAAACACCGTTCAACTGACGACCGAAGTCAGCAGGTGCCCGGCCCGCCACAAGGAGTAATTAGAGTGCGATGAGCCAAGTAAAGCCCCCCCCGGCCAAACCCTCCCCTAACCCGGACAATGCTGGGCCAGTTGTGCACCGCCCTATGGGACTCCCGGTCACGGCCGGTTGTGACACAGCCTGGGATCAAACCCGGGTCTGTAGTGACGCCTCAAGCACTGCGATGCAGCGCCTTAGACCGCTGCGCCACTAGGGAGGCCCAGTGAGTGCATTCTGACATCATGCGCATAAAAAAATCGTATAATTCATAGTGATTCTTTATTGTCTGGCTGCTCTTCCATATTCCATACTGAGTTAATGTATGGATGAGTCCCATATGGCATAGGGTGCCATTTGGGATACAGACAATGTCCCACATTGATGATATGTTAGCCTGTGATGAGACACACGCACCTGCACACACACACACACACACACACACACGCACTAATGGATGTTGGATGGATGTTATGTTACAGTATACGTAAATGGCTAGGCAGTGATAATACAGTATATATGTTTAAATGGCTAGGCCTTGGAACAGTGATAATGGCCCTACCATTACTAGTGCATAGAGGTACTGGAGGAAGGAGGCTGGCTGTTGAGTGGATCCTCTCCTCTGCTATTCTATTCTGTTGACTGTGATGTATCTGCTGTGTATAGCTGTGGGTGGATGTATTTATCAGGACAGCTTTTTCACATGGTAATGCTGCTGGGTGGATAATACAGGTTATTTGTCACATGCGGTGGCTGTAGACTTTACCATGGAATGCTTGCCTACGAGCCCTTCCCAATGATGCAGTTTAAAAATAATAATAATAAAAAATTCAACATAATAATAATATAATATGCCATTTAGCAGACGCTTTTATCCAAAGCGACTTACAGTCATGCGTGCATACATATTTTTTTTTGTGTATGGGTGGTCCCGGGGATCGAACCCACTACCTTGGCATTACAAGTGCCGTGCTCTACCAGCTGAGCTACAGAGGACACACACAGCGCCTCAACAGTGGCTGAGGTCGAGGCGCTGTGTGTGTGTGTGCGTGTGTGTGTGCATGCACTTGTGTGTGTGTGTTTACAGTGTTTGTGCACGTGCATGTGTGTTATGTGATGAGTCACTACTCCTTAACAGCATGTTTATCGGCACCATATTGGCTTTTCAGTGCGTGGCCGATTGATTTGACATGGTTTTCATGGTGCTGTGGTGTCAGAGGAGCTGGTAGTGAATGATGGAGCCACGGCCCCTCCCCCCAAATGCCCAGCTCCACCCCCTGGGCCAGGGAAAATCATCGCATTTCAAATAGTGAATAGGTTGCCATTTGGGATGCATTTTGTGTATTTTTGACACAGGCAGTGGCAGGGGACAGTGATGATTGACTGAGGTCCCTTTTAACAACAAGCAAATGAACTAAGTTGGTGATGGCTTTGCTACTGTAGCTGTTTTTCTGAGTGGAAGTTGTTGGAGCATGTAGAGTGTAGTATGTGGGAGTTGAATTGGACATGTTTTGTTAATGTGGAGTTTATGAGGCAGGGAATAGTGACTGGGGCAGGGTAAGTCATTGTGACAGGAGAGGAGAGGGAGGGATGGATAGAGGGAGGGAGGGAGGGAGGGAGGGAGGGGAATTTGACTGTCCTCTTTGTTCTTATAGACACTGAGCTCATCCTCCCTCGTCTGTCATCCACTGACCCCCAGCTGTCACACACGCGCGCGCGCGCACGTACACACACACACACACACACACACACACACACACACACACACACATGCATGTACACAAACACGTGTGCATGCACACACACACCCGCATGCACACACACACATTACACAGCTGTTATACAAACCCATCAGTCATTTATATGCACGATCTATAAGTGATTACAATTATCAATACCTGGCTGAAACACACAGTCACACACACACAGCACTATCTGAGGTCAGAATGTAAAGTGTTTGATAGGAAACAGGAAATTGTTCTCTAAGATTTAACAGAGTAATTCATAATGTTTGTGGATCTCTTTTGTTGTGGTCTTTTAATCTCTGTTTGGGGACAGATTATTAAGATGTAAAATTAAATGTGTGTGTGTGTGTGTGTGATGAGAACAGTGCATGGGCTGTTTTTGAACAGATGGATTATACTACAGTGTTGCCTACAGATATCCTATCTTAATTTGATCACTCTGTTATCGCAGAAAATGCTAATTTTAGTTTATTCAAGGTTTAAAAGGCTTCTAACGTTTGGAATGTCCTATTAAAAATGTCAGAATTGATTTTCCCTAACAGAAAATGTATCAACCCCTATAAAAATATCCATTAATTATAATCCAAATAATAATTCACATTCCCTGTTGCTGCAGGATAATTTTCCTGCTTTGAGAAGCAGGGTCAAATTAAGATAGTGCATCTGTAGATTCACTGTGGAAACAGTTGCCTACAAACTTCATTATGCTTTAGAGAATGTAATTCATTCTGTCTCACACACACACACAAGCTCAATCATGCACATTCAACACACACATACACACACGAACCTACACACACACAAATCTATTTCCAGTCTCATCACTTCCCTATTTCTGACCTCATTTCCTTTCGTCGACACTCACAGTGTCATTATTAACCTCTGACACACACACACCATTTTGTCCAGTACGGGTTATGTACAAGCTTTTGTTCCTGCCCAGCACTAAATGTATCAGATTAAACCTGATCAACATGCAACCAAAGAAACTCACTTGGCAGAATCCACATCCGCAATGAATGCAGCTTTTTTGACTGTGTGGTCCAGCCATCCATCTATTATACGAAACCATTGTGCCATATGCCTCTACGGAGAACCGTGTGAAATGGCAGTTACACAGTTTCCATCTCTACGCACATTCACACATTCTGCAGCAGCCATTCTGGCTCTGCTGTGCCTCATTAGTGAAGCCAGAGATAAGACAGTAAGACAGGGACGTATGAGGTGATCCACAGTCAGTTCCTGCCAAACTAATGGAGAAGACGTGCGGCTCTGGTCTGTTGACTGGATAAAACAAAGAAAAACAATCAGCCCTGAGCTCAAGTCTAATCCTCACTAAGACCCCACCTGCTGCTGCCCGCAAAGCAGGGCTCTGTCCCTGTGTGCGTGTGCGTGTGCGTGGGTGTGTGTGTGTGTGTGTGTGTGTATGTGCTTGGATGTTTTTTTCCCAATATAAACATTTTTGTTTGGTCAAGCCTGCCTGGAACACACACCACACACACACTGATGCTCCACCCACTCAGGCCCAGGAGGGAGGAGGGGCTGAGTGAGTTCTCTTTGTCTTCACCTCTCTTCATCCCTCTATCTCCAACCTCCTGACTCCGCCTGCAGGAGAGAGGGCTGATGTGTGCAAGTGTTTCTTTGTGTCCTCTCTCTCTCTCTCTCTCTCTCTCTCTCTCTCTCTCTCTCTCTCTCTCTCTTTCTCTCTCTTTCTCTCGCTCTTTCTCTCACTCTTCTCTCTCTCTCCCTTCTCTCTCCCACACACATGCTAAGTAGCATAAATAGCTTTGCGTGTGACGTGTGTGTGTGTGTGTGCGTGCATGCGTGTAAATGCGTGTGTGGTGCAGCACAGTACAGTGCCTGGTACATGCTTGGCAGATGCTCACTCTCTGACACGTGAAATATCTGTTAATGTGTGTTAAATAAAACCACTCCTGGCTTTTTGCTTGGTGCAAACTGGAGAGGCATCACATGCTGTTATGGGCCCAAAAGGCATGTGTCTGTATGTTTTATCGCCATTTGTGTGTACGAGTGTGTGTGTGTATGTGTGATTGAAAAATATGTTTGTTGTGTCTATGTAAACTTGTCTTTGATTGTGAATTGTAGCCTACGAGTGTGTGTGTGTGTGTGGTTGCTTGTCTGCGATTGTGAATACATTTTTGTCTGTGTGTGTCTGCGTGCGTGTGTGGTGTGTGCGTGCGTGTGTGTGTGTGTGTGACTGCATGTGTGTGAATGTGAATGTCTCTGTGTGATCTGTTCTGAGCAGAACTGCTGTACTGTACAGAGCTACACATCAAAGGCAGCTCTTAAGGCCGTTTAACACTATGACTGCTAGCTGGGCTGCTATAATGACTCATCCATTGAACAGACCTGCGTTAAGACCTGGTTACCCTGTCCCTGACCTGTAGTTACCACAGATACCTGAGCTATGTGTTCCATGACACTGTTTTTTGCAACAAACAGAACAAATCAGAAGAGATTGAAACACAGCTTTATCTGCTCTAGATGTCTATGGTCCTGTACTGCCTTTCAAATCAAATCACATTTTATTCAGATGTTATTGTGGGTTTAGCTAAAAGCTTGTGCTTCTAGCTCCGACAGTGCAGTAATATCTAACAAGTAATATCTAACAATTTCACAACATATACCCAATACACACAAATCTAAGTAAGGAATGGAATTAAGAATATATACATGGATGAGCAATGACAGAGCGGCATGGACTAAGATACAGTAGAATAGTATAGAATACAGTATATACAGTGGGGAAAAAAAGTATTTAGTCAGCCACCAATTGTGCAAGTTCTCCCACTTAAAAAGATGAGAGATGCCTGTAATTTTCATCATAGGTACACGTCAACTATGACAGACAAAATAAGAAAAAAATATCCAGAAAATCACATTGTAGGATTTTTAATGAATTTATTTGCAAATGATGGTGGAAAATAAGTATTTGGTCAATAACAAAAGTTTCTCAATACTTTGTTATATACCCTTTGTTGGCAATGACACAGGTCAAACGTTTTCTGTAAGTCTTCACAAGGTTTTCACACACTGTTGCAGGTATTTTGGCCCATTCCTCCATGCAGATCTCCTCTAGAGCAGTTATGTTTTGGGGCTGTCGCTGGGCAACACGGACTTTCAACTCCCTCCAAAGATTTTCTATGGGGTTGAGATCTGGAGACTGGCTAGGCCACTCCAGGACCTTGAAATGCTTCTTACGAAGCCACTCCTTCATTGCCCGGGCGGTGTGTTTGGGATCATTGTCATGCTGAAAGACCCAGCCACGTTTCATCTTCAATGCCCTTGCTGATGGAAGGAGGTTTTCACTCAAAATCTCACGATACATGGCCCCATTCATTCTTTCCTTTACACAGATCAGTCGTCCTGGTCCCTTTGCAGAAAAACAGCCCCAAAGCATGATGTTTCCACCCCCATGCTTCACAGTAGGTATGGTGTTCTTTGGATGCAACTCAGCATTCTTTGTCCTCCAAACACGACGAGTTGAGTTTTTACCAAAAAGTTATATTTTGGTTTCATCTGACCATTTGACATTCTCCCAATCCTCTTCTGGATCATCCAAATGCACTCTAGCAAACTTCAGACGGGCCTGGACATGTACTGGCTTAAGCAGGGGGGACACGTCTGGCACTGCAGGATTTGAGTCCCTGGCGGCATAGTGTGTTACTGATGGTAGGCTTTGTTACTTTGGTCCCAGCTCTCTGCAGGTCATTCACTAGGTCCCCCCGTGTGGTTCTGGGATTTTTGCTCACCGTTCTTGTGATCATTTTGACCCCACGGGGTGAGATCTTGCGTGGAGCCCCAGATCGAGGGAGATTATCAGTGGTCTTGTATGTCTTCCATTTCCTAATAATTGCTCCCACAGTTGATTTCTTCAAACCAAGCTGCTTACCTATTGCAGATTCAGTCTTCCCAGCCTGGTGCAGGTCTACAATTTTGTTTCGGGTATCCTTTGACAGGTCTTTGGTCTTGGCCATAGTGGAGTTTGGAGTGTGACTGTTTGAGGTTGTGGACAGGTGTCTTTTATACTGATAACAAGTTCAAACAGGTGCCATTAATACAGGTAACGAGTGGAGGACAGAGGAGCCTCTTAAAGAAGAAGTTACAGGTCTGTGAGAGCCAGAAATCTTGCTTGTTTGTAGGTGACCAAATACTTATTTTCCACCATAATTTGCAAATAAATTCATTAAAAATCCTACAATGTGATTTTCTGGGAAAAAAATTCTCAATTTGTCTGTCATAGTTGACGTGTACCTATGATGAAAATTACAGGCCTCTCTCATCTTTTTAAGTGGGAGAACTTGCACAATTGGTGGCTGACTAAATACTTTTTTTCCCCACTGATTAAAGTGAATAGTGTTCCATTTCTTAAAGTGGCCAGTGATTTCTAGTCTAGGTCTACAGACCGCACCACCCTCTGGAGAGCCCTGCGGTTGCTAGTGGTGCAGTTGCCGTACCAGGCGGTGATACAGCCCGACAGGATGCTCTCAATTGTGCATCTGTAAAAGTTTGTGAGGGTTTTAGGTGCCAAGACTAAAAAGGCTCTGTTGCGCCTTCTTCACCACACTGTCTGTGTGGGTAGACCATTTCAGTTTGCCAGTGATGTGTACGCAAAGGAACTTGAAGCTTTCCACCTTCTCCACTGCGGTCCCGTCGATGTGGATAGGGGGGTTCACCCTCTGCTGTTTCCTGAAGTCCACGATCATTTCCTTTGTTTTGTTGACGTTGAGTGAGAGGTTATTTTCCTGGCACCGCACTCCCAGAGCCCTCACATCCTCCCTGTAGGCTGTCTCGTCATTGTTGGTAATCAAGCCTACTACTGTTTTGTCGTCTGTAAACTTGATGATTGAGTTGGAGGCGTGCTTGGCCACGCAGTCATGGGTGAACCGGGAGTACAGGAGTGGGCTGAGCACTCACCCTTGTGGAGCCCCAGTGTTAAGTATCAGCGAAGTGGAGGTGTTGTTTCCTACCTTCACCACCTGGGGGCGGCCCGTCAGGAAGTCCAGGACCCAGTTGCACAGGGCGGGGTTCAGACTCAGGGCCTCAAGCTTAATGATGAGCTTGGCGGGTACTATGGTGTTGAATGCTGAGCTATAGTCAATGAACAGCATTCTTACATAGGTATTCCTCTTGTCCAGATGGGATAGGGCAGTGTGCAGTGTGATGGCAATTGCATCGTCTGTGGATATATTGGGGCGGTAAGCAAATTGAAGTGGGTCTAGGGTGACAGGTAAGGTAGAGGTGATATGATCCTTGACTAGTCTCTCAAAGCACTTCATGATGACAGAGGTGAGTGCTACAGGGCTATAGTCATTTAGCTCAGTTACCTTTGCTTTCTTGGGTACAGGAACAATGGTGGCCATCTTCAAGCATGTGGGGACAGCAGACTGGGATAGGGAGAGATTGAATATGTCTGTAAACACACCAGCCAGCTGGTTTGTGAATTCTCTGAGGACACGGCTAGTGATGCCGTCTGGGCCGGCAGCCTTGCGAGGGTTAACATTCTTAAACGTCTTACTCATGTCAGCCACGGAGAAGGAGAGCCCACAGTCCTTGGTAGTGGGCCGCATCGGTGGCACTGTATTATCCTCAAAGCGGGCGAAGAAGGTGTTTAGCTTGTCCGGAAGCAAGACGTCGGTGTCGGCGACGTGGCTGGTTTTCCTTTTGTAGTCTGTGATTGTCTGTAGACCCTGCCACATACGTCTCGTGTTTGAGCCATTGAATTGCGACTACACTTTGTCTCTATACTGACGTTTTGCCTGTTTGATTGCCTTGCGGAGTGAATAGCTACACTGTTTGTATTCTGCCATATTCCCAGTCACCTTGCCATGGTTAAATGTAGTAGTTCGCGCTTTCAGTTTTGTGCGAATGTTGCCATCTATCCACGGTTTCTGGTTAGGGTAGGTTTTAATAGTCACAGTGGGCACAACATCTCCTATACACTTCCTGATAAACTCAGTCACTGTGTCAGTGTATTAGTGTAAATTATTTTTGCAAGCTACCCGGAACATATCCCAGTCCGGGTGATCAAAATAATCTTGAAGCGTGGATTCCGATTAGTCAGACCAGCGTTGAATAGTCCTTAGCACGGGTACTTCCTGTTTTGAGTTTCTGACTATAGGAGCAAAATTGAGTCGTGGTCAGATTTGCCGAAAGGAGGGCGGGGGAGGGCCTTGTAAGCATCCCGGAAGTTAGAATAGCAATGGTTGAGTGTTTTAGCAGCGCAAGTACAACAGTCGATATGTTGATAGAACTTCAGCAGCCTAGTCCTCAAATTTGCTTTGTTAAAATCCCCAGCTGCAATAAATGCAGCCACAGGATATCTGGTTTCGATTTGCATAAAGTCCAGTGAAGTTCTTTGAGGGCCGTCGTGGTATCGGCTTGAGGGGGGATATAACCGGCCGTGGCTATAAACGAGGAAAATTCTCTTGGGAGATAATATAGTCGCCATTTGATTGTGAGGTATTCTAGGTTAGGTGAACAAAAGGACTTGAGTTCCTGTATGTTACTACAATTACACCATGAGTCGTTAATCATGAAACACACACCTCCGCCCTTCTGCTTCCCGCAGAGATATTTATTTCTGTCTGCGCGATGAACTGAGAACACATCTGGCTGGACCGATTTCGACAGAATATTCTGCAAGAGCCATGTTTCCGTGAAACAAAGTATGTTACAGGCCCTGATGTCTCTCTGGAAAGAAGCCCTTGCCCTGAACTCATCAACTTTGTTATCCAAATACTGAACATTAGCGAGTAATATACTCGGAAGCGGTGGGTGGTGTGCGCGCCTCCTAAATCAAACCAGCAGGCCGCTCTGAGTGCCTCTCATCCGCCGGCGATGTTTTGGGTCGGCCTCTGGAATCAGTTCAATTGCCCTGGGGAGATGCTGGTAGTTCTGGTGATTTACTGCCGCTCTGATATCCAATAGTTTTTCCCAGCTGAATGTAATGATGCAAAACATTTTCTGAGCTAATAATGTAAAAAATAATACAAAAAAATAAATAAAAATACTGCAAGGTTTCCTAAGAGCTAGTTGCGAGGCTGCCATCTTCGTCGGCGCCATCTTAGTATGTGTGTAATGTGGGAAATATGTGTGTCTCTACATGCTAAGCACACAGTTAGCTGTAGCCTAGCAGTAGCACTTTGCACTGCATTCCCTCTCCACATCCCTAGTCTATTTAGCGCTGATAAACTATTACCATGTAGCTTAATTCTTGCAGGTTGACGTTTATTGACATGAATCTTGCCCTGGAGGCAGAACTGAGCAATGAGATAGCTGCAAAGCAAAATCAAATCAAATCACATTTTATTTGACACATGTGGCGAATACAACAGGTATAAATGCTTACTTACAAGCCGTTAACCAACAATGCAGTTTTAAGAAAATATTTACTAAATAAACTAAAGTAAAAACAATTGGGGGGGTTTATAACACGATAAAATAACAATAATGAGGCTATATACAGGGGATACCAGTACCGAGTCAATGTGCGGGGGTACAGGTTAGTCGAGGTAATTTGTACATGTAGGTGGGGGTAAAGTGAGTATACATAGATAATAAACAGCGAGTAGCAGCAGTGTAAAAACAAAGGGGGAGGTGTCAATGCATATAGTCCGGGTCGCCATTTAATTAATTGTTCAGCAGTCTTATGGCTTAGGGGTAGAAGCTGTTAAGGAGCCTTTTGGACCTAGACTTGGCGCTCCGGTACCGCTTGCCGTGCGGTAGCAGAGAGAACAATCTATGAGTATTTGACAATTTTTTGGGCCTTCCTCTGACACCGCCTAGTTTATAGGTCCTGTATGGCAGGAAGCTTGGCCCCAGTGATGTACTGGGCTGTACGCACTACCCTCTGTAGCGCCTTACGGTCGGATGCCGAGATGTTGCCATACCAGGTGGTGATGCAACCTGTCAGGATGCTCTCGATGGTGCAGCTGTATAACTTTTTGAGAATCTGGGGACCCATGCCAAATCTTTTCAGTCTCCGGATGGGGAAAAGGCGTTGTCGTGCCCTCTTCACATCTTTCTTGGTGAGTTTGGACCATGATAGTTTGTTGGTGATGTGGACACCAAGGAACTTGAAACTCTCAACCCTCTCGACAACAGCCCAGTTGATGTGAATGGGGGCATGTTCGGCCCTCCTTTTTCTGTAGTCCACGATCATCTCCTTTGTCTTGCTCACTTTGAGGGGAGGTTGTTGTCCTGGCACCACACTGCCAGGTCTCTGACCTCCTCCCAATAAGCTGTCTCATCGTTGTCGGTGATCAGGTCTATCACCGTTGTGTAGTCAGCAAACTTAATGATGGTGTTGGAGTCGTGCTTGGCCACGCAGTCGTGGGTGAACAGGGAGTACAGGAGGGGACTAAGCACGCACCCCTGAGGGGCCCCCGTGTTGAGGATCAGCGTGGCAGATGTGTTGTTGCCTACCCTTACCACATGGGGGCGGCCCGTCAGGAAGTCCGGGATCCAGTAGCAGAGGGAGGTGTTTAGTCCCAGGGTCCTTAGCTTAGTGATGAGCTTTGTGGGCACAATGGTGTTGAACGCTGAGCTGGAGTCAATGAATAGAATTCTCACATAGGTGTTCATTTTGTCCAGGTGGGAAAGGGCTGTGTGGAGTGCGATTGAGATTGCGTCATCTGTGGATCTGTTGGAGCGTTATGCGAATTGGAGTGGGTCTAGGGTTTCCGGGATGATGGTGTTGATGTGAGCCATGACCAGCCTTTCAAAGCACTTCATGGCTACCAACGTGAGTGCTATGGGGTGGTAGTGCTGAAGGTTACCCTCGCTTTCTTGGGCACTGGGACTATGGTGGTCTGCTTGAAACATGTATGTATTACAGACTCGGTCAGGGAGAGGTTGATAATGTCAGTGAAGACACTTGCCAGTTGGTCCGCACATGCTCTGAGTACACGTCCTGGTAATCCGTCTGGCCCCGCGGCCTTGTGAATGTTGACCTGTTTAAAGGTCTTGCTCACATCGGCTACGGAGAGTGTGATAACACAGTCGTCCGGAACAGCTGGTGCTCTCATGCATGCTTCAGTTTTGCTTGCCTCGAAGCGAGCATAAAAGGCATTTAGCCCGTCTGGTAGGCTTGCGTCACTGGGCAGCTCGCGGCTGGGTTTCCCTTTGTAGTAGTTTGCGACTACGAAAAATATAGATAAACTCTCTTGGTAGATAGTGTGGTCTACAGCTTACCATGAGGTACTCTACCTCAGGCGAGCAATACCTAGAGACTACATTAATATTAGACATCACGCACCAGCTGTTATTGACAAATAGACACACACCCCCACCCCTGTATATTATCCGTGTCGTCGTTCAGCCACGACTCGGTGAAACATAAGATATTACAAAATTGTCTATATTGTAAACATTCATGAAAACCAATGTGCTTTTTGGTCTTAATTTAAGGTTAGGGTTAGGCATTAGGATTAGCAGTGTGGTTAGGGTTAGGTGTAAAATCCGATTTTATGACTTTGTGGCTTTGCCAGCTAGTGACCACTCTGCAGAGCTGCCTCCGGAGCAATATTCATGACAAAAAATGCTAACCTGTCTAATTCTCAACTGGAGTGCTTAGTGCGCTGCTTCTTGTATGTCAAACTCCTTACTAGTCTGCTGTTTCTGTAGCTGTAGTGCTTAGCACACTGCTGTTTCTATACCTAAGCATTTGTCAGTGTGCTGTTTCACTAGCTTAGCGTTTAACTTCTGTGCTATCTCTTCCTCAGGTCCTCTGCTTCTGATCTAATGATAATGTAATCCACTAGGCTGGATAACTGATTCCCTCTCTGTGTCTGGGTGTCTTTAGTTGTTTGTGTTTGTGGGTGGGTGGGTGGGTGGGTGTGTGCGTGCGTGCGTGCGTGCGTGCGTGCGTGCGTGTTTGTGTGTGTGATTTCACTCCCAGCCAGGAACGGCAGTAAATGAAGGAGAAACAAAGAGGCAGACACCCACTGATCTCACCCTGGTGGAGGAAACGAGTCAGGGGTAGGGGGAGTGAGAGAGACAAGGGGGAGCAGAGGGATAGAGAGGGGAGAGTGAGGGGGAGGAGGGGAAGACCAGACTGGGGAAGACAAACAGACACAAAGGAGGAAGGGCAAAAAAGAAAATAATGTGTATTGGAGTTCTACTGAGCCTTTTTTAATTGAAACAGCAGTCCTTCCCTCTATTCTACACCTCCATTTAGCTCCCCTCTATGTTTGCTGTCCCTTGCTAGATGAGAGACCATGTGTATTTCCTGGAGTCTATATCGACTGGGCCATGGGTTGTGTAATATTTATCATTAGGCCTTGCCCTCTGGTTCTGTATTGATGTGATCACTGTCGCACATTGATTTTGTCACTAGCTGTGTGGAGTATTGACTGCTGTTATAACCATGTTGTTTATAAATGGTATCTGTACTGTACACTACACAAACACACACACACTGCCCTAGTTCCTCCACAGTAGATTATGAATATTGGAGAAGAGGATAAGATGGCAGGGAGTGCTTTGCTTTTGCACCATGTAGCTTTCAGCACATCTCTCTCTGTGTATGTATGATTCATGAGCATTTACAAAGCCCTGGCAGAGACACGTCTCCCTCCGCTGAGAGATACTCTTTAAAGTTTATGTGTGTGTGTGTGTGTGCGTGTGTGTGTGTTCACAAACTCAGTCACCCTTTCACCGGACATGTTTTGTCTGAGTGAACTCCGATGTAGGATGTGTCATTTTAAGGTCAGACAGCGGGACAAACATGGACTTAAAGACACGAGTTGTAGCAGTTTAATTTCACCCAATAGATATGGGGGTTTATCAAAATCAGATTTGTTTTCGAATTGTTTGTTGATCTGTGTAATCTGATGCAAATACGGTGCATTTGGAAAGTATTCAGACCCCTTGATGTTTTTTTTTTTCTGTTTTTTTTTGTATATTTTTTCTTTTCTTTTAAATATTTGTTATATATTAATTTTTATTTATTTGTTTAGTTTTTGGGGGGAATGGATCAGCTTAATATTGCAGATAGATTGTATCTTCTATCAATGTAATTGTCTGCATCACTTCCAATCCCCCATGTTCTTTTTCAAGACCCCTTGATGTTAGTCTTATTCTAAAATTGATTTTTTTTTTCATCAATCTACACACAATACCCCATAATGACAAAGCAAACAGGTTTTTATAAAATCTTGCAAATTTATAAAACAAATATATAAACTCAGCAAAAAAAGAAACTTCTCTTTTTCAGGACCCTGTCTTTCAAAGATAATTTGTAAAAATCCAAATACCTTCACAGATCTTCATTGTAAAGGGTTTAAACGCTGTTTCCCATGTTTGTTCAATGAACCATAAACAATTCACGAACATGCACCTGTGGAACGGTCGTTAAGACACTAACAGCTTACAGACAGTAGGCAATTAAGGTCACAGTTATGAAAACTTAGGACACTAAAGAGGCCTTTCTACTGACTCTGAAAAACACCAAAAGAAAGATGCCCAGGGTCCCTGCTCATCTGCGTGAACGTACATTAGGCATGCTGCAAGGAGGCATGAGGACTGCAGATGTGGCCAGGGCAATAAATTGCAATGTCCGGACTGTGAGACGCCTAAGACAGCGCTACAGGGAGACAGGACGGACAGCTGATCGTCCTCACAGTGGCGGAGCATGTGTAACAACACCTGCACAGGAGATACAAGATTTTTTTTTTTTTTTACATTTTAGTCATTTAGCAGACGCTCTTATCCAGAGCGACTTACAGTTAGTGAATACATATATATATATTTTAATACTGGCCCCCCGTGGGAATCAAACCCACAACCCTGGCATTGCAAACACCATGCTCTATCAACTGAGCTACATCCCTGCCGGCCATTCCCTCCCCTACCCTGGACGAATTGTGCGCCGCCCATGAGTCTCCCGGTCGCGGCCGGCTGCGACAGAGCCTGGATTCGAACCAGGATCTCTAGTGGCACAGTTAGCACTGCGATGCAGTGCCTTAGACCACTGCACCACTCAAGATGGCAACAACAACTGCCCGAGTTACACCAGGAACGCATAATCCCTCCATCAGTGTTCAGACTGTCCGCAATAGGCTGAGAGAGGCTGGACTGAGGGCTTGTAGGCCTGTTGTAAGGCAGGTCCACACAAGACATCACCGGCAACAACGTCGCCTATGGGCACAAACCCACCGTCGCTGGACCAGACAGGACTGGCAAAAAGAAGGAATGAGCGTTACACCGAGGCCTGTACTCTGGAGCGGGATAGATTTGGAGGTGGAGGGTCCGTCATGGTCTGGGGCGGTGTGTCACAGCATCATCGGACTGAACTTGTTGTCATTGCAGGCAATCTCAACGCTGTGCGTTACAGGGAAGATATCCTCCTCCCTCATGTGGTACCCTTCCTGCAGGCTCACCCTGACATGACCCTCCAGCATGACAATGCCACCAGCCGTACTGCTCGTTCTGTGCGTGATTTCCTGCAAGACAGCAATGTCAGTGTTCTGCCATTGCCAGCGAAGAGCCCGGATCTCAATCCCATTGAGCACGTCTGGGAGGGTGAGGGCTAGGTGGAAGGGTGGGGTAACATCTCACAGCAAGAACTGGCAAATCTGGTGCAGTCCATGTGGAGGAGATGCACTGCAGTACTTAATGCAGCTGGTGGCCACACCAGATACTGACTGTTACTTTTGATTTTGACCCCCCCTTTGTTCAGTGACACATTATTCAATTTCTGTTAGTCACATGTCTGTGGAATTTGTTCAGTTTATGTCTCAGTTGTTGATTCTTGTTATGTTCATACAAATATTTACACATGTTAAGTTTGCTGAAAATAAACGCAGTTGACAGTAAGAGGACGTTTTTTTTTCGGAGTTTATATATATATATATATATATATATATATATATATATATATATATATATATATATATATATAGATATATATATATATATATATATATATATATATATATGAAATATCACATTTACTTAAGTATTGAGACCCTTTACTCAGTACTTTGTTGAAGAACCTTTGGCAGCCTCAAGTCTTCTTGGGTATGACGCTACAAGCTTTGCACACCTGTATTTGTGGAGTTTCTCTCGTTCTTCTCTGCAGATCCTCTCAAGCTCTGTCAGATTGGATGGGGAGCGTCGCTGCACAGCTATTTTCAGGTCTCTCCAGAGATGTTCGATCAGGTTCAAGTCCGGGCTCTAGCAGGGCCACTCAAGGACATTCAGAGACTTGTCCCAAAGCCACTCCTGCGTTGTCTTGGCTGTGTGCTTAGGGTCGTTGTCCTGTTGGAAGGTGAACCTTCACCCCAGTCTGAGGTCCTGAGCGCTCTGGAGCAGGTTTTCATCAAGGATCTCTTTGTACTTTGCTCCGTTCATCTTTCCCTCAATCCTGACTAGTCTCTCAGTCCCTGCCGCTGAAAACATCCCCACAGCATGATGCTGCCACCACCATGCTTCACCGTAAGGATGGTATTGGCCAGGTGAAGAGCGGTGCCTGGTTTCCTCCAGACGTGACGCTTGGCATTCAGGCCAAAGATTTCAATCTTGGTTTCATCAGACTAGAGAATCTTGTTTCTCATGGTCTGAGAGTCCTTTAGGTGCCTTTTGGCAAACTCCAAGTGGGCTGTCATGTGCCTTTGACTCAGGAGTGGCTTCCGTCTGGCCACTCTACCATAAAGGCCTGATTGGTGGAGTGATGGTTGTCCTTCTGGAAGGTTCTCCCATCTCCACAAAGGAACTCTGGAGCTCTGTCAGAGTGACCATCGGGTTCTTGGTCAACTCCCTGACCAAGGCCCTTCTCCACCGATTGCTCAGTTTGGCCGGGCGGCCAGCTCTAGGAAGAGTCTTGGTGGTTCCAAACTTCTTCCATTTAAGAATGATGAGGCACTGTGTTCTTGGGGACCTTCAATGCTGCAGAAATTGTTTGGTACCTTTCCCCAGATCTGTGTATCGACACAATCCTGTCTCGGAGCTCTATGGACAATTCCTTCGACCTCATGGCTTGGTTTTTGCTCTGACATGCACTTTCAACTGTGGGACCTTATATAGACAGGTGTGTGCCTTTCCAAATCATGTCCAATCAATTGAATTTACCACAGGTGGACTCCAATCAAGTTGTATTTGTATTTGTATTTGTTAAGGATGCCCATTAGCTGCTGCCAAGGCAGCAGCTACTCTTCCTGGGGTCCTGCAATATTAAGGCAGTTATACACAGCCCATCTTAAATTATCCCACCCAACTACCTCATCCCCATATTGTTATTTATTTTGCTCATTTGCACCCCAGTATCTCTATTTGCACATCATCTCATGCACATCTATCATTCCAGTGTTAATACTAATTGTTATTATTTTGCACTATGGCCTATTTATTGCCTTACCTCCATAACTTGCTACATTTGCACACACTGTATATATATTTTCTGTTGTATTTTTTGACTTTATGTTTTGTTTTACCCCATATGTAACTCTGTGTTGTTGTTTTTATCGCACTGCTTTGCTTTATCTTGGCCAGGTCTCAGTTGTAAATGAGAACTTGTTCTCAACTGGCTTACCTGGTTAAATAAAGGTTAAATAAATACAATAAAATAATAAAAAATATATACAATTTAAAATATTACATGACATTATATTTCATAACACTTTACCCAATACATGTAGTGTGTTCCCTCAGGCCACTACTTCACTATCACATATTTACAGTACAACATACATGTGTACGTGTGTGTAGAGTGAGTGTCTATATGTACCTGTGTGTGTGTCTCTTCACAGTCCCCGCTGTTCCACAAGGTGTTATTTTACCTGTTTTAAAAAATCTGATTCTACTGCTTGCGTCAGTTACCTGATGTGGAATAGAGTTCCATGTAGTCATGGCTCTATGTAGTACTGTGCGCCTCCCATAGTCCGTTCTGGACTTGGGGCTGTGAAGAGACCTCTGGTGGCATGTCTTGTGGGGTATGCATGGGTGTCCGAGCTGTGTGCCAGTATTCCAAACAGACCGCTCGGTACATTCAGCTCGTCGACACCTCTCACAAAAACAAGCAGTGATGAAGTCAATCTCTCTTCCACTCTGAGCCAGGAGAGACTGACATGCATGTCATCAATGTTAGCTCTCCGTGAGCTTTTAAGGGCCAGCCGTGCTGCCCTGTTCTGAGCCAAATGCAATTTTCCCAAGTCCCTCTTTGTGGCACCTGACCACATTGCTGAACAGTAGTCTAGGTGCGACAAAACTAGGGCCTGTAGGACCTGCCTTGTTGATAGTGTTGTTAAGAAGGTAGAGCAGCGCTTAATTATGGACATACTTCTCCCCATCTTAGCAACTGTTGTATCAATATGCTTTGACCATGACAGTCTACAATCCAGGATTACTCCAAGCAGTTTAGTCACCTCAACTTGCTCAATTTCCACATTATTCATTACGAGATGTAGTTGAGGTTTAGGGTTTAGTGAATGATTTGACCCAAATACAATGCTTTTAGTTTTGGAAATATTCAGGACTAACTTATTCCTTGCCACCCATTCCAAAACTAACTGCAACTCTTTAAGTGTTGCAGTTATTTCAGTTGCTGTTGTAGCTGACGTGTATAGTGTTAGTAAAGCTGATGTCGTTAGTAAAGATTCCCTGGGGAATTACTGATTCTACCTGGATTTTGTTTGAGGCTTCCATTAAAGAACACCCTCTGTGTTGTTAGACAAGTAACTCTTTATCCACATTATAGCAGGGGGTGTAAAGCCATAACACTATATAGTGCACTACTTTTCCAGCAGCAGACTATGATCGATAATGTCAAAAGCCACACTAAAGTCTAACAAAACAGCCCCCACAATATTTTAATCATCATTTTCTCTCAGCCAATCATCAGTTATTTGTGTAAGTGCTGTGCTTGTTGAATGTCCTTTTCTATAAGCATGCTGAAAGTGTGTTAATTTGTTTACAGTAAAATAGCATTGTATCTGGTCAAACACAATTTTTTCCAATCGTTTTCTAAGTGTTGGTAACAGGCTAATTGGTCGGCTGTTTGAGCCAGTAAAGGGGGCTTTACTATTCTTAGGTGGCGGAATGACTTTTGCTTTCCTCCAAGCCTGGGGGCACATCCATTCTAGTAGGCTTAAATAGAAAATATGGCCAATAGGAGTGTCAATATTGTCCGCTATTATTGTAGAAACATCTCAAGGATGATCAATGGAAACAGGATGCACCTGAGCTCAATTTTGAGTGTCATAGAAAAGGGTCTGAATACTTATGTAAATAAGGTATTTCTGTTTTTATTTTTGTTATTTTTGCAAAAGTTTGTAAAAACCTGCCTTCGCTTTGTCATTATAGGGTATAGATTGATGAGGGATTTTTTTTTAAAATCCATTTTATAATAAGGCTGTAACGTAACAATGTGGAAGAGGTGAAGGGGTCTGAATAATTTCTGAATGCACTGTATGTGTCTCTAATATGGTCATACATTTGGCAGGAGGTTAGGAAGTGCAGCTCAGTTTCCACCTCATTTTGTGGGCAGTGTGCACATAGCCTGTCACTGAGTCTGTACATTGTCAAAGCTTTCCTCAATTTTGGGTCAGTCACAGTGTTCAGGTATTCTGCCACTGTGTACTCTGTTTAGGGCCAAGAAGCATTCCAGTTTGCGCTTTTTTTTGTTTCATTCTTTCCAATGTGTCAAGTAATTCTCTTTTCTCATGATTTGGTTGGGTCTAATTGTGTTGCTTTTGCTGTCCTGGGGCTCGGTGGGGTCTGTTTGTGTTTGTGAACAGAGCCCCAGGACCAGCCTGTTAGGGGACTCTTCTCTAGGTTAATCTCTCTGTAGGTGATGGTCTCTCTCTGTCTTTCTTTTTCTGTCTCTCTCTCTGTCTCTCTCTGTCTCTCTCTCTGTGTCTCTCTCTTTCTGCCTCTCTTTCTCTCCTTACCTCTCCCTCTCTCTGTGCAGCTAGAGTAGTTGCAATGCCTGCCCACTGAGTTGGGAGTAATGTAATGTTTGGCTATTTGAGCTGACATTTTCCTGCTGACAGACTCTTTCTGCCTGAGTGGACGGTCTGTTCAAATAACAGAAAAAATGGTGTCGTAACTGAGTGACCCAAACACTACTAAACACTACATGAGAAGTGATTCACTCTGTTTAATAGACAGACGACTGATGTTATAATCCTTTATTTATAAGGTTATAAGGTGAAGGATTGTCACATAGAGATTACAGTAAAATATGAAGAGGACCTGGGTAGAGTGTAGTGTAGCCCTTTGACTTTGGAGTGACCAAAGTGAGGTTGAGTGAGTGAAATATGTATACAGTACCAGTCAAAAGTTTGGACACACCTACTCATTCCAGGGTTTTTCTTTATTTTTACTATTTCTTCATTGTAGAATAATATTGAAGACATCAAAATTATGAAATAACACATATGGAATCATGTAGTAACCAAAAAAGTTGGTTGATAGAATGGCAAGGGTGTGCAAAGCTGTCATCAAGGCAAAGGTTGGCTATTTGAAGAATCTCAAATATAAAATATATTTAGATTTGTTTAACCCTTTTTTGGTTACTTCATGATTCCATATGTGTTATTTCATAGTTTTGATGTCTTCACTACTATTCTACAATGTAGAAAATAGTTTTAAAAAATAAAGAAAAACCCTTGAATGAGTAGGTGTGTCCAAACTTTTGACTGGTACTGTATATTGACCTGTTCTAAGATGTCTTCCTCTGTTTTCATATCATGCTGACCCCTCTCTCCCCTCTCTCTCTCTCTCCCTTCAGTGAGGTTTGCAGATTGTGGCCTGGGCAACAGGGTTCTGTTGGAGGTGGGCGACGCTGTGGACTTCAGGCTGGGTGAAGATGGCATGGTGTACGCCCGGCACGCCCTCCGTCTGGCGGACAGGAAGAGAGCCTTCTTAGTGGTGCGAGCGAGGGATCAGGAAACCAAGGAGGAGTGGAACACACGCGTTCACCTCCAGCTCCGGACAGACGGACAGGGAGACACGACAGAACACAACAAACAGGTATGGAAAGAATAGAATATCACAATTGGTCATTTAGCAGAAGCTTTTATCTATTCAAGGTGACCCTTTTGGTTCCAGGTATACCATTCTGGTTTCCATGTAGAACCCTTTCCACATAGAGGATTCTACATGGAACCCAAAAGGGTTCTACTTGGAACCAAAAAGGGTTCTCCGGTAGGGACAGTCAAAGAATCCTTTTGGAACCCTTTTTTCTAAGAGTTTAGGTATGGAGAAAAGACACATGAATAATTATAATGTGGAGATGGAAGTCAGAGGAGCAGTTCATCATAAGGCTACATTATCCATCAGTCGATTAACCAAGTTTCACGACCACTCTTACTTATTTATAAGGATTCACTAATGTTACATTTACTAAATAAAAATTCACAGCCCACTCTGTTAGCCTTTGATGGCTAGTGAAGTGCTGATAACCACAGAAACAAGACAGCTCTCGCTACAGTACAGCCATCCTAAATGGCACCCTATTCCCTATATAGTGCACTACACCCTATGAGTGCCCTGGTCAAAAGTAGTGCACTATATAGGGAATACATTGCCATTTGGGACGCACGCATAGCATCTGATGCTGCTGCCTCCTGTGTGTAAATTAGAGAAATAAGTAGGTCGTCTCTATAAGGGGAGACATTAAAGAGCCACTACAGCGACCTGTTCACATCTCCCAGTAAAAATGTTCCCAGAAATAGTGCAGTGCAATATACTTACTGTGTCCATTACAGTCTCTCAGCCTTCTCTGGGAGCAGTGAAAACAGTGTGAGAAAGGAAAAAGCTGTTAAAAACAACACCAATATGAAACCTGTGAATAAAAGCTATGAAATGTAACCAGTGGAGTGTTAGGCAGCTATTAGTCAGCTAGCTCTCTTAACAGACTGATGGAGCAGAATACTCTGAGAGAAGGGAGGGAGGGAGGGTTTGGCGAGAGGGAGAGAAAAGATGGAGTGAGATTTGGGGGAAGGAAGCAGGAGAGAGAGAAGGATAAGGATAGATGTATAGAGAAAGAGAAAAATAGTGAAGGGATGAGCTGGAGGGATAGAGCTGGAGGGATAGAGTTGGAGGGATATAGATGGAGGGATATAGCTGGAGGGATATAGATGGAGGGATATAGATGGAGGGATATAGATGGAGGGGTATAGATGGAGGGATATATATGGAGGGATATAGATGGAGGGGTATAGATGGAGGGATATAGATGGAGGGATATAGATGGAGGGATATAGTTGGAGGGGTATAGATGGAGGGGTATAGATGGAGGGATAGAGATGGAGGGATATAGATGGAGGGGTATAGATGGAGGGATATAGATGGAGGGATATAGATGGAGGGGTAGAGGTGGAGGGGTAGAGGTAGAGGGGTAGAGGTGGAGGGATATAGATGGAGGGGTATAGATGGAGGGGTAGAGATGGAGGGGTAGAGATGGAGGGGTATAGATGGAGGGGTATAGATGGAGGGGTAGAGATGGAGGGGTATAGATGGAGGGGTAGAGGTGGAGGGGTAGAGATGAAGGGGTATAGATGGAGGGATATAGATGGAGGGATATAGATGGAGGGGTATAGATGGAGGGGTAGAGATGGAGGGGTAGAGATGGAGGGGTAGAGATGGAGGGGTATAGATGGAGGGGTAGAGATGGAGGGGTAGAGGTGGAGGGGTAGAGATGAAGGGGTATAGATGGAGGGGTATAGTTTAGGGGTAGAGATGGAGGGGTAGAGATGGAGGGATATAGATGGAGGTGTTGAGATGGAGGGGTATAGATGGAGGGGTGGAGATGGAGGGGTATAGTTGGAGGGGTATAGTTTAGGGGTAGAGATGGAGGGGTAGAGATGGAGGGGTATAGATGGAGGGGTAGAGATGGAGGGGTATAGATGGAGGGGTAGAGGTGGAGGGGTAGAGATGAAGTGGTATAGATGGAGGGGTATAGTTTAGGGGTAGAGATGGAGGGGTAGAGATGGAGGGATATAGATGGAGGTGTTGAGATGGAGGGGTATAGATGGAGGGGTGGAGATGGAGGGGTATAGTTGGAGGGATATAGATGGAGGGGTATAGATGGAGGGGTAGGGATGGAGGGGTGGAGATGGAGGGGTATAGTTTAGGGGTATAGATGGAGGGGTAGAGATGGAGGGGTATAGTTGGAGGGGTATAGTTTAGGGGTATGGAGGGGTAGAGATGGAGGGGTAGAGATGGAGGGGTGGAGATGGAGGGGTGGAGATGGAGGGATAGAGATGGAGGGGTATAGTTGGAGGGGTGGAGATGGAGGGGTGGAGATGGAGAATAGAGATGGAGGGGTATAGTTGGAGGGGTAGAGATGGAGGGGTGGAGATGGAGGGGTGGAGATGGAGGGGTAGAGATGGAGGGGTATAGTTTAGGGGTATGGAGGGGTAGAGATGGAGGGGTGGAGATGGAGGGGTGGAGATGGAGGGATAGAGATGGAGGGGTATAGTTGGAGGGGTAGAGATGGAGGGGTGGAGATGGAGGGGTGGAGATGGAGGGGTGGAGATGGAGGGGTGGAGATGGAGGGATAGAGATGGAGGGGTATAGTTGGAGGGGTGGAGATGGAGGGATATAGAAAGAGGATGTGATGTCTAAGAGAGATCCTATTAAATTACATGGGTAATTAACTAAGTATTTTAATTCCTAATTCTATGGCTAATTCTATGACATAAACAGAGCGTGCGTGTGTGTGTGAGAGAGAGAGAGAGATATTTTGTTTTTGTATGTTTCTTTTCTTCCTGGTGTTTTCTGGAATAACTTCTTGATGTGTGTGGGTTTGTCAGAGAAATCTGTCTGTGTGTCTATATTTTTGTCTTTGTCTGTATGTTGGTGTGTAACATGTTTTTCTCTGCAGGTGAACTCCAGTGATGCAACTGTGATCATGTTTCCATGGCGCAGCGTGGTCGTCAGGGGTGATGGATCTCTGAGGCGGGTAAAGAGGGACTGGGTCATCCCCCCCATCAACGTCCCCGAGAACTCACGAGGACAGTTCCCAGAGGAGCTAGTCAGGGTAGGACACACACACGGTTCAGAGGACATATTTCACACACATTTCCCAGGGGTGCTAATCAAGAGAAGACAAACACACTGTCACGCAAAGTCTGTCATTTGGCCACTAGCGCAGAGGGTTTCATAGAGTGTGTGTTTGTGTGTTAATGTAGCTCAGTTGGTAGAGCATGGCGCTTGCAACGCCAGGGTTGTGGGTTCGTTTCCCACGGGGGGCCAGTATGAAAATGTATGCACTCACTAACTGTAAGTCGCTCTGGATAAGAGCGTCTACTAAAATGTAAATATAATGTTTTGTGTGTATGTACAGTGTATGTGTGTAGCGCTCACTATTTCCGCCTGACACCATCTGCTGGTATGATATTTATATTAGAATCTGTGGAGAGACAGGGGGTTAATGGAAGGGTTCTAGTGATTTATACGTGTTTCATTAAGGTTTATGGTGCATCTGCTGCTTCCTGTCTGTACTGTATAGCCTATGTATGGTGTTGAGTGGAGCTAAAGATGTTTTAAATAAAAGTGTGGTTGTGTAACTGTATCTAAAGTGGGAATATCTCTCCCTCCCTCCCTCTTGCTCTCCCACTCGCTCTCTCTTTCCCCCTGTGGTCTAGATCCGGTCGGACCGTGATAAGAACCGTCTCCTGCGGTACAGTGTGACTGGACCCGGTGCTGACCAGCCTCCGACCGGGATCTTCATCATCAACCCTATCTCTGGTCAGCTCTCTGTGACCAAACCCCTCGACCGCGAACACATCTCCAACTTCCATGTAAGTATGTAACTGGGGTTGCAAAATTCTGGTAACTTTCCCAAAATTCCCAGGTTTTTCAGAAATCATGGTTGGAAGATTCACTGAATCAGGAGGGATTCCTATATAGAGAATCCCTCTGACCACATTATTTGCTGCCAATTGCTGGTGTATGTAAAACGTCACACTGAGGTAGTTGGACAGGAAACTTCAGTCTGAGAATGTTACCTTTTATCTGCAGTACACAAACAGGCACACATGCACACACACTGAGACACACTCAAGCAACTCTAGCTCTGATCTGCAGGCAGGACATTTGCATGAAGGGTGGGGCTCCCTCATGAATATTCATACAGTGTGATGTAGTTGTCAGAGTCACTGAAGCTCTGGCATGAATATATTCATGAGCTGTTGCGGTGGCAGTACTGGAGACTCGGTATAAAGAGCAGCACAGACAGTATAGCAGCTATGAGACAGGGCACAGGGTGAGGGTACTGTAACAGCAGTATGTTATGGCAGCTACTCCTCCCTGCCTAGCGGTAGGCCTCTCTGCCATGGCTGTTTTGGAGACAGGTACTGGGGAGGGTAATCTGCTTTTTCCCTGTATTTCTCTCTGTTAGAGAGCAGTAGTTGAGAGGCCCTAGGAGAGAAACACTTAAGGGTCTTTAGATCCACCCTTGAGAGGCCAAGTGTACACTAACCTCAGTCAATGGCCCCGTTCCAATCCCAATACCTCACACCCTTCCTCTCTCTCTGCCCTTGGAGGCTTGAGCTCTGAAGTGTAAGCAATATGTAGGGCGTTCACTCACCGCTCTAGAATGTAGTGAAATATGGGTAAATTCAAGAGGGTGCTCCTACATTTATGTCTAAACCTAGTTTTCTTTAGCCTATGTCATTATGAATCACATACAATTAATTATTAGATTGTTCTCTACAATATTACAACCTTAATATTCTTGTACTTAACAGTATTGAGTAAATAAGAACGTTAGTTTGTTGTGACCGTTGCTACTTTAGACCGTGCAGCTCTTGGTTGCATCTCTTCCATATTTTGGCGTTGGAGGTGATAACATTAGGAGGCGTTTCCACACTTTGGACCAATCAAAATCAACTTGATACCTCGTCATTTTCATCTCCAGATCCGTGGCTTTCTATTCCTCTAACCCCGGTCAATCAATATTGAGAGGGTCGTTTCTATGGTAATTTAAAGGGGATGACTCAGAAATTCACAATGAAAACTGGAACAGATTTTTAGGATAGATATTGAAATTGAGTCAGTTAGCTATGTTAATTAATATATATATATATATATATATATATATATATATATATATATATATATATATATCAGTGGGGAGAACAAGTATTTGATACACTGCCGATTTTGCAGGTTTTCCTACTTACAAAGCATGTAGAGGTCTGTAATTTTTATCATAGGTACACTTCAACTGTGAGAGACGGAATCTAAAACAAAAATCCAGAAAATCACATTGTATGATTTTAAAGTAATTAATTTGCATTTTATTGCATGACATAAGTATTTGATACATCAGAAAAGCAGAACTTAATATTTGGTACAGAAACCTTTGTTTGCAATTACAGAGATCATACGTTTCCTGTAGGTCTTGACCAGGTTTGCACACACTGCATCAGGTATTTTGGCCCACTCCTCCATACAGACCTTCTCCAGATCCTTCAGGTTTCGGGGCTGTCGCTGGGCAATACGGACTTTCAGCTCCCTCCAAAGATTTTCTATTGGGTTCGGGTCGTTGTCATGCTGGAAGACCCAGCCACGACCCATCTTCAATGCTCTTACTGAGGGAAGGAGGTTGTTGGCCAAGATCTCGTGATACATGGCCCCATCCATCCTCCCCTCAATACGGTGCAGTCGTCCTGTCCCCTTTTCAGAAAAGCATCCCCAAAGAATGATGTTTCCACCTCCATGCTTCACGGTTGGGATGGTGTTCTTGGGGTTGTACTCATCCTTCTTCTTCCTCCAAACACAGCGAGTGGAGTTTAGACCAAAAAGTTCTATTTTTGTCTCATCAGACCACATGAACTTCTCCCATTCGTCCTCTGGATCATCCAGATGGTCATTGGCAAACTTCAGACGGGCCTGGACATGCACTGGCTTGAGCAGGGGGACCTTGCGTGCGCTGCAGGATTTTAATCCATGACGGCGTAGTGTGTTACTAATGGTTTTCTTTGAGACTGTGGTCCCAGCTCTCTTCAGGTCATTGACCAGGTCCTGTCGTGTAGTTCTGGGCTGATCCCTCACCTTCCTCATGATCATTGATGCCCCACGAGGTGAGATCTTACATGGAGCCCCAGACCGAGGGTGATTGACCGTCATCTTGAACTTCTTCCATTTTCTAATAATTGCGCCAACAGTTGTTGCCTTCTCACCAAGCTGCTTGCCTATTGTCCTGTAGCCCATCCCAGCCTTGTGCAGGTCTACAATTTTATCCCTGATGTCCTTACACAGCTCTCTGGTCTTGGCCATTGTGGAGAGGTTGGAGTCTGTTTGATTGAGTGTGTGGACAGGTGTCTTTTATACAGGTAACGAGTTCAAACAGGTGCAGTTAATACAGGTAATGAGTGGAGAACAGGAGGGCTTCTTAAAGAAAAACTAACAGGTCTGTGAGAGCCGGAATTCTTACTGGTTGGTAGGTGATCAAATACTTATGTCATGCAATAAAATGCAAATTAATTACTTTAAAATCATACAATGTGATTTTCTGGATTTTTGTTTTAGATTCCGTCTCTCACAGTTGAAGTGTACCTATGATAAAAATTACAGACCTCTACATGCTTTGTAAGTAGGAAAACCTGCAAAATCGGCAGTGTATCAAATACTTGTTCTCCCCACTGTATATATATATTTGGCTCAATTGTCACGACTGTCTGTGAGATGCGGTAAACGAAGTCAGGCGCAGGACGCAGAACTCTCGGATACGTACTTTTAATACGAAAAGGATCCAAAAGGACACAGAAAATAACTCCACGCAGGGAGGAAATAACCCGTTCACAAAATAGACAACTGTGAAGGGGAAAACAATCACACACAAAGTACAGATGAGAGACAGGGGTAATTATAAGGGAAACAATTAACATAATGACGAACAGGTGTAAACAATACAGACAAAACTAAACAAACACCGATAACATCGAACGGCAGCAGCTAGTACTCCGGGGACGACGAACGCCGAAGCCTGCCCGAGCAAGGAGGAGGAGCAGCCTCGGCAGAATCCGTGACATCAATTTTGTTTTGTATTCTGTGGATTTCATTTAGAAAAAGCCACTTTTATCACACATGAACCTGCAGCCACTAACTAGCTTCTAAGTTGACGTTTGAAGTTTGCTCCATGGGCAGAACGGCGCTGTGACAGAGTTATATTGAGTAGCGACCACTTTTTCACCATGGCCATAATTACATTCTATTCACTCTAATTATGCTAAATTCTCGGAGTAAATCGTCATCTAACTTTTTAACTATACAGTGCCTTCGGAAAGTATTCAGACCCCTTGACATTTTCCACATTTTGTTACGTTACAGCCTTATTCTAAAATGGATTAAATAAATACAAATCCTCAGCAATCTACACGCAGTACCCCATAATGACGAAGCGAAAACAGTTTTTTATACATTTTAGCAAATGTATAAAAAATTATAAACAGAAATGCCTTATTTACATAAGTATTCAGACCATTTCCTACTAAACTCGAAATTGAACTCAGGTGCATCCTGTTTCCATTGATCATCCTTAATGTTTCTACAACTTGATTGGAGTCCACCTGTGGTAAATTCAATTGATTGGACATGATTTGAAAAGGCACACACCTGTCTATATAAGGTCCCACAGTGCATGTCAGAGCAAAAACCAAGCCATGAGGTCGAGGAATTGTCCGTAGAGCTCCGAGATAGGATTGTGTCGAGGCACAGATCTGGGGAAGGGTACCAAAACATTTCTGCAGCATTGAAGGTCCCCAAGAACACAGTGGCCTTCATCATTCTTAAATGGAAGAAGTTTGGAACCACCAAGACTCTTCCTGAGCAATCGGGGGAGAAGGGCCTTGGTCAGGGAGGTGACCAAGGCACCATCCCTACGGTCAGGGAGGTGACCTGGCACCATCCCTACGGTGAAGCATGGTGGTGGTAGCATCATGCTGTGTCTTTCAGCAGCAGGGACTGGGAGACTAGTCAGGATCGAGGCAAAGATGAACGGTGCAAAGTACAGAGAGATCCTTGATAAAAACCTGCTCCAGAGTGCTCAGGACCTCAGACTGGGGCGAAGGTTCACCTTCCAACAGGACAACGACCCTAAGCACACAGCCAAGACAACGCAGGAGTGGCTTCGGGACAAGTCAATGAATGTCCTTGAGTGGCCCAGCCAGAGCCTGGACTTGAACCCGATCGAACATCTCTGGTGAGACCTGAAAATAGCTGTGCAGCAACGCTCCCCATCAAACCTGACAGGGCTTGAGAGGATCTGCAGAGAAGAATGGGAGAAACTCTACAAATACAGGTGTGCCAAGCTTGTAGCGTCATACCCAAGAAGACCCGATGCTGTAATCGCTGCCAAAGGTGCTTCAACAAAGTACTGAGTAAAGGGTCTGAATACTGAAAATGTCGAAATACCTATTTTTGCTTTGTCATTATGGGGTATTGTGTGTAGATTGATGAGGGGAAAAAACGATTTAATCAATTTTAGAATAAGGCTGTAACGTAACAAAATGTGGAAAAAGTAAAGGGGTCTGAATACTTTCCGAAGGCACTGTATATGGTAGAAACAAAGGGTTTGGACTATTGTTTCTCTGATGCAATTCTCTATTGAATGAACATATTTTCAGAAACATTAAATTAAATAATCATTTTATGGGTGAACACCCTACTTTATGCTGAAAACTATACCTAGCCTATCCAAGGTCTATGTGGAGATATTGCCATATTGCTTACACATACATAATCCTTTCTGATCCATGTGAGAGAGCAAACAACAGAAGAGGCAAAGTCATGAGTTATAGAATTGGAGTCCTCACAACAGCTTTTCCCTAACCCTGAGTTTGTCTCTGTCTGTGTAGCTGTGAGCCCATGCCATGTCATTCCCTAACCGTGTCCTAACCCTGATCCTCTATCTGTCCCTCTAGCTGCGAGCCCATGCTGTGGACCTGAATGGGAACCAGATAGAGAACCCCATAGACATCGTCATCAATGTCATAGACATGAACGACAATAGACCAGAGTTTACACACACCATCTACAACGGATCAGTACCAGAGGGCTCCAAACCAGGTAAAAACACACACACACACCTGAGTGGCGCAGCGGTCTAAGGCACTGCATCTCAGTGCTTGAGGCGTCACTACAGACCCCCTGGTTCGATTCCAGGCTGTATCACAACCGGCCGTGATTGGGAGTCCCATAGGGCGCCGCACAATTGGCCCAGCGTTGTCCGGGTTTGGCCGGTGTAGGCCGTCATTGTAAATAACTTAACTTAACTGACTTGCCTAGTTAAATAAAGGTAAAATAAAAAACACACACTCACGCACACATACAGTCAATTTTTTATTGACTGCTTGGTTTGCGTTCCCAGGGTCCTTTGTGATGACAGTGACATCAGTGGACAAGGACGACCCTAAAACAGCCAATGGGATGCTCCGATACAAGATTATATCTCAGAACCCTGAGAGTCCCTCTTCCAACATGTTCACCATCAACAACAAGACAGGAGGCATCATCACCGTAGCAGCAGGCCTCGACAGAGAGGTGGGTGGGTGTTTGTGTGTGTGCGCGTGTGTGTGTGTGTGTGATGTGTATCAATGTGTACACCATAACAAAAAAGATCCTGTTGTTTCTACCGTAATTTACTGGCACCCTCCTGTAAGATACTGTAAGAAAAAAAAGTTATCTTTGGTTTAACAGTACATTATGTTTACAGGTAACTGGCTGCCAGTAAGTTACTGTAAAAACAACAGCATTTATTTTACACTGTATGAGTTCGTGTTTACATACTGACTGTCTAGGTTATTCTCTGTAATCTGAACCTGTCCCCTCTTGTTTTCCTCCTTCCAGAAAGTTCCTCAGTACACGCTGATCATCCAGGCTACTGACATGGAGGGGAACCCCACCTACGGCCTGTCTAACACAGCAACAGCTATCATCAGGATCAGTGACGTCAATGATAACCCCCCAGAGTTCACCGCTGACACAGTAAGTCACACACAGACAGACAGACAGACAGACACACAGACACAAAGACACAGTACAAATAAATACACACACACACACACACACACACACACACACACACACACACACACACACACACACACTTTCTTTCTCACACACATCAAAGAACACCAAATAAATAATCTTTCAACAAAAAACATTACCAAAGTTTATTTATCATATTATTGAGCAGGATGTTTCATCTCTCACTCCCTCATCACTCTCCCCCCTCCCCCTCCCTCTGTAGTTCTATGGAGAGGTGCATGAGAACCGTGTGAATGTGATCGTAGCTAACCTGACAGTAACAGATAAGGACCAGCCCCATACTGCAGCGTGGAGGACTGTGTACAGGATCACCGCTGGAGACCCCACTGGACGCTTCTCCATCCCGACTGACCCCACCACCAACGAGGGACTGGTCACTGTGGTCAAGGTAGGACATAGCACAGCACATATACACTACCGGTCAAAAGTTTTAGAACATACTACTCATTTTCTTTATTTTTACTATTTTCTACATTGTAGAATAATAGTGAAGACATCAAAACTATGAAATAACACTTATGAAATCATGTAGTAACCAAAAAAGTGTTAAACAAATCTAAATATATTTAATATTTGAGATACTTCAAATAGCCACCCTTTGCCTTGATGACAGCTTTGCACACTCTTGGAATTATCTCAACCAGCTTCACCTGGAATGCTTTTCCAACAGTTTTGAAGGAGTTCCCACATATGCTGAGCATTTGTTGGCTGCTTTTCCTTCACTCTGCGGTCCGACTCATCCCAAACCATCACAATTTGGTTGAGGTCGGGGGAGTGTGGAGGCCAGGTCATCTGATGCAGGACTCCATCACTCTCCTTCTTGGTAAAATAGCCCTTACACAGCCTGGAGGTGTGTTGGGTCATTGTCCTGTTGAAAAACAAATGATAGTCCCACTAAGCCCAAACCAGATGGGATGGCGTATCACTGCAGAATGCTGTGGTAGCCATGCTGGTTAAGTGTGCCTTGAATTCTAAATAAATTATAGACAGTGTCACCAGCAAAGCACCCCCACACCATAACACCTCCTCCTCCATGCTTTACGGTGGGAAATACACATGTGGAGATCATCCGTTCACCCACACCGCGTCTCACAAAGACACAGCGGTTGGAACCAAAAATCTCAAATTTGGACTCCAGACTAAAGGACAAATTTCGTGTTTCTTGGCCCAAGCAAGTCTGTTCTTCTCATTGTTGTCCTTTAGTAGTGGTTTCTTTGCAGCAATTCGACCATGAAGGCCTGATTCACACAGTCCCCTCTGAACAGTTGATGTTGAGATGTGTCTGTTACTTGAACTCTGTAAAGCATTTATTTGGGCTGCAATTTCTGAGGCCGGTTAACTCTAATGAACGTATCTTCTGCAGCAGAGGTAACTCTGCGTCTTCCATTCCTGTGGCGGTTCTCATGAAAGCCAGTTTCATCAGAGCGCTTGATGGTTTTTGCGACTGCACTTGAAGAAACTTTCAAAGTTATTGCCCTTCATGTCTTAAAGTAATGATGGACTGTCGTTTCTCTTTGGTTATTTGAGCTGTTCTTTTTTTTGTGTTTTGGGGGTTAGATCAGCTTAATATTGCAGATAGATTGTAACTTCTATCAATGTAATTGTCTGCATCACTTCCAATCCCCCATGTTTTTTATATATATACTCCCCTTTATTACTTTTCAACCCCGCCATCCTTTCCCTACTTGGGGTAAATTAGTGAACAACAATGCCCAGGCCTCTACTTCCAGCCTATACTTACTATCTACACCTTATGGACACAGTCAATTTTACAATAATTATATTTTATTTGTTTTTTTTTGTTTTTGCTCCTGAACTTCTTCTACTCTCAACCTCTCCGATCATTTTCATGATGTCCATCCGGTTTGCTTCTATATGCCATATCTTTCTAACTGTGCTCTTTCCCAAAAGCTCCCAACATACAACCTATATACTTATCATGGACACAGTATGCTTACATTATTAGTTATCTTGTTATTATTTGTTGTTATTTGTTATTAGTCCCATCCTTCAACTCCATTCAATACCTCCCATCTATCTCTTAACACCATCCATATAGGATTTCTATTTGCCATATATATTTCAACCGTACTGTGATGTTTTACAAAAGTTCTGAACCTTTCTATTCTCATTATTTGTTCTGTTGATAGTGGACAACCTTGTTTCACTCCTCTTGACAGTTTAACATTTTCTGAGAAATAGCCATTATTTACTATTTTACACCTAGGGTTACTATACATGATTTTGACCCATTTTATAAGAGATTATTTGAGCTGTTCTTGCCATAATATGGACTTGGTCTTTTACCAAATAGGGCTATCATCTGTCACAACACAACTAATTGGCTCAAATGCATTAAGAAGGAAAGAGATTCCACAAATTATCTTTTAACAAGGCACACTTTCCAGGTGACTACCTCATGAAGCTGATTGAGATCATTTCAAGAGTGTGCAAAGTTGTCTTCAAGGCAAAGGGTGGCTATTTGACACTTTTTTGGTTACTACATGATTCCATATGTGTTATTTCATAGTTTTGATGTCTTCACTATTATTCTACAATGTATAAAATAGTAAAAATACAGAAAAACCCTTGAATGAGTAGGAGTTCTAAAACTTTTGACCGGTAGTGTACATACATACAGTACAGACTGTACATACAGCACACAGATATACACATCACATATATTGTACACGGCTATGCACACAACATGTACCTCTCTGTATATTTATGTACACACACAGACAGATGCTGCACATACAAACAACACACAGATAAACACACACATGATAACGGCTAATCACAGGAGGTTGGTGGCACCTTAATTGGGGTGGACAGGCTCGTGGTAATGGCTGGAGCGGAATTAGTGGAATGGTATCACATACATTAAACACATGGTTTCCAGGTGTTTGATGCCATTTCATTCGCTCCATTCCAGCCATTATTATGAGCCGTCCTCCCCTCAGCAGCCTCCACTGCGGCTAATGTATGTCTATCTGGCCGATAAACTGTATGTGCGTGTGTATATATGAGCGTGGCTAACTGGTGTGTATTTCCGTGTTTACGTGTCTCTCAATCTCCAGCCCATAGACTATGAGGTAAATCGTTCCTTCATGTTGACGGTGCTGGCTGAGAATGAGGTTGCCCTGGCCCGTGGTATCCACCTGCCCCGTCAGTCCACCGCCACCGTGTCTGTACGCATCGCAGATGTCAACGAGAGCCCAGAGTTCTCCCCCAACCCTAAAGCCATCAAACTGGAGGAGGGACTACCAGCCGGCTCGCTACTCACCACCTTCACAGCACACGACCCTGACAGATACATGCAGCAGAACATACGGTACGGAGAGGAGAGAGAAAAAGAGGGGAGAGAGTATTGCAGGGTTGCTCATGTTAGCTGATAATGTTTTATATGTGTTGAATGTGTATGTTTCAAATGCATTATAGAGTGTCATGTTACTTCCTGTTGTAATTGTGTTCTCTCATCCTTTTTGGTTGATATCCAGGTATTCGAAGCTGTTTGACCCTGCTAATTGGCTGGAGATAGACCCTGTAAACGGGCGGATCTCCACAATCGCTGTGCTGGACAGAGAGTCTCACTATGTGAAGAATAACCTCTATAACGTCACCTTCATGGCCTCTGACAATGGTGAGTTGTGTGTGTAGGCCTATACTGTTTTTAGAGCTTACTGTGTTTATAGCTGTGTTTAATGTGGGAGGATGGGAGATGGGGTACTCTTGCAGGGAAGCTCTTTGACCTCGATCTTACTATTCACATTAATTAAATTCAGTTACAATCCATTCAGTCTGAATCACTTTCTTAGCACGATAATACAAATATTTTGTTGCCAAAATCCCCCAAAATTCTAAGACCATCTCAGATGACAATGGCAGTACTGCTTCAGAAAATGATATGTGTACGGATGAGCATACAAACTAGTGCTCACATACACATTCTCTAAAAACACTCTCTCCCTGTCACATGCACACACGCACACACACACACCACAGAGCCCCTGCTGTGTCTGAGCTTAATTTTGACTGAGCTCTTCATTGTGCTTTTTCCAAATACACACACACATGCTCCTGCTCTCACACACACACACACACACACACACACACACACACACACACACAGGCAGATGTGTGCCTCAGACAGACTCCCTAACATACTGATCTCTCTTTCCCTCATTCCCTTACTCACTCTCCTGGTGTGTATGTTGAATCACACGTTTCTCTCATCACATCTCTTATTTAGAAGGTTAGTTTTACTGAGGTCAGATGTAGCTGTTGACAGAGTGTTGTTTTGAGAAGTTTGGATGTTGCAATATGGTTTTGGGTGTGGCATAATATTATGTATGACAGCATGAATCGTGTTTGTTTTGAATGCTGTATTGTGCCTATGAGGATTCTTATTACCCTGTGTTTCTGGCAGTGGTTGGAACCGAAATTATTTTCCAATCGTTTCGTTCTGAACAGACCCACTATTTTTGTTCGTTTCGTTCAACTGAACCGGTTCGAACCAAAAAAACGTACCGTTTATATTGTTCCTTTGTGTTCCTTTTTTAACGTTTTTTACATTTAGCTCACTAACTTACTTCACCAATCAGTGCGGATAGAGCAGGTAAGCTAGTTGTTTACATGCGTGATGGACAGACAAGTGTAGCCTATGGCGCAAGATGCGACTGAAATGTTGCAGGTGGCAAGAGAGGGTTGAGGAGGAGGCTTGAAACGCTGGGCATCTTGTTTTGACATGCATTATATGAATTAGGTCCACAGAATTATACCTAGGAGGAGTGGCTTCTCTGGAGGAACTTTGAATGTCCTTTGAGCTAGCTAGCTAACAAGCTTGCGCTAGATAGCTAACAAGCTTGTGTGTGCAGAGCGGTACCAGAATTTAAAACACGTCTTACCTTTTTGTAGTTAATAAATCCAATGTGAAACATCATAACTAGGCCTGTTGTATCCTTAACTAGCTTTTAAAAAGTCAATCCATTATTCTCTAGCTAATAAAAAATCTGGCTCCCTATCTTCTGAATTTAGCATTAATGTAACATCAGTACAGTCAGTAGCCTGTTTGGGGATTTAGGCTGGGTTTCTGTATAGCACTTTGTGACATCTGCTGATGTAAAAAGGGCTTTATAAATACATTTGATTGATTGATTTAGCTTGCAGGCAGATACTGGAATACGTTTTTGAGTGACAGAGTGAGGGCTTTGCATAGGCGCTTAGTTGGTTTTGTTGTGGGACTAGAAAAAAAATGCCGGGAACGTAAAATAACGTTATTAACCCGTTCCCATGCATTTAAAATAGCGGTTCTGTTCCAGGGTCTGTTTCTGTTCCTTGAAAAAGAAAATCCTGATTTTCAGTTCTGTTCTCTGAACCAGTTCCAACCCCTGGTATCTCCTCTCAACATATAAATAGTTCAGTACAGTATCTATGTTGCACCAAACAGGTTGCCTTTTTGACATATTTTATTTATTTATTCATATCTAAGGGGCCTTTTACTCCACTTTGCTTATCTCACTGGTCTCTCCTTCTCTTGCTCCTCCATCCCTCCATCCTCTCTCTCAGGCATCCCCCCTGCCAGTGGTACGGGTACGTTACAGATGTACCTTTTAGACATAAACGACAATGCTCCTCGTGTCTTCCCTCCGGAGGTGGAGATGTGTGAGAAGCCTGAGCCCAATGCCATCAACATCACTGCCAGCGACCCCGATCTGATCCCTAACGCCGGCCCCTTTGCCTTCGAACTGGCCAACCGGCCGGCAGACGCACGACGGAACTGGACCCTCACACGCCTCAATGGTTAGTGTGTGTCTGTGTTTTATCTTTCCTGTCTTTCTTTCACTCCCTGTCTCTACATTTCTCTATTGCCCTCAATTAAATTCAAAAATGCTTAATTGCCATGACAAAATAACTTATAGAAAATTGTTCCCCATCTCGCTCTGTCTCTTTCTTTCTCTCGCCTTCCCTATATTACACTCTCTCAATTCAATTCAATATACTGACATGTAAAGTCTTTATTGACATGGAAAGTAAAACACTTACACTGAGGGAAAAAAGTATTTGATCCCTTGCTGATTTTGTATGTTTGCCCACTGACAAAGAAATAATCAGTCTGGGGTATGGGATGGACCACAGGAATTATTTGCTAGGATAATAATTGCTTGTCAATGAATTAAATGTAATACAATGGCAATCCGGGTTATATGTTAAAATCCTATGCGTGAACTGCCGACATTATTACGCATATTAATTGATAATGATGGAGAATAGGATATGCATAATTTTTTTAAATAGTTATATATATATATATATATATATATAGAGGTGAAAGCATTGGAAATGCTTTTGGCGGTTAATCTGCTTCTATTTTGTGGGTGGCACTGTGTGCTGTTTTCGATGGATGGGTCCTGGCCTCTCGGGGCCTTAGGGATCCGGAGGGACGTGGGTGGGATGCTGATCACTGGGATGACGGCTCAACTTGGGATGGGGAGGGGCTTTAGCGGGGGAATTAGTGGAGAACAACTGAAGGGTTACTCCGTAGCAATGCAAATATCACGGTACAGCTACAGTGGGGGGAAAAAAAGTATTTAGTCAGCCACCAATTGTGCATGTTCTCCCACTTAAAAATATGAGAGAGGCCTGTAATTTTCATCATAGGTACACGTCAACTATGACAGACAAAATGAGAAAAAAAATCCTGAAAATCACATTGTAGGATTTTTAATGAATTTATTTGCAAATTATGGTGGAAAATAAGTATTTGGTCACCTTCAAACAAGCAAGATTTCTGGCTCTCATAGACCTGTAACTTCTTCTTTAAGAGGCTCCTCTGTCCTCCACTCGTTACGTGTATTAATGGCACCTGTTTGAACTTGGTATCAGTATAAAAGACACCTGTCCACAACCTCAAACAGTCACACTCCAAACTCCACTATGGCCAAGACCAAAGAGCTGTCAAAGGACACCAGAAACAAAATTGTAGACCTGCACCAGGCTGGGAAGACTGAATCTGCAATAGGTAAGCAGCTTGGTTTGAAGAAATCAACTGTGGGAGCAATTATTAGGAAATGGAAGACATACAAGACCACTGATAATCTCCCTCGATCTGGGGCTCCACGCAAGATCTCACCCCGTGGGGTCAAAATGATCACAAGAACGGTGAGCAAAAATCCCAGAACCACACGGGGGGACCTAGTGAATGACCTGCAGAGAGCTGGGACCAAAGTAACAAAGCCTACCATCAGTAACACACTACGCCGCCAGGGACTCAGATCCTGCAGTGCCAGACGTGTCCCCCTGCTTAAGCCAGTACATGTCCAGGCCCGTCTGAAGTTTGCTAGAGTGCATTCGGATGATCCAGAAGAGGATTGGGAGAATGTCATATGGTCAGATGAAACCAAAATAGAACTTTTTGGTAAAAACTCAACTCGTCGTGTTTGGAGGACAAAGAATGCTGAGTTGCATCCAAAGAACACCATACCTACTGTGAAGCATGGGGGTGGAAACATCATGCTTTGGGGCTGTTTTTCTGCAAAGGGACCAGGACGACTGATCCGTGTTAAGGAAAGAATGAATGGGGCCATGTATCGTGAGATTTTGAGTGAAAACCTTCTTCCATCAGCAAGGGCATTGAAGATGAAACGTGGCTGGGTCTTTCAGCATGACAATGATCCCAAACACACCGCCCGGGCAACGAAGGAGTGGCTTCGTAAGAAGCATTTCAAGGTCCTGGAGTGGCCTAGCCAGTCTCCAGATCTCAACCCCATAGAAAATCTTTGGAGGGAGTTGAAAGTCCGTGTTGCCCAGCGACAGCCCCAAAACATCACTGCTCTAGAGGAGATCTGCATGGAGGAATGGGCCAGAATACCAGCAACAGTGTGTGAAAACCTTGTGAAGACTTACAGAAATCGTTTGACCTGTGTCATTGCCAACAAAGGGTATATAACAAAGTATTGAGAAACTTTTGTTATTGACCAAATACTTATTTTCCACCATAATTTGCAAATAAATTCATAAAAAATCCTACAATGTGATTTTCTGGAGAAAAAAAATCTCATTTTGTCTGTCATAGTTGACGTGTACCTATGATGAAAATTACAGGCCTCTCTCATCTTTTTAAGTGGGAGAACTTGCACAATTGGTGGCTGACTAAATACTTTTTTCCCCCACTGTACATGGCGGAGACTGAATCAAGCTAGTCGTCTTGACTTCTTTCTTATCTCATTCTCGTTGGCACCAAAAGTTTTAAAAAGTGTTGATAGGGGACAGAATGCGGTCGGACCATCATATAATAGGCATATACATTACTCTTACTGAATTTCCACGTGGGCGAGGATATTGGAAATGTAATCAAAGTCTATTGGATGATAATTTATTTATAATTAGAACAAAGGAATTTATAACAGACTTTTTCCAACATAACCCCTTATTGTATGGGACACCTTTAAATGTGCCTTTAGAGGCCATGCAATTCAGTACTCATCTCGAAAACAAAAGCAATTTAGGTCAAAAGAGTTTATACTAAGAAAGGAAATAGAAAGTCTAACAGAACAGATAGATGGCAATAAAAACTGTAACATAGAGGCTCAGAATAAATTAGAGGAAAAACAAAAAGAAATGGAGAAACTTATTCAAGAAAGATCAAGTGTAATATATTATAAAAATAAAGCAAATTGGATGGAATATGGGGAAAAATGCACAAAATTCTTTTTTAATCTTCAACATAGGAATGCCACAAAAAATAACTTAATGAAACTGGTTACAATTGACGGAGTCACCCATAATTCACCAAATGATATTTTGAAGGAAGAAACAAAGTACTTTAAGCATATGTTTTCTTTTCAGTCGCCTCTATCTCCTCTAACTGAAGCTAATTGTAGAGATGTTTTTCTATTGATAATGTCAAATTAACAGCCACACAGAAAGACTCATGTGAAGGTGAAATTACAGAGGAGGAACTTCTGGATGCAATTAAAGACTTTAAGTCTGGGAAAACTCCAGGGTTGGATGGCATACCAGTCGAGGTATACCAAACCTTTTTTGATATACTAAGAGGACTGTTATTAGCATGTTTTAACCACTCCTATGTAAATGGTAGATTATCTGACACTCAAGAAGAAGGTCTGATCTCATTATTACTGAAACAGGATACAAGTGGAAAATATAAAGATCCAGTCCATTTACAAAATTGGAGGCCCCTTACACTTCAGTGTTGTGATGCAAAAATTCTAGCAAAAATGTATAGCGCATAGAATTAAAAAAGTATTGTCGGATATTATTCATTCTAATCAGACAGGTTTTTTACATGGAAGATACATTGGAGATAATTTAAGGCAAGTATTGGAAACAATGGAACACTATGGAAAATATGGGAAACCAGGCCTGCTATTCATAGAAGACTTCGAAAAGGCATTTGATAAAGTTCGACTGGGGTTTATATATAAATGCCTGGAGCATTTCAATTTTGGAGAATCTCTTATAAAATGGGTCAAAATCATGTATAGTAACCCTAGGTGTAAAATAGTAAATAATTGCTATTTCTCAGAAAGTTTTAAACTGTCAAGAGGAGTGAAACAAGGTTGTCCACTATCGGCATATCTATTTATTGTGGCCATCGAGATGTTAGCTATTAAAATCAGATCCAATAATAATATCAGAGGATTAGAAATACAGGGCTTAAAAACAAAGGTGTCATTGTACGCTGATGATTCATGTTTTCTTTTAAATCCACAACTAGAATCCCTCCACAGCCTCATAGAGGATCTAGATACATTTTCTAACCTCTCTGGATTACAACCAAATTATGACAAATGTACTATATTACGTATTGGATCACTAAAAAATACAATTTTTATATTACCATGTAGTTTACCAATAAAATGGTCTGATGGTGATGTGGATATACTCGGAATACATATACCAAAGGAAATAAATGATCTCACTTCAATAAATTTTAATAGAAAGTTAGCAAAAATAGATAAGATCTTACTACCATGGAAAGGAAAATACCTGTCAATTTGTGGAAAAATCACCCTGATTAACTCTTTAGTATTATCCCAGTTTACCTGTTTGCTTATGGTCTTGCCTACGCCTAGCGAACTGTTTTTAAAATTATATGAGAAAAAAATATTCAATTTTATTTGGAACGGCAAGCCAGATAATATATATAATGAATATGAATTCGGAGGACAGAAATTATTAAATATTAAAGCATTAGACCTATCACTAAAAGCTTCAGTCATACAAAAGTTATACTTAAATCCGAACTGGTTCTCAAGCAAATTAGTAAGATTGTCTCACCCAATGTTCAAGAAAGGCCTTTTTCCCTTTATTCAGATTACAACAACTCATTTGCAGTTATTTGAAAAGGAAATAATCTCCCAAATATCACTATTTCTAAAACAAGCCATAGAAAGTTGGTTGCAATTTCAATTTAATCCTCCAGAAACGACAGAACAAATAATGCAACAAATATTGTGGTTAAATTCAAAAATAGTAATTGACAAAAAACCTTTATTTTTTGGCAGAATGTTTAAAAAAGGTATAGTCTTCGTAAATGATATCATCGGTAGGACTGGTGGAGTTATGTCGCACATGCAGCTAACAAAAACATATGGAAATGTCTGCTCTACCCAAAATTACAACCAAATAATTGCAGCCTTACCGCAAAAGTGGAAGAGGAAAGTGGAAGGGGGAGAAAGTAAGGAACTTGTCTGTCGGCCTTGCATTAAAGAACATAATTGGTAAAGGAAAACTGTGATAAATAAAACAGTATATCAGTTTCATTTAAGGACCAAAGGATTGACAGCCGTCCCATATAGATTTGTCACGAACGTTGACTGATGACTCGTGGAACCAAGGCGCAGCGTGATAAGCGTACAAATTTAATTAGTACTTAACACACGAACAAAACCAAAACAACAAACCAACGATACGTGAAGTCCTGAGGTTACACACACCAAACCTTTACGGATCAAGATCCCACAAACTAACTGGTGCCAACAGGCTGCCTAAGTATGGTCCCCAATCAGAGACAACGAGCTACAGCTGCCTCTGATTGGGAACCACCCTGGCCAACATAGAACTAAACGATCTAGAACAAAAAACATAGAAAACTAAACATAGAAAATCTACACCCTGGCTCAACATTTAAGAATCCCCAGAGCCAGGGCGTGACAGTACCCCCCCCCCCCCCCAAAGGCGCGGACTGCGACCGCGCCACACAAACACAAGAGGGTAGGGGCCGGGTGGGCATTCCGCCTCGGAGGCGGATCCGGCTCCGGGCGTGACCACCACCTTTTCTCCACCTCCCCGTTGCGCCCCTGGTCTGGTCCCGCTGACTGGAGCTGGACTGGACACACGCACCACTGGCTTGGTGCGGGGAGCAGGAACGGGCCGGACCGGGCTGACGACGCGCACCACTGGCTTGGTGCGGGGAGCAGGAACGGGCCGGACCCTCTTGTGTTTGTGGGAGAAGGAACAGGCCAGGCTGGACTGGGAACACGCACCACTGGCTTGGTGCAGGGAGCCGGAACAGGCCGGGCCGGACTGTGGAGGCGGACTGGAGGTCTGGAGCGGAGAGCTGACACAACCCGTCCTGGCTGAATGCCTATTTCCACACAATATGTGTGAGGCATCAGCACAGGACGTACAGGGCTATGCACTCGTACTGGCGCTACAGCACGTGGCACTGGCGCAGGATATACGGGACCGAGGAGGCGTACTGGAGGCCACGAGCGTTGAGCCGGCACACCCCGTCCTGGCTGCATGCCCATCTTAGCACGACACGAGCGTGGTGCTAGCACCGAACGTACAGGACTGTGCCGGAACACTCGCGGCACAGTACGTGGCTCCGCATAACACGGAGCCTGCCCAGTCTCACGCTTCCTAGCCTGAGTACGGGGAGTTGGCTCTGCTCTAACTCTAGGCTCCGCCAACCACCCTTTTAGACCCCCCAAAACATTTTCTTGGGGCTGTCTCTCGGGCTTCCTCCTCGGCCGGTACCCTCTGCGATGCCGCTGCTCCTCTCTGTAGCGCGCCTCCAAAGTCTCCTCCCAAGGACGGCGATCCATTCTGGCCTGAATCTCTTCCCAAGTCCAGGATCCCTTCCCGTCCAGGATCTCCTCCCAAGTCCAGGATGTCTGTTCCTGGACACGCTGCTTAGTCCTTTTTTGGTGGGATCTTCTGTCACGAACGTTGACTGATGACTCGTGGAACCAAGGCGCAGCATGATAAGCGTACATCTTTAATTAGTACTTAACACACGAACAAAACCAAAACAACAAACCAACGATACGTGAAGTCCTGAGGTTACACACACCAAACCTTTACGGATCAAGATCCCACAAACTAACTGGTGCCAACAGGCTGTATGGTACCCAATCAGAGACAACGAGCTACAGCTGCCTCTGATTGGGAACCACCCTGGCCAACATAGAACTAAACGATCTAGAACAAAAAACATAGAAAACTAAACATAGAAAATCCACACCCTGGCTCAACATTTAAGAGTCCCCAGAGCCAGGGCGTGACAAGATTGCAAAATAGTTGGGAAGAGATTTTTGACGTACCGATCCCATGGCATAGTGTTTATGAACTGACACGCAAAACGACACCGGATTCAAAAATTAGAATCTTTCAATTTAAATTATTATATAAAATTCTTGCTACCAATAGAATGTTATTTATATGGGGGATACAATCTTCCCAGCTCTGCAGATTTTGCTGTGAAGAGACAGAATGATTAGATCATTTGTTTTGGTTCTGTCCATTTGTAGCTTGTTTTTGGACACAGGTCCAGGAATGGCTAAAGGATTGCTATATTTACCTGGAGCTAACCTCTCAGATAGCATTACTGGGTGATCTGAAAAGTCATAGTCAATCGATCAATAATATAATAATACTTTTAGCAAAAATGTTTCTTTTTAATTCTGTAGAAGCAATGAGAATAGAAAGGTTCAGAACTTTTGTAAAACATCACAGTACGGTTGAAATATATATGGCAAATAGAAATCCAATATGGATGGTGTTAGGAGATAGATGGGAGGTATTGAATAGAGTTGAAGGATGGGACTAATAACAAATAACAACAAATAATAACAAAGATAGCTAATAATGTAAGCATACTGTGTCCATAATAAGTATATAGGTTGTATGTTGGGAGCTTTTGGGAAAGAGCACAGTTAGAAAGATATGGCATATAGAAGCAAACCGGATGGACATCATGAAAATGATCGGAGAGGTTGAGAGTAGAAGAAGTTCAGGAGCCAAAAAAATAAATAATATATATATATAATAGAATTATTGTAAAATTAACTGTGTCCATAAGGTGTAGATAGTAAGTATAGACCGGAAATAGAGGCCTGGGCATTGTTGTTCACTAATTTACTCCAAGTAGGGAAAGGATGGCGGGGTTGAAAAGTAATAAAGGGGAGTATATATATAAAAAACATGGGGGATAAAAAAAAATAAAAATGAAATTATCAGTCTATAATTTTAATGGTAGGTTTATTTGAACAGTGAGAGACAGAATAACAACAACAAAATCCAGAAAAACGCATGTCAAAAATGTTATAATTAAATTTGCATTTTAATGAGGGAAATAAGTATTTTACCCCCTCTCAATCAGAAAGATTTCTGGCTCCCAGGTGTCTTTTATACAGGTAATGAGCTGAGATTAGGAGCACACTCTTAAAGGGAGTACTCCTAATCTCAGTGTGTTACCTGTGTAAAAGACACCTGTCCACAGAATCAGTCAATCAATCAGATTCCAAACAATCCACCATGGCCAAGACCAAAGAGCTCTCCAAGGATGTCAGGGACAAGATTGTAGACCTACACAAGGCTGGAATGGGCTACAAGACCATCGCCAAGCAGCTTGGTGAGAAAGTGACAACAGTTGGTGTGATTATTCGCAAATGGAAGAAACGCAAAAGAACTGTCGATCTCCCTCGGCCTGGGGCTCCATGCAAGATCTCACCTCGTGGAGTTGCAATGATCATAAGAACGGTGAGGAATCACCCCAGAACTACACGGGAGGATATTGTCAATGATCTCTTGGTGACCATAGTCACCAAGAAAACAATTGGTAACACACTACGCCATGAAGGACTGAAATCCTGCAGCGCCCACAAGGTCCCCCTGCTCAAGAAAGCACATATACAGGCCCGTCTGAAGTTTGCCAATGAACATCATATACAGGCCCGTCTGAAGTTTGCCAATGATTCAGAGGAGAACTGGGTGAAAGTGTTGTGGTCAGATGAGACCAAAATCAAGCTCTTTGGCATCAACTTAACTCGCCGTGTTTGGAGGAGGAGGAATGCTGCCTATGACCCCAAGAACACCATCCCCACCGTCAAACATGGAGGTGGAAATATAATGCTTTGGGGGTGTTTTTCTGCTAAGGGGACAGGACAACTTCACTGCATCAAAGGGACGATGGACGGGGCCATGTTCCGTCAAATCTTGGGTGAGAACCTCCTTCCCTCAGCCAGGGCATTGAAAATGGGTCGTGGATGGGTATTCCAGCATGACAATGACCCAAAACACACAGCCAAGGCAACAAAGGAGTGGCTCAAGAAGAAGCACATTAAGGTCCTGGAGTAGCCTAGCCAGTCTCCAGACCTTAATCCCATAGAAAATCTGTGGAGGGAGCTGAAGGTTCGAGTTGCCAAACGTCAGCCTCGAAACCTTAATGACTTGGAGAAGATCTGTAAAGAGGAGTGGAACAAAATCCCTCCTGAGATGTGTGCAAACCTGGTGGCCAACTACAAGAAAAGTCTGACCTCTGTGATTGCCAACAAGGGTTTTGCCACCAAGTACTAAGTCATGTTTTGCAGAGGGGTCAAATACTTATTTCCCTCATTAAAATGCAAATCAATTTATAACATTTTTGACATACGTTTTTCTGGGTTTTTCTGTTGTTATTCTGTCTCTCACTGTTCAAATAAACCTACCATTAAAATGATAGACTGATCATGTCTTTGTCAGTGGGCAAACATACAAAATCAGCAGGGGATCAAATACTTTTTTCCCTCACTGTACATTGTCAAAGTAAACACTTACGCGGAGTGGACAAAACATTAAGAACACCTGCTCTTTCCATGAACTGACCAGGTGAATCCAGATGAAAGCTATGATCCCTTATTGATGTCACTTCTTAAATCCACTTCAATCAGTGTAGATGAAGGGGAGGAGACAGGTTAAATAAGTATTTCTAAGCCTTGAGACAATTGAGACATGGATTGTGTATGTGTGCCATTCAGAGGGTGAATGGGCAAGACAAACGATTTAAGTGACTTTGAACGGGGTATGGTAGTAGGTGCCAGGCGCACCGGTTTGAGCATGTCAAGAACTGGAACAATGCTGGGTTTTTCACGCTCAACAGTTTCCCGTGTGTATCAAGAATGGTCCACCACCCAAAGGACATCCAGCCAACTTGACACAACTGTGGGAAGCATTGGAGTCAACATGGGCCAGCATCCCTGTCGATTGCTTTCGACTCCTTGTAGAGTCCATGCCCCTACGAATTGAGGCTGATCTGAGGGCAAAAGGGTGTACAACTCAATATTAGGAAGGCATTCCTAATGTTTTGTACACTTAGTGTAAAACAACAATGGTCAAATAAGACAGAAATATACTAGACTGTTAGTGATAAAGCAATACTATTGTATTGTTAATAGTGGTAATAATATTAACATCAATTACAAAAAAGAATAATAAAAATAAAATAAATACTGGTAGTAAGCTGACTTCTAGACTTCTAGTGGTAACCTGACTTCTCTCTCTATCTGTCTCTCTTTTTCTCCCTCCCTCATTCCCTGTCTATCCCCTCTCTTTATTTCTCTCTTAATCCCCCCTCCCTTCCTCCCTAACTATATGTCTCTCTCTCTCTCTCGTTCTGTCTGTCTGTCTGTGGCCGTATCCCAGGTGAATATGCTCAGATCAGGCTGCGGATAGGTTTTCTGGAGAGTGGTATCTACGAGGTTCCAATCATCATCACAGACTCCGGCAACCTGCCCATGTCCAATACATCCTACCTGAGGGTCAAGGTGTGCCAGTGTGATCACCATGGAGATTGTGTGGACATGGAACGCATCATCGCAGCAGGCCTGGGTACTGGAGCCATCATCGCCATCCTCATCTGTATCATCATAATGCTAGGTCAGTCTGGTTGTATGCAGGCACACACACACACACACACACACACACACACACACACCATATCCCCACCCTCTTCTGCCTCATTCTCCTAGCAGGGTCTTCTTATAGCTACAGTACAAACGCATGCTATAGAACATAATCTATGTAAACGTTTGGCATCCCCACTGCTCCCCCCAGACAGCAGCTACAGTAGATTACAGTAGCTACATTCAAAGCTATCCCTAAATCTGCCTACCCCAAACTTAAGCACCCCACTTTAGGAGATAAGTACCCCTCCCCCACTGCCTAGAACCCCCCCCATGACAGCCTCTTGACAGCCCTCCACCAATCTCCCAAAGCCTCTCCCACCTACCCCCCCAGCCTTGCCTACCTACCCCCCAGCCTCGCCCACCTACCCCCCAGCCTGCCCCATATTGTACCCCATCCCCCCTTACCTCCCCCCTTACCACCCAGCCTTCCCACCCCCTCCTCCCAGTCAATCTCTGAAAATCCGCCCAGATTATGTGGATCAAACCAGGCAATCGCTGATCAAGCTCCCGTCAAGCTTTAAAACTCCTCTCCTGATTCTCTTTACATGGCAGAGAAATATGGTTGAATTAAAACTAAAGCTGCATATCGTCTGTTTATAGGATTTCATCCTTACCTTCTTTCTATCTTCTTCTACCCTGCCTCCTTCCTTCCTCCCCATTTTTCTTCTCCCCCTCCCCTCATTTCTACCTCTCTCTCTCTCTCTCTCTCTCTCTCTCAATTACTCTCTCTCTCTCTCGCTCTGTCTCTCTCTCGCTCTCTCTCTGAGTGTTCTTGAGTGATAAGCGAATGTAGTGTAAATGTGGCCTTTGATGCAACATGCACTGGTGCTGATGTTAGCACTTTTAAACTGATCAAATGAAATGGTGGTGAAGTTCTAATTATCCATCTCCCCCTCCATCCCTCCCTCCCTCTCTCTCTCTCTCTCTCTCTCTGTAGTGATGGTGTTGTTCTTTGTGATGTGGATGAAGAGGAGGGATAAGGAACGTCAGGCCAAGCAGCTGCTCATTGACCCGGAGGACGATGTCAGAGACAACATACTGAAGTACGACGAAGAGGGAGGAGGAGAGGAGGACCAGGTAGAGTAAGCACACAAACACAGATGGACGCACACACTGATGGATGGACACACACACATACAGAGGAGGACCAGGTACACACACACACATGCCTGAACACACGCACACTAATCACGCTGCTAGCGTTAGCATAATGATAGCATAGCCGCTAGTCAACCAGCTGCTGATTTAGATGGAGAGTTAGCTGTTCGCTAACGATGGCTAGTTGGAGACAGGACAGTGCTGGGCTAAATGGGGAGGGGGGAGGCAAGGAGGATATACAGTGGACATGAGGGAGGGATGTACACACACACTAACACCACAGGAGGCTGGTGAGAGGACAGCTCACAATAATGGCTGGAACGGAGTAAATGGAATGGTATCAAACATGGAAACCATGTGTGTGATCTGCTTGATAACATTCAATTTATTCCGTTCCAGCCATTACTATGAGCCCGTACACCCCAATTAAGATACCACCAGCCATCTGTGACTCACACACACACACACAGACACTCACACACACTGATGAACTGTAACATTGGGGGTTGTAGGACCTAGCCAACCAGTCATTGGATATTAATGGAGCTCTGAGAGGGGGTGATAAACATTTATCGCCATGGCGATGGCATGGGAAGTGGGGTTAGGGGCGAGAGGCCATCTTTCAATGCGATGGATGGTACTCCCCTCCCTCCCGCTGTTCGGGGAAATTGTTTCGTCGGGGAATCGGCAGTGCTGGGAAATGAACTGTTGGAGAGTGGAGCGGCTAGTTCCCCCTGATCACCCCCCCTGCTGTGGGATGGATTAGTAATGTCTGTCTGTCTGGGACCCCTTGTAGGGAGGGGCTATGGGGCATGGCTAGGCTGGAGACAGCTACAGGAGCAGTCACGCAGTCTGGCTCTCTGGTGCTAAACGGCTAGTATGGTACACTGAGGCCAATAGCAGAGGGTGCATCCCTATGGGCCCTGGTCAAAAGTAGTGCACTATAAAGGTATTAGGGTGTCATTTGGGATGCAGACAAAGCCTCTCAAATGAAAAACACGCACGCACCCACACTGCACGTTACGTTTTAAAGTGATAATACAATTTCATCAGCTTTTTGTGAACCTAGCCTACCATCCTGGTATCAAAGATTGAGCATGGTGAGCAGTGACAAAGCCCAGCTAAGTAGTGCAGTATAAAGAGAATAGGGTGCCATTGGGGACTCAGCCTGCGCCTCTTCTCCTCTGTCTGGAAAATAACAATATAGCCTAGGCCAGGGACAAACCCCTCTGTATTTATCCCGCCATTTCCTCTCCTCCTCTCCTGTTCTCTCTGTCCTTCACGTTATGGCGGCATTCACAGCTCTCCCCTGAAACCGTTTCAGTGGTTAACTATTGCAGTGAACAATGCCCAAGGTGGTTACATGACCAGGTTTTATTTTTATGTTTCATCAATGAATCAGACACTCAGACACACAACCTTCTCTCTCTCTCTCTCTCTCTCTCTCTCTCTCTCTCTCTCTCTCTCTCTCTCTCTCTCTCTCTCTCTCTCTCTCTCTCTCTCTCTCTCTCTCTCTCTCTCTCTCTCTCTCTCTCTCTCTCTCTGTCTCTCTCTCTCTCTCTCTGTCTCACTCACTCTGTCCCTCTCTCTCTCTTCCTCCTCTCTCCCTCTCTATCCCTCTCCCCCTCCACCACCCTCTCTCCTCCCTCCCTCAACCCTCTCTTTCTTATCCCCACATCTCTGTATCCCCCACACTCTCCCTCCCCCTCTCCAGGACTATGACCTGAGTCAGCTGCAGCAGCCCGACGCGTTGGAGCCAGAGATGGTAAAGGTGGGAATCAGGCGTATGGACGAGAGACCCCTCCACCAGGACCACCTGTACCCCCTCCGCTCTGCTGCACCCCACCCAGGAGATATAGGAGACTTCATCCATGAGGTAGCTACGGAGTGTGTGTTTTTCTGTTGGGGGAGTGGGGGTTGTGTGTGTATGTGTGTTAATGCTTGTGTGTGCATGACTGTGTGTGTGTGTGTATGTGACTCACTGTGTGACACAGAAGGAGAGGGAGCCCTCCCTGCCTCTGTGTAATTCTTAATTAGCTTTGCTAACAGTGCAGATTAACGTGGTACAGACATGGGCAGGCCCGGCTGGCTAATTTAAGGTTTAGTTTAGTTTATTAGGATCCCCATTAGCTATTGCACATGCAGCAGCTACTCTTCCTGGGATCCACATAAAACATACAAATACATGACAAAGTACAGAATAAAAAAAATATTATTTAGACACTATCATATTGTATATACATATTCATATTCTTATATACAGTTCAGTTAAATTAGATCTTTAGACAGAGGAGAGGCGCTGTGATATGTTTTTTTATTTGTTTTTTTAAGCTAAACTTGCTTTTTGCCTGAGTAACCTCTTGTGGCAGAGCATCCCATGATGACATGGCTCTATAGATAACTGAGCGATGCATTAAATCTGTTTTTGGTCTGGGTTATGTGAAGAAACCCATAGTGGCATGTCTGCTGGGGTATGTCTGAAGTGTATGCAAATAGATTAGACAAGTGGTTGGGCATTGTCAACACATGAATGTTTCTAAAAAAGACTAGAAGAGAAGTAGTCAAATAAAATACAATTTTATTGGTCGCATACACATATTTACAGTTGAAGTCGGAAGTTTACATGCACTTAGGTTGGAGTCATTAAAACTCGTTTTTCAACCACTCCACAAATTTCTTGCTAACAAACTATAGTTTTGGCAAGTCGGTTAGGACATCTACTTTGTGCATGACACAAGTAATTTTTCCAACAATTGTTTACAGACAGATTATTTCACTTATAATTCACTGTATCACAATTCCAGTGGGTCAGAAGTTTACATACACTAAGTTGACTGTGCCTTTAAACAGCTTGGAAAGTTCCAGAAAATAATGTCATGGCTTTAGAAGCTTCTGATAGGCTAATTGACATCATTTGACATCAGGTGTACCTGTGGATGTATTTCAAGGCCTACCTTCAAACTCAGCATTGCCTCTTTGCTTGACATCATGGGAAAATCAAAAGAAATCAGGCAAGACCTCAGAAAAACAATTGTAGACCTCCACAAGTCTGGTTCATCCTTGGGAGCAATTTCCAAATGCCTGAAGGTACCACATTCATCTGTACAAACAATAGTACGCAAGTATAAACACCATGGGACCACGCAGCCATCATACCGCTCAGGAAGGAGACACGTTCTGTCTCCTAGAGATGAACGTACTTTGGTGCGAAAAGTGCAATCAATCCCAGAACAGCAAAGGACCTTGTGAAGATGCTGGAGGAAACGGGTACAAAAGTATCTATATCCACAGTAAAACAAGTCCTATATCGACATAACCTGAAAGGCCGCTCAGCAAGGAAGAACCCACTGCTCCAACACTGCCATAAAAAAGCCAGACTACGGTTTGTAGATTGTACTTTTTGGAGAAATGTCCTTTGGTCTGATGAAACAAAAATAGAACTGTTTGGCCATAATGACCATCGTTATGTTTGGAGGAAAAAGGAGGATGCTTGCAAGCCGAAGAACACCATCCCAACCGTGAAGCACGGGGGTGGCAGCATCATGCTGTGGGGGTGCTTTGCTGCAAGATGGACTGGTGCACTTCACAAAATAGATGGCAGCATGAGGAAGGAAAATGATGTGTATATATTGAAGCAACATCTCAAGACATCAGTCACGAAGTTAAAGCTTGGTCGCAAATGGTCTTCCAAATGGACAATGACCCCAAGCATACTTCCAAAGTTGTGGCAAAATGGCTTAAGGACAACAAAGTCAAGGTATTGGAGTGGCCATCACAAAGCCCTGACCTCAATAATACAGAAAATTTGTGGGCAGAACTGAAAAAGCGTGTGCGAACAAGGAGGCCTACAAACCTGACTCAGATACACCAGCTCTGTCAGGAGGAATGGGCCAAAATTCACCCTTCTGAGGTTGAAGAGACGCTGTTGCGCCTTCTTCACCACACTGTCTGTGTGGGTGGACCATTTCAGATTGTCAGTGATGTGTATGCCAAGGAACTTGAAGCTTTTCACCTTCTCCACTGCGGCCCAGTCGATGTGGATATGGGTGTGCTCCCTATGCTGTCTCCTGAAGTCCACGATCAGCTCCTTTGTTTTGTTGACATTGAAGGAGAGGTTATTTCCCTTGCACCACTCCGCCAGGGACCTCACCTCCTCCCTGTAGGCTGTCTCGTCATTGTTGGTAATCAGGCCTACTACTGTTGTGTCGTCTGCAAACTTGATGATTGAATTGGAGACGTGCGTGTGCATGCAGTCATGGGTGAACAGGGAGTACAGGAGGGGGCTGAGCACGCACCCTAGTGGGTCCCTGTGTTGAGGATCAGCGTAGTGGAGGTGTTGTTGCCTACCTTCACCACCTGGGGGCAGCCCGTCAGGAAGTCCAGGACCCAGTTGCACAGGGTGAGGTTCAGACCCCAGGGCCCCGAGCTTAATGATGAGCTTGGAGGGTACTATGGTGTTGAAGGTTGAGCTGTAGTCAATGACCAGCATTCTTACATAGCTATTCCTCATGTCCAGATGGTATAACACGCTTAAATGTCTTACTCACGTCAGCCACTTAGAACGAGAGCACACAGTCCTCGGAAGCGGAGGCACTGTGTTTTCCTCGAAGCGGGCGAAGAAGGGGTTTAACTTGTCCGGTAGTAAGACGTCGGTGTCCGCGACGGGGCTGGTGTTCCCTTTATAATCCGTGATTGTCTGAAGTCCCTGCCACATACGTCTCGTGTATGAGCCGTTGAATTGCGATTCTACTTTGTCTCTACTGACGTTTTGGCTGTTTGATTGTCTTACGGAGGGCATATTCCCAGTCACCTTGTCGTGGTTAAATACGGACATTCGCGCTTTTAGTTTTGCATGAATGATGCCATCTATCCATGGTTTTTGGTTTGGATAGGGAATGGTGGGAACAACATCCCCTATACACTTCCTTATGAACTCAGTCAGTGTCAGTGTGTACGTCAGTGTTATTCTCAGAGGCAACCCAGAACATATCACAGTCCGCATGATCAAATCAATCTTGAAGCATGGATTCCGATTGGTCAGACCAGCATTTGAACAGTCCTTACCACGGGTACTTCCTGTTTGAATTCCTGCCTATAGGAATGGAGAAGCAGAATGGAGGCGTGATCTGATTTGCCGAAGAGAGGGCGGGGGAGGGCCCTGTAGCCGTCCCGAAAGGGAGAATAGTAATGGTCGAGAGTTTTTGATGCGCAAGCAGCGCAGGCAATGTGTTGGTTAATCTTCGGTAGCGTTGTCCTCAAATTTGCTTTATTAAAGTCCCCAGTTGCAATAAATGCGGCCTCAGGATATGCGGTTTCTAGTTTGCACAAAGTCCAGTGTAGTTCCTTGAGAGCCGTCGTGGTATCGGCTTGAGGGGGAATATAAATGGCTGTGACGATGACCGAAGAGAATTCTCTCAAGGTCGTCATTTGATTGTGAGGTATTCTAGGTTGGGTGAACAAAAGGACTTGAATTCCTGTACGCTACCACAATCACACCATGAGTAGTTAATCATGATTAGTTAATCATGAAACCTCCGCCTTTCTTTTTCCCTGAGATTTCTTTATTCCTGTCTGCGCAATGTACTGAGAACCCAGCTGGTTGTATGGACGGGGACAGTATATCCGGAGAGAGCCATGATTCTGTGAAACAGAGTATGTTACAGTCTCTGATGTCTCTCTGGAAGGAGATGTTCGCCCTGAGCTCGTCTACTTTATTGTCCAGGGAATGAACATTATCGAGTAATATACTCGGAAGTGGTGGATGGTTTGCACGCCTCCTGAGTCGGATTAAAGTCCACTCCGCGTACCTCTTCTCCATGAACAAAGGATCCAATTCAGGAAAGTCGTATTTCTGGTCGAAATACTGGTGAGTTACCGCTGCTCTGATATCTAAAAGTTATTTCCGGCTGTATGTAATAATGCAAAGAACGTTCTAAGCTAATAATGTGAGAAATAACACACAAAAAAAATGTAATACTGCCAAGCTGCTTAGGAGCCAGGAACCAGGCGACCATGTCTATCGGCGCTGTCAATTTCTCCTCAACCCTCAACCATGAAAGACTATCATGCATTTTTTTTTTATGTTAGGTCTGTGCATTTAAGGGCAAGGTGTGCTGCTTTGTTTTGAGCCAGCTGCAACTTTGCTAGGTCTTTCTGTTTTGCACCTGACCATATTATCGGACAGTAATCGAGACCAGAGCCTGAACAACTAGTACAGTTGATCTTTGTGTAAAAAATGCAGAACATCTCTTTAGAACATACATACCTCTCCCCATCTTCACAACAGCTTTGTCAATATGACTTGACCATGATAACTGACCATCCAATGTTACTCCTAGGAGTTCAACTTCTTCAACATGTTCAATGGTCACACCCTTTATGCAAAGTAAATCCATTGAGTTTCATTAATCCCAGAGAGAGACTAGCTTTTGCCTCCAGCTACTACAGTCAGCTATACAACAGAATGGAATAACAGCTGAATCTCAGTTAGTCTACTGAGGTGGTAACTGTAATATGTGTTGAATCTATGTGAGTTTATATCTATATCTAGACATGGATCATGCTTGCCGAGCGGTTTATACCTGTCTTTCAGTTGATGAAGTTGTGCTTCCTACGCTGTGTATGTATGTGTGTGTGTGTGTCACTAGGTTAGGCAGGCAGGATAGAGATGTCTGCCAAACACAGCTCTGAATAATGAGGTGAGCTGTCATACATGGCAAGCTGATCTAGACAGCTTAATCTAGCAGACATGACAAGCCGATGCTTCTTCCACTGCCTCACTCCTCAAGTCAATCATATTAAGGAGACAGTTGGGGGTATGGCATGCAGAAATCCCCAAAACATGTATATAGAGCTTCAGCTTATCAGATTTGTTTTATTAATTTTAGCACTGAGACAAGACATCAGTCAATAATAACACTTAAAGAGAAAGTTATTATAATAAATTCTGTCAGCTGTGGTGTGGTAGGGCGCAGGCGCGTGTGTGTACGTGCGTGCGTGTAATCTGCTGAATCTCCTCAGAGAGACGACCCAGCATCTGTCCAGCCTGACCTAAATCCTCCTCTCTTCTCTCCTCCTCCCTCCATAATCCCTCCTTCTTCTCCTCTCCCCTTGCTCTCCTGCTCCCTATATCTCATTCATTCTATATCTCTCACTCCCTCTGTTTCTCTCTCTTCTGCTTCTTTTTTCCTGCTTTTTCTCTCTTTCTGGCTCGTATTTATTCTCTCCCTTTACCTCTCTCCACCTCTTTCTCTTTTCCCTATTTTCTTTCTCTTTTCCCCTTCTTTCTCGTTATCTCTCCTTTACTCTCTCCCTTTACCTATCTCTCCCTCATTCTCTCTCTCTTTCGCTCTCTCTCTCAACCCTCATCTATCCTCTACCCCTCCTCTTCCCTCCCCAGGGTCTGAAGGCAGCTGATAACGACCCGACGGCGCCCCCCTACGACAGCCTGCTGGTGTTTGACTATGAGGGCAGCGGATCCACCGCCGGCTCCCTCAGCTCCCTTCACTCGTCCTCCTCCGGCGGAGACCAGGACTACGACTACCTCAGTGACTGGGGCCCGCGCTTCCGCAAGCTGGCAGACCTCTACGGAGGAGGGGACGACTAGGACTAGCTCCTCGCTGGGGCCGGAGAGGGGTCTGGAAAGGGGCAGTGGGTGGGTGGGTGGGGTGGGGGGGGTGGGGGTGTGAGTGGCACTTTAAAAAAATCATGGGACATTGAAGGAGTGCTGGTTGTGAAGAGACTTTTATTTTGGCGGACTGGAACAGAGGATCAGAAACAAAATGGAGTACGTTGGTGTGGCAACTGCCATCTTAGCCTGCTAGCATGCAGGATCATTGAGGTTAGCGTGGGGTGTTAGACCACATGCTAAGGGTCGCTAACAGATCGAGTACGTTTGTGTGGCGACTGCTAGCTTAGCCTGTTAGCATACAGGCTAAATGAGGCTAGCGGAGTGTTAGCCCACATGCTTAGGGAAACTTAACGCTCAGAGGAGAGCATTGGAAGGAAACCGACCGTTGGTACTTTGACTGGTGGTTAACAGTGAATGAGAGAGCCTGGGCTCGCGCTCAGCGGTTAGCGATGCTAAAGACGCTCAGTTACACTTGAATCTCACAGTACAGAAGCACTGGGGTAAAACGTGCCTTTTTGTACATTCGTTTGATTCTGTTTAAGTTTTCTGTTCATCATGACTTTTAAGGTCCTGACTCTTGCTGGGATTTCAGGCTGTAAGAGAGCGGATGTTTAAAATGTGGAACGCACGCTTCGCCACGTGTGTGTAGTGTGTCAAAGTGTGTGTGTTCGGGTTACACCTCACTGCCAGAGTGTGTACGCCATCGTCATTGCCATGGAAACACACAGGATGAACACTCCCCATTGTTGGATCGAGAGCATTGAGTGAAGACATGTACAGTAAACTATAAAAGACTCTAGATAGTTTCACTGTTTTTCTTTGTTTTGTTTTAAGCTTTTTTTCACATTCTAACTTATGCAGCTGGTTGCTAACTAAAACGAGTCACCAGTCCTACATATTGTAGCAGAGATATTGTTTTGTTACTCTGAGGTTTGGTCGGTGGAGTCGACCAAAACCAGAGTTGGGGTAAATTCCATTTCATTTTCAGTCAATTCAGGAAGTACATTCCAATTCCAATTTTCCTCAATGCTTCTCTTTGAGAAAAATGTGGAATTGGAATTTCAGTTTACTTCCTGAATTGACTAACTTAAAAATGAATTGACCCCAACTCTGACTAAACCAATACGACGATCATGATGAATATTTTGATTCTGTCCATTCATCTGCCTTAGTGTTCTTCTGGTACTCTTCTCTGATTGGCTACTCACTGTAAACACAAATATGTACAGATTGTATCTTATTTTCTGTTGTTGTTATTTTTTGAGCATGGTCTCTGAAACAAATGCTACTGTCCAGAACCTTGTATATGTATAATTTTGATTACAGATTAAACGTTTTTTGCATGTTTTTACCTTTTCATTATACCAGAAGGATTCCAAATCTTTGCAAAAACATACACACACATGCACATGCGCACGCAGGCACACACACACACACACACACACACACAGACACACACACAATGTTTGTTTTACTATCCTTGTGGGGAACAAAAATGGATTCCCATTCAAATTCCTATTTTCCCCTAAACCTAACCCTTAACCCCAAATCCCTAAACCTAACCTTAACACCTAACCTTAACTCATAAACCTAACACCTAATCCCTAAACCTAAACCTGTGGGGACCAGTGAAATGGTCCCACTTGTCCGAATGTTCCTTGTGAGGAATTATGTCCCCCACAAGGATAGTAAAACCAAAAACACACACACACAGGGAGAGGGACACTCCCTTCCCTAACCCCAAACCAGGGGTTCCATCTTTTTTACAGGGCTATCTTTTCTCTTTCCTCTCTCCTCTCCATCCTTCCATCCCCAGGGCGCACTGTCTCTCCATTATAGACAGTAGTGTGGTGAGGATCGAGAAGAAGGCGTGGGCTGTTAATATGTGACTGTGGTTTGGAGTTTAGGTTGATAATGCCTTAGGCGGCATACAAACCACCACTGAATTATCACGCTATACACAGTACCAGCCCCCATCCTACTCCTCCTCAGTGTTTGAGAGAGAGGGAGTGTGTGTGTGAGAGAGAGCTTGTGTGTGTGTGTGTGTGTGTGTGTGTGTGTGTGTGTGTGTGCGTGCGTGGACTCGCCAGTAGCTGGTTGGAGGTTGAATATGACATTGATCAACAGATACCGGACTGGAGAACAGCGTGTGTGGGCTGTTCTCCAGTCCGGTATCTGTTTATCAATGTCATATTCAACCTCCAGCCAGATACTGGCAAGTCCAGAGTAAAGTCTGTGGTGTCTCTCTCTCTCTCTCTCTCTCTCTCTCTCTCTCTCTCATCACCCTTTTCCTATTATCATACCTGTTCTCATTTTCTTGTCAACCAGTGGAGGACCATCCTCCTCAGTGAATTTCATTTAAATTGTGAAACATTTAAAAAGTTATCCTTTTTAGATAAGGCTATACTAAATATATTCACGTCACCAAATAATTGATTAAAACACACTGTTTTGCAATGAAGGTCTACAGTAGCCTTAACAGCACGCTCTGGGGTAGCACCATGGTGTAGCCAGAGGACAGCTAGTTTCCTAGGAGGATCATGGTTTAAACCCCCTTCAATAGAATTACACAATCATTATGACAACTTCCGGAGGACGTCCTCCAACCTATCAGAGCTCTTGCAGCATGAACTGACATGTTGTCCACCCAATCAAAGGATCAGAGAATGAATCTACTACTGAAAGCATAAGCTACAGCTAGCTAGCACTGTAGTGCATAAAATACAGTGGGGGAAAAAGTATTTAGTCAGCCACCAATTGTGCAAGTTCTCCCACTTAAAAAGATGAGAGAGGCCTGTAATTTTCATCATAGGTACACGTCAACTATGACAGACAAAATGAGAATTTTGCACAATTAGTGGCTGACTAAATACTTGTTTTCCCCACTGTATGGTGTGGAGGTGACTCAGAGAGTGAAACACAGTTCTAGCTACACCATCTATACAAAAGTTTGTGGACAACCCTTCAAATTAGTGGATTTGGCTATTTCAGCCACACCCGTTGCTGACAGGTGTATAGAATCGAGCACACAGCCATGCAATCTCCATAGACAAACATTGGCAGTAGAATGGCCCGTACTGAAAAGCTCTGTGACTTTAAAGTGGCACCGTCATAGGATGCCACCTTTCAACAAGTCAGTTCATCAAATTTCTTCCCTGCTAGAGCTACCCCGGTCAACTGTACGTGCTGTTATTGTGAAGTGGAAACGTCAAGGAGCAACAACGGCTGAGCCGCGAAGTGGTAGACCACACAAGCTCACAGAACGGGACCGGCGAGTGCTGAAATGCGTAGTGCGTAAAAATAGTCTGCCCTCGGTTGCAACATTCACTACCGAGTTCCAAACTGCCTCTGGAAACAACGTCAGCACAATAACTGCTCGTCGGGAGCTTCATGAAATGGGTTTCCATGGCCGAGCAGCCGCACACAAACCTAAGATCACCATGTGCAATTGCCAAGCGTCAGGTGGAGTGGTGTAAAGCTTGCCGCCATTGGACTCTGGAGCAGTGGAAACTTGTTCTCTGGAGTGATGAATCACGCTTCACCATCTGGCAGTCAGACGGACAAATCTGGGTTTGGCCGATGCCAGGAGAACGCTACCTGCCCCAATGCATAGTGCCATCTGTAAAGTTTGGTGGAGGAGGAATAATGGTATGGGGCTGTTTTTCATGATTCGGGCTAGGCCCCTTAGTTCCAGTGAAGGGAAATCTTAAAGCTACAGCATACAATGACATTATAAACAGTTCTGTGCTTCCAAGTTTGGGGAAGGCTCTTTCCTGTTTCAGCATTACAATGCCCCCGTGCACAAAGCGAGGTCCATACAGAAATTGTTTTTCGAGATCAGTGTGGAAGAACGTGAATGGCCTGCACAGAGCCCTGACCTCAACCCCATCAAACCCCTTTGGGATGAATTGGAACGCCAACTGCAAGCCAGGCCTAATCGCCCAACATCAGTACCTGACCTCACTAATGCTCTTGTGGCTTAATGGATGCATGTCCCTGCAGCAATATTCCAACATCTAGTGGAAAGCTTTCCCAGATGAGTGGAGGCTGTTATAGCAGCAAAGGGGGAACCAATTCCATATTAATGCCTGTGATTTTGGAATGACATGTTCAACGAGCAGGTGTCACGTACTTTTGGTCATGTAGTGTATGTTGACTATGAAGTTAGCTAATATGCTGACAATGTTATAGGCTGTGTGTAGCGGTTAGCGATTATGCTATGAAGGTTAGGCTTGGAAAGGTTTTTTCACCTGTTCACAGACCGCTGTTGTGTTGTGCACTGAAGTCCACAAGCGAAGGGAAAAAGTGAAAGGAGGAGAGCACGTAGATGGTTGTGAGAAGGAATTATAGAACTAGCAAAGTGATCATGCTGCTTGTATGTGGCTGCTATGAAAGTGGACTGTGTTTGAGGGTGATCGGGGGTGTATTCAGTCCACCGATTCTGTTGAAGAACATTTCTTAAACAGAAGCAAACTGAACTAAACGGGGATAAACATACCTGCATTTTTTCAGTAGAAACTTGCAACTGTTGGACTAATGATTACACGCGAGATCAGCTAGATGCAGGCAAGAGTGTGCAAGGCGGTATTGAGTGTGTCACTGTCTGTCACCTTGATTACTAAAAAATGTCTCTCAAGCTGTGCACCTACGTTGTAAACTTTCATTCACAGGCTAGGTTGTAGCAACCTCATGATGGGTATAGTGACAATTCTAGTGTCATGTAGTAGCCTAAACCTATCGATGTTACATTGAGCTGGGTGAATGGAAGATGAATGACAGTCATCCAATATGCTGTAATAGAAGTAAGGCCATGCTCATAAAAAAAAATGTGTCCTCCCTCATCTTAAATTGCACCGACCGCCACTGATGTCAACACCCCACTACCACCACCACTACACACACACACACACACACACATCTAACTCTGCATGCTTTCACGGTTCCAAGGGCTTTTACTTACACCATACACACATGGCCTTACTCAATCAACAGCAGTAACCGGGTCGTTAGGATCGGACCAAAAATAAATGAGTTTGATTCTCTTTTCTAATTTCACATAGCGTATTATCCAAACATTGATTTCCCATTAACTAAATAGTGTATTTTGTATTCTTCTGAAAATAAGTTGATATAATAAGATGTGTATACAACAGTTGTATACACACACACATACAAACACACTGGCACACATACAACAGTTGTATACACACACACACACATACAAACACACTGACACACACAGTCATTCCCAGTTTGTTATTCTGTGGGTGTTAAGTTCTCTCGGAGGGGGCTGGCTGAGCTGTGGAAGGTTTCAAATCTTCCTCTTTCTTTCTCTTCCTTTATCTTAAATCCAACATGAAACACACTGAAGCTGTGGTTTCACCCTCCAGTCTGGCATCCGTTTACTCCCCCCACGGACATGTCAGCTATATCTTTACGAGAGAGAGAGAGAGAGAGAGAGAGAGAGAGAGAGAGAGAGAGAGAAAAAAAAAACACCGGAGAAGATGCTGTTTGAATCCAACTGAGAGAGTGAATTAGGAAAGGTGTATAAACTGTGTATGTCCGTCCGTCTGTCTGTGTGTGTCTGTTTATGGCTTACCTTTATCCAAACATGGCCTTTTCTCCCCAGTAGAATAGTAGTGTATCTGGCCGTTACAGACGCCATCTGATGCCCTCTGTGTGTGTGTCTACTGTTTAGCATATAATGTAGGGTAGTATTCTATTCGGTTAACATTTGGTTGATTATTCCCATGTGCTGTTCACGTCTTCTAAGAACTGTAAATGTACTGAACTGTAAGACTAATCAGTTTTGCTGAAAAAGTATCTAGACAAGCCACTACGACGCTATTAATAAAGTGTACTCAAACAACCCTCAGGGACAGAAGGTTGAGAGCTGCTATCTTACAGTAATAGGCCTACTGTATGTGTGAGCGTGCTTGTGAGTGTTTGTGTGTGAGTGTCCCTATGATTAGTATATGACCCATGCCACATCTCTTATTCCCTCAGAGTGTGCGTGTGTGTTACTGGAAGGCGTCTGTAGAATGGCTGTAGTGTTAGTCTGCATGCTTTATTCAGGCCTGGGGAGAGAAGCAGCACGGTCACTCAGTTTCTATAAAGATGAAAAAGAAGCTGTGGAATGGCTTTGATGTGCCTCTGGTTGTGAAACTGTAAATAGATAAGCGCGGACATGGGATGCCGGTTGGACACTTCTCTGACTCTCTCTCTCTCTCTCTCTCTCTCTCTCTCTCTCTCTCTCTCTCTCTCTCTCTCTCTCTCTCTCTCTCTCTCTGTGGCTGACACATTCTGTATTGTTGTGCATAATTGAAAAATGCAGCTTTTCAGGGTCTGGTTTGGTTCTGACTTTACTTCATCATGCTTCACCAGTCACTAAGAAGTTGTGGATAGACAGACATATAGATATTGTAGATCAATCGATCAATTCTTAGACAGGGTTGTGAAAGTGGTATTTCGGAGAGCAGTATGAACTAAACACTCCCCAAGCTAGAACAAGGCTCTCTCTCTCTCTCTCTCTCTCTCTCTCTCTCTCTCTCTCTCTCTCTCTCTCTCTCTCTCTCTCTCTCTCTCTCTCTCTCTCTCTCTCTCTCTCTCTCTCTCTCTCTCTCCTGTCGTGGTGGGACTTTTAAGAAGCCGCAGCATTCTGCATACTTAGGGTGTGTCCTAAATGGCACCTTATGGGCCCTGCTCAAAAGTAGTGCACTATATAGGGAATAGGGTACCATTTGAGTGGTATAATTATTTTAGCACGCTAATCTGTGCTATCCTGTTGATGGCCCCTATACAGCATCTCTGTGAGGAATAACACCCACTGAGATCAGATAGAACTGAATGAAGGAGTTATCAAAGGACAGTCTATTTTAGTGTGAGCCATAGAAGCTATGTGTGTGTTCTATATATTTACATTTACATTTACGTCATTTAGCATATGCTCTTATCCAGAGCGACTTACAAATTGGTGCATTCACCTTATGATAGCCAGTGGGACAACCACTTAACATATATATATTTTTTATTATTATTATTTATATTTTTTTTTTTTGTGGGGGTGGGGTAGGAGGGGGGGTAGAATGATTACTTTTATACTATCCCAGGTATTCCTTAAAGAGGTAGGGTTTCAAGTGTCTCCGGAAGGTGGTCAGTGACTCCGCTGTCCTGGCGTCGTGAGGGAGCTTGTTCCACCATTGGGGTGCCAGAGCAGCGAACAGTTTTGACTGGGCTGAGCGGGAACTGTGCTTCCGCAGAGGTAGGGGGACCAGCAGGTCAGAGGTGGAAGAACACAATGTCCTCGTTTGGGTGTAGGGTCTGATCAGAGCCTGAAGGTAAGGAGGTGCCGTTCCCCTCACAGCTCCGTAGGCAAGCACCATGGTCTTGTAGCAGATGCAAGCTTCAACTGGAAGCCAGTGGAGTGTGCGGAGAAGCGGGGTGACGTGAGAGAACTTGGGAAGGTTGAACACCAGACGGGCTGCAGCGTTCTGAATGAGTTGTAGGGGTTTAATGGCACAGGCAGGGAGCCCAGCCAACAGCGAGTTGCAGTAATCCAGACGGGAGATGACAAGTGCCTGGATTAGGACCTGTGCCGCTTCCTGTGTAAGGTAGGGTCGTACTCTGCGAATGTTGTAGAGCATGAACCTACAGGATCGGGTCACCGCTTTGATGTTAGCGGAGAAAGACAGGGTGTTGTCCAGGGTCACGCCAAGGCTCTTTGCACTCTGGGAGGAGGACACAACGGAGTTGTCAACCGTGATGGCGAGATCATGGAGCGGGCAGTCCTTCCCCGGGAGGAAGAGCAGCTCCGTCTTGCCGAGGTTCAGCTTGAGGTGGTGATCGACACTGATATGTCTGCCAGACATGCAGAGATGCGATTCGCCACCTGGTTATCAGAAGGGGGAAAGGAGAAGATTAATTGTGTGTCGTCTGTGTAGCAATGATAGAAGAGTAATATATATGTAATAATAATATGCCATTTAGCAGACGCTTTTATCCAAAGCGACTTACAGTCATGCGTGCATACATTTTTACAAATGGGTGGTCCCGGGGATCGAACCCACTACCCTGGCGTTACAAGCGCCATGCTCTACCAATTGAGCTACAGAGGACCAGAGGATGTGTGTGTGCGCACACATGCATGTGTGTGAAGCATCCATGTGTGTGTGTGTAAAGCATCCGTGTGTGTGTGCATGTATGTGAATGTAGATGTAATGCAGAAAGTAAGTAAGTGTGTGTGTGTGTGTCAGAGATAGACAAAAGCCACTGGATGCGCTGAGCTAGTGGTGTAGAAACAGGATCAAACAGAGAAATCTGCTGACCTCGGTGATGTGTGATGCAAAGCTTTATTTTCTGCTGCTAGCTCTTACGTGTACATAGCTATCAGCGAGCATTACTAATCACACCCACACACACACTACTCGCTAACTTTCAATGGAGGGGCTTTGCATCTCATTAGTATCTCCCAACAAGCTTGTCTATAGGCTATGGCTAATTAAGAAAAATAGATTCTCATTGCGTCTTGGCCTGTTAATTAAGGTTTTAGCATTAGTGTTATTTAAAGAATTCACTAGCTAACTCTCATTATCTTTCTCCTAACTTCCCTGCACATTTCTCCTGCCTGCCCTAAAGGTTTTACTTATGTCAAAAACTTATAAGATGGCCTTATGAGTCAGCCTGTCTTCTGGTACGGAATAAGGTAACTGATGAACTGTCTCTTTCTGTTCACTTTCTCTCTCTCCCCAGTCTTTTTACAACACTGTCCAAAATGGCACCCTATTCCCTACATAGTGCACTACTTTTGCGTAGTGCACTATATAAGGAATAGGGTGCTGTTTGGGACCCAGGCCATAACACTTAGTTCTGTAAAAGGTTGCTCATAATGGCATGCTTCTGTCTCAGCTGTGTCAAAGGCTCGTAATTAACCAACTCCCTCCCGATCCACAGGCTGGAAGGGTCATACAACGTCTGCTGCTACATTTCTCTCTCCTCTCTCCTCCTTGCCATCTGTTTTACTCCTTCTCTCTCTCTCTCTCTTTCTTTCTTCTCTTGGTTTAACGCTACGTCAGACAGTCAGATAAAGGATGTTCTCTCTTTCTCTCACTTTATCATTTGTTCTCTCTTTCTCTCTCTCTCTTTCTGAGTCAGTATTGGCAGGGGGCACAGAGGAGGGTACTGTACTCGGTAGGGAGAAGGGGGGCTAGGGAGATGGGGGGGGTGCTGGATAGCTCATGACCCCTCCAAAATTCCATCCCAGTGAGCTCACCACATTAGACACAGTCAGTGGACATGCACAATACAAAACAAGTACAAACACACACACACACACACACACACTCTGGCACACACATACATTAGCACACATTAACTGGAAAATACACACACACATTCAAACACTCTCTGACACACAGTTAAGGGAATATACACAAAGGCATTCAATCACATAACACACACAACCCCTCACAATACAGCCCAGTGAGCCAAGTACACTCACAATGCAGCCCAGTGACTTCCAAACACTGGGGTAAAAAGCTGTGACAGCTTCAGATCTGTTGAAAGGCCTCCATGATTCACAGAGTGGCTGACACATTCTGTATTGTTGTGCATAATTGAAAAATGCAGCTTTTCAGGGTCTGGTTTGGTTCTGACTTTACTTCATCATGCTTCACCAGTCACTAAGAAGTTGTGGATAGACAGACATATAGATATTGTAGATCAATCGATCAATTCTTAGACAGGGTTGTGAAAGTGGTATTTCGGAGAGCAGTATGAACTAAACACTCCCCAAGCTAGAACTAAACACTCCCCAAGCTCTCTCTCTCTCTCTCTCTCTCTCTCTCTCTCTCTCTCTCTCTCTCTCTCTCTCTCTCTCTCTCTCTCTCTCTCTCTCTCTCTCTCTCTCTCTCTCTCTCTCTCTCTCTCTCTCTCTCTCTCTCTCTCTCTCTCTCTCTCTCTCTCTCTCTCTCTCTCTCTCTCTCTCTCTCTCTCTCTCTGTCTGTCTGTCTGTCTGTCTGTCTGTCTCTCTCTCTCTCTCGCTGACATTCACCTCACCGTTTTTTACCAGAGCCAGACACCTACAGTATCTTCCTGAACTATCATTGTAATTACAGCAAACATACAGCCAGCCAGCCATACATCCCCTACCTTGACTTCCTTACCCCACACTGCTCCTCCTTCACCTCCCCTCACCTCTCTCCTCTCTTGACAGGAACAAACAGCCAAACCTCCTCTACTCGGACTCCCCTAACCTTCCCTATAACCCTGCTTTAACCCCTCTCTAACCCCCTCTGTTCCTCCCTGCCCCTCCTTCACCTCACCTCTCCTTTTCCCTGACAGGAGCATCTAGCATAGTATTAGCAAAGCCCACCCTTGTTTCTACAGTGCTGACCCCTGACATTAACTAAAGTCTGTGTGTGGTAATAGCTAGGGAAGGAGGGAGGGGAGAGGGAGGGGAGAAGGTCTTTAGATGAGGGAGGGAGAGGGGAGGGGGTCCATAGATGAGGCAGGGAGAGGGGGTCTATAGATGGAGGGAGAGGGGAGGGGATCTATAGATGAGGGAGGGAGATGGGATGGGATCTATAAATGAGGGAGGGAGAGGGGAGAGGATCTATAGATGAGGGAGGGAAATGGGAGGGGTCTATAGATGAAGGTAAGAGAGGGCAGGGGTCTATAGATAAGGGAGGGAGAGGGGAGGGGATCTATAGATGAGGGAGGGAGAGCGGGTCTATAGATGGAGGGAGAGGGAGGGGGTCTATAGATGAGGGAGGGAGAGGGGAGGGGATCTATAGATGAGGGAGGGAAAGGGGGTCTTTAGATTAAGGAGGGAGAGGGGAGGGGGTCTATAGATGAAGGAGGGAGAGGGGATGGGATCTATAGATGAGGGAGGGAGAGGGGGTCTATAGATGAAGGAGGGAGAGGGGAGGGGTCTATAGATAAGGGAGAGGGGAGGGGGTCTATAGATGAGGGAGGGAGAGGGGGTCTATAGATGAAGAATGGAGAGGGGGGGGGTCTATAGATGAAGGTGGGAGAGGGCAGGGGTCTATAGATAAGGGAGGGAGAGGGGAGGGGATCTATAGATGAGGGAGGGAGAGCGGGTCTATAGATGGAGGGAGAGGGAGGGGGTCTATAGATGAGGGAGGGAGAGGGGGGTCTATAGATGAAGTAGGGAGATGGAGGAGGTCTATAGATAAAGGAGGGAGAGGGGAGGGGGAGGGGGTCTATAGATGAGGGAGGAAGAGGGGGTCTGTAGATGAAGGAGGGAGAGGGGTTCGATAGATGGAGGGAGAGGGGTTCGATAGATGGAGGGAGTGGGGGTCTATAGATGAAGGAGGGAGAGGGGAGGGGATCTATAGATGAGGGAGGGAGAGGGGGTCTATAGATGAAAGGGAGAGGGGAGGGGTCTATAGATAAGAGGGGAGGGGGGTCTATAGATGAAGGAGATGAGGGGAGGGGTCTATAGATGAGGGAGGGGAGGGGAGGGGATATATAGATGAGGGAGGGAGAGGGGGTCTATAGATTAAGGAGGGAGGGGGTCTATAGATGAAGGAGGGAGAGGGGAGGGGAACTATAGATGATGGAGGGAGAGGGGATCTATAGATGAAGGAGAGACAGGGGAGGGGGTCTATAGATGAGGGAGGGCGAGGGGGTCTATAGATGAAGGAGGGAGAGGGGAGGGGTATATAGATGAAGGAGGGAGAGGGGAGGGGATCTATAGGTGCGGGAGGGAGAGGGGGTCTCTAGATGCGGAAGGGAGAGGGGAGGGGGTCTATATATGAAGGAGGGGGGAGGGGTCTATAGATGAAGTAGGGAGAGGAGGTCTATAGATGAAGGAGGGGTAGGGGAGGGGGTCTATAGATGAAAGGGAGAAGAGAGGGGTCTATAGATAAGAGGGGAGGGGGGTCTATAGATGAAGGAGATGAGGGGAGGGGTCTATAGATGAAGGAGGGCGAGGGGAGGGGATATATAGATGAGGGAGGGAGAGGGGGTCTATAGATTAAGGAGGGAGAGGGGAGGGGGTCTATAGATGAAGGAGGGAGAGGGGGTCTATAGATGATGGAGGAAGAGGGGAGGGGTCTATAGATAAGGGAGGGAGAGGGGAGGGGATCTATAGATGAGGGAGGGAGAGGGAATCTATAGATGAAGGAGAGAGAGGGGAGGGGGTCTATAGATGAGGGAGGGCGAGGGGGTCTATAGATGAAGGAGGGAGAGGGGAGGGGTATATAGATGAAGGAGGGAGAGGGTCTATAGATAAAGGAGGGAGAGGGGAGGGTGTCTATAGATGAGGGAGGGAGAGGGGGTCTGTAGATGCGGAAGGGAGAGGGGAGGGGGTCTATAGATGAATAAATATAAAATATAAATAAATATGCCATTTAGCAGACGCTTTTATCCAAAGCGACTTACAGTCATGCGTGCATACATTTATGTGTATGGGTGGTCCCGGGGATCGAACCCACTACCCTGGCGTTACAAGCGCCGTGCTCTACCAGCTGAGCTACAGAGGACCATAGATGAAGTAGGGAGAGGGGGTCTATAGATGAAGGAGGGGTAGTGGAGGGGGTCTATAGATGGAGGGAGAGGGGAGGGGATCTATAGGTGCGGGAGGGAGAGGGGGTCTATAGATGAAGGAGGGATAGGGAGTCTATAGATGAAGGAGAAAGAGGGGAGGGTGTGTACAGATGAGGGAGGGAGAGGGGAGGGGTCTATAGGTGAAGAAGGGAGAGGGGGTCTATAGATGAACGAGGGAGAGGGGAGGGGTCTACAGATGAGGGAGGGAGAGGGGAGGGGTCTATAGATGAAGGTCTATATTTTCTCCAGGCTGGCTAAGAGGAACCTAATGAACCCCTGTGACAGACGAGGCCCTTTATTTAGGGTCGAGTGGAGAGGTAGGAGTGTTTACAGTGTGACACTAATTGCAGGTACAGTATGTACTTTAGTCACCCAGTCGTCCAATCACAGCTGATTTTCCGCTCTCTCAGGATGATGTTGATATGTCAAGTGGCGTCCCACACACAACCTTTACATCCAGTCCCCACTCCTCTGCTCCTCTGCTCCTCTCCCCAGACACCCTCCCCATCTCTTCATACATATCCTCCACCTAAAGCCCCTGCTCTCTCTCCTACCTCTCCACCACCTCCTCCTCCTCACACACCCTCCACATCCAGCCTTCAACCTTCCCCTTGTCTCCCTCCACCTCAAGCTCCCAACTCCTTCTCCCTCCTCCAGCAGTCCTGTTCCAGCAGTGCTGGTCAGCTGATGTTTTTTTGCCCTCTGTCTGTCTTTCTCAAATAGGATTAAGAGATTCCACAGTGTACAGTCTGAGCCCCCTCCACACACACACACACACACACACACACATACACATAATCTGTGCCCCCTCTAGACACACACACACACACATACATACATATATACACTATATATACAAAAGTATGTGGACACCCCTTCAAATTAGTGGATTCTGCTATTTCAGCCATACCCGTTGCTGACAGGTGTATAAAAACGAGCACACCGCCATGCAATCTCCATAGACAAACATTGGCAGTAGAATGGCCTGTACTGAAGAGTTCATTGACTTTCAATGTGACACCGTCATAGCATGCCACCTTTCCAACAAGTCAGTTCGTCAAATTTCTGCCCTGTTCGAGCTGCCCCGGTCAACTATAAGTGAAGTTATTGTGAAGTCTAGGAACAACAACTGCTCAGCCGCAAAGTGGTAGGCCACACAAAAAAATTGTCTGTCCTCGGTTGCAACACTCACTACCAAGTTCCAAACTGCCTCTGGAAGCAACGTCAGCACAATAACTGTTCATCAGGAGCTTCAAGAGTGTGTAAAGCTGTCATCAAGGCAAAGGGTGGCTATTTCAAGAAACTCAAATCTAAAATATATTTTGATTTGTTTAACACTTTTTTGGTTATTACATGATTCCATATGTGTTATTTCATAGTTTTGATTTCTTCACTATTATTTAAAAATAAAGAAAAACCTTTGAATGAGTAGGTGTTCTAAAACTTTTGACCGTTAGTGTATTTCTTTATACTTTTTCCCCCTATCCTACCATCCCTACCATGACTGGAGTAAACTAACGGACGACAATACTTCTACTGCTACTTACAGCTATTTTTGCTCACATGTACAGTACATGTAGATAAATCATTAATACTGTACATATATTCCTAATTTCCTATTTCTGGAAGTGCTGGATTTTCACCCACATCGGCCAATCCACCATTCATTCTGATCTTAACTCCCACCCTCTGATGTCCACAGATTAACCCATCTTTCCCAGTATAATGCCATTTTGTTATTTCCTTTTGCAGTACATCCCTCCATTTTACTGTGATGTCTTACAAGAGTCCTGAACCTCCCTATTTGTAACATTTCTACCAATATTGCCCTAAAAATAAATACTTTACCCAAGATAATGATATTTCCCATTGACTTATTGTGTTTTTTCAGATCCCCTAAGAATACAGTTTGCAGGTCCATCTGAACCCTGATATTATGACATAACAACTGTTCCTGGACCTGACTCCAAAAATGAGCCACCGACGGACAGTACCAGAAAATATGTTATTTTGATTTTGTTTCCTTGTGGCAGAGTCTGCACAAGGCTGACTGGTCAATGCCCCATATAATGATCATTATTTTTGTTGCAAGTATTTTATATAATAGGTAAAATTAAATTTTAGTCATTTAGCAGACACTCTTATCCAGAGCAATTTACAGTAGTGAGTGTATACATTTTCATACTGTTCCCCTGTTGGAATCGAACCCACAAGTCTGGCATTGCAAGCTTCATGCTTGGACAGGACTAAGACAGATTGATGTGTCTTGTTGTTATATATATATATCAGTTCATGGACCCTATGCCAAGGTATTTGGACGTCAAAGACCTGTTCCCAACTGACTTGAATTTTATACAGCATTGCTTTCAAACCTTTTGACTGTAAGTGAAACTGATACATGTTCTGAGTTACACTAATCATTTTAAGCAATTTATGATTTTTTATGGGTGGCAGACCGACTAATTCTTTAATTTCTTCTTTAAGTAATTGTCTCTTCCAATTTTGTGGCAGAGCCGCGATGAGTTGGTTATCATGTTGTATTGAGCATACACCTCCATACACTATTGTTAGTTACTTATGTGACATCGTTTTACCGTCCTTGTTTACAATGTCCTTCATAAATATTAGACCCTTGATGTACATTTTTTCAAAGAAAATAGTTTTTTTCTCTATCAGTACATTTGAGTTTAGCAATTTTATTTGCTGTAATATTAGATTAGCCTTTTTTGGAGGATGACATTTCATCGTAGCCAACTCTGTATGACTTCATTTAAAAAGGAGGATACTTTAAAATATAAGGTTTTAATCTGCAAAAAGGCAAAGAGCCCACTCTTAAACATAGGATGGGCCTCTCTTAGTAGCTTTCTAGAAAACCAGTTTGGATGTAGGTACAATTTTGGAACAATGGAGACTTTTCAGAGTGAGGTTTAATGCCTTAATGTTTACAGTTTTTTCTATTGCTAACAAGCATTGTTCAATACTGCGGATACATGTGCAAAACTCTAAATCTTTCTACCAAATGAAAGCTAACAGTCTCTCACAACATGCACACTTTGTCATTCATAGTATCATGACCTACAAAACTCTAAAAACAGCTACCATGTAAATTAAAATGTCTTTAATATCATATATTTTTAGATGAACCAACAGTCATTTTTACAAAAGAAGAGTGGCAAACCTGTACTGTATAGAATGTCCTGCAAGATATTTAAAGAAATAAAGCAGAAAGGCTGCAATATGCTTCAATCCACTCTAACTTCCAAGCATCTGCCTCTAACCCTAGGAAGCTCTTTGCCACCTTCTCCTCCCTGCTGAATCCTCCCCCCTCCCTCTCTGTGGATGACTTCGTCAACCATTTTGAAAAGAAGGTTGACGACATCCGATCCTCGTTTGTTAAGTAAAATGATACTGCTGGTCCTGCTCTCTCTCCAGATGAAATCTTGCAACTTGTGACGGCCGGCCGCCCAACAACCTGCCCGCTTGACCCTATCCCCTCCTCTCTTCTCCAGACCATTTCCGGATAACTTCTCCCTTACCTCACCTCGCTCATCAACTCATCCTTGACCACAGGCTATGTCCCTTCCGTCTTCAGGAGAGCGAGAGTTGCACCCCTTCTCAAAAAACCTACACTCGATCCCTCCGATGTCAACAACTACAGACCAGTATCCCTTCTTTTTTTTCTCTCCAAAACGCTTGAGCGTGCCGTCTTTAGCCAACTCTCTTGCTATCTCTCTCAGAATTACCTTCTTGATTTAAACCAGTCAGGTTTCAAGACTGGTCATTCAACTGAGACTGCTCTTCTCTGTGTCACGGAGGCTCTCCACCCTGCTAAAGCTAACTCTCTCTCCTCTGCTCTTGTCCTTCTAGACCTGTCTGCTGCCTTTGAAACTGTGAACCATCAGATCCTCCTCTCCACCCTCTCCGAGTTGGGCATCTCCGGCGCAGCTCACTCCTGGATTGCGTCCTACCTGACAGGTCGCTCCTACCAAGTGGCGTGGCGAGAATCTGTCTCCGCACCACGTGCTCTCACCACTGGTGTCCCCCAGGGCTCAGTTCTAGGCCCTCTCCTATTCTCGCTATACACCAAGTCACTTGGCTCTGTCATGTCCTCACATGGCCTCTCCTATCATTGCTATGCAGACGACACACAACTAATCTTCTCCTTTCCCCCTTCTGATAACCAGGTGGTGAATCGCATCTCTGCATGTCTGGCAGACATATCAGTGTGGATGACGGATCACCACCTCAAGCTGAACCTCGGCAAGACGGAGCTGCTCTTCCTCCCGGGGAAGGACTGCCCGTTCCATGATCTCGCCAACACAGTTGACAACTACGTTGTGTCCTCCTCCCAGAGTGCAAAGAGCCTTGGCGTGACCCTGGACAACACCCTGTCGTTCTCCGCTAACATCAAGGCGGTGACCCGATCCTGTAGGTTCATGCTCTACAACATTCGGAGAGTACGACCCTGCCTTACACAGGAAGCTGCACAGGTCCTAATCCAGGCACTTGTCATCTCCCGTCTGGATTACTGCAACTCGCTGTTGGCTGGGCTCCCTGCCTGTGCCATTAAACCCCTACAACTCACCCAGAATGCCTCAGCCCGCCTGGTGTTCAAACTTCCCGAGTTCTCTCACGTCACCCCGCTCCTCTGCACACTCCACTGGCTTCCAGTTTAAGCTCGCATCTGCTACAAGACCATGGTGCTTGCCTACGGAGCTGTGAGGGGAACGGCACCTCCGTACCTTCAGACTCTGATCAGTCCCTACACCCAAACGAGGGCCATTGCATTCATCCACCTCTGCCCTCCTGGCCCCCTACCTCTGCGGAAGCACAGTTCCCGCTCAGCCCAGTCAAAACTGTTCGCTGCTCTGGCACCCCAATGGTGGAACAAGCTCCCTCACGACGCCAGGACAGCGGAGTCACTCACCACCTTCCGGAGACACTTGAAACCCCACCTCTTTAAGGAATACCTGGGATAGGATAAAGTAATCCTTCTACCCCCCCCACCCAAAAAAAATAATACAAAACAAAACAACAACAACATATTGTAAAGTGGTTGTCCCACTGGCTATAAGGTGGATGCACCAATTTGTAAGTCGCTCTGGATAAGAGCGTCTGCTAAATGATGTAAATGTAAATGTAAATGTAAATACAATTTACTGTATTTTTGCAAATTACTGTATTTTGCTTTTTGCAGAGTAATTCCAAAATACACAAAAATAAATAATTCCAGTACTGTTAAACAAACAAAAAGTGTATACACACTATAAATATGCATAGCATATTGTCCAAATTAAACAGATATATAACAATGCTAGTCAACTCTGTCTGCTGCATTGGGCCACAAGTTCTCATCCACATCACACCGTATGGCCTCTCGCGCAATACACCTGGGAAAGAAACTATTTGCATGCCTGATCCATCCCTGGCAATCTTCAGGAGAGATATCCAGGCATCCTGCATTCATTGCATCCAAGAGTGACATTTGATCATGTGGATGATGGTTATAAACTTTCCACTTCCATGAGGAAAATAATTATTCTATGGTGTTGAGGAAGGGAGATTAAGGGGGGAGGAAAAGTAACACCATCCCGGGATGGGTTAAAAACCACTGTGTGACGGCATGGGAGTGGTGAAAGGCCTGGCAAAAGCCTTCCATAGAGGTCATCCATGAATGAGTGGTCCTCTGTAGCTCAGCTGGTAGAGCACGGCGCTTGTAACGCCAAGGTAGTGGGTTCGATCCCTGGGACCACCCGTACACAAAAAAATGTATGCACGCATGACTGTAAGTCGCTTTGGATAAAAGCGTCTGCTAAATGGCATACTATTATTATTATTATTATAATGAAATGAGGCGCTTTGTGTTGTATGGCCCAATTAGTGGTTTATGTAGCAGCAATCCTTCAGAGGATATTGCGGCACACATTGTGATGTTGGCACCCCTCTGGCCCGGGACATTCACTGTTGCTCTTTTCCCAATCACATTCCTTCCACGTCGGCATGTTTTGGCCATGTTAAAACCAGCCTCATTCACAAAGACGAACATGTGGGGTGTTGGCCTGGCATCAAGCTCCATGACATTCTAAAATATTGTAAATCCACAGGGCAACATAACAGTTATTCTATAACAGTAGTTTACATTACAGTATACTGTAACTGAAATCACTGCTGAGTGTGCAGTGCTCTGGTGGGTTTTGTTTAGAGTAAAAACAGTACTCTATTACAGGATATAGACATCTTACCTGTACCGGAGTTCCTTGACACGATCAGAGTTCCTCTCAAAGGGAACAGTGTACACCTGCTTCATGCTGATATGATGCTTTGCCAACACTCTCTCTTGAATTTCTCTGGGTTTTATAGCATTGTTGCTAATGACCATGTCAACAATTACAGCTTCCTGCTGAGCAGAGAAAATCCTACCTCTCCCCCCTCCATTTGGTAACCGTTGGGTCCTAAAACAGAAATAAAATTACACACAAGTGGTTCGGAGAGCTTTTGCTCGATTTACTACTCTACAATAATTTTCAGTACAGTTAGATGCCCATGCAGAATGCATATCTTACCTGTTAGTTTGCTGGAAGGTTCTTATAATAGATGACACAGTTGAGCATTGCAAATTTGGCTGCACTCTGAGACCAGCATCTCTCATTGATAGACCATGATTGACAACATGATCAATGATTGTAGCCCTAATCTCATCTGACACTACAACTCTGGGTCTTCCCCACTGTTAGGAACCCCGTGGCTCTAAACGTCTAGGGTGGATGGACATGAGACCCGTAACATAATTCATGCAAATTAGGAGTGTGACATGGAACAGTGAGAACAAAAACTACACAACAACCATAAACTACCGTCAAACATAAATGGTTTATTGCTGAACACACGGTAAAGGTTTGGGAAAAAGGGCTGAGCAGGACCCAAGAAATGAAACAATAGTGTAAAAAAAAACCTAAACTGATCTTGCCTGCCTCAAGAACCGCTAAACTACTGCTAATCATTCAAAAGTACAGTGGGTGGTCCGCTCAGGTCTAACTAGTGTTTTTAGACAGATTTCTTCCTACGGGTAATGTACGCCCAAGGGCAACTAGCTTAAACTCCCCTTTTCCCAGAAACACACACAGTTACCAAACAGAGTAATCAGCAACTTAGTGAGTAAACAAAAAACAGGACACCACAGTATCCATACTCACATACGGAAAATAGTATTTCTCTCTAACAACAAACACAACTGACCGGCTTTTATACAATGGGATGTGTGATTGAAAAACCAGCAACAGGTGGTGCAATGCAGAGGAATGTTCACTGATTGGTCCACCTTAGCAATCAGCAGACACCTCAACGACCACCAATCAGGAACATACAGGACACCTGTTATTAGGGCAGAAGGAGAGGAAACACAAAAAGACACAGGATACCTGTATCCGTAACACTCCCACCCTTAAAAGAGCAAACCACAATGGTTTGCGACACACGTACCATCACAACACCCAAAATTCTAAAATCATCCTGCCGGGATAACCAAAAAAAACCTAGATCTTTAAACACGAGACAAAGCATCTGCCAACACATTATCCAACCCCTTTTTGTGGCGGATCTCCAAATTATAATTTTGCACGACAAGTGCCCAACGCATAAGGCGTTGGTTCTGGTTGTACATCCGGTGGAGAAAAACTAAGGGGTTATGGTCAGTATACACTATCACTGGTAATGCACTGGAACCAACATAAACTTCAAAGTACTGAAGAGCTAACAACAAAGCTAGAGCTTCTTGTTCAATGGTGGAATAGTTTGTCTGACATTTGTTAAATTTCCGTGAAAAATAACAGACAGGATGGTCCACTCCACTCTGGTCCTGCTGCAGTAGAACAGCACCAGCACCTCTGGCACTTGCATCTACCTCCAGTTTAAACGGTCGTTCAAAATCTGGCGCAGCAAGAACAGGAGTACTACATAAGAGTGCTTTAGCAGTGTTGAAAGCAGTACGACAATCTTCAGACCATACAAATTTTCTCGCCGGACTGAGCAAATCCGTTAATGGAGCAACTACCGCAGAGACATTTTTACAAAAACTACGGTAGTAGCCAACCATCCCTAAAAAGCGGCGTAGCTCTCTTCTGGTGGTAGGTGCGGGAAATGCATTTATAGCTGAGACCTTGGCATCTAGAGGGCGCACCTGACCATGGCCGACCTGTTTACCAAGATAAGTAACAGTGGCCTTCCCAAACTCGCACTTTGCTAAGTTCAGGGTTAGAGAAGCGGTTGCTAGACGTTCACACACTACCCTTAGAGTGTTAACATGATCAGACCACTCAGTTGAATAAATTACCAGATCATCAAGGTAAGCACTACAATTAGGAACTCCAGCCAATACTGTGTTAACCAGGCGTTGGAAATTGGCTGGTGCGTTCCGCATCCCAAATGCCATGACAGCATATTGTAGGAAGTGATCTGGGGTCACAAAGGCAGAGATGTCGGAGGCACGTGAGGTTAATGGCACCTGCCAGTAACCTTTTAGAAGATCTAGTTTGGTTACATAAGTAGCAGCACCAACAGTATCAATACAGTCATCTAGTCTGGGTAACGGGAACGAGTCGGGCACTGTGACAGCATTGACCTTCCGATAGTCAGTACATAATCTGGACGTTCCATCAGGTTTAGGAACCAGAATGCACGGAGAACTCCAAGGACTTGAACTTGGCATAGCCAGGTTATTCTCCAGCAAATAACCGACCTCATCCCTCATTATCTTTCTTTTAGAGACGTTGACACGATAAGCATGTTGCTTGATAGGTGCAGCGTTTCCAACGTTAATGTCATGTTCTAACACATTTGTGCATGTAGGAACATCATTAAAAAGACATGGAAAGCTGTGTAATAGTCGCACAATATCATCTGACTGTCTGTCCGTTAAATGAATCAGGCTTGACAGGAGAGACAGCAGCATCTCTGAATTGGTCAATCTAGCACACTGCTGCTGAGTATTGCGCAACTCCAAACCATCTCCGTCCACATCATTAACATGACCTCCCACTACAGCCGTAGCAGCAATAGAGACAGCCGACTCAGCCAGTTTCTCTGGACTGTCTATCTGAGTGACGGGTCTGGTGTGGTATGTCTTCAACATGTTAACGTGGCACACACGAGATTGGCGTTTTCTATCAGGAGTCTGTATCACGTAGTCAGTTTCACTTAGTTTCTTTTCAATGACATAAGGACCAGAGAAACGTGCTGACAATGACGCTCCTGGCACAGGCAACAATACAAGAACTTGGTCACCTGGCTGCAGTGAACGAGAAACAGCCTGTGTGTCATAGTGTCGTTTCATCCGTTTCTGTGAGGAAGACAGCGCTTCCTTTGCTAGAGCACAGGCACCATGTAGGCGCTCACGAAAGCGACTAACGTAGTCCAACACATTTTCTTTCACACAACTCTTGTGACAGAAACTGATCCTTAAGGACTTTCATAGGTCCTCTCATGGTGTGTCCAAACACCAGTTCAGCTGGGCTGAACCCTAGGGATTCCTGTACTGTCTCACGGACAGCAAACAAAACTAGAGGAACTCCCTCATCCCAATCTTTCTCAGATTCCAAGCAATATTTACGGAGCATAGACTTCAGTGTCTGATGCCAACGTTCAAGCGCACCCTGAGACTCTGGGTGATATGCGCTTGACACACGGTGTGTAACTGACAAGGATTTTAACACTTGTTTGAAAAGGTTAGAAAGGAAATTCGTACCCTGATCAGTTTGTATCACCGTAGGTAACCCAAAAGTTGAGAAGAATTTGATCAACGCTTTACTCACCACCGGAGCAGTAATCCTTCGCAAAGGAATGGCCTCTGGGTACCTGGTGGCCACACACATAATTGTCAACATAAACTGGTTACCAGATTTAGTCTTTGGTAATGGTCCAACACAATCAACCATCACATGTTCGAATGGTTCACCTATGGCCGGTATGGGACAAAGAGGCGCGGGGGAAATAACCTGGTTCGGTTTCCCAACTACTTGACAGGTGTGGCAAGTCCAACAGAACTGAGCCACATCTTGTTTTAAACCAGGCCAAAAGAAATGTCGCAAAACTCGATCATAAGTCTTGGTGACTCCCAGATGTCCGGACCACTGGTGATCATGAGCGAGGGATAAAACATTTTGTCGAAAGGCTGTAGGAATCACTATTTGGTAAACAGCATTCCAATCTCCGCCAGCGTCAACATGGGATGTCCATTTACGCATGAGGAGATTACCATCAATAAAGTATGCCATGTTTTTCTTCTTTAGCTCCTCCTCTGAGACAACACTAGAAAAACATTTAGCCAGGCTAATGTCAACCTTTTGGTTAGCGATCAGCTGCTCACGAGTGACTGGTAACTGTATTGCCTCAGCAACAAGTTCCACATCCTTCTTCCTTTCTTTGGACTGTTGGTCAGACTGCACCAGCTTACCAGAGGTAGCACCCGAACTATCCTCTGGGTCACCCTCTCTGAATAGAATCGTGTTCGACAAATCTATCACTTCACCCACTTGTCGTGCTTGAGCACGTGTGACAGCACAAGCGGGGAACACATCTGGATAACCCTGTGCCAGCTCCTCGGAGAGAGACTGGTCACTTTTATCCAATACCTCCAATACGGGTATCACCTTTCCTCCGGCAATATCGTTGCCCATTATAAATGTCACACCTTTTACTGGCAACATAGGACGTACTCCAACTCTGAACAATCCACTGACTAACTCAGAGTGTACGTTCACAAAGTGCAATGGCACTGGGACAAATCCCATTTCAATTCCTTGTACTAACACACTGGAACCACAATATGTATTATTGGACAAGGGCAACACATCAGATAGTATGAACGACTGCGCCGCACCAGTATCTCTGAGGATTCTAACTGGACGCTGAGACGCTTCGTCATCTGATATAGAAACAAACCCCTCAAAAATGAACGGTTCATAACTGTGATCTGGGACAGGGACTTTCAAACCACATTCACTATGAGGCCTCTGTCTTGATTCCAGCCTTACAACCGTACGAATCAGCCCAACACCCGTTGGCGGCCTGGCGTGCTGAGGCATCCCCGGTTTGCGTTTTAGCAGAAAGCAATCATTAACCATATGTCCCACCTTATGACAATAGAAACAGTGACGCACATCTTTTGGGCGTGCTGGATGTACTGCTGGTCGAATAGGACTAAAAGTTAGCAACTCCGCAGCCCTGCCCTCCGTACGAGCCGAAAACACGGTCTTATGCGTCAACACAAACTTGTCTGCCAATACAGACGCTTCCGACAGTGAGGATACTTTCTGTTCGTTCAGATAAACTACAATGCGTTCGGGTAAGCAATTTTTAAACTCTTCTAACAATATTAACTCCCGTAGAGAGTTAAAATCAGTTACTTTACTAGCACTGTGCCATTTGTCAAACAGATTTCTTCGTCTCTAGCAAACTCCACATAAGTCTGAGTAGGAGACTTTTTATGAGACCTAAATCTCTGTCGATATGCCTCAGGAACAAGCTCATAGGCACGAAGAACAGTAGCTTTGACCACGTCATAATTCAAACTGTCTTCAAGAGGTAGCGCTGCCAGAACCTCTTGGGCTTTACCTGTTAGTTTACACTGAAGTAATAGGCGCCATACCTCTTCGGGCCATTTCAATGCTACCGCTATACGTTCAAAAACACTGAAATAGGAATCAACCTCTGACTCCCTGAACACAGGTACCAAGGTGATCTGCCTACTAATATCAAACGTAGCAGACGACACAGCTGGTGAGGATGGCTCACTAGAAGACATAGTATGAGCAGAGACTAACCTCGCTGTTTCTGCCTCTAGTTCCATTTTACGCATCTCCAGTTCCATCTTACGCGTCTCCAGTTCTTGATCAAGACTACGCGTCTCCAGTTCTTGATCAAGCCTACGCGTCTCCAGTTCCATCTTACGCGTCTCCAGTTCCTGATCAAGCCTACGCGTTTCCAGCTCTGCCTCTAGCTTACGCGTCTCCTGTTCCTGATCAAGCCTACGCGTTTCCAGCTTGTCTAGCCTGATTTGTGCCCGCTCTTCCGCCTCCATTTGGAGCCGTGTCGAGCGGACATCCATCCTGGCATCACTGTCAGTCAGTGGGGAGAGTGGGTCATAACGGGGCAATGTGGCTGGAGCCTTAGCCTCGTCCTCAGACACCGACGGGCTTACAGGAACAGCAACCACATCCCCTACAGGAGCAGCAGGGTCAGGCGGCGGTAATTCAAGCACTCGCTCGTTCAACAATATCGCTAGCACTACTTCCCTAACTTCTGCTTTCACTAAACCCCTCGGTATGGGTACAGAAAAGTGGTCAGCCAAAGCCTGTAGATCCACTCTACGGCAATTCTCAAAAACCTCCCACGTAGGGTTTTCCAAAAATGCATCCAACTCAAAAGTAGCCATCCTAGACTAGCAACACGAGCCGTCGAATACTGAACACACAAAAAAAACTGGTAGTTACAGCTGCCAAGCTCAACACTGAACCAGACACTAACTAATTTGCATGAGTATCAATGAGATAGATCCCGGACGAGCCCCCACTTTATGTTACGAACCCCGTGGCTCTAAACGTCTAGGGTGGATGGACATGAGACCCGTAACATAATTCATGCAAATTAGGAGTGTGACATGGAACAGTGAGAACAAAAACTACACGACAACCATAAACTACCGTCAAACATAAATGGTTTGTTGCTGAACACACGGTAAAGGTTTGGGAAAAAGGGCTGAGCAGGACCCAAGAAATGAAACAATAGTGTAAAAAAAAAACTAAACTGATCTTGCCTGCCTCAAGAACCGCTAAACTACTGCTAATCATTCAAAAGTACAGTGGGTGGTCCGCTCAGGTCTAACTAGTGTTTTTAGACAGATTTCTTCCTACGGGTAATGTACGCCCAAGGGCAACTAGCTTAAACTCCCCTTTTCCCAGAAACACACACAGTTACCAAACAGAGTAATCAGCAACTTAGTGAGTAAACAAAAACAGGACACCACAGTATCCATACTCACATACGGAAAATAGTATTTCTCTCTAACAACAAACACAACTGACCGGCTTTTATACAATGGGATGTGTGATTGAAAAACCAGCAACAGGTGGTGCAATGCAGAGGAATGTTCACTGATTGGTCCACCTTAGCAATCAGCAGACACCTCAACGACCACCAATCAGGAACATACAGGACACCTGTTATTAGGGCAGAAGGAGAGGAAACACAAAAAGACACAGGATACCTGTATCCGTAACACCCACAGTCGTCTTCCACCACGGATACGTAATCCTCTGCCTCTCCCGGCAACTCTTCCACCTCTGTAAGCCACTACACGATCTCTGGCTGGGTCCATGTTTATGTAAAATATATTCAAAAAATGGAAAACACCTGGGTAGATCTTCAGTTACGTAATGTAGAATGAAAATCAGCTGTGAATAATTAAGAGTTATTATTATTATTTTAATTTATATTTTGCTTTTACTGTTGCAATGTAAAAAATTGCAGTCTAATTCAATTTTCAGTAGCTTTTGAACTTGAGTTTAACCTTTTTGATAAGGGTATCTTAACATTTCCAAAATGGTCTGTAAATACATAGAGTTTTGTTGGTAAATGTGTTTTTGTGAGACAAGTATTTATGTAATTTGAAAGATGTCATTGAATGCATTTTGTGTCAAAGCAATGACAAATGATCCACAGGTTGCCAGTTGTGATAACTATATTTAGAGTTTTGCACATGTATCCGCAGTATTGAACAATGCTTGTTAGCAATCGAAAAAAACTGTAATAGTTTTAACCCTCCAAACTCATGTTCGTTATATACAGTAAAAATGCTCGTTTAACTTTATCTGGTTTGCCATTCCAAATAAAGTAAAATGTTTTAATCTCTTGAATTTTTTCATCCTGGAGTTGGTAGAGCCATCAATAAATATGTAAACTGCAATATCACTACATAATTAATCAGGGTAATCTTCCTGTAAATACATAAGTGCTTCCCTCTCCACGGTTTCAAGATTCTATCTATTTTGCTAATTGTTCTATCAAAGTTAATAGTTGCAAGATCGCTCAACTTTTCCGGGATATGTACACCAAGCACATCGACTTCATCATCTGCCCATTTAATCGGGAGAACACATGGAATTTAACATTTGTATCTTTTAGAGACCCAATCCGTAATATAGTACACTTATCATAGTTGGGTTTAGTCCAGAGAAACTGGACTCAATGAGGCCCTTCAAGGTTGAAGATTGAGGACTCAAGAGAAAAGTTGAATCATCCGTGTACATTCATACTTTTGTCTCTAATCCATAAATGTTTTGCCCCTTAATGTCATCATTAGATCAGATTTTTTATAAATACTTCTCTGAGAACTTTGAATTGTCAAGAGGCGGAAAACAAGGTTGCCCTCTGTCACCATGCCTATTTCTTATGGCCATTGAACTACAAAGTGTCGAAAGCGTTCCACAGGGACGCTGGCCCATGTTGACTCCAATGCTTCCCACAGTTGTGTCAAGTTGGCTGGATGTCCCATGTAGCTCAGTTGGTAGAGCATGGCGCTTGCAGCGCCAGGGTTGTGGGTTCAATTCCCACGGGGGCGAGTACAAAAAAAATATTAAAATATATTCACTCACTGCTGTAAGTCACTCTGGATAAGAGCATCTGCTAAATGACAAAAAAATCTAAATGTCCTTTGGGTGGTGAATCGTTCTTGATACACACGGGAAACTGTTGAGTGTGAAAACCCAGCAGTGTTGCAGTTCTTGACACACTCAAACCAGTGTGACTGGCACCTAATACCATAACCCATTCAATATTTTGTCTTGCCCATTCACCCTCTGAATGGCACACATTTACAATCCATGTCTCAATTGTCTCAAGGCTTAAAAATCCTTCTTTAACCTGTCTCCTCCCCTTCATCTACACTGAGTGACATCAATAAGGGATCATAGCCTTCACCTGGATTCACCTGGTCAGTCTATGTCATGGAAAGAGCAGGTGTTCTTAATGTTTCGTACACTCAGTGTACATAGCCTACACACTCACACTCTTCCACCAAACTCCTTCATACACAGTCACATTGTCACCCACCAGGCCTATGTTTCCAGCGGTGCCCTAACCACAGGCTACCCCATGGTTGAGTGAAGCTGTTAAACTGCATAATAGAGAGTTACTACACCACCCTAACCGTGAAAATATTTGTATTCCAACCATGCATACTTCCTGTCTTTCTCTCCTCTCCGACTCTCTCAAACTCCCTTCTCTCAGCCCACATCCCTCTCTTCTACCACTCTCTTTCCACCCACCACCAACTCTCCAGACAGAAAAACACTTTGAAAGTAAAGAGTAAAGAGAGAGTTCTTCTCACAAAACATTTCTCACAAACTTATATCATAGACAATACATCTTGAAGGAAAAGGGGGTGCGAGGTCCGACCTTAAATAATAGTTAAATATATACATCAGAGGTAGAGGCGCGACACTCTCCATTACAAAATCTCATTTATTATGACTTCATTAAAAACTGTGTGACATTTCAGTCATAGACCTTAATCAGACACAGGATAGACAGTATGTCTCACACATTGAGTCATGGGTGTGACTGGTTGCTTCTGAGAAGCCATAGCAGGGACTGGTCCAGGAAGTTGTATGACAAGTGTGATAGCGCTGCTAGCATTAATAATAATAATTTCTTACATTTGTAAAGCGCTTTTCATTATGCAGAATAATCTCAAAGTGCATTAGCACGTTATTTTAAAACTGGCAACGCTCACTCGGCGATGGAACATTGTCTGTCGCCACGCCAACGCACCTCATTACCATACATATTATGAGAGCGAAGCGCGTTCTGCTGGCGAACAAACAAACGAACGAATGAGCACTCTTGGTACTCGCTCATTAAAGAACTAACGGTCTTTTTTCTCACTGATAGGTCACAAATGGCACCCTATTACCTTTATAGTGCACACATTTTGACCAGGGCCCAGTTTATAGGGAAAAGGCTGACATTTGGGACACAACCTTTCTCTCTTCTTTTTTGTCTCAAACGAAGCTCCTGGTGCAGATATGTGTGCTACAGAGGAAAATAAAAGCCTATACTGCTATTTAATCACGGTTTAATTAACACTATACACTACAGTACCACTAACCTCAGAAGAACAGTCATGCTATACAGTATGTGTGTCCCAAATGGCTCCCTATTCCCTCTACTTTTGACCAGAGCCCTAAGGGGTTCCCTATGGGCCTTGTCAAAAGAAGTGGACTATGTTGGGAATAGGGTGCTATTTGGGACACAATCCATAGTATGATAGCATTCACAGCCTTCTCACACGTAAAGTATGGCCCTGCGACCAGCTCTTACTATGTGTTCAGTTGGAGGTAAAAAGATGAGGGAGAAAATGAATTAACGTTTTATTAGATAGAGAGACTATGTCCAAAATGGCAGCCTATTCCAATGTAGTCCTCTACTTTGACCAGAGTCCTATGGGCCCGGTTCAAAAGTAGTGCACTATATAGACAATAGGATGACATTTGGGATGCAGCCAAAATGGAGCTCTGAGAAGGCTTTCTGTGCCATAGCTTCCATGTGTGATAGTTGTTTCTGTCAATGTTTATTATACATATTATATGCATTATCTGTGAACTTCAGCAACCAACAGAGGAGCCATTTCTTCTCTATGGAAGCTCTCAGATGTCCGCTTTGGGTTGAAAAACCTGCCCCAGCAGCAGAAGCAGAAGATATACACATTTACAGTGAGGGGAACTGTCAGTTAAATCAGACAAACACACACACACACACAGACACACACAGACACACTGTCACGATCGTTATAAGAAGCGGACCAAGGCGCAGCGTGATAACCGTACATATTTTATTGTACTGAATACACGATCAAGACAACAAACGATACGTGAAGTCCTAGGTTATACACCAAAACAAACCTTATGGAACACGATCCCACAATAAACAGTGCCATACAGGCTGCCTAAGTATGGTCCCCAATCAGAGACAACAAGCTACAGCTGCCTCTGATTGGGAACCACCCTGGCCAACATAGAAATACACGAACTAGAACAAAACATAGAAAATAACACATAGAAAATCCACACCCTGGCTCAACATATAAGAGTCCCCAGAGCCAGGGCGTGACAGTACCCCCCCCCCCCAAAGGCGCGGACTGCGACCGCGCCAACCAAACACCAGAGGGTAGGGGCCGGGTGGGCATTCCGCCTCGTAGGCGGATCCGGCTCCGGGCGTGACCACCACTCTCTCTCTACCCCCCCCGTAGCACCCCTGGTCTGGTCCCGCTGGCCGGAGCTGGACTGGACATCGGTGGAGCGGATTGCTCTGGCTCCGGTGTGGAGCAGCTGACCGGTGCCGGTGGAACAGGCACGGACCGTGCCGGACTGACGACGCGCACCACTGGCTTGGTGCGGGGAGCAGGAACGGGCCGGACCGGGCTGACGACGTGCACCACTGGCTTGGTGCGGGGAGCAGGAACGGGCCGGACCGGGCTGACGACACGCACCACTGGCTTGGTGCGGGGAGCAGGTACAGGCCGGACCGGGCTGGCGACACACACCACTGGCTTGGTGCGGGGAGCAGGAACAGGCCGGACCGGGCTGGCGACGCGCACCACTGGCTTGGTGCGGGGAGCAGGAACAGGCCGGACCGGGCTGGCGACGCGCACCACTGGCTTGGTGCGGGGAGCAGGAACGGGCCGGACCGGGCTGACGACACGCACCACTGGCTTGGTGCGGGGAGCAGGAACGGGCCGGACCGGCCTGGCGACACACACCACTGGCTTGGTGCGGGGAGCAGGAACAGGCCGGACCGGGCTGGCGACGCGCACCACTGGCGTGGTGCGGGAGCAGGAACAGGCCGGACCGGGCTGGCGACGCCGCACCACTGGCTTGGTGCGGGGAGCAGGAACGGGCCGGACCGGGCTGGCGACACGCACCACTGGCTTGGTGCGGGGAGCAGGAACAGGCCGGACCGGGCTGGCGACGCGCACCACTGGCTTGGTGCAGGGAGCAGGAACAGGCCGGACCGGGCTGGCGACGCGCACCACAGGCTTGGTGCGAGGGACAGGAACAGGCCGGACCGGGCTGGCGACGCGCACCACTGGCTTGGTGCGGGGAGCAGGAACAGGCCGGACCGGGCTGGCGACGCGCACCACAGGCTTGGTGCGAGGGACAGGAACAGGCCGGGCTGGACTGTGGAGAAGGACTGGTCTGGAACGGAGAGCTGACACAACCCATCCTGGCTGAATGCCTATTTCCACACACTCTGTGTGAGGCATCAGCACAGGACGTACAGGGCTGTGCACTCGTACTGACACTACAGCACGTTGCACTGGCGCAGGATATCCGGGACCGAGAAGGGGTACTGGAGGCCACGAGCGTTGAGCCGGCACACTCCGTCCTGGCTGCATGCCCACCTTAGCACGACACGTGCGTGGTGCTAGCACAGGACGTACAGGACTGTGCCGGAACACTCGTGGCACAGTACGTAGCTCCGCATAACTCGGAACCTGCCCAGTCTCACGCTGCCTAGCCTGAGTACGGGAAGTTGGCTCTGCTCTACCTCTAGGCTCCGCCAACCACCCTTCCAGCCCCCCAAACCTGTTGGCCTCCTCTCCTAAATCGCCGATGCGCCCTGTAGCTGCCTCCAGCAGCACCGTCGTCCATGCCGTGTGCCCCCCCCAAAAAATTTATTGGGGTTGCCTCTCGCATGTCCGTCGTCGGCACGGTTGGTGCCGTTTCTCCTCTCTTGCCCGGGCCTGTACCTTTGCCCAGGGCCCTCTGCCCGCGAATATGTCCTCCCAAGACCACCATTCGCCCACCTGGGTCATCGCCAACTCCTCCTGCTTGGCACGCTGCTTGGTCCTTTTATGGTGGGATCTTCTGTCACGATCGTTATAAGAAGCGGACCAAGGCGCAGCGTGATAACCGTACATATTTTATTGTACTGAATACACGATCAAAACAAACCAACAAACGATACGTGAAGTCCTAGGTTATACACCAAAACAAACCTTACGGAACACGATCCCACAATAAACAGTGCCAAACAGGCTGCCTAAGTATGGTCCCCAATCAGAGACAACAAGCTACAGCTGCCTCTGATTGGGAACCACCCTGGCCAACATAGAAATACACGAACTAGAACAAAAACATAGAAAATAACACATAGAAAATCCACACCCTGGCTCAACATATAAGAGTCCCCAGAGCCAGGGCGTGACACACACACACACAATATACATATATATATATATATATATATATATATATATATATACACACACTCTCCTGAGGTCTGCAAGAACTTAAAAGGACAATCTGTAGTTAAAACAATTCCAAAGTGGGCACTCTGCCACTGATTAGGTAAACAGCTGAGGGATGGGGCTGGAGAAATGTAACCACTCTGAAATTCATGGACAGAGCTACGGAAAAATTACAAGTTTGAACCAAACATTGGAGTAAAAACAAACTTATTGAACAGTTGAACTAAGCTCATGAGGCATTTATAAGTTATATTCTTCAAGAATCAACGGGATATACATATAATTATTTTAGAAGTCTAAAAATGGATGTTGCAACTGCATATTTCCCCTTTAAACTCTGCAAACAGAGACACAGAGGGTGCCACTCTGTGCGGTTCTCTCTTAGTATGAGCTGGCAGGATAAATCATTGATGCACCCCTCTCCTTCTCTCTCTTGTCCATTACGTTTCTCCGCTCCTCTGTCAGTTTGTGTAATGGTCTACTACAGTATCTGTCGTCTTTTATGGTTCCTTACTCTATCTACCGCCACACACTACAACAGCAGCACTCTAGGTTGTAGTTAGTGGTTAGGTAGTTTTGTGTCAGCCTCTTTGTTTACCTCTCTCGAAGTGATGGCTGCACTTTGTGATTCTAGACAGTGTGGTTAGGCAATATTCCTTTTTGTAATGCTTACTGACAAGATGTGTGTGTGTTCTCATCTTGTGTGTGTGTGTGTCTGTGTGCTGTGGTTCTCCTCCTCTCAGAGATAACAGGCAGTTTCTTCCACTCCACCCCTCCTTCACTCCTTCACCCCTCTATTCCTCCACTCCTTGTGAAACATTGAAAGGAAATCTAATCAGAGCTGCCCCCCGGAGAGACTAGTTCATGTAGAATTGATCTGACAGGGATTGCTCATGTTAACATGCTCTCTTAGGAGGCAGGGTGTACAGCAATGTGTGTGTGTGTATGTGTGTGTGTGAGTGACAGAGATGTAAGCCATCTCACAGATGTCTTAGTGTCCTTTCGGTGCTTTCCCATTGATCACTGTAACGTGTTATAAACCCATTTGAAATATAGCACGAGTCCACATTAACTGTCATTTACAGGTTCTAGCCACTCCCAGTCCCAGTCCATCTTCACGGAGCTCTAATAATTCAGTCTTATCCTTTCCTCTCGTCGCTCTCTTGCTCTTCTCCTCTAATCTTCTCTCTCTGCTTTTCTCCCTCTCATGTCCTCTCTTCTAGAACAGTCCTTTTCTCTCCTGTCTTCTTTACAAACCTCTCCTCTCTTTGAGTGTCCTTTGCTTTCTTCTCTTCTATCCCTTCTCCCTTCGCTTTTCTGCCCTCTGCTCTCCTCTTCCTCTTCTCTTCTCTTCTATCCCCTCTTCCTCCTTGTTGTCCATCTCTCTTCCCCCTCTCTCTGTGAAAATGGTGGACTTGTTTATGTAGACACACCAGTGGAGGCTCCTCACAAGGGGAAGGGAAGGACAATAATACACAGTGAATTTCAAAAACAAATGAAATAATGAAACATTTAAAAAGTTTTCATTTTTAGATCGAACTATACTAAATATATTTACGTCACCAAATACAGTGCCTTGCAAAAGTATTCATCCACCTTGGCGTTTTTCCTATTTTGTTGCATTACAACCTGTAATTTAAATTTATTTTAATTTGGATTTAATGTAATGGACATACACAAAATAGTCAAAATTGGTGAAGTGAAATAAAAAAAATAACTTGTTTCAAAAAATTCTAGAAAATAAATAATGGAAAAGTGGTGCGCGCATATGTATTCACCCCCTTTGCTATGAAGCCCCTAAATAAGATCTGGTGCAACCAATTACCTTCAGAAGTCACATAATGAGTTAAATAAAGTCTATGTGTGTACAATCTAAGTGTCACATGATCTGTCACATGACCTCAGTATATATACACCTGTTCTGAAAGGCCCCAGAGTCTAAAACACCACCAAGCAAGTGGCACCATGAAGACCAAGGAGCTCTCCAAACAGGTCAGGGACAAAGTTGTGGAGAAGTACAGATCAGGGTTGGGTTATAAAAAAATATCAGAAACTTTGAACATCCCACCATTAAATCCATTATTAAAAAATGGAAAGAATATGGCACCACAACAAACCTGCCAAGAGAGGGCCGCCCACCAAAACTAATGGACCAGGCAAGGAGGGCATTAATCAGAGAGGCAACAAAGAGACCAAAGATAACCCTGACGGAGCTGCAAAGCTCCACAGCGGAGATTGGAGTATCTGTCCATAGGACCACTTTAAGCCGTACACTCCACAGAGCTGGGCTCTACGGAAGAGTGGCCAGAAAAAAGCCATTGCTTAAAGAAAAAAATAAGCAAAGACGTTTGGTGTTCGCCAAAAGGCATATGGGAGACTCCCCAAACACATGGAAGAAGGTACTCTGGTCAGATGAGACTAAAATCAAGGAAAGCGCTATGTCTGGCGTAAACCCAACACCTCTCATCACCCCGAGAACACCATCCCCACAGTGAAGCATTGTAGTGGCAGCATCATGCTGTGGGGATGTTTTTCATCGGCAGGGACTGGGAAACTGGTCAGAATTGAAGGAATGATGGATGGCGCTACAGGGAAATTCTTGAGGGAAACCTGTTTCAGTCTTTGAGTCTGGGACGGAGGTTCACCTTCCAGCAGGACAATGACCCTAAGCATACTGCTAAAGCAACACTCGAGTGGTTTAACGGGAAACATTTAAATGTCTTGGAATGGCCTAGTCAAAGCCCAGACCTCAATCCAATTGAGAATCTGTGGTATGACTTAAAGATTGCTGTACACCAGCGGAACTCATCAAACTTGAAGGAGCTGGAGTAGTTTTGCCTTGAAGAATGGGAAAAGATCCCAGTGGCTAGATGTGCCAAGCTTATAGAGACATACCCCAAGATACTTGCAGCTGTAATTGCTGCAAAAGGTGGCTCTATAATAATTATGCACGCTCAAGTTATCTGTTTTTTTGTCTTATTTCTTGTTTGTTTCACAATAAAAAATATTTTGCATCTTGAAAGTGGTAGGCATGTTGTGTAAATCAAATTATACAAACCCCCCAAAAATCAATTTTAATTGAGTTATTTCTACATTGCTCTATTGTTCTTTGTGCATCTATCATGTGTTTGGGTCCACATCGCCTGTTTAGTTGTTGACATGCAAATAGGCATATTTTCCCCATACTGTGTTATAGCCTAAATTCTCCTATTTTCTTTACAGAACCACAATTAGTATCAGAAAGAGTGGTGTTGTATGTGTGTGTGTGGATCTTCATTAAACCTTGAACTGGAACTACTGCTTCCTCGTGTTCTGAACAGACACCCTGTGGTGGTTGCTACCGGCCTAAAATCCAACACCTACGTTTTTTATCCCTTTTTATTGGTCCTTTCATAATTCATAAACAACCCATATTTTTCATGGTCCTTCGAGCCGGATTCAGTAACTGCCAAAGTTCAAGGATGCCAGTCTCCAGAGAAGATCCTCCACAAGTTGTGGTTCGTCCCCGCCGTCAGACTCGCCCCCCACATCGTCTGGTCGACTATGAGGTAAGCTACAAGTCAAAGCAGACACCACACACAACAACACACCACTCCAACGAGGGACCACGAGTAGAGGGCGCTGTGAGTGGAATTAATTAGTCTCACAATAAGACCAGCAGCAGCTCCCCTCCTGTACAAGATCATAGAGAAACCTGTTCTTCTTCCAGAACAGTCGTAACATGCCTGAAGCTGATAGGAGAGGAAACTGAGAAGTTGACACGGGAGATACTGGAGCTATCAGATGAGCTAAATTCATCCGCTTCAATGGGTCCCCAACAGTTCAAGTCACTGCCCAGGCTGACCAGCAACAGTGAGGATGGAGCCTCACCTTCATCAATGGCCAACTCATTGGCCCCCCATAGCAGGCGCACCTCGACTAGAGATTGTCATCATCAAAGTCAGCCTGAGCGGGCACAGCTGGTGACAACCAGAGAAGATAAACTGCAGACACAAAGGCAGCGTGATAAGATAGATTAGCTCATTGAAAACCTTGGGATCATAGGGCTCTCCTTCTCAGACCAGTCATCCTCACTGTCATCATCTACTCAGTCAACCCCTCGATGTCGCGAGCCATCGCACCAGCGAGACCGGTCGACTTCTCATTGCAGAACTCGTAGCCCTACAGCGCCACCTAGAGGGCTGACTTCACAGGATCGCCAATGTCAGCCCTCAACTAACCGCTGCGGTCAGCCTACACCTGATCGCCGTCGTCAGCCTGCACCTGACCGTCGCCGCCGCGACTACTCACCTGACCGTTATGGTCAGCCTACACCTGATCGCCGTCGTCAGCTCGCACCTGACTGTCGCCACCGCGACTACTCACCTGACCGACGCCGATGCGACTACTCACTTGACCACTACGGTCAGCCTATGCATGATTGCCATCGTAAACCCTCAACTGATTGCCATTGTCAGGCCACGCCTGACTGTCGCCGCCGCGACTACTCACCTGACCGTAGCCACCGCGACAACTCACCACCCCTCTCCTAACCATCGCCACTGCGACTACTTGCCTGACCGTAACCGCCGGGCCTACTCACCTGATCATCGTCGGTACTCACCTGTCCGCTACCGCACACCTTCTCCAACCAGCCGGGAGCGCGTCTACCGTGGACCAACTCCTACCATCCCCAACTTCATCAATGAAGACCCATGAGAGTTTGCAAGCCTGAAGGTGGCCCTCGACAATGTGCTGCCTGTAGATGCAACAGAGTGCTTCAAGTTTCAGATATTGGTGGACCACCTGAAGTTGGAAGAGGCTTTGCTAATTTGCTGACTCGTACAGCAACAACAGGTACCCATACAGTGCCACCATGGAGTCCCTCACAGAACTGTATGGCCAGCCCCACCAGATTGCCCTCCAACGCATCACAGGGTTAATGGATGACCCCAACATCAAGAGTGGTGACACCAAGGCATTCCGAAGATTCACTCTGAGGGTGCGTGCCTTGGTTGGCATGTTGGATGAGCTAGGGAGTAATGGACAGACAGAACTGAGGTGTGGCTCACACGTCTCCCGCCTCGTAGCTAAGTTACCACATGACCTAAGAGCCAGCTTCACGAGATGTGTGAACCCCATCAAGACATCCATTCCAACCCTCCTTCACCTGGCAAGAGTGGCTCGAGTACGAGGTGAGAGTGCAAGTATATGGCACGCAGTTTAGTAGCGAACAAAGCAGAGACCACCCTAGCTCACACCGAGATGAGTGTAAAGACAAATCCTTCCCCTTGACCATCACCATTCTCCATGGAGGTGAGCAGAGAAAGGACGAAGTCGAACTCTCTGCACAGACCCAGTCTCCGGAGGAAAGGTCACGGGAGAAGCCAAAGAAGTATTGTCCGTTCTGCAACACCACACAGCATTACATGAATCAATGCAACTTTCAGCTCCTTTCCTTGCCTGGTGAGCTCAACCTTCCGAAAGCAGGAAGGTGCTGCTGAAGATTAGTCGAGTCATCTTGCGGAGCGGCAACAAGTCACTTGACACCTACGCCCTGTTGGACAACGGGTCGGAGCGCACTATACTTCTACATGAAGCAGCAGAGCAGCAAGGCCTCCAAGGAAATCCTGAGGACTTGGCACTTCGTATGGTGCATCAAGATATCTGAGTTGTCCATGGAGCATCTGTGTCATTCTCTGTGGCCCCTGTTACTCAACCAAACAGGTCCTTTAACATCCACAGAGCCTTCACAGCTGAAGAGTTGGGTTTGCACCGCAAACCTACCCGGTCGAAGCCCTTAAGAAAAGATATCGGCACCTGAAAGGCCTACCCCTTCAACCGCTGGACCAGGTGCAGCCGTTACTGTTGATCGGATCAGACTATCCCCATCTAATCACCCCGATGGAGCCAGTGCATTTGGGTCCCCCTGGCGGACCCGCCGCCATCAAGACTCAGCTCAGATGGACCCTTCAAGGTCCTTCAAAGTTCCTGCAGCAAAGTCTTGCTCCACAACAGTGCCTTCATACATCCCTTGTCTCTCCATCTGCAGAGCTCTTCAGCCATGTAGAGAAGCTCTGGCAGTTGGATGCGCTACCGTACAGGAGTGAGAAGCTCGTCACACGGTCCAGACAAGATGTAGAAGCCATGCAGGAGAAGATAGTCAGGGTCGAAGTGGACAGGGTTCAAAGGTACACCACTCCCCTTTTGTGGAAGAAGAACCTTCCTCCCTTGGAAGCTCCGAAGGAGGCAGTACTAAGGGACAGAGAAGCGTCTGTCCAAGGATCCAGAGAAAGCACTAGTGTACAACGCAGAGATTCACAAGTTGGTGGAGTCCGGCCACGTTAAGAAGGTATCCCCAGTAGCAGTCGAAGAGTACCAAGATTGATACATTCCACATCATATGGTCCATCACAATGGGAAAAATAGAGTCGTCTTCAACTGTTCCTTCAACTACAGGGGCAAGAGCTTGAACGATCAACTCTTTCCCGGACCTACTTTGGGAGCTACTCTGCTTGGAATCCTTCTCCGTTTCAGGGAACACACTGTGGCCATCAGCAGTGACATAAAGGGGATGTTCCATCAAGTCCACCTGCTACCCGAAGACCAGCCTCTTCTCCGGTTTCTGTGGCGAGACCTAAACCGTGATGATTACGCTGATGTCTATGAGTGGCAGGTTCTTCCCTTTGGGACGACATGTAGCCCATGCAGCGCCACGTTTGCCCTTCAGAAGCATGTGTTTGACCACAGTGAGCCCGAAGAAGATATGCGTTTTTCTATAGAACGCTGTTTCTATGTAGACAACTGTCTACAAAGCCTCCCCTCTGCGGATGAAGCCAATAAACTGTTGGACAAGCTGAAGCACCTTCTTGCTGAGGGAGGATTCGATCTACGCCAGTGGGCCAGCAACCGTCCAGCAGTCATCGAACACCTACAGTTGAAGTCAGAGGTTTACATACACCTTAGCCAAATACATTTAAAATCAGTTTTTCACAATTCCTGACATTTAATTCTAGTAAAAATTCCCTGTTTTAGGTCAGTTAGGATCACCACTTTATTTTAAGAAGGTGAAATGTCAGAATATTAGTAGAGAGAATGATTTATTTCAGCTTTTATTTCTTTCATCACATTCCCAGTGGGTCAGAAGTTTACATACACTCAATTAGTATTTGGTAGCATTGCCTTTAAATTGTTTAACTTGGGTCTGTCACGTTCGTTGAAGGACGGACGGACCAAGGCGCAGCGTGATATACGTACATGTTTATTTACACTTAATAAACACAACGACAAAACAACAAACTAAACGAAAATGTGAAGTCCAGGGTAGCACACACAACATACCTTACACGGAACAAGATCCCACAACTATACAGTGCCAATAGGCTGCTAAAGTATGGTCCCCAATCAGAGACAACGAGCGACAGCTGCCTCTGATTGGGAACCACACCGGCCAACATAGAAATACACATACTAGATAATAAACATAGAAAACGCACAACAAAGAATATACACACCCTGACTCAACATTTAAGCGTCCCCTGAGTCAGGGCGTGACAGGGTCAAACATTGTGGGTAGCCTTCCACAAGCTTCCCACAATAAGTTGGGTGAATTTTGGCCCATTCCTCCTGACAGAGCTGGTGTAACTGAGTCAGGTTTGTAAGCCTCCTTGCTCGCACACGCTTTTTCAGTTCTGCCCACAAATGTTCTATAGGATTGAGGTCAGGGCTTTGTGATGGCCACTCCAATACCTTGACTTTGTTGACCTTAAGCCATTTTGCCACAACTTTGGAAGTATGCTTCGGGTCATTGTCCATTTAGAAGACCCATTTGCGACCAAGCTTTAACTTCCTGACTGATGTCTTGAGATGTTGCTTCAATATATCCACATAATTTTCCTTCCTCATGATGCCATCTATTTTGTGAAGTGCACCAGTCCCTCTTGCAGCAAAGCACCCCCACAGCATGATGCTGCCACCCCCGTGCTTCACAGTTGGGATGGTGTTCTTCGGCTTACAAGCCACACCCTTTTTCCTCTAAACATAACGATGGTCATTATGGCCAAACAGTTCTATTTTTGTTTCATCAGACCAGAGGACATTTCTCCAAAAAGTACGATCTTTGTCCGCATGTGCAATTGCAAACCGTAGTCTGGTTTTTTTATGGCGGTTTTGAAGCAGTGGCTTCTTCCTTGCTGAGCAGCCTTTCAGGTTATGTCGATATAGGACTCGTTTTACTGTGGATATAGATACTTTTGTACCTGTTTCCTCCAGCATCTTCACAAGGTCCTTTGCTGTTGTTCTGGGATTGATTTGCACTTTTCGCACCAAAGAACGTTAATCTCTAGGAGACAGAACGCATCTCCTTTCTGAGCGGTATGACGGCTGAGTGGTCCCATGGTGTTTATACTTGTTTGTACAGATGAACGTGGTACCTTCAGGCATTTGGAAATTGCTCCCACGGATGAACCAAACTTGTGGAGGTCTACAAAAAAATGTTCTGAGGTCTTGGCTGATTTCTTTTGATTTTCCCATGATGTCAAGCAAAGAGGCACTGAGTTTGAAGGTAGGCCTTGAAATACATCCACAGGTACACCTCCAATTGACTCAAATGATGTCAATTAGCCTATCAGACGCTTCTAAAGCCATGACATCATTTTCTGGAATTTTCCAAGCTGTTTAAAGGCACAGTCAACTTAGTGTATGTAAACTTCTGACTCACTGGAATTGTGATACAGTGAATTATAAGTGAAATAATCTGTCTGTAAACAATTGTTGGAAAAATTACTTGTGTCATGCACAAGGTAGATGTCCTAACCGACTTGCAAAAACTATAATTTGTTAACAAGAAATTTGTGGAGTGGATGAAAAACAAGTTTTAATGACTCCAACCAAAGTGTATGTAAACTTCAGACTTCAACTGTACCTCAAGAGTCCAGGTCAGAGGACGGTGATCTGTGGTTCACCCAGGATGGCGTGGAACCCCAAGAGCACACCCTTGGATTACGATTGCATTGTCTGTCTGACACTCTTGGCTACAAGCAAGGTCACATGGAGAAAGTTGAACCCACCATGCGCAACATATATCGGATCCTTGCCAGCCAGTACGATTCACTAAGCTTCATCGTCCCATACACCACACGGGCCAAGGTTGTGGTCCAGAGGTACTGGAATAAGAAAAGTGGGTGGGATGACCCAGACCTACCTGAAGATCTTCTCCAAGCGTGGCTTATTTGGAAGAAATAACTTCCACAGCTGTCTCAGGTCACACTGCCAAGGTGTTACATCAGCCCCGACATGGACCGCCCAACCAGCACAAGAAGTGTTCACGTCTTCAGTGATGCCTCAGAACGTGCGTACGGTGCCGTTGCGTACCTCCGTACTGAAGACACCAATGGACGGATCCAAATAGCATTCCTTACAGCAAGATCAAGAGTGGCCCCAAAATGACAACAGTCGATGCCAAGACTCGAGCTCTGCGCTGCACTCACCGGTGCCCAGCTTGCTGTGGTCATCAGAAAATAACTCACCCTGGAAATCAGAGGTCACGTACTGGTCGGATTCTACAACAGTCTCAACCTGGCTCCAGTCATACTCCTGCAGGTACAAAGTATTTGTAGGCACAAGAGTCGCAGAAATACAGGAGCTCACAGACCCCCAGGTCTGGCTTTACGTGGACACGGAGAGAAATCCGGCTGACGACATCACAGGTGGCAAGACGCTGTCTCTTTCAGAACACAACTGTTGGAGTCAAGATCCTCCATTCCTGTGGCAGGCCCAGTCATCCTGGCCGAGAAGACCAGACCAAGTACCTCCTGACGAAGTAGAGGAGCTGCGGAAGCCTACCTTCTGTGGACTCTTGACAGCGGACACCAAGTCGTCTCTCCCTGATGTTGCCCAGTTCAACACTTTCCATGAGCTGGTGGAAGCCACAGTGCAGTTGCTACACGGGGCGGCCAGTAGTGCCGACAGCCCTTCAGCCGACAATTTGAAGCAAGCAGAACTCGAAGTACTCAGACATGCTCAGTCTGAGAGCTTCCCAGAAGATGTCTCCCTACTAGAGGCAGGCAAGCCAATCCTTCCGAGCAGCCAGATGGTGACGCTGGCCCCGGAGTATGACGACGACACCGGATTGATTTGTGTTGGAGGTCGCCTTCGGAGGTGTGACCAGCTGGGCCCTGACGTTCTTCACCCAGTGGTTCTGGACCCAGGTTATCCGCTCACCAGGTTGCTGATCAAGAAATATGATGAGCAGCTGAGGCACCCGGGCCCAGAGAGGGTGTTTTCTGAGTTACGTCAAAGGTTCTGGATTCTGAGAGGGAGGGCAGCCATTCGCCTTTTTTTTCAGCTTGGCTGCACGAATGTAGGAAGTGGCGAGGCCAGCCAGATGTACCTAGGATGGCTGACCTGCCTCCAGCCCGACTGCAGCTCCACACGCCCACATTTTATTCTACAGGCGTGGACTGCTTTGGACCGTATATCATCAAGATTGGCCGAAGAAAATTAAAAAAGATGGGGCATCATCTTTAAGTGCATGACCACACAGGCTGTTCACATGGATCTACTGACGAATTTGGATTCCGAATCATTCCTAATGGCGTTGAGATGCTTCCTCGCTCGAAGAGGAAAACCCTTTGAGATCCTGTCTGATCGTGGAACAAATTTCAAGGGAGTGGAGCGAGACTTACAGGAGGCCTTCATGACTCTCCACCCACAGCTCCAGGAACAGTTAGCCAGTCAGAAGATTTGCTTCACCTTCAACCCACCAAGTGCACCACACTTTGGAGGATGCTGGGAGAGGGAGATCAGATCCATCAAGACTTCCCTGCAAACCACTCTTGGTGCGCAGACAATCTCCGAAGAGGTGCTGAGGACTGTCCTAATCGAAATGGAAGGGATCTTGAACTCCAAGCCCTTGAGATATGTGTCGTCGGACATTGCGGATCCGGATCCAATCACTCCTAACTCTCTTCTCATGGGGCGGCCAGACTCGTCACTACCACGTGGTCTACTCAGAGTCTGAATTGCTCAGTCGCAAAAGATGGAGACACAGCCAGGTTCTAGCCGACCATTTCTGGCACTGCTTCACACGGAACTACTTACCTGCACTTCAAGGCCGCCATAAGTGGCACAAGGATAAGGAAGACCTTGTAGTTGGGACCGTTGTGATGGTCGTCGATGATCAGTCTCCTAGGGCCCTCTGGCAAGTTGGAACTGTCGAGTCAGTTATCCCTGGAGCAGATGGGAAAGTGAAGACAGCAGAGATCCAAGTCAAGGACAGAACCTACGTCAGGCCTGCTGCTCGACTCATCCAGCTGCCCGCCCTTCCTCAAGAAGCTACTTACCCTTAGCTGGCTTGTCTGTTGAAGCAAATATGTACAACACATTTGGGGGCGGCTGTAAAAACGGCCAGCTCATCTCCTTTCCAAGACCCCCAACTTTCTTTTGGTTTTCCTATTGGAATAAGGTCACGCCAATCATCATAATTGTATTAGCCAATCAGCAGCCTTTTCCTCTGGGACTTAGCATAATACCCGACCAGGCAGGGCCTCAGGCAGTCTGTAGTTTCAGTTCTGATGACCAACCTGTTTTTATCTCCTGCTTATACTACCTCCTTAGAAGAAATTGCTTTTCTTTCTGATGTTTATTGTGCGTGCAGCTAAATGTAAGTTCCAAAATCCTGATGTCTTGTTGTTTGGAGCTAAATAGTGTCTGTTGTAAATATTTACCATTTGTGTTAAACTTGTTAGGTAGCTAGTTTGCGTTCTCCCGATAGCGTTAGCATTAGTATTAGCATTGTCATCCGGAATGCATGACTATTTAGCATGCTTATTAGCGATTAGCATTTGTTAGCGTTTGTCTGTGGTGCTAGGCTATTTTCGGTTGTAGATCGCTCATGCTTATTATGTTGTTTTATAATGTGTAGTTATTTCTACATTGCTCTATTGTTCTTTGTGCATCTATCATGTGTTTGGTTCCACATAGCCTATTTAGTTGTTGACATGCAAATAGGCATATTTTCCCCATACTGTGCTATAGCCTAAGTTCTCCTCTTTTCTTTACAGAACTACAATTAGTATCAGAGAGAGGGGTGTTGTATGTGTGTGTGTGTCACGACTTCCTCCGAAGCTGCCTCCTTGTTTTCACCGGCCTTCTAGCCACTGCCGCTCCCATATCTCATCATTCCATTTGTCTTGTCTTGTCAATTACACACTACCTGGTTTATATTCCCCTCGTTAGTACGTGTTTAAGTGTTCCCTCTGCCCCCCTTGTCCTTGTGGGTGACTGTTCATTGTGAGGATTAGTAGCTCGGTTGAGCTCAGTATTTTTTATTGCCGGGGTATTTTCCCATGTGCATGTTTGTTCCAGTGCGCCTGTTTTGCGCACTGGACTGGTTACGCTGGATTACAGAATAAACTCTGTATACTGTGACTTACCCTCCTGCGCCTGACTCCTTCAAATCACGCATCACAGTGTGTGGATCTTCATTAAACCTTGAACTGGAACTACTGCTTCCTCGTGGTGGTTGCTACCGGCCTAAAATCCAGCACCTATGTTTTTTATCCCTTTTTATTGGTCCTTCGAATTCATAAACAACCCATATTTTTCAATGTGTTTCTGTGGGTAGAGTTAAAGTGTGGGTAGAGTAAAATTGTGTGTGTGTGTGTGTGAGAAAGATGGAGAGAGAGAGAGAGAGAGAGGAGTAAAATCAGCGTAAAGACCGATTAATAAATGAATGGCATTTTATGTTTTCTAAGTATTTTAAGAAATTATTTATGTCAATGAGTCATTCAGGTAGCAGATGAAAGTAACAAAGTAAAACAGTAAGGAACTTCCCCAAGCCTAACAGAATAGCAATTCATATTGATTAGATAGATATAAGATCATTGTTTCAGTGTGATAGAAGAAAGAATGGTTCTCTAATGCCCTTCATTAATATAAAATACCTCCATAGTTTTATACTTTTACTAAAGTGAAGAAGACAAAGTTATTCTTCTCCTTGAAGTTCAGTTGAAGATAAGTTACTACAATAGTTGCTCTCGCCATTCTCCTTCACACTAACACACCTGTGATCACTCAACACCTCTCTCTCACCCTCCTTCCTCCCTCTCTCTCTCTCTCTCTCTCTCTCTCTCTCTCTCTCTCTCTCTCTCTCTCTCTCTCTCTCCCTCCCTGCCCCTCCTATCCCTCTCTCTCTCTCTCTCTCTCTCCCTCCCTCCCCTTCCTCTCCCTCTCTCCCTGCATTGTGTCAGACGCTGGCTGGCTTGCAAGCAGGGTTTAGTGGCTCGGTGCCCCTGCGCCTGTACAGGGCCAGAGAGGAGAGAGAGCAGTCTACAGGAACAGCTTCCAGGACTTATCTCCCCAGAGCAGGTGTGTGTGTGTGTGTGCGTATGTGTTTGTTTGTATGTGTGTGTGTGTGTGTGTGTGTGTGTGTGTGTGTGTGTGTGTGTGTGTGTGTGTGTGTGTGTGTGTGTGTGTGTGTGTGTGTGTGTGTGTGTGCTTGCGTGTGCATGTGCATGTGTGTGTGTTTGTGTCTCAACTACTCGTAAACCCTGGAAGCTTGAACTCCAGAACAGAAGCTTTATCACAGAAGGGAGGAAAGGATGGAAGCTGAACTGGAGAGAGAGAAATAGATGGAGAGAGAGAAGTGATGGAGGGGCAGATGAAGAGAGGGAGAGAAAAATACACAGAGAGAAAGGGGAAGCTGGAGAAAGAGAGAGAAAGAAAGAGATGGCGATAGAAAGCGAAATAGGGGTACAGAAGGAGGAAGCAGAGAGAGATGGTGGGATAAATATTTAGACCAAATTATTGCCCTACTACCAATTCTTTCTTCTGGAAAATTACAGTATTTCGGGCATTTGGGCAGTTTCTCACCAATTTATGTAGAGTTCAGAACTGAGTCAGAAAGTCAAGAACATGTCACCAGAAACCCTCAGATAAGAGCTCTTCCACTGTCAGTGAGGACACAAATATTCTGTAAGACTGTTCTGCAGGAGGGTGTCGCAAATGGCACGCTTTTCCCTATGTAGTGCATCAATTTTGACCAGGGCCCATATAGGGCTCTGGCTAAAAGTAGTGAACTATATAGGAATTAGGGTGTCATTTGGGACACAGGCCAGGCATTCTGACAGGCGTTTTAGGAAGCTTTTATCCACAAAGTCTTCAACATCCTCAACCCAATGACTGCAACATGACATACATAGCCTACTGCACATAACCTACTTCGGAAAGTACTCAGACCCCTTGACATTTTCCACATTTTGTTACGTTACAGCCTAATTCTAAAATGGATTACATTTTTTAAAATCCTCATCAATCTACACACAATACCCCATAATGACAAAGCGAAAACAGATTTTTAGACATTTTTGCAAATAATTTAAAAATACAAAACAGAAATACATAATTTACACAAGTATTCCGACTCTTTACTAGGAGACTCGAAATTGAGCTCAGGTGCATCCTGTTTCCATTGATCATCCTTGAGATGTTATTACAACTTGATTGGAGTCCACCTGTGGTAAATTCAATTGATTGGACATGATTTGGAAAGGCACATACCTGTCTATATAAGGTCCCACAGTTGACAGTGCATGTCAGAGCAAAAACCAAGCCATGAGGTCGAAGGAAGTGTCTGTAGATCTCCACGACAGGATTGTGTCGAGGCACAGATCTGGGGAAGGGTACCAACACATTTCTGCATCTTTGAAGGTCCCCAAGAACACAGTGGCTTCCATCACAGTGGCTTCCATCATGAAGTTTGGAACCCCCAAGACTCTTCCTAGAGCTGGCCGCTCGGCCAAACTGAGCAATCGGAGAAGGGCCTTGATCAGGGAGGTGACCAAGAACCCAATGGTCCCTCTGACAGATCTCCAGAGTTCCTCTGTGGAGATGGGAGAACCTTCCAGAAGGACAACCATCTCTGCAGCACTCCACCAATCAGGCCTTTATGGTAGAGTGGCCAGACGGAAGCCACTCCTCAGTAGAAGGGACATGACAGCCCACTTGGAGTTTGATAAAATGGACTGTCAGACCATGAGAAACAAGATTCTCTGGTCTAATGAAACCAAGATTTAACTCTTTGGCCTGAATGCCAAGCATCACGTCTGGAGGAAACCTGGCACCATCCCTACGGTGAAGCATGGTGGTGGCAGCATCATGCTATGGGGATGTTTTTCAGTGGCAGGGACTGGGAGACTAGTCAGGATCGAGGGAAAGATGAACGGAGCAAAGTACAGAGACATCCTTGATGAAAACCTTCTCCAGAGCGCTCAGGACCTCAGACAGGGATGAAGGTTCACCTTCCAACAGGACAATGACCCTAAGCACACAGCCAAGACAACGCAGGAGTGGCTTCGGGACAAGTCTCTGAATGTCCTTGAGTGGCCCAACCAGAGCCCGGACTTGAACCTGATCTAACATTTCTGGAAAGACCTGAAAATAGCTGTGCAGCGACGCTCCCCATCCATCCTGACAGAGCTTGATAGGATATGCAGAGAAGAATGGGAGAAACTCCCCAAATACAGGTGTGCCAAGCTTGTAGCTTGGGTCTTAATACTTATGTAAATGTGATATTTCAGTTTTTTATTTTTTATACATTTGCAAAAAAATCTAAAAACCTGTTTTTGCTTTGTCATTAATGGTGTATTGTGTGTAGATTGATGAGGGGAAAAAACGATTTAATCCATTTTAGAATAAGAGTGTAACGTAACAAAATGTGGAAAAAGTCAAGGGGTCTGAATACTTTCCGAATGCACTGTATGTCTCATTATGTTGATGTTCTGACAGACTCCAGTCCTAACTATAGTAGTCATCAAGGTGTAGAGCAGGGACATTTAACTACATACTATCAGAAAATAAACTATTCTTCCCTTTGTCCATTTGTCCCTCCCTCCTCTCTCCCGACCTCCGTCTTCCCTTCCTCCGTACCTCCTATCTCGCTCCATCCCTCCCCTCCTCTCTCTTCTCTCCCACCTCCCTCTCCTCTCTCCTTCCCCAACCTCTCTCCCTCGATCCTCTCCTCTCTCCCTCCATCTCTCCCGTCCTCTCTCTTCTCTCCCCAAATTCACCCTTTCCTGACCACTTCTGTTCCGGGACACACTACATGGAAGCAGGGTAAAATAACTATGGGGTGAGTGGGACAGAGAGATGGGGAGAGAAATAGGGTGCATGGGAATAGCTTGATAGAGGGAGACAGGGGAAAAGAGTGTAACAGGACAGTATGACAGCAGGGCTATAGCGGACAGGTTGCGTGGAGAGTCAGACGGAGCAGCTGACCTGGTCAGGGGTTGGGTTGCCATGGGAGACAGTCTGCTGCCTAATTAGTTTGCTCAGACTCTAAGGAGCTTTAAATAGCGCACACACACATTCTGTCTTACTCTGACACACACACTTTGTAAAACACACACAGGTGCGCACGCGCACGCACACACACACACACACCAGGGCCGTGCACAGACCTTTGGGGGGGGGGGCAGGTGCTCAAATGGTTGTTGCATTGGCCTATTTATTTTCTGCAGCAACACACTCATCACTTATTGTAAGCAAGCTAGTGCCAGTGACTTCTAGTAGGCTACTAACTACCTAGCTAGCACATTTGATTCCTTGGAAGTTGTGGGAATGTAAGTTTTGGTTTCCCATTGGTTCTGGGAACAAAGCCATACGTTTCCTGACTGGTAAAACAGAACGTTTTTTAAACATTCTGAGAACGGAAGTGAAAATGTTGCCTATTCTGGGAACGTTGATTTTTAGGTTGCAGGGATGTTCTGAGAACGTTTTACTATGGTTCCCTGAAAGTTTTCCTGGGAGGTTTATTAACGTTCTGAGAACGGACATTATAAGTTATTTGAAGGAAATTAAATAATGTTCTGAGAACATGTTTCAAGAAGACTTTTAATAACACTGCTTGTTTAGTTTGGGTTAACTGTTTTCAACTCCAAGCACAGATAAGACACATGGAAATAAACTTGCTTAGGCATTATTCATGCAAACACATTTATTTTTTATTGTGGCACGGTGTCAGTGAGATCGTATGATCTTCTGTTCTCTATCCATGGAATTAGTCCACTGCACCACCAGGATGGAGCTAGCATGCCATGTTTTTTTTTTAACTAATACAAAGTTGTTCATTTTAGTCTATTCAAACAGAACCCATTTAAAAGGAAACAAGCACTCATTAAGATCAGATGTGGCCAATTAGTGGGCGCAGCTAACACACCTGAACACACTTAACAAGATAGAGGATAGAAAGAGTTTTGTTGATGCTGAGAATGGAATGCATATGTTTTTAAATAACATTCTTAGAACGTTCTCTGAGCATTACCAACGTTTTCTTAATGTTCTCTGAACATTTTGAGAACATGACTTTAAATAGAACCATGAGGAAACCTGTCAGAAACGTTATGCTGAAGTACTGAAATTCCCACAGAAGAACGTTATTCTTAACGTTATCGGAACAATTTGAGAACATGACTTTAAATAGAACCAAGAGAAAACCTGTAGGAAACGTTATGCTGAAGTACTGAAATTCCCACAGAACATTGTTTCTTAACATTCTCTGAATTATTTCAGAACATTCCCAATGTCAAACCAGTTGGAGAACGTTCTGTGTTCTGACGAGAATGGGATCGGCAGTAGCTAGTACTCCGGTGACGACGAACGCCGAAGCCTGCCCGAACCAGGAGGGGGGCCAGCCTCAGCGGAAGTCGTGACATCTGGAGTCTTATGGCTTGGGGGTAGAAGCTGTTAAGAAGCCTTTTGGACCTAGACTTGGTGCTCCCATACCGCTTGCCGTGCGGTAGCAGAGAGTCTATGACTAGGGTGGCTGGAGTCTTTGATAATTTTTAGGGCCTTCCTCTGACACTGCCTGGTATAGACATCCTGGATGGCAGGAAGCTTGGCCCTAGTGATGTACTGGGCCGTACGCACTACCCTCTGTAGTGTCTTGCGGTCGGATGCCGAGCAGTTGCCACACCAGGCGGTGATGCAACCAGTCAGGATGCTCTCGATGGTGCAGCTGTAGAACCTTTTGAGGATCTGAGGACCCATGCCAAATCTTTTCAGTCTCCTGAGGGGGAATAGGCTTTGTCGTGCCCTCTTCACGACTGTCTTGGTGTGTTTGGACCATGATAGTTTGTTGGTGATGTGGACACCAAGGAACTTGAAGCTCTCAACCTGTTCCACTACAGCCCCGTCGATGAGAATGGGGGCATGCTCAGTCCTCTTTTTTTCTGGTAGTCCACAATCATCTCCTTTGTCTTGATCACATTGAGGGAGAGGTTGTTATCCTGGCACCACACGGCCAGGTCTCTGACCTCCTCCCTATAGGCTTTCTCTTCATTGTCGGTGATCAGGCCTACCACTGCTGTGTTGTCGGCAAACTTAATGATGGTGTTGGAGTCGTGCCTGGCCATGCAGTCATGGGTGAACAGGGAGTACAGGAGGGGACTGAGCATGCACCTCTGAGGGGCCCCCGTGTTGAGGATCAGCGTGGTAGATGTGTTGTTACCTACCCTTACCACCTGGGGGCGGCCCGTCAGGAAGTCCAGGATCCAGTTGCAGAGGGAGGTGTTTAGTCCCAGGGTCCTTAGCTTAGTGATGAGTTTTGTTGGCACTATGGTGTTGAACGCTGAGCTGTAGTCAATTAATAGCATTTTCACGTAGGTGTTCCTCTTGTCCAGGTGAGAAAGGGCAGTGTGGAGTGCAATAGAGATTGCATCATCCATGGATCTGTTGGGGCGGTATGCAAATTGGAGTGGGTCTCGGTTTTCTGGGAATAATGGTGTTGATGTGAGCCATGACCATCCTTTCAAAGCACTTCATGGCTACAGACGTGAGTGCCAAGGGTCGGTAGTCATTTAGGCAAGTAATCTTAGTGTTCTTGGGCACAGGGACTATGGTGGTCTGTTGAAACATGTTGGTATTACAGACTCAGTCAGGGACATGTTGAAAATGTCAGTGAAGACACTTGCCAGTTGGTCAGCGCATGCTCAGAGTACACGTCCTAGTAATCCGTCTCTAAACAGATGGTTCTAAGAACATTTATGTGCTAGCTGGGAAGTGTTTGCTGTCATTCAAGGAGATAGATGAGAGAGCGCAGCAGCATCTAAGCCCTACTGTCTGCAGTGCATTACTAGTTTTCATGCATATTTTTTCACTTGAGAAGTACTGCACCAAACATCTTAGCTAAATGTAAAATTGCGTGACTAAGACCTCCTTGGCAAAAACGTCAAAATTAATTACAGATTTCTTGATTGATCTTAGATTAATTCTGACTATTTTGAGGAAGTGTTATGGCTATGTTGTTGCTATGGTGGCTCTAAAGCGACAAACAACAGTAATATTGCCACTTTTTAGCTTAGTTAGTTTTTCGAGCCAAGGTCTTTAGGGAGTATGCGAGCACAGACATTTGCTTCGCCTAGCCGTGAGTTCTGCTAGAACCTATGTATACGTTAACAGGGAAAGACACACATGACAGGTCCAACTCAACAGTAGACTACCAGTATTTAAACTCACTGCCCGTAGCCAGCACAGCACACTGCATGCAGAAGTCAGGTGACTGCATGTAGAAGGGGTATTTTCTAATATTTTAGAGAAATTAAATGAGCTAGTATGATGTGTAAATCTTTACAATTAAAATAAGTATTTTTAAATGAGACCAAATAAATGAAAATATTTCAAAAATCCATTGAGCTAATAGGAGGGCAAAAGGGCAGGTGCTTGAGCACTGGTTGAGCCCTATCTGTGCACATGCCTGACACATACACACGGTAATAGTCTGCAGTCTGACAGCCTTGAAAAGAAACACAGACCCAATTTTATTTCCATGGAGACATCAGTGACAGAGCTGAGAGAAGTGAGCTGAGAGGAGAGTTTCATTCATCAGAATTGGAGCATTTGTTCTGTTCAAGTGGCAGATCAGATTTAGCCTTTAAGCACTGCATCATGTACATATGTACATAAACCAACACACAGTATAAATAAACAGAGCGCTCTATTCTCTTTGTGGCAGTGTTTCTGAAGTTTCGTCTCCCTCTCTGTGAGTCTCTGTGTTTCAAAGACAGATGGAGAGTGTTAGAACCATGCCAGGCCTCATATCTCACTGTGTGCTTATGCCAATCTAATTCCATGCAGGAAGGAAGAAGAGAGAAAGAGAGAGAAGGAAAGAAGGGGAGGAGAGAGGTAGAGGGAAAGGGAAAGTGAAAGGAGAGAGGAAGAGGGATAGAAAGAAAGAAAGAGAGGAAAAATAGAGAGAAGGAAAGGGAGGGAGAGAGAGAGAAGAGAGAGATATAGAGAGGGAGGGGGGAGGTAACGGATTTTGTCACTCTTTCAAGTTGGCCTTATCTTGCATATTCAGTCAGTCCAATCAGACTGGTTGCCATGGCTACAGGGAGGCCTCGTTTCAGCAGAGGGAGAGAGACAGAGAGACGCCTGTCCTACTGACGGAACACAGCCAGAAAGTAACTCACCATCCTTTCATTCTCTCTCTCTCTCTCTCTCTCTCTCTCTCTCTCTCTCTCTCTCTCTCTCTCTCTCTCTCTCTCTATGCCTCCATGCCTCCCTCTCTCCTGTGTGATATGGCCTGTAACCTCTTCAAGTGCTAAGCTCTAATTACTGACATTTCTCCAGAGATGTGCTACTGCATTGTGGGTATTTAACCACCTTTCATTCCATCAGTGGAGCGCTCTGAAAGGTCAGAGACCAGAAGACAGTCTGAACTGAATCAATGAGGTGACCTTTCCTTTTACTGTGTGTGTATGTGTGTGTGTGTGTGTGTGTGTGTGTGTGTGTGTGTGTGTGTGTGTGTGTGTGTGTGTGTGTGAGTAGTTTAGTTTTTTGGTCTTTTGAGGAGCCCCAGGTGAATTAACTCTAAACAGTGAACAGTGTGGTCTAACATGATTGGCCCATCAATGTTACCGAGCTCAGGGGTATTGGTCAATTGTTATGAACCTTTCCTTTAAATGTCAATCGGGCTACAACGCTGCTCCTGAGCGCTACGGATTGAATCCAGTCCTAAATTGAAATGGAATTGCCTCCAACCCTGGTGGTTGTAATGAACATTCGATTAGAGCAGGGCTCGCCAAACCTGTTCCTGGAGAGCTAACCTCCTGTAGGTTTTCAATCCAACCCCAGTTGTAACTAACCTAATTCAGTTTATTAACCAGCTAATTATTAGAATCAGGTGTGCCTGATAAGGGTTGGAGCGAAAACCTACAGGATGGTAGCTCTCAAGGAACAGGGTTGCAGAGCACTGGATTAGAGAACGCACACTCATTCATTCATGCAGCAGGTCTGCCCCCTCTGGCACCTATGGGTAGTGATTGTAGTCTACTGTATAACAGCCATCCCCACAAGGTATGACCAGTGATTTCTGAACTTCCAGGTCGACACAGTCATTCTAGCCTCACAGTCATTTACACATAATCCCCCCTGTCCTTTATAGCTTGGTATTGAGTGGCTCAGTTAGGAGTAATAATATTTAGGTTGTGCAGCCATTTGTAGAACACACCTCAGTCCCAAATTCCACTGGGGAAATTAATTAGGTTACAATGCAATTACACAGGTTAGTACCCCTCTGGGCCAGACAGGGAGGGAGGATGCTCTGATAGGTGATTAACTTAAACAGACAAGGGTGTGTGTGTGGGTGTTGGGTGGGTGTCGGGTGTGTGCATGCTTGTGTGTGTGAATGCATGTGTGCGTGTCTGCGTTCGTTCGTGTACCTTTGTACAAGTTTGTTTGCAGGATTTGGTTAGCCCCGTGTGGACTTACACACCACAGGTTCCCTCGCCATCTCCGGATGCATGCAGCTCCCGTGGGATTATGGTTAAAGGTGGCGTCTCGGTACCTAGGTGGAGCTGCTGCCGCTACCCATCTACTCTATCACCATGGGAATAATGACAGTAAAAGAAAGAGTGATTGTACTGACTTCTTTTTCCTCTTTTCTCTGTCTGTAGGCATATAGTGCCTTCAGAAAGTATTCACACCTCTTACATTTTTCCACATTTTGTTGTGTTACAGCCTGAATATAAAATGTTTTTAATTGAGATTTTGTGTCACAATACCCCATCATGTAAAAGTGGAATTATGTGTGCAATAATAGTGTTTAACATGATTTTTGAAATGACTACCTCATCTCTGTACCCCACACATACAATTATCTGTAAGGTCCCTCAGTCGAGCAGTGAATTCAAAAACAGATTCAACCACAAAGGCTAGGGAAATTTTTCAATGCCTCGTAAAGAAGGGCACCTATTGGAAGATGGGTAAAAAACAACAACATTGAATATCCCTTTGAGCACGGTGAAGTTATTAATTACACTTTGGATGGTATATCAATACACCCAGTCACTACAAAGATACAGACATCCTTCCTAACTCAGTTGCCGGAGAGGAAGGAAACCGCTCAGATCACACCCCTATCAGATCACAGCAAAATCAGAGAGAGAGAGAGAGAGAGAGAGATACCAACACCACAAACTTTACTCCGCTCTCTCTCCCTCTCTCCATGTCCTTTCTTCCCTGCTTATTCTCTTCCCAGTGTCATGCGACTGAAGTGTCTCCACTAGAGCTATCGAGTTGGTACCTTTTCTATAGCATATTGAATAACACTTCATTCCCGTCGGCCCGGGAGGCGGCTAAGTTGGTGGTGCAGCATGTTTTCCGGGTCCACGGCCTTCCCCAAGATGTGGTGTCGGATCGGGGCCCTCAGTTTGCCTCCAGGTTTTGGAAGGCGTTCGCCACCTGCCTCGGCGCCTCCGTCAGCTTGTCTTCCGGCTTCCATGCCCAGTTGAACGGGCAGACAGAGCGCGTAAACCAGGATCTGGAGGGGGTGCTGAGGTGCTATACCTCCAGCAACCCAGCTACTGTACGTGGAGTCAGCGACTGGCGCGGGCAGAGTACGCCCACAACACCCTTCTCTGCTCGTCCACCGGCCTGTCCCCCTTCCAGTGCCAATACGGGTACCAACCCCCCCGAGCAAGAGGAGGAGGCGGCGGTCCCGTCGGTCCAGGCCCACATCAGTCGTTGTTGCCGCACCTGGAGGCAGGTACGGGCAGTGCTTAAGCGGGCCTCGGTCAGGTCTCAACTTTAGGCCAACCGCAGGCATCGCCCGGACCCGGTTTTTCACCCGGGACAGAGGTTGTGGCTCTCCATGCGGGATCTTCCCCTCCGCGTGTAGTCTAGGAAGCTGTCCCCCCGGTTCGTCGGGCCATTCAGAGTGGTCCGGCGAGTCAACCCAGTGGCCTACTGCCTGCAACTTCCCCCCACCATGTGGGTGCATCCCACATTCCATGTGTCCCTCCTCAAGCCCGTCGCCACCTGTCCCCTGGCTCCCCTCCTCGTCCTGTTCCCCCGCTGTGCCTCGTCGGAGGGCAGCCGGCTTTTACTGTGGACTGGATCCTGGACTGCCGGCGGGTGGGGTCTCCAATTTCTGGTGGACTGGGAGGGTTATGGGCCGGAGGAGCGGTCCTGGGTGCCCAGGAGGGACATTCTGGACCCAGAGCTGATAACAACATTCCGTCGAGGGGGGGGGGCACTGTTACAGGAGGGGGTCGCAATTCCAGAGCGACCCACTTGGTGTCATCCTCCAACATCCTTAGGCACCTCCATACTCACAGTCTGACTAATCATCATCCTATTGGTGTCACCTGTGTCTACCTGTTCACCTGTGTATTTATGCTGTCACTTCCCTGTGTTCCCTTGCTCAGTTTTCTCTGCTAGCTATGCTCAGCAGTACTAATCAGTGTCTGATCGAAGAAGTACGTACAGGTATTTGAGAAGTGTTCTCCCTGTTTCTTTATTATTTCAGTCGCAGTTACTATTTCGTATTTTTGCTGTCAGACTGTTTTTGGAGACTTAGTTCCTCCATCTTTCTTTTATCGTGTTAAGTCAGTTGTTTTGTATCCTGGCTTCGGGACCACCAGTAAAGATCCTTGTTTCACCATCTCTGCATACTGCCTACTGTCTATCCTGCACCGCACCTGGGTCACACCTTTACATTTACAATTTAGTCATTTAGCAGATGCTCTTATCCAGAGCGACTTACAGTTAGTGAGTGCATACTTTTTTGTTCTTTTTTTCCCCCCATACTGGCCCCCCGTGGGAATCGAACCCACAACCCTGCCGTTGCAAGCGCCATGCTCTACCAACTGAGCTACACGGGCCCATCATGCAGACTGTGATAATACACAGCAACTAGCCATTATCACCTTTCCTTCTAACAGTACAGAAATATACACATGTACTGCACATCCTGTGGACAATCATCCTTTCTCCTACTCTGTCGATTGGTGCAACTTACAAGCGGTTAACTGGGCAGGGTTAGAGTCAATGCCATTTCATTTAAGTCAATTCAGGAAGTAAACTGACATTCTAATTCCAATTTTCCTCATGAAAAAGCTGTGAGGAAAATTTGAATTAGAATTTCAGTTACTGAAATGGACTTAATTGAAATGGAATAGACCCCAGCCCTGATCACAAGTGCTCCCTTATTAACTGGCATCTTTCGGGAGCAACACCACAGCAATGGATATTCAATACACAGGTGTAACATTGCAGCACGCATTTTCAATTTATGTTGAACTTACTGAGCAATTTTGTGCATTTATATGTTTAAAAGAATATCACCATCTGCGAAGAACAGGTTTGAATGACAGCAAATAACCAGAGCTATCCCTTTTTTAAAACCTGATGCCAACATGTAATGACAGGAGAGGGTTTTGTGTTACCTTTCTTTTCAGGTTTGTCTTTTACATCCTCAAACTACACCTCACACCAACCCTTACATTCTGGCCCCCTGACCATCCGCTCAAGAAGAAATCGGCCCACTGCTGAATCTAGTTGATGATCCCTATATTAGACCAAGTCATTAGAACAGCAGCTGAAGTCAATGATTATACAGTTGAAGTCGGAAGTTTACATACACTTAGGTTGGAGTCATTAAAACTAGATTTTCAACCACTCCACACATTTATTGTTAACAAACTATAGTTTTGGCAAGTCGGTTAGGACATCTACTTTGTATGACACAAGTAATATTTCCAACAATTGTTTAGACAGATTATTTCACTTTTAATACACTGTATCACAATTCCAGTGGGTCAGAAGTTTACATACACTAAGTTGACTGTGTCTTTAAACAGCTTGGAAAATTCCAGAATATGTCATGGCTTTAGAAGCTTCTGATAGGCTAATTGACATCGTTTGAGTCAATTGGAGGTCTACCTGTGGATGTATTTCAAGGCCTGGATATTCAATACACAGGTGTAACATTGCAGCACGCATTTTCAATTTATGTTGAACTTACTGAGCAATTTTGTGCATTTATATGTTTAAAAGAATATCACCATCTGCGAAGAACAGGTTTGAATGACAGCAAATAACCAGAGCTATCCCTTTTTTAAAACCTGATGCCAACATGTAATGACAGGAGAGGGTTTTGTGTTACCTTTCTTTTCAGGTTTGTCTTTACATCCTCAAACTACACCTCACACCAACCCTTACATTCTGGCCCCCTGACCATCCGCTCAAGAAGAAATCGGCCCACTGCTGAATCTAGTTGATGATCCCTATATTAGACCAAGTCATTAGAACAGCAGCTGAAGTCAATGATTATACAGTTGAAGTCGGAAGTTTACATACACTTAGGTTGGAGTCATTAAAACTAGATTTTCAACCACTCCACACATTTATTGTTAACAAACTATAGTTTTGGCAAGTCGGTTAGGACATCTACTTTGCATGACACAAGTAATATTTCCAACAATTGTTTAGACAGATTATTTCACTTTTAATACACTGTATCACAATTCCAGTGGGTCAGAAGTTTACATACACTAAGTTGACTGTGTCTTTAAACAGCTTGGAAAATTCCAGAATATGTCATGGCTTTAGAAGCTTCTGATAGGCTAATTGACATCGTTTGAGTCAATTGGAGGTCTACCTGTGGATGTATTTCAAGGCCTACCTTCAAACTCAGTGCCTCTTTGCTTGACATCATGGGAAAATCAAAAGAAATCAGCCAAGACCTCAGAAAACATTTTGTAGACCTCCACAAGTTTGGTTCATCCTTGGGAGCAATTTCCAAACGCCTGAAGGTACCACGTTCATCTGTACAAACAATAGTACGCAAGTATAAACACCATGGGATCACGCAGCCATCATACCGCTCAGGAAGGAGACGCGTTCTGTCTCCTAGAGATTAACGTACTTTGGTGCAAAAAGTGCAAATCAATCCCAGAACAACAGCAAAGGACCTTGTGAAGATGCTGGAGGAAACAGGCACAAAAGTATCTATATCCAGAGTAAAAACGAGTCCTATATCGACATAACCTGAAAGGCCGCTCAGCAAGGAAGAAGCCACTGCTCCAAAACCGCCATAAAAAAGCCAGACTACGGTTTGCAACTGCACATGGGGACAAAGATCGTACTTTTTTGAGAAATGTCCTCTGGTCTGATGAAACAAAAATTGAACTGTTTGGCCATATGACCATCGTTATGTTTGGAGGAAAAAGGGGGTTACTTGCAAGCCGAAGAACACCATCCCAACCGCGGGGTGGCAGCATCAATCTGTGGGGGTGCTTTGCTGCAGGAGGGACTGGTGCACTTCACAAAATAGATGGCATCATGAGGAAGGACAATTATGTGGATATATTGAAGCAACATCTCAAGACATCAGTAAGGAAGTTAAAGCTTGGTCGCAAATGGGTCTTCCAAATGGACAATGACCCCAAGCATACTTCCAAAGTTGTGGCAAAATGGCTTAAGGACAACAAAGTCAAGGTATTGGAGTGGCCATCACAAAGCCCTGACCTCAATCCTATAGAACATTTGTGGGCAGAACTGAAAAAGCATGTGCGAGCAAGGAGGCCTACAAACCTGACTCAGTTACACCAGCTCTGTCAAGAGGAATGGGCCAAAATTCACCCAACTTATTGTGGGAGGCTTGTGGAAGGCTACCCGAAACGTTTGATCCAAGTTAAACAATTTAAAGGCAATGCTACCAAATACTAATTGAGTGTGCAACACAATTAGACCCAACCAAATCATGAGAAAACAAAAATATAATTACTTGACACATTGGAAAGAATTAACAACAAAACTGAGCAAACTGGAATGTTATTGCAGAGAGTACACAGTGGCAGAATACCTGACCACTGTCACTGACCTAAAATTAAGGAAAACTTTGACCATGTACAGACTCAGTGAGCATTGCCTTGCCATCAAGAGAGGCCGCCATCGGCAGACCTGGTTCTCAAGAGAAGACAGGCTATGTGCACACTGTCCACAAAATGAGGTGGAAACTGAGCTGCACTTCCTAACCTCCTGCCAAATGTATGATCATATTAGAGACACATATGTCCCTCAGATTACACAGACCCACAAATAATTTGAAAACAAATCCAATTTTGATCAACTCCCATATCTATTGGGTGAAATACCACAATGTGCCATCACAGCAGCAATATTTGTGACCTGTTGCCACAAGAAAAGGGCAACCAGTGAAGAACAAACAACCCATATTTATGTTTATTTATTTTCCCTTTTGTACTTTAACTATTTGTACATCGTTAAAACTGTACATGGCCATAATATGACATTGATATGTCTCTATTCCTTTGGAACTTTTGTGAGTGTAATGTTTACTGTTCATTCTTTATTGTTTATTTTACTTTTGTTTATTATCTATTTCACTTGCTTTGGCAATGTAAACATATATTTCCCATGCCAATAAAGCCCTTTGAATTGAATTGAGAGAGAGAGAGCGAGAACCAGACACAGAAATAAAGAATGATCTGATGTCCTCAGAGCCAGGGACTCTCTTTCTCCCTCATACCCTCATTCTGTCTCCCCATCTCTCTCTCTCTCTCTCTCTCTCTCTCTCTCTCTCTCTCTCTCTCTCTCTCTCTCTCTCTCTCTCTCTCTCTCTCTGTGTGTCTGTCTCTCTCTCCCTCTCTCTCTCTGTCCCTCCTTCCTTCTGTCTCTCTTTTCACACACACTGATGAAACATGACAATATGGAGGAGGGGAGATGGGACATTATGAATAATACCTAACATCAGAGAATAGGGGAGGAGAGAGAGAGAAGAATGACAAGAAAGAGAAGGTGAGAGACAGAGAGAGAAAGAGAGAGTTGAGTGAAGAAAACCGATGTAGTAGTGTGTGTGTGTGTGTGTGGGTTTCTTTCCCTTCCCAATTGTAATTTTAAAGAGGGTTTTAATTAAGCAACTGACATTTTCTGACCTGTTTCCTGACTGGTCTCCATGGAGACGCACAGCAGGATGTAGGAATAAGGAAATCAAAGAGCTGTTAGCCAATCACAGCCATCCATCTCAGAAAGAACCATATTAGATCAATTACATCACAGTAATTACCTTGCGGTTAAATGGAAATGTTTTCAAAATGTTTTGTTAATGTTCTATAATACAAATGTCATCTAAAGGGGGAGGAGATCATGTCTGCGTCCCAAATGGCAGCCTGAGCTCTGGTCAAAAGTAGTGCACTATATATGGATTCCTAAGGTGCCATTTGGGAAGCAGCCCATCTCTGGGGTACTATGAATCACTTTCAGGTAAGCTTTCCTCGTCTCGCCTATTACAAATAATTCCAATGTATAAAACGCTATAAATAGGATGACTGTATGTGGGAAAATATGTGTAGGTTTATTGGACTGGTTTCCTGTGTACCTGCGCAGTGGGAAGTGGCATTAACTGAATGGCTCACAGAAGTTTCTGTAATGGGGATAAGATAGGAGAAAGCAATCGCTTATTGGGAGATTAAGTGTATGTCCCGAATGGCAACCTATTCTCTATATAGTGCGTATGTCCCAAATGGCAACCTATTCTCTATATAGTGCACTACCTTTGACCGGAGCCCTGGGATTCAGACAATGTTTCAACGTGGAAGGAGATGATTAACTTTGTGAGAAATGTGGAGCATTAAAGGAGCGACATTGCTTAGATTCTTGTGATTGCTGTATTCATTCCATGAAGAGCAATTACTTAACTGCAGCACAGCAAGACATTTTCAATTTGAATGGACACACAACAGTCAGGTCTCTCTCTGTTCTTTACCCATCACTCTCACTCTCCTCTTTCCGCGTCCTTACTCTCTTTAGCTATACATCTCCCTCACTCCATCTTCGTCATCCATCACTCTCTCTTCTGACCTCTTCCCCCTTCCTCATTCTCTTTCTCTCTCTTTCTCCCTCTCTCTTTCTGAGATAGCATGTTATACATCATTTTTATTATGGAAAAGCTTAACTTAACTATCTTAATCTAACATTACAGGCACATATACACAAACCTACAAAACAACATTATCAACCTCACACAACAGTCAGTCGTGACTGTGGCTCACACACAGAGATACGTGACTTATCAATAAATGTGTATTTCCATCCCCCCCAGTCGAAACCTTTAACTCCCTATTTCAAATGAAAAGTGAAAATCCTCTCAGATTCCAGATCACCTTCAGAGACCATGCTGTATGAAGACTGGATTACCTACCTCTGAACCCAGACTATGCTGGTATATTACTACAGACCTCTCTCTCTCTCTCTCTCTCTCTCTCTCTCTCTCTCTCTCTCTCTCTCTCTCTCTCTCTCTCTCTCTCTCTCTCTCTCTCTCTCTCTCTCTCTCTCTCTCGCTCTCCCTCCCTGACTCTATCTATCTCTCCATCTCTCTCTAACTAGCTTTTTCAATCTCTTGCCCTCTCTCTCTCTCTGTTCTTTTTCCTTTTTCTTTATTGTCCTCTAAAGCAGCCCAGTTCTCTGGGTTTTCTTCTAGGGGCTCAGGAGAACCAGTGTCTGCCTGGGCTGTCTAGCTGTCTGTAGGGAACTGGTGGCTTTGCTCTTCCCTATATAGTCAGACATCAGTCACAGGCAATTACAGTTTTTCTCAATTGCTAAAACACTAAACCCTATTGTCTGAACCAAATGCTCAGTTGCCTGAACCCACTGATTGAATCAATCACTCTTTTGGCAAAACCATAAGCACTTTTCACCTGTTTAGACATAACTTGCCAACACATTTTCATTGTGATGCACCCGTGCTGCATAATGGTGAGCACAGGTGACAAAAGTCAAACACAATTAGAGCACAGGTGTCACCACTTGAACACAACAACTCAAAATTGATCACACTTGTGGCTAATGATGTGAGGGAACATATACAGTAAGCCAGTTCAGAGAGCACTGGTTTGTGAGGCCCTACAATGGATAGAAATCTGAGAGGAAGAGTTCGTGTGAGAGGAGGTCGAGGTGGTCGAGGTGGTCAGCGAAGACAAAGAACAGTAATATCTGATGAAATCAGAGCTACTGTGATTGACCATGTTCTTGTCCATGGTATGATCATGAGGGAGGCTGGACAAAGGGTACAACCAAACATCAGTAGATTCACTGTGTCCACCATAATCCGAAGATTTAGAGAAGAGAACAGGTAATTACCTTTTTTTGACATTATAGTACAGTATGTAAATGTTGACAGCAATTACTGTATGACATACTATATACTGTACCACAGTATACTGTAAGTAAATATATGTTTCAGTACATCACTGTACCAATGTACTGTAGTATTGTAATGGAGGGTTGGTCTAACTGTTTGTAGGCCTAGTATTCCATGTATATTTTTGTAACTCCATGTTCTCTTTTGTAGAATTGAAAGACTGCCACATGGGGGTGGGAGGACAGGTATGTTCTCCCCACACCAAGAGACCCTAATTGTTGATATGGTCCGTGAGAACAATGCCATTAAACTGAGCGAAATTCAGCAGAAGATCATTGAGGACCATTTACATTTTGAGGGTATCAACAGTGTCAGCCTCTCTACTGTTGATCGTGTCCTCAAGCGCAACAGACTGCGCATGAAACAGCTATACAGAGTGCCCTTTGATCGCAACTCAGACAGAGTCAAAGAGCAAAGATTCCAGTATGTACAGGTTGGCATATATCCAGACACATTCAATGTTGATTACTCTAAGTAGTGATTTACTGTAGTGGCCTAAATCACTTTTTCCGTATCACTTACAAAACTATATATAGGGTTTTTCAACTGGATGCAATGGAAAGACCCCATCAATACATCTACATGGATGAAGCTGGGTTTAATCTCACCAAAAGGAGAAGGAGAGGCCGTAATGTGATTGGCCATCGGGCCATTGTTGGTGTTCCTGGGCAGCGTGGTGGCAATGTCACATTATGTGCTGCCATCAGCAATCATGGGGTTGTCCACCATCATGCCAACCTGGGGCCCTACAACACTCACCAGCTCCTCATTTTCCTCAATCACATGCGAGATGCTTTGTTAGGGCAGCAGGATGAGCATCCCATCTATGTTGTTGTTTGGGACAATGTGAGTTTTCACAGAGCCCTCCAGGTTAGAGAGTGGTACAATATGAACCAAGGTTTTATCAATCTTTGCCTTCCACCGTACTCCCCTTTCCTAAACCCCATTGAGGAATTCTTCTCCTCATGGCGGTGGAAGGTATATGAACGCCAACCTTACACCAGGGTAAATCTCCTGCAAGCCATGGGACTTGCCTGTGGTGACATAGGTGTGGAGGCATGCCAAGCCTGGATACGGCATGCCAGGGTTTTTTTCCCCGTTGCCTGGCCAGACAAAATGTGGCCTGTGATGTGGATGAAGTCCTGTGGCCTGACCCAGTACGGAGACATGATGCTGTGGCTGAGTAATGCACTTATTTGTATATTTTTGTACTTTATTTTTACATGGGCTTACTGTACACAAGTGGCAAACGCATAAGATTTCTGTTTGTTTTTAAAAGTGCTACATGTAAATGCACAAGATTTCTGTTTTGTCTTTTTGTACAAGTGCTAAATGCACAGTTTTTTTTTGTTTTGCAACATGCATTTAGCCTACAGTGAACAATAAACATTTATTTCTCCAGCTTCATGTCCTGAGCATTGTGTTTTCTATTTTTCTACGTAGTGTTTAGTGACTGTTCAGTAGTGTTTTTAATTTTGATTGACTCGGGGCACGATTTGACAACATAGTTCAGTTTTGAGCACAGATTGAACTGTTTTGAGGTGAAAGTTTGGTTTTGCAAGAAGAGTCTGAGGTTTTGTGAATGTAGCTTGAAAATTGGGTTTTGTGTTCACAGTTAAGAGAAAAGGAGAGCAGCTTTCAAGAAATGTGTCTTAGCAATCGAGAAAAACTGTAATTAATCACAGAGACAAAGAATCACTACATTAGATTTTTTTTAAAGTATTATTTCCCCCTGGTTTCAGAGAAAAAGTATATATTTTAATTGATTTAATAACAGTTCATCTCTTTTTTTGTGTGCACCTCCTTGCTGTGCTATTGAATAGTTTGTTATGAAACATCTCTATTGGAGGTGTCTGGTTGACACAGAAACCATCACAGGGCCACCGTGTTTCTATGAAGAGCCTCTGCTGTGAAGAGGTTGGCATTTTATGTTGTGATTTTTACTCAAACTCTTTGGTGTCTCTTTGTGTTGTCTCAATAAGGCACAGAGCGGACAGCGTATGCACCTAGGAAAGGTCATTCCACTGTTAGCGCTCTCTTTACAAACTACCGATTTTATATCATTCATCTATTCAGTCATTTTGTTTGTTTTGCTAAGAGCACTGTGACATTTCCATCACAGAAAGGATGTCATCTGTTACAATGTGATGGTTTAAGGGGTGAGCTGGAAGATACACGCATGCATGCAAGCACACACACACACACAAACACATGAACATACACACACACACAAACACATGAACGTACACACACACACTCAAAATGTGTGAATTTCAACATAATCCTTTGTAGTTTGTGCTCCACACAAACGCACACACACACACATGCACACATGCACACACACACACACACAAACACACACACACACAGACACACACACAGGCACATTGCAATCAGGTTTCCAGTACGTCACATAAAAAATCTCACGACAGGCCTGATGGAAACAGCAAATTTGTCTATAAACTTCCCAAATATCAACAAAACGAAATACGCTAGACAAGGTGGGATCTTTTTGTCAGCCAGGTCACCCGTAAAACAAGTCAGTATTAGACGTCCAGCCATGTCTGAGGATGCCGGGAGATGATGTGGAAACCGGCCACTAGGGGCAACAGTGAGCGCTGTTACCTTCAAGTAGGTTTCGGTTTTGCTAGGGCGTTGTGGACAGGGATAGTGGATGGGCATAAGCATCTGCCTCTGGTAGAAAGTTATTTTTTTGATTTTTCTTTTAAACCTATCCCAAACCTTAACCCTTACCTTAACTATTTGGGGTTAATGCCTAACCTTAAGATTTCAAAGTTAATGCCTAAACTTAACCCAGTTAATGCAAAAAAACATAACTTTAAACACTTTGAAATTTGACGTTTGGAACAACTTCGAAATTTGAGGTTTGAGAAACATGGATGAACGTCTAATTCTGACGTGAGACTGTGAGAGCATGTTTCTTTTTGTGTCAGTAAAATGTATTATTAGAAAAATGGCAGGGAAACGCCTTTATGCGCAAACATTGATATAATAACCATTATATCGAAGTAAACTTGGAGTCATGCGATGATACATTATGATGTGTGGTACTCCCACTACGACTCGGCAAAGCATACAGTTTATTAGGCTACAGATGAAATAAGTTATGATGAACTTCAGAGGGTGGCAAAAGTGCACGGTGATGAGCTTGATCAAATCAAATAAATTAAATCAAATTTTATTTATCACATGCTTCGTAGACAACAGGTGTAGACTGACAGTGAAATGCTTACTTATGTGTCCTTTTCAAACAATGCAGAGTTAAAGATAAGATACATGTTTTATAACAAATGTCAATATTGACACAGTGAATAAAGAGTAAAAATAACATATATATGGAATAGAAAATAACATCGCTATATACAGGGAGTACCAGTACATGTTCATGTGCAGGGGTACAAGGTAATTGAGTTAGCTATGTACTGTGTATATACAGTAGGTAGGGGTAAAGTGACTAGCAGTTATGTAGTGTGTGTGTGTGTGTGTGTGTGTGTGTGTGTGTGTGTGTGTGTGTGTGTGTGTGTGTGTGTGTGTGTGTGTGTGTGTGTGTGGCATCAGGATGCATGTGTGTGCATGTTATGTGTGTGTGTGTGTGTGTGTGTGTGTGTTTGTGTGTGTTGGGGTGTCAGTGTAAATATGTGTGAGTGTGTGGGTAGAGTCCAGTGTGTGTGCATAGAGTCAGTGCAAGAGAGTTAGTGCGTAAAAGGGTCAGTGCAGGTAGTTATTAGCTATTTTGATTAGCTATTTAGCAGTCTTGTTTAGAAGTCTTATTGCTTGGGGGTAGAAGCTCAGGGTTTAGGGTCCTGTTGGTTCCAGACTTGGTGCATTGGTACCGCTTGCGGTGCAGTAGCAGAGAGAACAGTCTGTGGCTTGGGTGGCTGGAGTCTTTGACAATTTCTGTGGCCTTCCTCTGAACCCCCTTGTATAGAGGTCCTGGATGGCAGGGAGCTCGGCCCCAGTGATGTGCTGGGCCGTACGCACTACCCTCTGTAGCGCCTTGCGGTCAGATGCCAATCAATTACCATACCAAGAGGTGATGCAGCCAGCCAAGATGTTGTTTATGGTGCAGCTGTAGAATAGCTGTAGAACTTTGAGGATCTGTGGGCTGGCTGCATCACCTCTTGTATTAACATTTTGCCTGTTTGAAGGTTTGTCAGAGGGCGTAGCGTAATCCATTGCTTCTTGTTGAGATATGTACGTATGGTCACTGTAGGGACGATGTTGTCAATGCATGTATTAATGAAGCCGGTGACTGATGTGGTAAAGTCCTCAATCGGATGAATCCCGGAACATATTCCAGTCTGTGCTAATAAAAATCATTGGCCACTAGGAGCGCTGCCTCTGGATGAGCATTTTCTTGTTGGCTTATGGCCCTATATAGCTCATTGAGTGCGGTCTTAGTGCCAGCATTGGTTTGTGGTGGTAAATAGACAGCTATGAAAAATATAGATGAAAACTCTCTTGGTAAATAGTATGGTCCACAGTTTATAATGAGGTATTCTAACTCAAGCGAGCAGAACCTTGAGACTTCCTTAATATAGTTTGTTCTTCAGTGATTGTATATTCGCCAATAGAACATAGGGTAGAGGCGGTTTATTCACTCGCCTCCGTAGTGTCATCAGGGTGCCCCCACGTTGGCCTCTATATCGTCGTCTTTTCCTCTTCCAAGTGTTGGGATTAAGGCCTGGTCCTGAGTGAGCGGTATGTCTTGCGCGGCCGAGTCATTGATGTAGAATTCTTCATCCAAATTGAGGTTAGTGATCGATCCCAGCGCCATTTTCTTCTCTTCATGCTCCATTCCAATAAATATTGAGGGTCTTATTCTAGTGACATGATTATCGACGCTTGGCTGCTGTTTAACAAATTAAAATAATCTCGCTCTTTTGCCCATAATAATCTCATCATGTTGGTGTAGCCTTCCCGCACTGTATCTGCGAGCTGTTGGATAGCGCGCACGTGCCAAGACCAGAGTGGGCACATTCGCTACATAATGCAACATTTTTTATGAGAAAACCATCAGTAGAGTGTAAAATGCAATAGAAACCCATTTAACTTGTACTTTTTATTCGGTACATGAACGTTTAACTGCAAAAATGTGTATGTGAACTACGTACTCACGCACAGCCTTTGATGGAAACACATATTGCACATATTGTTTTTATTCAGATATCAGAATATTTACATAAAAATCTGTCGCCAGTTGGATGGAAACCTAGCTACAGACACACTTTTATCTATTTTATTTTTGCAATGTGCTCTGTTTGCCAAAATATACAGTGCATTTGGAAAGTATTCAGACCCCTTGACTTTTTCCACATTTTGTTACGTTACAGCCTTATTCTAAAATTGATTCAATAGTTTTTTCCCCCTCATCAATCTACACACATTACCCCATAATGACAAAGCAAAAACAGGTTTTTAGTCATTTTTGCAAATTTATATTTAAGAAAAAACTGAAATATCAAATTTACATAAGTATTCAGACCCTTTACTCAGTACTTTGTTGAAGCACCTTTGGCAGCGATTACAGCCTTGAGTCTTCTTGGGTATGACGCTACAAGCTTGGCACACCTGTATTTCGGGAGTTTCTCCCATTCTTCACTGCAGATCCTCTCAAGCCCTATCAGGTTGGATGGGGAGCGTCACTGCACAGCTATTTTCAGGTCTCTCTAGAGATGTTCAATCGGATTCAAGTCGTGCTCTGTCTGGGCCACTCAAGGACATTCAGAGACTTGTTCTGAAGCCACTCCTGCGTTGTCTTGGCTGTGTGCTTAGGGTCTTTGTCCTGTTGGAAGGTGAACCTTCGCTCCAGTCTGAGGTCCTGAGCGCTCTGGAGCAGGTTTTCATCAAGGATCTCTCTGTACTTTGTTCCATTCATCTTTCTCTCGATCCTAACTAGTCTCCCAGTCCCTGCCGCTGAAAAACATCCCCACAGCATGTTGCTACCACCACCATGCTTCACCGTTGTGATAGTGCCAGGTTTCCTCCAAACGTGACGCTTGGCATTTCTCATAGTCTGAGAGTCCTTTAGGTGCCTTTTGGCAAACTCCAAGTGGGCTGTCATGTGCCTTTTACTGAGGAGTGGCTTCAGACTGGCCACTCTACCATAAAGGCCTGATTGGTGGAGTGCTGCAGAGATTGTTGTCCTTCTGGAAGTTTCTCCTATCTCCACAGATGAACTCTGGAGCTCTGACAGAGTGACCATCGGGTTCTTGGTCACCTCCCTGATCAAGGCCCTTCTCCCCCGATTGCTCAGTTTGGCCGGGCAGCCAGCTCTAGGAAGAGTCTTGGTGGTTCCAAACTTCTTCCATTTAAAAATGGAGGCCACTGTGTTGTTGGGGACCTTCAATGCTACAGACATTTTGTGGTACCCTTCCCCAGATCTGTGCCTCGACACAATCCTGTCTCTGAGCTCTACGGACAATTTCTTCGACCTCATGGCTTGTATTTTGCTCTGACATGCACTGTCAACTGTGGGACCTTATATAGACAGGTGTGTGCCTTTCCAAATCATGTCCAATCAATTGAATTTACCACAAGTGGACTCCAATCAAGTTGTAGAAACATCTCAAGGATGATCAATGGAAACAGGATGCACCTGAGCTAAATTTCAAGTCTCATAGCAAAGGGTCTGAATACTTATGTAAATATTTATTTTTATTTTTGTATATATATATATATATATATATATATATATATATATATATATATATATATATCACATTTGCAAAAATGTCTATAAACCTGTTTCACTTTGTCATTATGGGGTATTGTGTGTAGATCGATGAGGGAAAATGTTTATTTAATCAATTTTAGAATAAGGCTGTAACGTAACAAAATGTGGAATAAGTCAAGGGGTCTGAATATCTTCCAAATGCACTATAAATACATTATTTTCATTCGAATTTAGAAAAGGCTATTTTTCCAACGATAACAGATAGCATCAGGGCAGTGCCCCCAGGTAGTTTCCTTTATTTGTTTCCTTCTCCATATCCAATAGTTTTTATCATTCTACTTTATATGGTAGAGATATAAGACAATGCCTTTAACGCTGAGATCCCATCGCAATTAAAAAGATGGATGACATAGAAGCTCTGTATGAGGGATTGAGATTGGCCTCTTTTCAGTGCCGGTCCCAGAACTCAGGCAAATTTCATAATCATTTTGGGGGGTTTGTATCATTTGATTTACACAACATGCCTACCACTTTGAATATGCAAAATATTTTCTATTGTGAAACAAACAAGAAATAGGACAGAAAAACAGAAAACTTGAGCGGGCATAACTATTCACCCAAAGTCAATACTTTGTAGAGCCACCTTTTGCAGCAATTACAGCTGCAAGTCTCTTGGGGTATGTCTCTATAAGCTCGGCACATCTATCCACTGGGATTTTTGCCCATTCTTCAAGGCAAAACTGCTCCAGCTCCTTCAAGTTGGATGGGTTCCGCTGGTGTACAACAATCTCTAAATCATACCACAGATTCTCAATTGGATTGAGGTCTAGGCTTTGACTAGGCCATTCCAAGACATTTAAATGTTTCTCCTTAAACCACTTGAGTGTTGCTTTAGCAGTATGCTTAGGGTCATTGTCCTGCTGAAGACTGAAACAGGTTTCCCTCAAGAATTTCCCTGTATTTAGCGCCATCCATCATTCCTTCAATTCTGACCAGTTTCCCAGTCCCTGCCGATGAAAAACATCCCCACAGCATGATGCTGCCACCACCATTCTTCACTGTGGGGATGGTGTTCTAGGGGTGATGAGAGGTGTTGGGTTTGCGCCAGACATAGCGTTTTCCTTGATGGCCAAAAAGCTCAATTTTTGTCTCATCTGACCAGAGTACCTTCTTCCATATGTTTGGAGAGTCTCCCACATGGCTTTTGGCGAACACCAAACGTGTTTGCTTATTTTTTTCTTTAAGCAATGGCTTTTTTCTGGCCACTCTTCCATATAGCCCAGCTCTGTGGAGTGTACGGCTTAAAATGGTCCTATGGACAGATACTCCAATCTCCGCTGTCGAGCTTTGCAGCTCCTTCGGGGTTATCTTTGGTCTCTTTGTTGCCTCTCTGATTAATGCCCTCCTTGCCTGGTCCATGAGTTTTGGTGGGCGGCCCTCTCTTGGCAGGTTTGCTGTGGTGCCATTTTCTTTCCATTTTTTTAGAATTTATTTAATGGTACTCCGTGGGATGTTCAAAGTTTCTGATAGTTCTTTATAACCCAACCCTGATCTGTACTTCTCCACAACTTTGTCCCTGACCTGTTTGGAGAGCTCCTTGGTCTTCATGGTGCCACTTGCTTGGTGGTGCCCCTTGCTTAGTGGTGTTGCAGACTCTGGGGCCTTTCAGAACCGGTGTATATATACTGAGATCATGTGACAGATCATGTGACACTTAGGTGGACTTTATTTAACTAATTATGTGACTTCTGAAGGTAGTAATTGGTTGCACCAGATCTTATTTAGGGGCTTCATAGCAAAAGGGGTGAATACATATGCATTAACCACTTTTCCGTTGTTTATTTTTTGAATTTTTACTTCACCAATTTTGACTATTTTGTGTATGTCCATTACATGAAATCCAAATAAAAATCCATTTAAATTACGGGTTGTAATGCAACAAAATAGGAAAAAACGCCAAGGGGGATGAATACTTTTGCAAGGCACTGTAGATGTCTCTGAGGGTATAGATGTCTGAGGGTATAGATGTCTTACTGAAGCAGACATTCTCAGTCAATCATCTGTGGAGAATGTTACAGTATATGGGGTGGAGGAATCTGAATGGCCAAGTAGTCCATAGCACCACTAGGCTACAGAATAAAGTACACTCTAAAACCATGAAACGTGACATGTTTATAACTTAAATGTCAGTGTTTAAAACATAAACATTAGGCATTTAGATTTGCCAATAAGTGTTCTCATCTTTAACACATTCATTTAGAACACAAGATTAAACATGTCAGTTTCCAACCAGGAGAACACAATATATCTCCTAAGTGTTCAGATTTTAAACATTAGTGTTTACTTTCCTATCATCTAAACTAATCCAATCTGTAAGGAGTTGGGCTACTGAGATGGTTGTTCCAGTTTAGATGGTTTAGGAGGTCTTGTTTATTAAGTCTTTCACCATAGCAGTCATTCTGCAGGTTTTGGGTGCTAAAATATTCCAATTGTTGGATATCCTCCCTCTGGCTGGATTCCGATAGGAATTACTAATCACTTCACAAACCAGCGTAGTGTGACTTGCTGGTCTGATGCGGCTCATGAGCCAGGATATTCAGACCACAATGTAGAGGAACTAGGCCATAACTAAAGGTCTTATGACATGTATAATATGTGGTCATTAAGGGTTTACTTTTAATTGACACACATTCTCTTAGACAGTCACTTGCTGAAGGCTTAATGAATAGGAGTTTTTGAATGCAACAACCATGTCTCTGTCACACAAAAAAACTGTCATGGGTGGGTATCTCTCACATTCACTCGAAAGGAATGCTGGGATATATGCAAATACGGCTTTACACCATACAGTAGTGTTTAAAACCTAAATGCCTTGAGCTGAATAAACGTGTTAATGTGTTTAAAAAGTGTTACAGCGAAATAAAATGCTCTGGTGTTTCCAATCTAAAGACTGTGATGCGTTTTTATTGAAATGTTAAATGCCTTGACGCGTTTAAAAAGTGTTACAGTGTAGTCCATACTATACCAGTTAAATGTGGCTGAGGAATCTGAATGGCCAAGTAGTCCATAGCACCAGTAGGCTACAGAATAAAATAGTCAATACTATACCAGTTATATGGGGTGGAGTAATCTGAATGGCAGTAGAGTAACAGAATAAAGTCCATACCCCAATATATTCAGATTTAGTACATACAGACAAAATCACATATTAAAATAGAAAAAACACAACAACAACAGAAAAGGCTAGGGTATATTGAGAGAATAATTACAAACAAGTCGGCAGGACAAGTAAATCTATACACACAGTAAATATAAGTAGTCCATACTACCAGTACACACACATACAGTGAGGGAAAAAAGTATTTGATCCCATGCTGATTTTGTACGTTTGCCCACTGACAAAGACATGATCAGTCTATAATTTAATGGTAGGTTTATTTGAACAGTGAGAGACAGAATAACAACAAAAAAATCCAGAAAAACGAATGTCAAAAATGTTATAAATTGATTTGCATTTTAATGAGGGAAATAAGTATTTGACCCCCTCTCAATCAGAAAGATGTCTGGCTCCCAGGTGTCTTTTATACAGGTAATGAGCTGAGATTAGGAGCACACTCAAAGGGAATGCTCCTAATCTCAGTTTGTTACCTGTATAAAAGACACCTGTCCACAGAAGCAATCAATCAATCAGATTCCAAACTCTCCACCATGGCCAAGACCAAAGAGCTCTCCAAGGATGTCAGGGACAAGATTGTAGACCTACACAAGGCTGGAATGGGCTACAAGACCATCGCCAAGCAGCTTGGTGAGAAGGTCACAACAGTTGGTGCGATTATTCACAAATGGAAAAACACAAAATAACTGTCAATCTCCCTCGGCCTGGGGCTCCATGCAAGATCTCACCTCGTGGAGTTGCAATTATCATGAGAACAGTGATGAATCAGCCCAGAACTACACGGGAGGATCTTGTCAATGATCTCAAGGCAGCTGGAACCATAGTCACCAAGAAAACAATTGGTAACACACTACGCCGTGAAGGACTGAAATCCTGCAGCGCCCACAAGGTCCCCCTGCTCAAGAAAGCACATATACAGGCCGGTCTGAAGTTTGCCAATGAACATCTGAATGATTCAGAGGAGAACTGGGTGAAAGTGTTGTGGTCAGATGAGACCAAAATCGAGCTCTTTGGCATTAACTCAACTCACCGTGTTTGGAGGAGGAGGAATGCTGCCTATGACCCCAAGAACACCATCCCCACCGTCAAACATGGAGGTGGAAACATTATGCTTTGGGGGTGTTTTTCTGCTAAGGGGACTGGACAACTTCACCGCATCAAAGGGACGATGGACGGGGCCATGTACCGTCAAATCTTGGGTGAGAACCTCCTTCCCTCAGCCAGGGCATTGAAAATGGGTCGTGGATGCGTATTCCAGCATGACAATGTCCCAAAACACACGGCCAAGGCAACATAGGAGTGGCTCATGAAGAAGCACATTAAGGTCCTGGAGTGGCCTAGCCAGTCTCCAGACCTTAATCCCATAGAAAATCTGTGGAGGGAGCTGAAGGTTCGAGTTGCCAAACGTCAGCCTCGAAACCTTAATGACTTGGAGAAGATCTGCAAAGAGGAGTGGGACAAAATCCCTCCTGAGATGTGTGCAAACCTGGTGGCCAACTACAAGAAACATCTGACCTCTGTGATTGCCAACAAGGGTTTTGCCACCAAGTACTAAGTAATGTTTTGCAGAGGGGTCAAATACGTATTTCCCTCATTAAAATGCAAATCAATTCATAACATTTTTTACATGCGTTTTTCTGGATTTTGTTGTTGTTATTCTGTCTCTCACTGTTCAAATAAACCTACCATTAAAATTATAGACTGATCATGTCTTTGTCAGTGGGCAAACGTACAAAATCAGCAGGGGATCAAATACTTTTTTCCCTCACTGTACATGCACACACACATAGATAGAGTGAGAGAGAGAAGTCAGTCCATACTGAAGCTCCAACTCTAGTCTCTATTGACCTGTCTTGCTCTACAATGTATAGCTGGAGGCAGGACCCAGTCAATTTGAGACTGGAGCAGGAAGTCACATACAACCAAGCATGAACACACACACACACACACACACACACATTGCTTTGTTACTCATTCATAACTCAATGATTTTCCTTTGATTATTTTAGCACATCTCCCTTCAGTCCTCAACTGGGTTTCTGCCAATTACAGTGCTGAAGTTGTACATTTGAAGTTATGCTATTCTGCCTATTTATAAACACCCAACTCACAGCACTAGCTCAGTCCTAGCACCCAGCCAGCACTGGAATAAGACACAGGGCTCTATTTGAACAAACCTAACGCAATGGTAAATCTAAGCTCAGGCGGTAGCTGCTATAGGTTCAGGGGTGTGTCAGAAATATTTTTTATATTTTCACTCTTACAATTATCCGTGCACTTGCTGGCGTTGGCGCGAAAGGGCTGTTTCAAAAAAAAATAATGTTGGTGTCTCTAGACTTGGCCCCTCACTGGCCAATCAGAACGTGCTCCATGGCGAAATATGTGGTTGCTTTAATGTAGGCTATTGCCTTGGAATCAACTCAAATTCCAATGTTAGTCCGTTATAGTTTGTTAAATTGCTTACAGAAACGAAACAACAAAATGTAGACATATCTTTGCTAAATACGTTAACTTGAACCCATTTGCAGTCCACATTGTTCTAACTGCATGGCTTCAATAGCATTCACACTGATATAGGGGCTAGGCCTACTGTAAATTGCATTATGGCTAAGCATAGCCATGCCAAACATTGTCAGTAAGCAATATTAAATTAATTATTGATAAGGCCTAAAAAGAGAACTAATAATTATAATCAAATTCTAACCAAAACGAAACAACAACTTGTTTTAAGTAGGCTATGTCACACTTACAGGCACAATAATTTATCCCTGTGGTATATAATATTAAAACAACGCAGACTATGGAGGGTTTTACGCACATCCAAACATTTCACACTAGCTGGACAAAGATCCAATATAAATAGAAAGGGAGAATGTCCACTCACGTTATACTGCTTCCAAATAGGCCTATGTTTTATGAACATAATCGGAACCATTTTACAGATCAGATCGCATTTACACATCTCCAGCAGTTGCATTGCAAGCGCGCCACGCACGTTCTCGCCATAAAACCAGGAAGGTGAATCATTCTAATAAGTTTGGTTGTAATACAATTTATGAAACACAAGTAATAACTTGTTTTAAACAACAACAATAAATACATTTCAAATGTAATAATATCGCAAACCACCAGGATAAAAAAATACCTGCATTGCTGTTGAACCAGCCTTTGTTATAGTAGGCCTAAGGGAGGGCTTGGGTTTTGAACAAATGAAACGGAAAACAAGCCATTTTTACAGGTTACAAATAACTTCTAAATACGAGGTTCACTGGGATTCACCGAGGTTTCATGATGGGCATGGACACATAGCATACATCATGGAGAGGGGACACGTATAGCCTACATCATGGAGGGGATTTTACGCACGTCTAAAATAGGACCTGCATGGTTAAAATAATGTGGGCCTGCCTACAATGCATAGATAAAAAGTGAATGTCAGCTCACTGTTTTACTTCTCTCAAACTTGATATTTTAATAAAGCTTTGCTGATTATGATTTATTTCCAAGCTGTCTCAGGAGCCAAACCCTTTATCGACAGTCTTGACTACTTCATGATTGCATTGAGAAGGACAAAAAATGCCTTAATTAAGAGGAGGGGAGGCTATGCTTGGTTTTTAACCAAATAAAACTAAATGGGAAAAAACGTTAGTTTTTTATGTTTCTATTTACGAAGTATACAGGCACCAAAAGCACAGGCTACTCTTGTTCAAGGCGCATATGGGCAGTGTGCGTCATGCCTGGATCGGCTGCGTTTCCGCTGTCAAAATTCATGCCATAACCAACTGCCCATGGTTGGTCTTAAATATCCCTATCAGAGCTGCCTGAAATTAGCACTTTGGATCATGTTTTTAAGGACACACCTAAAATATTTCCACCCCTCTCATCTGAGCGCAAGCGAGCTGATATAAGACGGGTAAATTGCAGAATCTGGCGTTAGGGCTGGAAAATGCCAGTGCACCAGTTTTTACATGACGAAATTGCAAACTAACCTGCGTTTCACACTAGCGCCGTCTTAACGCCAGCCGAAAATAGAGCCCACAGGCTGTGTAGATGGAACCATAGAAATGGAATCAATAGAACAGGCTTGGAACCTCTCACCAAGGCAATCTGGTAAACTCCTTATGGCATCATTCTGTCGATAGAGTAACATCAGCTGCCTTACCAGTTAAGTACATTTAACATTTTAGCCATTTAGCAGACACTCATATCCAGAGCGACTTACAGTAGTGAGTGCATACATTTTCATATGTTTTTTTCGTACTGGTCCCCGTGGGAATCGAACCCACAACCTTGGTGTTGCAATGATCATGATCATTAATATGTCTGTTTATACTCAGAAAAGCTGTACAGATATACAGGTACTGTGCTGTATTGTACAGTAGCCTAGCCATTCCACCGTTCTCTTTCTGAAGGGATGCAGGGAGTAAATGTATCTGATTTCCCCTTGGATTTAACACTGACAGGCTGACAGTCAGCCTACTATTGCTTCTGCTGAATTGGAGGTGTGTGTGTGTGTGTGTGTGTCTGTGTGTGTGTGTGTGTGTGTGTGTGTGTGTGTGTGTGTGTGTGCGTGCATACTGTGAGTGGTCATGAAAGCATCTCTGTGTTGTTATTTTTTATGTCAGACACATGCACACACTATGCACACACACTCCTACTCAGTCAAATATAAATGCTCAGAGAGACATTTACACACATTCATATTCAGGACAGGAGGAAATTATCAACGATCAGGCTGTGGAAATGTCAGAATCAATCAGCTAGTCCCTGACGAGCAGAACATTCCCTATGGCAAGAGAGAGGGAGGGAGGGAGGGAGGGGGGAGAGAGTAAGAGAGTGCGAGACAGACAGAGACAGAGACAGAGGCAGAGGCAGAGGCAGAGGCAGAGGCAGAGGCAGAGACAGAGGCAGAGGCAGAGACAGAGGCAGAGGCAGAGACAGAGGCAGAGGCAGAGGCAGAGACAGAGACAGAGGCAGAGGCAGAGGCAGAGGCAGAGGCAGAGGCAGAGGCAGAGGCAGAGACAGAGACAGATTGTAATCACTTCACCAGCACAATGAGTTTGTTCAGTGAGTCATTGGTAGCGGAGTCTACTTTCTAAAAAACTCTGCTGCCCTCTATAGGTAAAGCACTTAGCTCTTAGCCAAACTATTTAATGTAATGTGATCGTCTGCCACTAGAGTGTCCTGTTATACTGATAAATACAGAATGCCATAGATAGAGAGCCATTTACAATATCACTTGAAATTCAAACACAACACCATGGGAATACAATTCAAATAAACTCAATACTCAACATACTAATAACTTGGACGTCTCTGCACATACACTATATGTAAAAAAGTATGTGGACACCCCTTCAAATTAGTGGATTCAGCTATTTCAGCCACACCTGTTGCTGGCAGGTGTATAAAATCGAGCACACAGCCATGCAATCTCCATAGACAAACATTGGCAGTAGAATGGCCTTACTGAAGAAATCATAGACTTTCAACATGGCACCGTCATAGGATGCCACCTTTCCAACAAGTCAGTTCATCAAATTTCTGCCCTGCTAGAGCTGCCCCGGTCAACTGTACGGGCTGTTATTGTGAAGTGGAAACGTCTAGGAGCAACAACAGCTCAGCCGCCAAGTGGTAGGCCACACAAGCTCACAGACCGCCGAGTGCTGAAGCGCGTAGCGCGTAAAAATCGTCTGTCCTCAGTTGCAACACTCACTGAGTTCCAAACCGCCCTGAACGCAACGTCAACACAAGAACGGTTCGTCAGGAGCTTCATGAAATGTGTTTCTATGGCCGAGCAGCCACACACAGCCTAAGATCATCATGTGCAATGCCAAGCGTTGGAGTGGTGTAAAGCTCGCCGCCATTGGACTCTGGAGCAGTAGAAATGCGTTCTCTGGAGTGATAAATCACGCTTCACCATCTGGCAGTCCGATGGACGAATCTGGGTTTGGCAGATGCCAGGAAAATGCTACCTGCCCGAATGCATAGTGCCAACGGTAAAGTTGAGGAATAATGGTCTGGGGCTGTTTTTCATGGTTCGGGCTAGACCCCGTAGTTCCAGTGAAGGGACATTTTAACGCTACAGCATACAATGACATTCTAGACGATTCTGTGCTTCCAACTTTGTGGCAACAGTTTGGGGAAGGCCCTTTCCTGTTTCAGCACGACAATGCTCCAGTGCACAAAGCGAGGTCCATATAGAAATGGTTTGTCGAGATCGGTGTGGAAGAACTTGAATGACCTGCACAGAGCCCTAACCTCAACCCCATTGAACACCTTTGGGATGAATTGGAACGCCGACTGCGAGCCAGGCCTAATCGCCCAACATCAGTGCTCGACCTCACTAATGCTCTTGTGGCTTAATGGAAGCAAGTCGCTGCAGCAATGTTCCAACATCTAGTGGAAAGCCTTCCCAGAAGAGTATGAAAGTATTTTCAGTATGAAAATGTATGAACTCACTAACTGTAAATCGCTCTGGATAAGAGCGTCTGCTAAAATGACTAAAATGTAAAAATGAGTAGAGGCTGTTATAGCAGCAAAGGGGGGACCAACTCCATATTAATGCCCATGATTTTGGAATGAGATGTTCGACTAGCAGGTGTCCACATACTTTTGGTCATGTAGTGCATTAGGAAGATGGGGATATGACCCAACAATGTCCCCAGTATGACGTGTGTTTAAGTGTTAGTATTGCCAAATCTTGAACTCCATTATGTTTGCTTGGCATCAAAGTAACCCCAGCTTCTGTCCTCCAAGCCTCACCCTTCTCTCAGCCAACCCAACTGTTTAAACACTTACCCCTAGTATGTGTGCATTTGTGTATTTGTGCCTGTGTGTGTGTGTGTGTGTGTGTGTGTGTGTGTGTGTGTGTGTGTGTGTGTGTGTGTGTGTGTGTGTGTGTGTGTGTGTGTGTGGGATGCGTGCGTGCGTGCGTGCGTGAGTTTGGCGTGTGCGAGGCTGTGTGTGTTCTGGCCCAGAGTCAGCCCCAGATTAGCCCTCTGTAGGGGTGCAGGGAGAGAGACCGTGTGTGGTTTGATAATGAGTGAATGCTCAGACCCTTCATACACAATCAGGCCAGAAAAATTAAACTCAGCATGGTGGATTCATGTGATCATGGGGTATTTAATGACCATCATCTATGTAATGTTGACAGGTCATTTTTTATGTCTGAACATGCATAGACTAGCTAACTGCGGGGGTCAAAAGCAGTTAGTGAACTCGTTCATAGGACACTTTCTCTCTGTGGCTCACTGTGGCCATATGACTCTTTCTGTCACTCCAACAACTCCAGTTCAGATAAAGGCTGGAAGGCTTTGACCTCAGCATTTTGGGGTTTCTTGAACAAGAATACCGTGTGATGAATTATATTTTTTACTCTGTTTCTCATGTCCTATCCCTCCATTCCCTTCTCCCTCTCTCCTCTCTGAGTGTTCCACTAGGGGAACTGCCATTGCCAAGCCACTCCACATGAAGGAGTGGGGCTCTGTAAGAGGTTGAAGATGGGAGAGAAGGGGAGGTAAGGGGTTTGATGGGACTAGAGAGGGGTAGAGGAGAACCCTTTTCAGTCCTCTCCTCTCTTCTCTCCCCACCATTCAGAGCCATTGATATGGCTGACTGGACCTGCCTGTGTTTCTTTCTGTGGAACTTCACTCTTTCAGGAATCTGCAGCAGGCATGAATGAGTAATGTGTCTTTGCTGAGTCAATCTTTATACGCACACCATTCAGACACACACTCAACAAGCCATGTACACTGTGAACCCCACTTTGAACTGAAAACCCTCTTGATATACACACTCAAACGCATATTGAGCTCCTTAAACACACAAAGAGAGCCTAGAAACTGCTGAATGAATCTCTAAATAAACTCTGGATAAGTAGAGAATAAGATAGACTATTCTATTACAAAGAGCAGCATCTCTGTGTATAAGAGGAGAGAAAAGCAGAGTAAAGCTATGTGAACATTCACTCCACATGGCAGAATCACTCATGGAAAATATCTCTCTCATCCACCCCTCTCTTCCCGCTCCCCTCTGCAGTACCTTTCTCTATTCGTCTCTCTCTCTCTTTCTCTCTCTCCTTTTCTCTCTCCTTCTTGGTCTCTCTTTCTCCCTCTCTCCTTCTCTCCCCCCTTCTCTCTCTCTGTCTCGCTTTCTCCCTCATACTCTCTGTCCGCCTCTCCACCTCACCATCTCTCTATCTTTCTCTACCTCTCTTTTTCCCCCTCTCTCTGTCTCTCTACTTCACCCTCTCTACCCCTCTCTTTCTCTCTCCCTCTCTCTCTCACTCTATTTTTCTCTCTCCATCTCTCTCTCCCTCTCTTTTTCTCTCGCCATCTCTCTCTCCCTCATTCTCTGTCCTGTCAATGTTGGTTCTGCTCAAACTGTCTTTGTTTGTGTCCCTGGCTCCTCTAGAGGGGTGCAGCTGCATTTTTGTTTAACTGTTTAAAACCTGTGCTCTGTATTGTAAAATTGATGCTGTGGTTAACTTATACTAGTTTGTGTGGCTCTGTTCTTACATGTTTGTAGTAATATTATGTGGGTGTTGTGTAACTATTTCAGGGTTGAAGTTGGTTTGGAGCTGATTTGAACCTCTCTGTGGTTACAGTGTAAGCAGGAACATTGTGTTAGTAGAGGCATTATCAGCATGTCCCATGACCCTCCCTCCCTCATCTCTGCTTCTACTACTGCCATACGTTGGTGTCAGTCTGCTACCTTCAACTGATGGGCCTATATGGAATTCCTGAAACCTTTTTGATCTTTATCTGACATTAGTTATAGTGCCTAGTGAAAGTCTACACCTCCCTTGCACAGTCTTCACATTTTGCTGCCTTAAAGTATAAGCATATTACATTCTTTATTTTATTGTGGTGGCAGCATCATGTTATGAGTATACTTGTCACCGGCAGGGACTTGAGAGTTTGTCAGGATCAAAATAAATATGAAAGTAGCAAAGCGCAGGTTAAAAAATTACAGGAACCCCTTTCTCTGTCTTCTGAATACCTAACACCAGAACAGAGTTTTCTTTTTCAGCAGGACAATTACACAAATTGCAAAAGTCACACCAGAATGGCTTTCCAAGAGGTGTTCAGTGTTCCTGAATGGTCCAGTCTCAGTCCTGACCTAAATTTGTTTCAACGTCAGAGACAAGGTTTGCAACTCTATATTAGGAAGGTATAGAGGTGTTTGGTATACTCTGTGTATGTTGCCTTAAGAGAATCTTATTCAAAATTATTCACAGCTGTAATGGCTGACAAAAGTGCTTCCACCAGGTATTAACTCTGGGGTGTGAAGACATACGCAATCAAGACATCTTTGTTTTTTAATTAAGAACATTTTCACTTTGAAAATGTACAGTAGGTTGTGTAGATCAATAGGAAAAAAAAATCGAATTTAATAAATGTTTTGATTGAATTTTAAGGCAGCAAAATGTGAAAACTGTACAAAGGGTGTGTTGTCCTGCTTAAAGACTTCTCCAAGTCTGGCCTCTGCCCGCGGAGAGAACTTTCACCTCCTTCAGAACTACTTCAAGGTACAACATAAGTGTTTGTGTTTATATCCTCGATAAGGCTGAATGAATAAATCTAAAGTAATATAATATCAAATATGGTATAAGATTACTGAGACGTACCCCATGTCCTCCTGCTCTAACCTCTGACCCCTACCCACAGGTGTGTCTGCGTCATCTCGGGGCCCATGTGTGTGGGCTGTTTGTGGAGGTGGAGGTGGAGGGGGTTCAGTTTGGCCGTCATCTAGATGCCCTGCTGCCCCTTATCGAGAAACATTACTCTTTTACAAATACAACTTTTAAAATATAGAACTATTTAAAAAGGTATGCTTCCAAAAGCATTATCAAAGCATGATGTAGGTATTTATCTTTTCATTACTATCTCATATAACCTGTGCTAACAGCCGCTCTATATCTGTCTCTGTGTCATTGAGGAGGAGCAGGATGAGAAGGCAGCAGACAAACTGCTGTTCAGCTACCTGACCCTGGTCATCAAACTCACCAAGGACTGTAGCCTCCTGGAGCTCAGCAAGCCTCAGGACACACTCACTAACATCCTGGGTAAGACACTACAACAATACCTATAACCTGGTCCCAGGTCTGTTTGTGCTGCCTTGCCATCTGTTTGTGCTGCCTTGCCATCTGTTTGTGCTGTCTTGTCATTGCGACCATAGGAATTGGCACGACAGCACAAACAGCTCAGAGACTAGGCTTTACTACCTCTGGATATCATATCTGTGACGGGGGCCCAGTGTGAAAATCACCTCAGATATCTCAGTTGTCTGGAGAGAGATAACTGGGGCTACAGTACTGTGGTAAATTAAGCTTATTGCCTGCTCTGTACAGCAGTGTGATTAAACTAATGTGCCTACAATTGTTCACCTGAAATGTCTATTTTTGCATGTTTCTCACCTCTTGTTCTTTGGGTTGATGATGATGGCTATTTAGAACTATAGATCTAGATCAATTCATCGACTATTGAATTGATTTATCAAATAAATAGATTACTCTCTGAACTGCTGGCTTACCCCTTGGTGTAATAGTGTAATATTTCCCTCCACCAGGTCATGTTGGGACCAACCTGTGCTTCCCCCGCTGTTGGGTGTGGCTGACCGCCTCTCAGCTATTTAGTCAGCTGTTTGCTGCCTTCCGGCTGGACCAGCTGTCAGCCCGCTGGAGGGAGGACACCACAGAGGAGGGCAGTGCCAACAACACCACACCAGAGCCTGTTGCTACTACATTCCTTACTACCAACCTGGACAAGAATGTGAGACACTACTTCCAACATAATCACATTTATCCTGCTACAAAGATACTGGCAGCGAGAGGTGTAATCAAGATATATTTATCAATTACTTGTTCTGTCCTCCCTATCTCCCCTGTCCCTCAAATGAGAGTGCTAGTCCTGTCCTTTCGTCATCAGCTCCAGTCTAAATACCTAGACACGTCCACAGGAGAACAGGTAAAGACTGCGCCATTACTCTGATCATGATGTAAACAGAAAGACAATTTAGGTCCGGGTGTCAAACATCAAGGTCATATTCATTTGTCACCGAATGGAAGAAAACAGACTGAAAAAGGAGGGACAACCAAAACTTGGCCAATACGAAACACTAGTTTTTGTTTTACTTTGTGAAAATGTTTTGCTGCAGTGTGCCCTCATGAATACAACCCAGTCAGTAAAACAACAAGGACCAAGGTACTCTTCAAAGAAATCGTTTAAAATGCCTTTATTTAAACACATACAGGAAAAAATACATTTAAAAATATAGTTATAGATAAATGTTTGGGAATACATGTGAAATATCTATTATCCAACATATATTACAGAATTATATCACAATATGTGTTAAATGCATCGGAAAATGTATTTAATGTATTTCAAAATACATTCTGAAAAACATTAAAGAATATATTTTCAAATGTATTAATCAATACATTTGGTCAATATATTTTAAAATGTATTTGGAATGTTTTGTCAAATATATTCCAACATGCATTTAAATGTATTTGTAAGAAATATATTTTTTTATTAAAATGTAGAGCAAATATACAAAAATTGGCCAAATCATATTGTAACGTAGTGGTGACTGTCTTAACAATGAAACTTTAGTACTTTAGTATGCTCTTGGGTATCACATACACTTATATCCAACTAGCTCTCACAGTCTCACGTCAGAATTAGACGTTCATCCATGTTTCTCAAAAGTCAAATTTCGATGTTGCAAACGTCATATTTCAGTGTTTAAGGATAAGTTTAGGCATTAACTCCGAATTTTTAAGGTTAGGGTTAAGTTTAGGCATTAACTCAGAAATATTAAGTTTAGGCATTAACTCCAAATGGTTACGGTAAGGGTTAAGGTTTGGGATAGGCTTATAATAATATAATAATATGCCATTTAGCAGATGCTTTTATCCAAAGCGACTTACAGTCATGCGTGCATACATTTTCTGTATGGGTGGTCCCGGGGATCGAACCCACTACCTTGGCGTTACAAGCGCCGTGCTCTACCAGCTGAGCTACAGAGGACTACAACTTAAAACAAAAATCTCAGAAACACCTTTCTATCGCTGGATTCGAGCATGCAACCTTAACCCTTACCTTAACCAGATGTTCATCCATGTTTCTCAAATGTCAAATTTAGAAGTTTTGGCAAATGGCAAATTTCAAAGTGTTAAAGGATAAGTTTAGACATTAACTCTGAATTTTTAAGGTTAGTGTTAAGTTTAGGTATTAACTCCGAAATCTTAAGGTTAAGCATTAACTCCGAATGGTTGAGGTAAGGATTAAGGTTTGGAATATACTTTTTTTTTAAACAAAAAGCAACTCTCTATTGCTGGATTTGAACTTGCAACCTTTAGAATCAGAGGCAGATGCTCACGCCTCCGTTATCCCCGTCCACATCACCCTAGCAAAACTGAACCTACTTGAAGGTAACAGCACTCACTGTTTCCCCCTAGTGGCCGGTTTCCACATCATCTCCCAAAATCCTCAGACATTACATTTTTTTTTAATTTAAGTAATTTAGCAGACGCTCTTATCCAGAGCGACTTACAAATTGGTGCATTCAACTTAGGATAGCCAGTGGGACAACCACCCTTTTTTTATTTATTTTTATGGGGGGGAGGGGGGTGGGGGGTAGAAGGATTACTGTTATACTATTCCAGGTATTCCTTAAAGAGGTAGGGTTTGAAGTGTCTCCGGAAGGTGGTCAGTGACTCCGCTGTCCTGGCGTCGTGGGGGAGCTTGTTCCACCATTGGGGTGCCAGAGCAGCGAATAGCTTTGACTAGGATGAGCGGGAACTGTGCTTCCATAGAGGTAGGGGGGCTAGCAGGCCAGAGGTGGATGAACGTAGTGCCCTCGTTTGGGTGTAGGTTCTGATCAGAGCCTGAAGGTAAGGAGGTGCCGTTCCCCTCACAGCTCCGTAGGCAAGCACCACGGTTTTGTAGTAGATGCGAGCTTCAACTGGAAGCCAGTGGAGTGTGCGGAGGAGCAGGGTGACATGAGAGAACTTGGGAAGGTTGAACACCAGACGGGCTGCAGCGTTCTGGATAAGTGGTAGGGGTTTAATGGCACAGGCAGGGAGCCCAGCCAACAGCGAGTTACAGTAATCCAGGTGGGAGATGACAAGTGCCTGGATTAGGACCTGTGCCGCTTTCTGTGTAAGGTAGGGTCGTACTCTGCAAATGTTGTAGTGCATGAACCTGCAGGATCGGGTCACCGCTTTGATGTTAGCAGAGAACGACAGGTTGGAGGACACAATGGAGTTGTCAACCGTGATGGCGAGATCATGGAGCGGGCAGTCCTTCCCCGGGAGGAAGAGCAGCTCAGTTTTGCCGAGGTTCAGCTTGAGGTGGTGATCCGACATCCACACTGATATGTCCGCTAGACATGCAGAGATGCGATTCGCCACCTGGTTATCAGAAGGGGGAAAGGAGAAAATGAATTGTGTGTCGTCTGCGTAGCAATGATAGGAGAGACCATGTGAGGATATGACAGAGCCAAGTGACTTGGTGTATAGAGAGAATAGGAGAGGGCCTAGAACTGAGCCCTGGGGGACACCAGTGGTGAGAGCACGTGATGCGGAGACAGATTCTCGCCACGCCACCTGGTAGGAGCGACCTGTCAGGTAGGACGCAATCCAAGAGTGAGCAGCGCCAGAGATGCCCAACTCTGAGAGGGTGGAGAGGAGGATCTGATGGTTCACAGTATCAAAGGCAGCAGATAGGTCTAGAAGGATAAGAGCAGAGGAGAGAGAGTTAGCTTTAGCAGTGCGGAGAGCCTCCGTGACACAGAGAAGAGCAGTCTCAGTTGAATGACCAGTCTTGAAACCTGACTGGTTTGGATCAAGGTCATTCTGAGAGAGATAGCAGGAGAGTTGGCTAGAGACGGCACGCTCAAGAGTTTTGGAGAGAAAAGAAAGAAGGGATACTGGTCTGTAGTTGTTGACATCGGAGGGATCGAGTGTAGGTTTTTTGAGGAGGGGTGCAACTCTCGCTCTCTTGAAGACGGAAGGGACATAGCCAGCGGTCAAGGATGAGTTGATGAGCGAGGTGAGGTAAGGGAGAAGGTCTCCGGAAATGGTCTGGAGAAGAGAGGAGGGGATAGGGTCAAGCGGGCAGGTTGTTGGGCGGCCGGCCATCACAAGTCGCAAGATTTCATCTGGAGAGAGAGGGGAGAAAGAAGTCGAAGCATAGGGTAGGGCAGTGTGAGCAGGACCAGCGGTGTCATTTGACTTAATAAATGAGGATCGGATGTCGTCAACCTTCTTTTCAAAATGGTTGACAAAGTCATCCACAGAGAGGAAGGAGGGAGGGGGAGGAGGAGGAGGAGGAGGAGGAGGATTCAGCAGGGAGGAGAAGGTGGTAAAGAGCTTCCTAAGGTTAGAGGCAGAGGCTTGAAATTTAGAGTGGTAGAAAGTGGCTTTAGCAGGAGAAACAGAGGAAGAAAATGTAGAGAGGAGGGAGTGAAAAGATGACAGGTCCGCAGGGAGTCTAGTTTTCCTCCATTTCCGCTCGGCTGCCCGGAGCCCTGTTCTGTGAGCTCGCAATGAGTCGTCAAGCCACGGAGCAGGAGGGGAGGACCGAGCCGGCCGGGAGGATAGGGGACATAGAGAGTCAAAAGATGCAGAAAGGAAGGAGAGGAGGGTTGAGGAGGCAGAATCAGGAGATCGGAGGGAGAAGGATTTAGCAGAGGGAAGAGATGATACGATGGAAGAGGAGATAGTAGCGGGAGAGAGAGAGTGAAGGTTGCGACGGCACATTACCATCTGAGTAGGGGCAGAGTGAGTAGTGTTGGAGGAGAGCGAGAGAGAAAAGGATACAAAGTAGTGGTCGGAGACGTGGAGGGGAGTTGCAGTGAGACATGGATGGACTTGTATCATGGGTGACCTGGCTGCTTATGTCAGTCTCATTAAGACTGCAGAATTGGTAATGTATATATATATATTTTGTCAAAATGCTTTTGTATTGTAGTTGACACATACCAAAAGCATACCAAAAGCACTAACATGCGTTTACATGCAATTAAATGACTAAAATAATTACTACAAACATTATACATTATCAGTCATGTAGTGACTCCATGTCTTTGATGCGCATCTGACAACAAACAAACTTGACGAGAGCATTGCAACCAATGTCCAACGGGCAGAACTTAACATGTGCCGGGTCGTTCCACGAAATGAGGTCATTTTGCATCCCTTTGATATGTTAAGTAGAAACTATGCACCAATTTTGAAAGCCTGTTATATGAAGCCAAGTACCCTTTAATATATACCACATGGAGAATTCAATAAATCAGATATTCAATATGAATAAAGACTTGGTAAAGTGCCAAAATTCAGCATTTTGACATGTCCCTCCTTGCACCCTCTGTGACGTCTAGGAAGATTTTAACCCACTAACCCAAAAAATAATCCACGTTTTCTCCATCATTGTAAAGCCCTACTTATTTTGTTGCTTTGACAAAGTTATTTCTGAAGATGATTATATATTTAATGTGATCAGTGATTAATTTACATCTGTCCCTAATTTTAAGGTCAACCCTGTTACGTGAACTGAACACTCATTTTAATATGGTGAAACTATTCCTTTTGAAATATTTCCCTCAAAAGAAACATTGAATATCTAATTAAATGCAAGTGAGCTGATTTTACTATTTTTGGCAATTTTCTAGTGTTCTGTGATGAAAAACTGAGCAGGTCGAGCATAACATATCAACCTTGTTACCCATGGACAAACAGGCTAAAAATGTTGTGACTCTTGCATTCAATTGCCCCTCCCTGTTGCACACAACAAGCTTCTGTTCCAGTCACAAGGGGATTCATGGCTGATTTATTGTGCCTTCAGAAAGTATTCACACCCCTTGACCTTTTCCACATTTTGTTGTGTTACAAAGTGGGATTAAAATGGATTGAATTGTCATTTTTTGTCAGCAATCTACACAACGTACGCTGTAATGTCAAAGTTGAAGACAAATTCAAACATTTGTGAAAAATAAAACACTGATATATCTTGATTAGATAACTATTCAACCCCCTGAGTCAATATATGTTACAATCACCTTTATCAGTGATTACAGCTGTGAGCTTTTTGGGGTAAGTCTCTAAGAGCTTTCCACACCTGAATTGTGCAACATTTGCCCATTATTATTTTCAAAATTCTTCAAGCTCATTTTCAGGTCTTGCCATAGATTTTCAAGGAGATTTAATTCAAAACTGTAACTCGGCCACTCAGGAACATTCACTGTCTTCTTGGTAAGCAACTCCAGTGTAGATTTGGCCTTGTGTTTTAGGTTATTGTCCTGCCGAATCGTGAATTAATCTCCCACTGTTTGGTGGAAAGCAGACTGAATCAGGTTTTCCATTAGGATTTTGCCTGTTCTTAGTTCCATTCCGTTTATTTTTTATCCTGAAAAACTTCCCAGTCCTTAACGATTACAAGCATACCAGTAACATGATGCAGCCACCACCATGCTTGAAAATATGGAGAGTGGTACTCAGTAATGTGTTGTATTTGCCCCAAACATTACACTTTGTATTAAGGACAAAAAGTTAATTGCTTTGCCAAATTATTACTTTAGTGCCTTGTTGCAAACAGGATGCATGTTTTGGAATATTTGTTATTCTGTACAGGCTTCCTTTTTTTCACTCTGTCAATTAGGTTAGTATTGTGGAGTAACTACAATGTTGTTGATCCATCCTCAATTTGCTCCTATCAGAGTCATTAAACTATGTAACTGTTTTAGTCACCATTGGCCTCGTGGTGAAATCCCTGAGCGGTTTCCTTCCTCTCCGGCAACTGAGTTAGGAGGGACGCCTGTATCTTTGTAGTGACTGAGTACATTAATACGCCATCCAGTGTAATTAATAACTTCACCAATGCTCAAAGGGATGTCTGCTTTTTAATTTTTTATACCCATCTACCAATAGGTGCCTTTATTTGCGAGGCATTGGAAAACCTCCCTGATCTTTGTGGTTGAATCTGTGTTTCAAATTCACTGCTCGACTGAGGGACCTTACAGATAATTGTATGTGTGGGGTACAGAGATGAGGTAGTCATTCAAAAATCATGTTAAACCCTATTATTGCACACAGTGTGAGTCCATGCAACTAATTATGTGACTTGTTAAGCAAATTTTTATTCCTGAGCTTATTTGGGCTTGCCATAACAAAAGGGTTGAATACTTATTGACTCAAGACATTTCAGCTTTTCATTTTTAATCCATTTGTTAAAAAAAAATATATATATATATATATATATATATATATATATATATATATATATATATATATATATATATATATATATATATATATATATATATAAATTCCACTTTGACATTATGGGGTATTGTTTGTAGGCCAGTGACAAAAAAAATCTGAATATAATCCATTTTAAATTCAGGCTGTAACGCAACAAAAAGTGGAAAAAGTCAAGGAGTGTGAGTTGGTGGGCCGTTCAAGTGGATTTTTCCCAGACGTGGTATATTTCCACTTGCCACTTGGTTACGAACTCAACATAACACCTCTAACCATCCAGTGGGTGAGAACGCTCTATCACTATGGGTCAGTTTAGACAGGCGCAACGTAAGACAGTCTCGTTTTCCAATTGTTTGTTTTAGTATTGTGAATCGTTCCTGTTCACACAGACGTGCAACATACACTTGTGTAGAGTGTTCAAAGCTGTCATCAAGGCAAAGGGTGGCTATTTGAAGAATCTCAAATATAAGAATCAATGTGCATCATTAATTAAAATGACAATTGGGACAGGTGTCTGGCCACTGCCTCAGCTTTCTGTTAACAGCTCCTGATAACGCTGCTGAACAACAAATCCACCGGGTTTTGTACGTACCCTGTGAATTAAATGCAATTTTATTTTTAGAAACATGCACAGCCAAGGGGAGGGGGCATGGTTCGCTTTTGAAAGAGTCTCTCTCCAATACCAATTATTTCCTCTGAATCCACTGATCTGTAGAATGTTTTTGTATTTCCCCTGCGTGCTTGCGTTCAGTTCGCTCAGTATCCCAAATATGTTTGTTACATAGGCAAGGAGGACATTTTATTTGATTACACAGAAAGTCAACCAAGTCTGTTTTTTACATCCATTGTGAATGACAACAGTTCCTCTCTCAATGCGAAAAAATCTTTCCAACACTCCCCCTCGATAACCACCAAGCCTCGGTGTGAAATAGAACACTGTCATGCTCTGATCCCATATCTCCACATAGCGTGGACGCAGTGGATGTGGTTTGATGTAGTTTACAATCAAAGTTACCTGCTGCAGTATATCTCAGAGTTCTGTGCTCAGCTCTTTTGCCGCCAGTTGCTCTCGGTGTATCATACAATAAGTCCATATGGCAGAGGGAGACACATTCATAACTGGAGTGCAGAGGCCTGCCCGCCATCCCGTCATCCCGCCATAGATGGAGCTCCATCTGTGCAAAAGCCCACCATTCGATCCCATTCGTCAATATAACCACGCTGCACACTGAACCCCAAAACTGTAAGTTGGCCACTCAGGAACATTCACTGTCTTCTTGGTAAGCAACTCCAGTGTAGATGTGGCTTTGTGTTGTAGGTTATTGACCTGCTGAAAGGTGAATTCATCTCCTAGGATTTTGCCTGGGCTTAGCTCCATCCTGGTTTTTTTTCATCCTGAAAAACTCCCCAGTCTTTGCCGAAGTCAAGCATACCCATACCATGATGCAGCCACCACCATGCTTGAAAATAAGGTTACTCAGTGATGTATTGTGTTGGATTTGCCCCAATCATAAAGCTTTGCATTTGGTCCAAAAAGTGTATTCCTTTGCCGTGTTTTTTTGAAGTATTACTTTAGTGACATGTTGCATACATATGCATGTTTTGGAATATTTTTATTCTATATATTTGTATTCTTATTTTCACTTTGTAATTTAGGTCATTATTGTGGTCACTACAATATTGTTGATCCATCCTCAATTTTCTCCCATCACAGCCATTGAACTCTGTAGCTGTTTTAAAATCACCAATGGCCTCATGGTGACATCCCTAAGCAGTTTTCTTCCTGTCCTGAAGCTCAGTTCAGCGGGACGACCGTAACTTTGATGTGTCTGGGCGGTTTAATACATCATTCACATCATAATTATTAACTTGACCTGCTTAAAGATATATTCAATGTCTGATTTGTTATTGTTACCTACAGTGGGGAGAACAAGTATTTGATACACTGCCAATTGTCACGCCCTGGCTCGGGGGACTCTCGTATGTTGAGCCAGGGCGTTAGTTTCTATGTTTTGTGTTGTAGGTGTGTAATTCTATGTTTGTATTTCTATGTTGGCCTGAGTGACTCCCAATCAGAGGCAACGAGTGTCAGCTGGTTGTCTCTGATTGGGAGCCATATTTAACTGTCTGTCTTTCACTTTGTGTTTGTGGTTTCTTGTTCTTATTTGGTTTGTGTTAAACCGTAGACATCACGTTATCGTCTGTTTGTTTTGATCGTGTGATCAGTATAATAAATAATATGTTCACCTTCAACGCTGCGCCTTGGTCCTCCTCCTTAGACGATCGTGACAGAAGAAACCACCAAGATGTGACCAAGCAGCGTGTCCAGGAGCCATCGCCAGGGAGATCCCTAACAGATCTCCTTCGCCTCCTCGACTGGGTCAAGCCGAGTGAGGAAGAGAAGGGCTTGACATTGTGGCAGAAGGGCGAACGGCTGGCGAGGGACATGGAGACCTTGGCCACGGGTAGGAGTGAAGCCCAGAAAATGTTTAGGGGGGGGCTAACGCCGTGGACGACGGGCCAGCAGGAGACCGCGGCCCAGCGGATTGGCAGAGGAGGCCGCCAGGTTACGGGGGCCACTGGTCGAAGAGGGGGTGGAAGATGTAGAGGCACGGCGAGAGGTACTGGCGTGTGTTGCCAGTCCGGTCCGGCCTGTTCCTGATCCCCACGTAGGGCCAGTGGTGTGTGTTCCCAGTACAGTCCGGCCCGTTCCTGCTCTCCGCACCAAGTCTGTGGTGCGCGTCGCCAGCCCAGTCCGGCCCATTCCTGCTCCCCGCACCAAGTCTGTGGTGCGCGTCGCCAGCCCAGTCCGGCCCATTCCTGCTCCCCGCACCAAGTCAGTGGTGCGTTTCGTCAGCCCGGTTCGGCCCGTTCCTGCTCCCCGCACCAAGTCAGTGGGGCGTTTCGTCAGCCCGGTTTGGCCCGCTCCTGCTCCCCGCACCAAGTCAGGGGTGCGTTTCGTCAGCCCGGCTCGGGCCGTCCCTGCTCCCCACACCAAGCCAGTGGTGTGCGTCGTCAGTCCGGCACAGCCCGTGCCTGTTCCACTGGTGCCTGGTTCGGCACGGGTCAGCTGCTTCACGCCGGAGCTAGAGCAATCCGCTCCACCAGTGTGCAGTCCAGCTGGGCCAGACCGAACCAGGGGTACTTTGGGGGTTAGAGAGCGAGTGGGGATCATGCCCGGAGCCGGATCCGCCGCCTAGGCGGAGTGCCCACCCGGTCCCTCCCCTGTTGTGTTTGGTTGGCGCGGTCGGAGTCCGCGCCTTTAGGGGGGGTACTGTCACGCCCTGGCTCGGGGGACTCTCGTATGTTGAGCCAGGGCATTAGTTTCTATGTTTTGTGTTGTAGGTGTGTAATTCTATGTTTGTATTTCTATGTTGGCCTGAGTGACTCCCAATCAGAGGCAACGAGTGTCAGCTGGTTGTCTCTGATTGGGAGCCATATTTAACTGTCTGTCTTTCACTTTGTGTTTGTGGTTTCTTGTTCTTATTTGGTTTGTGTTAAACCGTAGACATCACGTTATCGTCTGTTTGTTTTGATCGTGTGATCAGTATAATAAATAATATGTTCACCTTCAACGCTGCGCCTTGGTCCTCCTCCTTAGACGATCGTGACAGCCAATTTTGCAGGTTTTCCTACTTACAAACTGCTCCAAATCATGTAGAGGTCTGTCATTTTTATCATAGGTACACTTCAACTGTGAGAGACGGAATCTAAAACAAAAATCCGGAAAATCACATTGTATGATTTTTAAGTAATTAATTTGAATTTTCTTGCATGACATAAGTATTTGATCACCTACCAACCAGTAAGAATTCCGGCTCTCACAGACCTGTTAGTTTTTCTTTAAGAAGCCCTCCTGTTCTCCACTCATTACCTGTATTAACTGCACCTGTTTGAACTCGTTACCTGTATAAAAGACACCTGTCCACACACTCAATCAAACAGACTCCAACCTCTCCACAATGGCCAAGACCAGAGAGCTGTGTAAGGACATCAGGGATAAAATGGTAGACCTGCACAAGGCTGGGATGGGCTACAGGACAATAGGCAAGCAGCTTGGTGAGAAGGCAACAACTGTTGGTGCAATTATTAGAAAATGGAAGAAGTTCAAGATGACGGTCAATCACCCTCGGTCTGGGGCTCCATGCAAGATCTCACCTCGTGGGGCATCAATGATCATGAGGAAGGTGAGGGATCAGCCCAGAACTACACGGCAGGACCTGGTCAATGACCTGAAGAGTGCTGGGACCACAGTCTCAAAGAAAACCATTAGTAACACACTACGCCGTCATGGATTAAAATCCTGCAGCGCACACAAGGTCCCCCTGCTCAAGCCAGCGCATGTCCAGGCCCGTCTGAAGTTTGCCAATGACCATCTGGATGATCCAGAGGAGGAATGGGAGAAGGTCATGTGGTCTGATGAGACAAAAATTTAGCTTTTTGGTCTAAACTCCACTCGCCGTGTTTGGAGGAAGAAGAAGGATGAGCACAACCCCAAGAACACCATCCCAACCGTGAAGCATGGAGGTGGAAACATCATTCTTTGGGGATGCTTTTCTGCAAAGGGGACAGGATGACTGCACCGTATTGAGGGGAAGATGGATGGGGCCATGTATTGCGAGATCTTGGCCAACAACCTCCTTCCCTCAGTAAGAGCATTGAAGATGGGTCGTGGCTGGGTCTTCCAGCATGACAACGACCCGAAACACACAGCCAGGGCAACTAAGGAGTGGCTCCGTAAGAAGCATCTCAAGGTCCTGGAGTGGCCTAGCCAGTCTCCAGACCTGAACCCAATAGAAAATCTTTGGAGGGAGCTGAAAGTCCGTATTGCCCAGCGACAGCCCCGAAACCTGAAGGATCTGGAGAAGGTCTGTATGGAGGAGTGGGCCAAAATCCCTGTGTCACGATCGTTGACACATGATGAAGCGGACCAAGGCGCAGCGTTGAAGGTGAACATATTATTTATTTAGAATGATCACACGATCAAAACAACAACGATAACGTGACGTCTACGGTATAACACAAACCAAATCAGAACAAGATCCCACCAAGAATAGCTGAAAACAGCCTACCTAAGTATGGCTCCCAATCAGAGACAACGAGCAACAGCTGCCTCTGATTGGGAACCACCCTGACCAACATAGATCTATATGATCTAGAACAAAACCAAAAACATAGAAAACACAACATAGAAGCTACCCCGAGAAACTAAACATAGAAAATCCACACCCTGGCTCAACATTTCAGAGTCCCCAGAGCCAGGGCGTGACAGTACCCCCCCCCAAAGGCGCGGACTCCGACCGCGCCAACAGAACACCACAGGGGAGGGACCGGGTGGGCACTCCGCCTTGGCGGCGGATCCGGCTCTGGGCATGATCACCACCCTCCAATACACCCCCCATAGTACCCCTGGTCCAGTCTGACCCCGCCGGCTGGAGCAGGACTGGACTTAACAGGAGCGATCCTTACCAGGCTGTCGACTCGCACCCCTGGCTTGGTGCGTGGAGGAGGAACGGGCCTTACCAGGCTGACGACGCGCACCCCTGGCTTGATGCGTGGAGGAGGAACGGGCCTTACCAGGCTGACGACTCGCACCCCCTGGCTTGGTGCGTGGAGAAGGAACGGGCCTTACCAGGCTGACTTCCGCACCCCTGGCTTAGTGCGAGTGGCAGGAACAGGCCGGACCGGGCTGGCGACGCGCACCGTAGGTTTGGTGCGAGTGGCAGGAACAGGCCGGGTCGGGCTGGCGACGCGCACCGTAGACTTGGTGCGGGTGGCAGGAACAGGCCGGGTCGGGCTGGCGACGCGCACCGTAGACTTGGTGCGGGTGGCAGGAACAGGCCGGACCGGGCTGGCGACGCACACCGTAGGCTTGGTGCGTGGAGCAGGGACAGGCCGGACTGGGCTGGCGACGCACACCGTAGGCTTGGTGCGTGGAGCAGGGACAGGCCGGACTGGGCTGGCGACGCACACCCTAGGCTTGGTGCGTGGAGCAGGGACAGGCCGGACTGGGCTGGCGACGCACACCGTAGGCTTGGTGCGTGGAGCAGGGACAGGCCGGACTGGGCTGGCGACGCACACCGTAGGCTTGGTGCGTGGAGCAGGAACAGGCCGGGCTGGGCTGTCGACGCACACCGTAGGCTTGGTGCGTGGAGCAGGGACAGGCCGGACTGGGCTGGCGACGCACACCGTAGGCTTGGTGCGTGGAGCAGGGACAGGCCGGGCTGGGCTGGCGACGCACACCGTAGGCTTGGTGCGTGGAGCAGGGACAGGCCGAACCGGGCTGTGGAGACGGATAGGAGGCCTGGAGTGAAGAGCGGCCACCACCCGTCCTGGCTGAATGCCTACCCTCACACACTCTGTGTGAGGCATCCGCCACAGGACGTACAGGGCGGTGAACCCCTGGCCTGGTGGCCTTCTGGATCCGCCCCTTTTCTCCTCCGTCAGCCCCGTCGTCCATGCCATGTGCCCCCCCCTAAAAATTTTCTGGGGTTGCCTCATGACCGTCCGACGACGACCCTGATCACGCCGTTGCTCCTCTCTCCGTCGCCTCTCCACTGTCTCACTCCATGGCCGGCGATCCATCCCGGCCAGGATTTCCCCCCAAGTCCAGGACCCTTTACCGTCCAATATCTCCTCCCATGTCCAGGCTGCCTGCTCCTGGACACGCTGCTCCTCTTTCGCCAGGGCCTTTCCCGGCGCTTCCTCCCATGTCCACCCCAAGGGCTGCCCCTGGACACGCTGCTTGGTCGTTGCATGGTGGGTTTTTCTGTCACGATCGAGGTAAGGAGTAGACCAAGGCGCAGCGTGATGAACAAACATGACTTTAATTAGTTAAAGCGTCAAAATACAAAACAAAACATGACTCGTGACGTCCACGGTATCAATGACCGAACACGGAACAAAAACCCACCACCACAAAGGGAAAACATACAGTTTAAATATGGCTCCCAATCAGAGACAACCAGCCAACAGCTGACACTCGTTGCCTCTGATTGGGAGTCACTCAGGCAAACATAGAATACAACAAACTAGAATGAACACCAACATAGAAATACACACATAGAAATGAACACACCCTGGCTCAACATAATGAGTCCCAGAGCCAGGGTGTGACACCCTGCTGCAGTGTGTGCAAACCTGGTCAAGACCTACAGGAAACGTATGATCTCTGTAATTGCAAACAAAGGTTTCTGTACCAAATATTAAGTTCTGCTTTTCTGATGTATCAAATACTTATGTCATGCAATAAAATGCAAATTAATTACTTAAAAATCATACAATGTGATTTTCTGGTTTTTTGTTTTAGATTCCGTCTCTCACAGTTGAAGTGTACCTATGATAAAAAATTACAGACATCTACATGCTTTGTAAGTAGGAAAACCTGCAAAATCAGCAGTGTATCAAATACTTGTTCTCCCCACTGTATCTACCAATCACTGCCCTTCTTTATGAGGCTTTCGAAAAGCTCCCTGGTCTTTGTAGTTGAATCTGGGCTTGAAATTCAATACAAAAATCATGTCAAAAATCCATATAACTTCCTTTGTGATTTGTTAAGCCAAATGTTACTTCTGAAATAATTTAGGCTTGCCTAAACAAATGGGATGAATACTAATGCAATAACTTTATTTTAGTTATTACATTTTATTTACTATGTATTTAATATATACACTACCGGTCAAAGGTTTTAGAACACCTACTCATTCAAGGGTTTTTCTTTATCTTTACTATTTTCTACATTGTAGAATAATAGTGAAGACATCAAAACTATGAAATAACACATATGGAATCATGTAGTAACCAAAAAAGTGTTAAACTAATCAAATATACAGTGGCTTGCGAAAGTATTCACCCCCCTTGAGATTTTTCCTATTTTGTTGCCTTACAACCTGGAATTTAAATGAATTTTTTGAAGGTTTGTATCATTTGATTTACACAACATGCCTACCACTTTGAATATGCAAAATATGTTTTATTGTGAAAAAAACAAGAAATAAGATGAAACAAACAGAAAACTTGAGTGTGCATAACTATTCACTTTGTAGAGCCACCTTTTGTAGCAATTACAGCTGCAAGTCTCTTGGGGTATGTCTCTGTAAGCTTGGCACATCTAGTCACTGGGATTTATGCCCATTCTTCAAGGAAAAACTGCTCCAGCTCCTTCAAGTTGGATGGGTTCCGCTGGTGTACAGCAATCTTTAAGTCATACCACAGATTCTCAATTGGATTGAGGTCTGGGCTTTGACTAGGCCATTCCAAGACATTTAAATGTTTCCCCTTAAACCACTCGAGTGTTGCTTTAGCTGTATGCTTAGGGTCATTGGCCTGTTGGAAGGTGAACCTCCGTCCCAGTCTCAAATCTCTGGAAGACTGAAACAGGTTTCCCTCAAGAATTTCCCTGTATTTAGCGCCATCCATCATTCCTTCAATTCTGACCAGTTTCCCAGTCCCTGCCGATTAAAAACATCCCCACAGCATGATGCTGCCACCACCATGCTTCACTGTGGGGATGGTGTTCTCGGGGTAATGAGAGTTGTTGGGTTTGCGCCAGACATAGCGTTTTCCTTGATGGCCAAAAAGCTCAATTTTAGTCTCATCTGACCGTAGTACCTTCTTCCATATGTTTGGGGAGTCTCCCAAATGCCTTTTGGCGAACACCAAACGTGTTTGCTTATTTTTTTCTTTAAGCAATGGCTTTTTTCTGGCCACTCTTCCGTAAAGCCCAGCTCTGTGGAGTGTACGGCTTAAAGTGGTCCTATGGACAGATACTCCAATCTCCGCTGTGGAGCTTTTGCAGCTCCTTCAGAGTTATCTTTGGTCTCTTTGTTGCCTCTCTGATTAATGCCCTCCTTGCCTGGTCCGTGAGTTTTGGTGGGCGGCCCTCTCTTGGCAGGTTTGTTGTGGTACCATATTCTTTCCATTTTTAAATAATGGATTTAATGGTGCTCTGTGGGATGTTCAAAGTTTCAGATATTTTATAACCCAACCCTGATCTGTACTTCTCCACAATATTGTCCCTGACCTGTTTGGAGTGCTCCTTGGTCTTCATGGTGCCGCTTGCTTGGTAGTGCCCCTTGCTTAGTGGTGTTGCAGACTCTGGGGCCTTTCAGAACAGGTGTATATAAACTGAGATCATGTGACACTTAGATTGCACACAGGTGGACTTTATTTAACTAATTATGTGACTTCTGAGGGTAATTGGTTGCACCAGATCTTATTTAGGGGCTTCATAGCAAAGGGTGTGAATAGATATGCACGCACCACTTTTCCGTTATTTATTTTTAATAATTTTTTGAAACAAGTAATTTCTTTCATTTCACCAATTTGGACTATTTTGTGTATGTCCATTACATGAAATCCAAATAAAAATCAATTTAAATTACAGGTTGTAATGCAACAAAATATGAAAAACACCAAGGGGGATGAATACTTTTGCAAGGCACTATATTTTATATTTGCGATTCTTCAAATAGCCACCCTTTGCCTTGATGACAGCTTTGCACACGCTTGGCATTCTCTCAGCCAGCTTCACCTGGGATGCTTTTCCAACAATCTTGAAGGAGTTCCCACATATACTGAGCACTTGTTGGCTGCTTTTCCTTAACTCTGCCATCCAACTCATCTCAATTGGGTTGAGGTTACATTTTAGTCATTTAGCAGACGCTCTTATCCAGAGAGACTTACAGTTAGTGAATGCATACATGTTTTTTTGTTTGTTTAGTTTTTTGTTTTTTTTTCATACTGGCCCCCCATGGGAAACGAACCCACATCCCTGCCGGCCAAACCCTCCCCTACCTTGGACGACGCTGGACCAATTGTGCGCCGCCCATGGGTCTCCCGGTTGCGGCCGGCTGCGACAGAGCCTGGACTCGAACCAGGATCTCTAGTGGCACAGCTAGCGCTGCAATGCAGTGCCTTAGACCACTGCGCCACTCAGGAGTCAAAAGGTTGGGGGATTGTGGAGGCCAGGTCATCTGATGCAGCACTCCATCACTCTCCTTCTTGGTAAAATAGCCCTTACACAGCCTGGAGGTGTGTTGGGTCATTGTCCTGTTGAAAAACAAATGATAGTCCCACTAAGCCCAAACCAGATTGGATGGCGGATTGCTGCAGAATGCTGTGGTAGCCATGCTGGTTAAGTGTGCCTTGAATTCTAAATAAATCACAGACAGTTTCACCAGCAAAGCACCCCCGCACCATAAAACCTCCTCCTCCATGCTTTACGGTGGGAAATACACATGCGGAGATCATCCGTTCACCCACACCGCGTCTCACAAAGACACGGCGGTTGGAACCAAAAATCTCAAATTTGGACTCCAGACCAAAGGACACATTTCCACCAGTCTAATGTCCATTGCACGTGTTTCTTGGCCCAAGCAAGTCTCTTCTTATTATTTGTGTCCTTTAGTAGTGGTGTCTTTGCAGCTATTCGACCATGAAGGCCTGATTCACACAGTCTCCTCTGAATAGTTGATGTTGAGATGTGTCTGTTACTTGAACTCTGTGAAGCATTTATTTGGGCTGCAATTTCTGAGGCTGGTAACTCTAATTAACTTATCCTCTGCAGCAGAGGTAACCCTGGGTCTTCCATTCCTGTGGCGGTCCTCATGAGAGCCAGTTTCATCATAGCGCTTGATGGTTTTTGCAACTGCGCTTGAAGAAACGTTCAAAGTTCTTGAAATGTTCCTGATTGACTGACCTTCATGTCTTAAAGTAATGATGGACTATTGTTTCTCTTTGCTTATTTGAGCTGCTCTTGCCATAATATGGACTTGGTCTTTTACCAAATAGGGCTATCTTCTGTATACCCCCCACCCCCCCATACCTTGTTACAACACAACTGATTGGCTCAAGCGCATTAAGAAGGAAAGAAATACCACAAGTTAACTTTTAAGAAGGCACACCTGTTAATTGAAATGCATTCCTGATGACTACCTCATGAAGCTGGTTGAGAGAATGCCTAGTGTGTGCAAAGCTGTCATCAAGGCAAAGGGTGGCTATTTGAAGAATCTCAAATATAAAATATGTTTTGATTATTTTAACACTTTTTTGGTTACTACATGATTCCATATGTGTTATTTCATAGTTTTGATGTAATCACTATTATTCTACAATGTAGAAAATAGTAAAAAATAAAGAAAAACCCTTGAATGAGTAGGTGTTCTAAAACTTTTGACCGGTAGTATATATTATTTTATTTTCACTTTGACATTATGGAGCATTTTGTGTAGATCAATTAAAAAAATTACAATTCAATCTATTTCAATCCCACTTTGTAACACAACTACATTTGAAAAAGTTCAAGGGGGTTTAGACTTTCTATAGGCACTGTAAATATGCAATAAAAGTTTTAGCACACAAATCAAGCAGTTAGTGTTCAACAACTAAATAACTAGCATAAACACCAAAGCTGTTGTCACGGTTCAGACAGACGACAAGAGGACCACAATTGCGTCACACCAGAAAGTTTATTAAAACTTAAGGGGAAAGGGAAGTAGGGAGTGAGTGAAGGCTCCAGGGGTTATCCCGTCCAATGTGCTGGGTCTGTGCCCCCCCCCAGTGGCAGCGATGCGTCCGATGACGCCGGTGGTTGGTGGTCCAGAAGTCCTGGGGGGGGAGGAAACACAGACACAACGGGGCGGATGAAACAAGGCAGAAGTACAGTTCAAGGGAAATCCAAATACGTTGTAGCAAGGCAGAAGGCTGGTCAGAGTTACCGGGGTCGAAGAGTAGTCAGGAGTCGTAATGGCAGAAAGCAGGTCTGGTTTTCCTGGGGCAGAAGAGTATCCAAGAATCAGGCAGGTCCGGGGTCACAAAACAAGGGTGAGCCAGAAGCGCGAGCACACAGGTTCCGGGTGTGAGCTTTGCAGACGATCTGACAAAGGAGAGCTGAAAGACAGGACTTTAAATACTGGGAGAGGTTAGTGGGTAATGCAGCGCAGCTGGCAGAGTAATTAGAGCCGAGCAGAGCAGGGACAGGTGGCGCTAGTTAGGCTGAGTAGAGAGAGAGAGATGAGCAGAGTGGAAGATAGTGGAAACACATTAAGGTGGTAACCCGGGTGGAGTGAGAGGGCTCATGACAGAACCCCCCCCCCCAAGGGACGGCCCCAGAAGTCCCAAGAGCAACACCACGCCGGGCGGGAGGAGGGGAGCCGGAGGAGGGCTAGAACTCCTCCGAACGGTCCGAGCGAACGCCCTCATCCTCGGAGGAAGCCGGAGGGCCGTGGTCGGGAGATGGGACAGGTCCCGAGACAGGATCAGGCACAGGACAGGAAGCCGAGCGGGCAGGACGGTTAGGGATCCCTCTGGGGCGGCCCTCACGGATTGCAGGTTGATCAGGATGCCGTTGGTGGAAGGCGGTGATGAGAGTCCTATCCACAATCCGACTAGCTGGCACCCAGGTCCTTTCCTCAGGTCCATAGCCCTCCCAGTCAATGAGGTACTGGAGACCCCTACCCCTCCGTCTGGACCGAAGCAGGCGGCGGACGGTGTAAACCAGACCACCATCGACGAGCTGTGGAGGAGGAGGACAAGGCGCAGCAGGGACCAGCGGACTCTCATGAATGGGCTTAATCTTAGACACATGGAAAGTGGGGTGCACCCTCATGGAATTAGGCAGTTGGAGCCGGACAGCAGTTGGGCTAATCACTCTTATGATAGGGAATGGGCCAATGAACCGAGGTGCCAACTTCTGCGACTCCACCCTGAGTGGCAGGTTCCTTGACGACAACCACACCCTTTGACCAACATGGTAGGTGGGAGCAGGGATTCTCCGACGGTTGGCCCCGGTAGTGTAGCTGGCAACGGATCTGAGAAGTGTGGCTCGGGCCTGTGACCAGGTGCGGCGACATCGACGGCAAACGCAAGTGCAGATGGGCAAGTAACCTCCCCTTCCTGACTGGCAAATAGAGGAGGCTGGTATCCATAAACACATTGGAAAGGGGACATACCGATGGCAGAGCAGGTCAGAGAATTGTGTGCGTACTCCACCCATGTCAATTGCTGCGACCAGGAGTGGGGGTTGCGTGAAGTCATGCATCGCAGTGCCTTCTCGAGCTCCTGATTTGCCCGCTCTGACTGCCCATTGGATTGGGGATGGAATCCGGAAGTCAGACTGACTGTGGCTCCCAGCAGGTGACAGAACTCCTTCCAAAAAGCGGAGGAGAATTGTGGACCACGGTCAGAAACTACATCCTTTGGCAGTCCGTGGATCCGGAAGACGTGTTCCAGGACCACCTGGGCGGTCTCCTTGGCGGTTGGGAGCTTGGGGAGGGGAATGAAGTGTGCCATCTTGCTGAATCGGTCAACTATGGTGAGAATGACGGTCTTGCCCCTTGAAGGGGGCAGCCCCGTGACAAAGTCAAGGGGCGATGTGAGACCAGGGACGTCTGGGCACAGGCAGGGGCTGCAGCAATCCGGCTGGGGGCTGGCAGGACGACTTGTGTTGGTTGCAGATGGGGCAGGCTTGGACGAATTCCCGTACATCCTTTCTCAGAGCGGGCCACCAGAACCTCTGGGCGAGCAGGTTGTAAGTGCGGGTGGAGCCAGGGTGACAAGCTAGGCGGGAGTCATGTCCCCACTGAACGACCTGGGACCTTAGGTTTTCGGGGACAAAAGGCGGTCAGCTGGGCAAGTGCTGGGACCGGGCTGGTTACGGAGAGCTTCCAGCACCTGTTCCTCAACAGCCCAGGTCAGAGCTGCTACGATGCAGGGACTTGGCAGAATCGACACAGGATCCTTGGAGGGGTTGTCATCCTTCTGGAATTGACGGGAGAGGGCGTCTGGCTTGGTGTTGCGTGATCCAGACCGGTATGACAGAGTGAAATTAAACCTGGTAAAGAACAGGGCCCAGCGGGACTGCCTGGAGTTCAACCGTTTGGCCGTGCGGATGTACTCCAAGTTCTTATGATCGGTCCAAACGAGAAATGGAATGGTGGACCCCTCCAGCCAGTGACGCCACTCCTCCAAGGCAAGCTTCACAGCCAGCAGCTCTCGGTTCCCAATGTCGTAATTGCACTCAGAGGGGGACAACCGACGTGAGAAAAAGGCACAGGGATGGAGCTTCCTATCCTCCGCAGCCCACTGAGAAATCACAGCACCAACTCCCACATCCGAGGCGTCCACCTCCACAATGAATTGCCGGTCCACGTCAGGCATCTGGAGGATGGGAGCGGAGGTGAACCTTACCTTGAGGGTACTGAAGGCCTTGTCGGCTGCTGGGGTCCAGGTGAAGGGTTGCTTGGTGCTGGTTAGAGCAGTGAGAGGGGCAGCAACGGTACTGTAGTTCGGATAAACTTTCTATAGAAGTTAGCAAACCCCAGAAACTGTTGCAGCTTCTTTCTGTTCTCCGGAACTGGCCATGAAGTGACTGCTGATACTTTGGCAGGATCCATTTGGATACTTCCCTCTGCCACTATGTACCCCAGGAAGGCCACTGTCTTGACGTGAAACTCACATTTCTCTGCCTTGGCGTGAGGGAATTCTCCAGAAGACGATGAAGGACTTGCTGGACATGGCGGGTGTGTTCAGACAGGTTTCTGGAGTAGATTAAGATGTCATCCAGGTAAAGCGAAGACAAACTTGTTTAACATGTCCCGCAGTACATCATTCACTAGAGCCTGGAACACAGCAGGAGCATTGGTGAGGCCAAAAGGCATAACCAGATACTCGTAGTGGCCTGTTGGTGTATTGAATGCGGTCTTCCATTCATCTCCCTCCCGGATCCGCACTAGGTGGTAAGCGTTTCTGAGATCCAACTTGGTAAAAACAGTGGCTCCCTGGAGCAACTCAAAAGCAGAGGTGAGCAGAGGGAGAGGGTAACGGTTTTCACTGTGATGTCGTTGAGTCCCCTGTAGTCGATGCAGGGGCGAAGAGATCCGTCCCTCTTCCCCACAAAGAAGAAGCCAGCACCAGCCGGAGATGAAGATGAACGGATCAATCCTGTGGACAGAGAGTCATTGATGTAGTCCTCCATGGACCTTCTTTCAGGAGCAGACAACGAATAAAGACGGCCCTTGGAGGGGGCTGTTCCAGGGAGGAGGTCGATGGCACAGTCGTACGGTCGGTGAGGGGGGCAGAGATGTGGCTCTTGCTTTGTTAAACACTTCTCTGAGACCATGGTAGCATTCTGGGACATGGGAGAGGTCAGGAGCGGAGTTAGTAGGTACTGGCCGAGGGGGTAGTGCGGCAGCAAGCAGGCAGGTTCGGTGGCAGTCCTCTCCCCACTCCCTGATCACCCCGGTCACCCAGTCGAGCTGAGGGTTGTGCCGGCGGAGCCATGGGTAACCCAGGATGAGGGTTGGCCTGGAGAGGGGAGCAGGTGAAACTGGATAGTTTCTTGATGGTTTCGGACAGACCCATCAAGACCGGGGCCGTGACATGAGTGACCGATCCGAGTAAGTGTCCGTCCAGTGCCCGGGCAGGAATAGGAGGTGTCAAACGGAGGTTCTCCAGTCCCAGTTGGCGTGCCAGCTTGATGTCCATTATGTTGGCTTCGGCGCCAGAATCCACCAGAGCAGCCAGGGTGTGAGTTGAGTCAGAGAGGCGGAGGTGAACTTGCAGCAAGGGTTTGCGGTCGGAGGACTGGATGGTCATTGAGCTCAACCGGACTCCCCTATGCCCGGTGAGCTTCGGCTTTTAAAGGGCAGGTTACCACACGATGTCCATCACCTCCACAATAGAGGCAGAGGTTTGAGGTGAAGCGGCGCTGGCGCTCTGCAGGAGTGAGAGAGGCTCGCCCAATCTCCATAGGCTCAGACTGATCAAGCTGACTTGGGTGAGTGGCAGTAGCTGACAGGAGCCCAGTCGGATCTCTCCGAATGCCGGTAGTTGGTGGACCTTGGCGCCCCCTCTCACGGCGACGGGTCTGTATCCTTCTGTCGATCCGGACAGTCAGTGCGATGGCTTCATCAAGAGTGGAAGGCAGTTCATGGGAGACCAACTCGTCCTTGATATAGTCAGCCAAGCTATGGAAGAACGCGTCCACCAACGATGGTGTGTTCCAAGAACTTCGTCTTGCCAGGGTTCGGAAGTCGATGGAATGGTCTGCGACTGTACGTCTGCCTTGTCGAATACTGAACAGTTCACGAGACGCCTCTGCGGTTGGTGAATCCAGGTCAAACACCTTCAGCATCTCCTCAGCAAACAGGTCGAAGGTTGCACATGCGGGGGTTTGACGTTCGAACTCTGCTGTTCCCCAGAGTCGAGCTCGGCCCGTCAGGTGAGTGATGGCATACCCGACCCTAGCCCCCTCCGTGGCGAAGGTCCTTGGCTGCAAGGAGAACTGAAGTCGGCAGCTAGTCAGGAATGGCCGGACCTGGGTAGAATCGCCGTTGAACCGCTCGGGGTTTCCAATCTTGGGTTCCGGGGCAGCGGCTGCAATGACCGGGGCAGGTAACTCGGAGGCAGGGCTGGTGGGCAGACTGGCTGGGGTAAGGTTGGTGAGGAGTTGGATGATCCTGGCGAGTTGTTGTTGCTGCTGCTGGGACTGCTGCTGGTGCTGCTGGAACTGCTGATGCTGTTGGTGGCCGACCTGAAGCAGAGAGGTGATGTCGCCGCTCATGCGGCCTAGCTCTCTCTCAGTGTGTTCCAGGCGTAGCATGGCGGTGGGTTGCTCAGGTTCTTCGGTTTCCATGTCGGGGGAAGTGTGCGCTGAGTCCATAATGGTCAGATCGTACTGTCACGGTTCAGACAGACGACAAGAGGACCACAATTGCGTCACACCAGAAAGTTTATTAAAACTTAAGGGGAAAGGGAAGTAGGGAGTGAGTGAAGGCTCCAGGGGTTATCCCGTCCAATGTGCTGGGTCTGTGCCCCCCCCCAGTGGCAGCGATGCGTCCGATGACGCCGGTGGTTGGTGGTCCAGAAGTCCTGGGGGGGGAGGAAACACAGACACAACGGGGCGGAGGAAACAAGGCAGAAGTACAGTTCAAGGGAAATCCAAATACGTTGTAGCAAGGCAGAAGGCTGGTCAGAGTTACCGGGGTCGAAGAGTAGTCAGGAGTCGTAATGGCAGAAAGCAGGTCTGGTTTTCCTGGGGCAGAAGAGTATCCAAGAATCAGGCAGGTCCGGGGTCACAAAACAAGGGTGAGCCAGAAGCGCGAGCACACAGGTTCGGGTGTGAGCTTTGCAGACGATCTGACAAAGGAGAGCTGAAAGACAGGACTTTAAATACTGGGAGAGGTTAGTGGGTAATGCAGCGCAGCTGGCAGAGTAATTAGAGCCGAGCAGAGCAGGGACAGGTGGCGCTAGTTAGGCTGAGTAGAGAGAGAGAGATGAGCAGAGTGGAAGATAGTGGAAACACATTAAGGTGGTAACCCGGTGGAGTGAGAGGGCTCATGACAGCTGTAAATTCCAAGTCTGAGGAATCCAAAGAAAAAAGGCCTATACTAACTCAACCTCAAATTTCAATTACAAACCCAACTGAAGTTTAAGAAAATAAAAAATAAATACAGATGAATGCTTCAGCATGAGTTGTAATACAAAAACAGCACCAGCTGCAGTAACATCGCCATAGGTCTGTCAGGAGGTCCTCACTCAGGCCCTCACTCAGGTCCTCTTCCTTGAAGGGACTAGTCAGTTCTTCTGTGAGAATCAGGCCTGATCCAAAACCAAAACCAACCCCTACCTAACTCCTTTCCCTTGGGTGTTTTCAGATCAGAAGGAACTGGAAGGGTTCCCCCAAAAAAGGCAAAAAAGCTCCACAACATTCAGATACTATATAATCTATTTAATTATGTGTGCCACTCATCCAAATGGAGACCTAGGGTGGAGCCCTCACCATATCACCTACACCTATCTGGTTCCCTTCAGATCTATGAACACCACCACATGGTTATGGGCTGGGGTTATGATAACAGGATTTTAGGACCATATTATACTATGCTGCATGGAGTCTCTCTTTCCCAGGCTGGAAGGCTTAAGGCATGGAGGGGCTAGGCATGGCCAAGGCTTCAGGCATCAGAGACAGGGGATGGGTCGGCGGGCGGGGAGCATGGCTGTGTTCAGCATAGCACAATGTTGTGGAACCTTCAGATAGAAATGTATTGTGTAGAACAAACATGCCTTTCTGACAGTAGAATACAGACTCATGTCAGCTCTATTCATTACATTTCTATCTGCAACGTTCCACAAAGTTTGCCTACTGAACGTGCCCCAGGAAGGAGTGCAGTCAATGGTCCTCCTGAGGGGTCCAATCAGGGATGTATTCATTACGCCAGTTCTGTTGCAAAACATTTCTTCTGTCGCAAAACGTTTTGCAACAGAAACAATTTACTCCAAACGCTGCCAAGTTCGATTTTGTTCTTAAATGGAAGTTGTACAGTCATGTCTTGCTTTTTTAAAAGTGTCTGGAAGAAGTTGAAAGAAACCCTGCAGACTTCACTTTAGAGCACAGACAGAGATGGGCAGTATTTTGTAATTTGTATTGCACTGGGCTGAACTACACTCCAATGTATTTTGTCACAAGATACTTTTGAGAGCTGTAATTTGTATTTTCAAAATGCAAAAAACTTTTCCACACTGTTTTTTTTATAGCGGTTCACAATTTTGTGGCCCCCTTTCACCCTGCATTGGTAACAGATGTCTGATGGCACTATGGTGTGATAAGCGCGTTTGCTAAATGAACTAAATGTAAATGTATATGTAAAAGTTAACAATTGCAAAGCATGCTGAGTATTACTCTAATGAGCTCCATCCCGAAACATGGCCAATAGTAATACCCAGTGTGCTTTGCAGTTCATTTTGGTATGTTTATTTTCACATATACATTTTGGTCATTTAGCAGACACTGTTATCCAGAGTGACTTCCAGTCAGTGCATTCAACTAAGGTAAATAAACAGCAACATATCACAGTCATGGCAAGTAAAACATTTCTGTAACCATTACTGAGAATGTTGTTGCTGTTCAGGCCAGCTACTTGCACATTTATTTCAGTATTTTAAAATACAAAATATATGTATTTTAATTAAATACATTTCAAAATACAAGTATTTTGTGGTTTATTTTGATACATCGATAGTTATAGTATGTTGTAATTGTATTTATCATTTTTGCCCATCCTTGAACACAGAATAATTATAATTTAAAGATGTGCAGCTTGTGCCAAACACTTGGCAGACTATTCAGACTGGAATGGCAACGCATGGAAACCATACAATTAAAATGAACTACAACTTCCATTTAAAAACCCATCAGCATTTACATCAAGTTGAAGAGCATTTGAAGTAAATGGTTACTGTTGCGAAATGTTTTGCAACAGATCGGTGTATTGAATAAACCCAAGGTATTTTATGCAGGTCAAAGGTCACAAGTATTTACAGAGAACAGGGATTGGTCTATCTTTACTGCATGCTCTTCGGGGATTCCACCAGCCTATTGAGAGAGGGAGAGCAAACATTGTTGAGTGATAGTACACCAAAAAATGCAGATGTTGAGCAGTGTCAACTGTGGGCAGGGTTGGTTAGGGTAGTTTCTAAATGTAATCCATTACAGTTACTAGTTACCTGCCCACAATTGTAATCAGTAATGTAACTTTTGGATTACCCAAACTCAATAACGTAATCAGATTACTTTAATTTTTTAATTACTTTCCCCTTAAGAGGCATTAGAAGAAGACACAAAGGATCCATCAAACGCAATTGGTGAGTCATCATAGTGGTGTCTGAAGTGAGACACTTTCGGTCATTCATAACACATCCATAAAGACTCTAAATCGTATGACGATGTACTTACTTTAAAGTCAGACCCCTTTGGTAATTTATATCACATACATAAATGCCTTGTATCATATGATGCTGTACTTACTATAAACTCAGACACATACATAAATGCCTTAAATCATATGATGCTGTACTTACTATAAACTCAGACACATACATAAATGCCTTAAATCATATGACGCTGTACTTACTATAAAGTCAGACACCTTTGGTCATTCATACATGAAGGCTTAAAGCTGCAATATGTAACTTTTTGGGCGTCCCAACCAAATTCACATAGAAATGTGTTATAGAGCTGTCATTCACATTGAAAGCAAGTCTAAGAAGCGGTAGATCTGTTCTATCTGCGCAATTTCTATGTTTTCCGTTCTTAAGTTTAGTTTTTGCATCTTTTACTTTCGGTTTTGTACACCAGCTTAAAACAGCTGAAAATACAATATTTTTGGTTATGGAAAATATATTTCAGAGTGGTTTAGATGGTTCAATGATTCTCTACACTACACTTGCTTGTTTTGTCACATAAACTGAAATTAGGCAAACTATTAGAATTTTAGCAACCAGGAAATGGCGGAGCGATTTCTGCATAGTGCATCTTTAATGATGTAAACACAAATGTATTAACAGTTAGGGGATAATCACTAACAGATAATCATTAAAGAGATGTTTAAACCATACATTTCCTTTTATTTGTACATTTTTAAAACAACATACATACATTAAGTTTAAAAACGTTATTACATTGAACATTACACAGGGCTGTGATTTGCAAACGCATCACGTGTGCTTACTGCACTACAGAAACACCACTAACCAAACAACAGTGCAGGCCATGCACAGTGAATTAAAGGGCAAATACACTAAAAAATCTAAGTTTCTTATGTTTTTCCCAGACCTCAAAAGTCGTCCCCTGATGTGGTTTAAGCATTGTTGTGAACACAGATTTTTTTTATTTATTTTTTATTTAAAAAGTGTGAAAGAAATTGTGGAAATACGAAACATGGAAAAACAAAACCGAATAAGGCAAAAAATAACAACAGATTTTAAAACGCCCTACCAACATATTTTGCTGTGCATGACTAAACTTTAAAGTGTGTGTCATCCTGCAGCACAGCATTTTGGGAAAGTTGAGGTCAGGTCCAATATTGACTATGCACCCAAGAGGGGAAGAGATTGGGCCAACCTAGAAATGTTTTAGAGTAATATAATATAATATATATAATTTAGCAGACGCTTTTATCCAAAGTGCATAAATTTTTACGTATGGGTGGTCCCAGGAATAGAACCCACTATCCTGGCGTTGTAATGCTCTACCAAGATGCATGACAAGGTTATAAATGCTTTGTGAAGCCTCAATTTAATATGATTTATAAAGCCTGGACGTTGTCCAGAGGAGATGTTGGGTTGGTCTGATAAAGTAAGCTAAGCCTGTTAGCTAGACATCAAAGGCATGCAACCTGAGGTGTTTTATTTTTTACATGTTAGCACATCGTTAGCTTTTTACTTGTTTTGATTACATAAATGCTTCAACATTCACAAAAAGTGATGTTAGCTGATGAATATTATCTCATAGAACAAAATGAATAAGATCTCCTAAGCCTGTGTTTACCCCAGACCTTATTTTCGGCGTTTATCCCTCAAAAATATTCACTTCCCCATAGGCTTTGGCCAACGAGTCATGGCAGAGTTAGCCTCCGTTAGTGCATACTAAAAGACGCCATTACTATTGCTGTTTATTGCTTGTGCGTTGTTCGGTCTGGTCCTGCCCCATGCTCTTGAGGAAGCATCGGGGGCTCGTGAACACACACACAACACCTAGAAAGTAAATGCAGTTGGGAGAGCATGAGGTCTGATACCAACAGGCTCAGAACAGTTTATATCTACAAGCCATCAGACTGCTGAACGCTTGAATTGGACTAACCACCTGCACTGACTCTCCGCACCCTAGCACACATGCTCTCACACACATACACACACACACACACACAAATAATTGACTAACAGTGAAATGCTTACTTACGGGCCCTTCCCAACAATACAGAGAGAAAGAAAATAGAGAAATAATAGAAAAGTAAAACAGTAATAATAGATACACAATGAGTAATGATAACTTGGCTATATACAAGGGGTACCAGTACCAGTACTGAGTCGATGTGCAGGGGTATGAGGTAATTGAGGTAGATATGTACATAACTAGGAATAAAGTGACAGATAGTAAACAGTAGCAGCAGCGTAGGTGATGACTCAAAAATGTTATTGCAAAAAAGGGTCAATGCAGAATAGTCCAGGTAGCTATTTAGCGGTCTTATGGCTTGGGGGTAAAAGCTGTTCAGGGTCCTGTTGGTTCCAGACTTGGTGCATCAAATCAAATTTTATTGGTCACATACACATATTTAGCAGATGTTATTGCAGGTGTAGCGAAATGCTTGTGTTCCTAGCTCCAACAGTGCAGTAGTATCTAACAATACACAACAATACACACAAATCTAAAAGTAACGGAATGGAATTAAGAAATATATAAATATTAGGACGAGCAATGTCGGAGTGGCATTGACTAAAATACAGTAGAATAGAATACAGTATATACATATGAAATTAGTAAAGCCGTATGTAAACATTATTAAAGTGACTAGTGTTCCATTATTAAAGTGACCAGTGATTCCATGTCTATGTATATGGGGCAGCAGCCTCTAAGGTGCAGGGATGAGTAACTGGGTGGTAGCCGGCTAGTGATGGCTATTTAAAAGTCTGATGGCCTTGAGATAGAAGCTGTTTTTCAGTCTTTCGGTCCCAGCTTTGATGCACCTGTACGGACCTCACCTTCTGGATGCTAGCGGGTGAACAGGCCGTGGCTCGGGTGGTTGTTGTCCTTGATAATATTTTTGGCCCCGGTGATGCGTTGGGCAGACCGCACCACCCTCTGGAGAGCCCTGTGGTTGCGGGCGGTGCAGTTGCCATACCAGGCAGTGATACAGCCCGACAGGATGCTCACAATTGTGCATCTGTAAAAGTTTGTGAGGTTCAAATTTCTTCAGCCTCCTGAGGTTGAAGAGGCGCTGTTGCGCCTTCTTCACCACACTGTCTGTGTGGTTGGACCATTTCAGATTGTCAGTGATATGAACGCCGAGGAACTTGAAGCTTTCCACCTTCTCCACTGCGGTCCCGTCGATGTGGATAGAGGCGTGCTCCCTCTGCTGTTTCGTGAAGTCCACGATCAGCTCCTTAGTTTTTGTTGACGTTGAGGGAGAGGTTATTTACCTGGCACGACTTCTCCAGGACCCTCACCTCCTCCCTGTAGGCGGTCTCATCATTGTTGGTAATCAGGCCTACTACTGTTGTGTCGTCTGCAAACTTGATGATTGAATTGGAGGCATGCGTGGCCACTCAGTCATGGTTGAACAGGGAGTACAGGAGGGGGCTGAGCACGCACCCTTGTGGGGCCCCTGTGTTGAGGATCAGCGAGGTGGAGCTGTTGTTTCCTACCTTCACAACCTGGGGGTGGCCCGTCAGGAAGTCCATGACCCAGTTACACAGGGCAGGGTTCAGATCCAGGGCCCCGAGCTTAATGGTGAGCTTGGAGGGTGCTATGGTGTTAAAGGCTGAGCTATAGTCAATGAACATCATTCTTACATACTGTAGGTATTCCTCTTGTCCAGATGGGATAGGGCAGTGTGCAGTGCGAGGGCGATTGCATCGTCTGTGGATCTATTGGGGCAGTATGCAAATTGAAGTGGGTCTAGGGTGTTAGGTAACGTAGAGGTGATATGATCCTTAACTAGCCTCTCAAAGCACTTCATGATGACAGAAGTGAGTGCTACGGGGCGATAATCATTTAGTTCAGTTACCTTTGCTTTCTTGGGTACATGAACAATGGTGGACATCTTGAAGCAAGTGGGGACAGCAGACTGGGATAGGGAGAGATTGAATATGTCCGTAAACACTCCAGCCAGCTGGTCTGCGCATGCTCTGAGGACGCGGCTAGTGATGCCGTCTGGGCCGGCAGCCTTGCGAGGGTTAACATGCTTAAATGTCTTACTCACGTCCGCCACGGAGAACGAGAGCCCAGTCCTTGGGAGCGGGCCACGTCGGTGGCACTGTGTTATCCAGTACCAGAGAGAACAGTCTATGACTAGGGTGGCTGGAGTTTTTGACAATTTTGAGGGCCTTCCTCAGACTCCGCCTGGCATAGAGGTACTGGATGGCAGGGAGCTCGGCCCCAGTGATGTACTGGGCCGTATGCACTACCCTCTGTAGCGACTTGCGGTCTGATGCCAAGCAGTTGCTATACCAAGCAGTGATGCAGCCAGTCAAGATGCTCTCAATTGTGCAGCTGTATAACTTTTTGAGGATCTGAGGGCCCATGCCAAGTCTTTTCAGCCTCCTGAGTGAGAAGAGGTGTTGGTGTGTAATCCACGATCAGCTCCTTTGTCTTACTGATGTTGAATGAGAGGTTGTTGTCCAGGCCTACCGCCGTTGTGTCGTTGACAAACGTAATGATGGTGTTGGAGTCGTGCGCTGCCATGCAGTCGTGGGTGAATAGGGAGTACAGGAGGGGACGAAGCACGCACCCCTGAGGGGCCCCTGTGTTGAGAGTCAGTGTGGCCGATGTGTTGTTGCCTACCTTCACCACCTGGGGGCGTCCCGTCAAGAAGTCCAGGATCCATGTGTAAAAAAAAAATCTATAAATTGTACCTTCCTGTATTATACTTATGCTAAAATGTTTATTCTATTCCACTGAGCCATTTACTTTATGTTCGTATTCTTATCTTATATTATTTCTTATTATTGTTGCATTGTCGAGAAGGAACCTGCAAGTAAGCATTTTGTTGGACGGTATAGGCCTATACCATGTGTATCCTATACAAAAGACTAATAAAAATGAAAAGCTTTAAACTGAAGTCACACACACAATTTTTGTGTGTGTGTGTGACTTCAAGCCCAATCAGGGTGGGCTGCGTCCCAGGCATGATGACTGAGAGCAGGGTAGCAGAGCACCTGAGGTGAGTAGAGAGGGAGGCTGTGTCTTGGGGATGTAGGGGTTTGGGACCGGGATTTTACAGGTTAACATTTTATCAACTTTAATTAAGGTCATGAATAACATGTAATGCCATAAGGCTTCCATGCATTGCCTTGTGTTGATAATCTGGATGGCTTTTAATGTATTTTTATAAACTGCATTTAAGATACAATTTTTTTTTTACATTTTATTTAACCTTTATTTAACCAGGTAAGCCAGTTGAGAACAAAAAAATAAATAAATAAATAAAACAGTGCGTTCCTTGGAATGTTTTTTTTACACCGCATTGAAAGTGATATGGACTTTTGGTGAAAATATAATTGTATTATACATTTGAAGGACATTATATTACTGAATTATGTAGGCCTAAAGTGCTAAGGCCTATCTTTTGAGAATCATGCGACCCTCAATCCAAAAAGTATCTTGCAATTAGCAACATTAGCTAGGTTTCCATCCAATTGGCAACAGCTCATGCGAATACTCAAAAATCTGCATAAAAACAATATGCGCATTTTCTAATGCCTAATCTGCATGCTTTCCTGACAAGTCATAGTGGGAGAACCACACAACATGTCATCGCGTGACTCCAAAGTTTACTTGAATATGATGGTTATTATATCAATATTTGCACATAAAAGCGTTTCCTCAACATTTCTCGCATAATTCGTTTTCCCGACACAAAAAAGAGCCCACCTTGTCTAGTGTATTTTGTTTTATCAACATTTTGAAAGTTTACCGAAACATTTTCTGTTTCAATCAGGCCTGTCATGACATTTTTTATCTGACATGTAGGGCCTACTTTACTCTCATAAAATAGTTGGTTATTATATTGATTTATTCGATCAAATTACTTATCTCAAAAACAGGTGCAACAAATCAAAATATCCATAACAAATCTCTATTCTATGAAGACATATTTAATATGTACAAAAAGGTCACGTGTTGCAATGTACCTATCGAGCATGTAAATGAATGTAACCTATAGCCAGAGAGGATGAGGCGAAGCGAGAGGGTCCACAGTAGGCTACTCCCGTCAATCTGTCCACATGGGAATACAGCGATAAAGAGACCGATAAGCAGACCGCCTGCCTTCCCGCCTTTGGGACAACGAATTCCATTGTTAGTGCGGAGACAAGACCATCTCGTCATTATATACAGTATCTCTGCTATAGCCTATAATTACAATTTATGTACCTGGCTGTTTGTATAGGCTATGTCACTAATGTCAACCTTAATTAGCCTACCAATAGGTGAGTTTCCTTGACATATAAATATGGTGTATATTTCTAGTGTCACCAGTATTAATATTTTATTATTCTGCCCTACAAAGGCAAAACGCAGTACTAACTACACATTTGGTCCAAAATCTTTGATCTGTTGTAATGGCCAGGTATATTATCTGATTAATGTGGTATATAGTTTTCCTGACTCAAGAACACACCGGTTGATCTGAATATATATCTTGGAGTATGAGAAATTGCCATCTGTCTAGACAAAAAAAGATTTGAAGTCAGATTATGCAGCAAACGAAGTTACTGCTTTTTGCCTTTGTAGGGCAGTTAATTGTTATCTGGTTGTTTTTGGTTGGTTTAGTTATTCTGCTCAGCATTGTTAAGTAATGAAAGAGTTGCAACCTGCTACCCTCGCAAGCTGACTGGGTTGGAATGTGTGATAGGCCTTGTCGTGGAAATTCTTACACAGGGACCCTCGGTATGAATAATTTACGTTTTTGACCATTTCAAATTATTATTAATTGAGTTGTGGTTGCACACATTCTCTTGATAAGAAATGTATTGAAAAACCCAATGTAAACCTGATACACAAAATGTTTGGAATGTTTGAAATATTTCTGAGGTACAAGAAGAAGAAAAACTCACTTAATGGGGTTAAATGACCTCTGACCTCTGATCACCCTCACGAGAAAGACTAGAGACATTGGGTGAGATTTAAATGGGCTATGTAAACACTAATAATTAGAAGAAGTTTATAATTGTCACGCCCTGGCTCTGGGGACTATTTTATGTTGAGCCAGGGTGTTAGTTTCTATGTTGTAGTTTTCTAGGTTTCTGTTCTAGATCGTTGTATTTCTATGTTGGCCAGGGTGGTTCCCAATCAGAGGCAGCTGATTCTCGTTGTCTCTGATTGGGAACCATACTTAGGCAGCCTGTTGGCACTTTTGTATTGTGGGATCTTGTTCCGTGTAGGTTTGTGTTTATGACCGAGGACTTCACGTTTCGTTTCATTTTGTTGTTTTGTGTTATTGTGTAGTACTCAATAAAAGATGTACGCATTTCACGCTGCGCCTTGGTCCACTCATTACGACGATCGTGACAGAAGATCCCACCAAAGGAGGACCAAGCAGCGTGTCCAGGAACAGACAGCCTGGACTTGGGAGGAGATCCTGGACGGGAAGGGATCCTGGACTTGGGAAGAGATTCAGGCCGGAATGGATCGCCGTCCTTGGGAGGAGACTGTGGAGGCGCGCTACAGAGAGGAGCAGCGGCAACGCAGTGGGTACCGGCCGAGGAGGAAGCCCGAGAGACAGCCCCAAGAAACATTTTGGGGGGGGCTAAAAGGGCAGGCTCCGTGTTATGCAGAGCCACGTACTGTGCCGCGAGTGTTCCGGCACAGTCCTGTACGTCCTGTGCTAGCACCACGCACGTGTCGTGCTAAGGTGGGCATGCAGCCAGGACGGAGTGTGCCGGCTCAACACTCATGGCCTCCAGTACCCCTCCTCGGTCCCGTATATCCTGCGCCAGTGCCACGTGCTGTAGCGCCAGTACGAGTGCACAGCCGTGTACGACGTCCTGTGCTGATGCCTCACACATATTGTGTGGAGGTAGGCATTCAGCCAGGACGGGTTGTGTCAGCTCTCCGCTCCAGACCTCCAGTCCGCCTCCACAGTCCGGCCCGGCCCGTTCCGGCTCCCCGCACCAAGCCTATGGTGTGTGTTCCCAGTCCAGCCCGGCCCGTTCCGGCTCCCCGCACCAAGCCTATGGTGCGTATTCCCAGTCCAGCCCGGCCCGTTCCTGCTCCCCGCACCAAGCCTGTGGTGCGCGTCGTCAGCCCGGTCCGTCCTGTTCCTGTCCCTCGCACCAAGCCTGTGGTGCGCTTCGCCAGCCCGGTCCGGCCCGTTCCTGCTCCCCGCACCAAGCCTGTGGTGCGCGTCGCCAGCCCGGTCCGGCCTGTTCCTGTCCCTCGCACCAAGCCTGTGGTGCGCGTCGCCAGCCCGGTCCGGCCTGTTCCTGTCCCTCGCACCAGGCCTGTGGTGCGCGTCGCCAGCCCGGTCCAGCCTGTTCCTGCTCCCCGCACCAAGCCAGTGGTGCGCGTCGTCAGCCCGGTCCGGCCCGTTCCTGCTCCCCGCACCAAGCCAGTGGTGCGCGTCGCCAGCCCGGTCCGGCCCGCTCCTGCTCCCCGCACCAAGCCAGTGGTGCGCGTCGCCAGCCCGGTCCGGCCCGTTCCCGCTCCCTGCATCAAGCCAGTGGTGCGCGTCGTCAGTCCGGCACGGTCCGTGCCTGTTCCACCTGTGCCTGGTCCGGCACCGGTCAGCTGCTCCACGCCGGAGCCAGAGCAATCCGCTCCACCGGTGTTCAGTCCAGCTCCGGCCAGGAAGGCCAGACCACGAGGGCGAGAGAGAGAGTGGTGGTCACGCCCGGAGCCGGATCCGCCTCCGAGGCGGAATGCCCACCCGGCCCCTCCCCTGTTGGGTTTAGTTGGCGCGGTCGCAGTCCGCGCCTTTGGGGGGGGGGGGGATACTGTCACGCCCTGGCTCTGGGGACTCTTTTATGTTGAGCCAGGGTGTTAGTTTCTATGTTGTAGTTTTCTAGGTTTCTGTTCTAGATCATTGTATTTCTATGTTGGCCAGGGTGGTTCCCAATCAGAGGCAGCTGATTCTCGTTGTCTCTGATTGGGAACCATACTTAGGCAGCCTGTTGGCACTTTTGTATTGTGGGATCTTGTTCCGTGTAGGTTTGTGTTTATGACCGAGGACTTCACGTTTCGTTTTGTTGTTTTGTGTTATTGTGTAGTACTCAATAAAAGATGTACGCATTTCACGCTGCGCCTTGGTCCACTCATTACGACGATCGTGACAATAATTTATCAATAGATTCGGATCACGAGAAGGACAGAGAGAGAGAGCGCTGCCCCTGAATGAGGGACACCTGTCTCTAGTCTATTTTACAATTAAGTTAAGATGGAGTCATCAAGGGTTGTAATTCTAATTTTATTTGTTATTTTGATTTAACAGGCAGTGTTGATGTTTTTTTGGACGCATGAATCATGATGTGAGTCAAGTGTCCAAAGGCGGAATTACCAGTGCCCTGGGACCATTTGGTAAATATGCAAATTTATTTTTCTTCACAGGCCTGCCTGTAAAAGGAAAACATATATGTTGGAAATGGTTGACAGTTACTCCAATTGGATTGAAGTCTTCCCCACATCAAGTGATATAAGTGTATTGCTGTTGTTGTTTTCTTTTCTTTGTTTTTGTCTTGATTCAATAACAAATGTCACCAGATTGGGTCTGCTGGATGGTCGGGATTTCTCCCTAAGGATTAGCCCTCTGACTCCCGACCCTGTAACTCTGCAGTGAGATCGCCAAGATGATAGGGGAGTATAAGCCAATTTGGGGAGGGAAAATTTGTCTTAGAAATCTGTATTAAGAATATTGGTAGTAGTAATAATTTGTCTGGATTTCCTGAATCAGAAATGCCCTAAACTAAACTGTTGTTCTGGTCTGTCCTTTCTCGAGGTTATGGCGAAGGCGACCACAGATGGTATCTAGATGCATGGAAGGGATAATTTGACCAAGAACAGAATGAACCTCAACCCCTCATAACCGGCTGAAGTAATGGCGACAATGGTGTTCAGTATGGTCCTTCACCACTTCTACCGTGAGACCTGAGTCCAAGCCAACAAGCTGTTTTCTTTTTTTCTTTTATTTAACTAGGGAAGTCAGTTAAGAACAAATTCTTATTTACAATGACGGCCTACACCGGCCAAACCCGGACAAAACGCTGGGCCAATTGTGCGCCGCCCTATGGGACTCCCAATCTCGGCCGGTTGTGATACAGCCTGGAATCGAACCAGGGGGTCTGTAGTGATGCCTCAAGCACTGAGATGCAGTGCCTTAGACTGCTGCGCCACTCGGGAGCCCTATGTGTATTGCCAGCAAGCTGTACACAGCATCCAGTCGAAGCTATCACGTGCCTTTTCTCTCATATATTTTCTCTCAGGAGTGCGACATGAGTCCACGTGGAGTGAGCATGGAGAGAGATCCTGTCCAAACTTGCTGGTGTACTGGTAGGAAAATGGACAAGACATAATGGACTGTAAAGGACAGTGGCGGCTCAGGTGAGAGACATTATCACGGGCCATCCACTTTGAACATGTGCCATTGGGAGGATGAACTGAAACACTATCTGAAGAAGAACATGAAGAAACAGCAGAAGGATGAGCGCCGGAAGGGAGGGGGGTGGTCAACCTTGCCCGTAATTGATTTAGGCTTATCCAAAATTGTTTATTTGGGGTATCAGGTTGATTGGAATATCAATCATCCTGTTCGTTGACGCCAAATTGTCGTGGAAATTCTTACACTGGGACAATCGAAGTCAATCTTAAATAAATAATTGTTTATTATCAGCATGCTGAAGCGGTTCCAACTAACTCAACGCACCAAGTACACATGTCGATCAGGAACTCTACTGGGGCAGTCCCATTAGTTATCTTATATACAAACAAGTTATATTAGCATGATTTAGCTTATTCATCATTCATAATTAATTCATCATTAACATGTGACCGACCAATACTCAGTCATGCATTTGACAAACCAATACCTCACGAGGCTTCTTCTCTCTAAGCTGAGACCTTGAAACTGAGATTTCCCTTTCTCAAAACAAGGTTCTGGGCGTACTGCCAAATTGCAGATACTGATAGTGAGGATTCGTTCAATCAGTCACTTGCATCAACACAGAAATTGGTTATTAGAAAAGCACAAACTAAAAAATGTCCATCCTTCAAGGTCGCATGCACACTCACACTCCGCTCACACACACTTCTCCACCACTCCATATTCACAATCCCATGTAAGTAGATACAGAGGAGTACAAGGTCTCTCTTTGATTACAATAGTTGTGACTCCGACTCGTCTCCATTGCATGCGCTTTGGAATCCTTTTGTGCGCTTGGGAATGTTCAACCTTTAGATATTTTTTTTAAAACTTTTTTTTATACAGTATGTAGCCTAGTTTATAGTTCGTGGGTGATATGTCATCACAAATAGGCATACCTTTGAGTGGAGATTATACCCGTGTTAATATTTCAGAAGATCAAAGGAATGAATGTAGGCCAGTAAGTGTGTCTATTATAGGTTTATTGGTGGAGATTCCGTTAAGTTTGTCTTATTTATTTATTCCTTGGTAATATGTAATTTCAGCCTACCTGCATGATTAGTTATTCACACCACAGAAATATAATGTGTACATTTTTGTAGCCTAATAGCCTAATATACAGTGGGGGGAAAAAGTATTTAGTCAGCCACCAATTGTGCAAGTTCTCCCACTTAAAAAGATGAGAGAGGCCTGTAATTTTCATAATAGGTACACGTCAACTATGACAGACAAAATGAGGAAAGAAAATCCAGAAAATCACATTGTAGGATTTTTTTTGAATTTATTTGCAAATGATGGTGGAAAATAAGTATTTGGTCAATAACAAAAGTTTCTCAATACTTTGTTATATACCCTTTGTTGGCAATGACACAGGTCAAACGTTTTCTGTAAGTCTTCACAAGGTTTTCACACACTGTTGCTGGTATTTTGGTCCATTCCTCCATGCAGATCTCCTCTAGAGCAGTGATGTTTTGGGGCTGTCGCTGGGCAACACGGACTTTCAACTCCCTCCAAAGATTTTCTATGGGGTTGAGATCTGGAGACTGGCTAGGCCACTCCAGGACCTTGAAATGCTTCTTACGAAGCCACTCCTTCGTTGCCCGGGCGGTGTGTTTGGGATCATTGTCATGCTGAAAGACCCAGCCACGTTTCATCTTCAATGCCCTTGCTGATGGAAGGAGGTTTTCACTCAAAATCTCACGATACATGGCCCCATTCATTCTTTCCTTTACACGGATCAGTCGTCCTGGTCCCTTTGCAGAAAAACAGCCCCAAAGCATGATGTTTCCACCCCCATGCTTCACAGTAGGTATGGTGTTCTTTGGATGCAACTCAGCATTCTTTGTCCTCCAAACACGACGAGTTGAGTTTTTACCAAAAAGTTCTATTTTGGTTTCATCTGACCATATGACATTCTCCCAATCCTCTTCGGGATCATCCAAATGCACTCTAGCAAACTTCAGACGGGCCTGGACATGTACTGGCTTAAGCAGGGGGACACGTCTGGCACTGCAGGATTTGAGTCCCTGGCGGCGTAGTGTGTTACTGATGGTAGGCTTTGTTACTTTGGTCCCAGCTCTCTGCAGGTCATTCACTAGGTCCCCCCGTGTGTTTCTGGGATTTTTGCTCACCGTTCTTGTGATAATTTTGACCCCACGGGGTGAGATCTTGCGTGGAGCCCCAGATCGAGGGAGATTATCAGTGGTCTTGTATGTCTTCCATTTCCTAATAATTGCTCCCATAGTTGATTTCTTCAAACCAAGCTGCTTACCTATTGCAGATTCATTCTTCCCAGCCTGGTGCAGGTCTACAATTTTGTTTCTGGTGTCCTTTGACAGCTCTTTGGTCTTGGCCATAGTGGAGTTTGGAGTGTGACTGTTTGAGGTTGTGGACAGGTGTCTTGTATACTGATAACAAGTTCAAACAGGTGCCATTAATACAGGTAACGAGTGGAGGACAGAGGAGCCTCTTAAAGAAGAAGTTACAGGTCTGTGAGAGCCAGAAATCTTGCTTGTTTGTAGGTGACCAAATACTTATTTTCCACCATAATTTGCAAATAAATTCATAAAAAATCCTACAATGTGATTTTCTGGATTTCTTTTCTCAATTTGTCTGTCATAGTTGACGTGTACCTATGATGAAAATTACAGGCCTCTCTCATCTTTTTAAGTGGGAGAACTTGCACAATTGGTGGCTGACTAAATACTTTTTTCCCCCACTGTATATCCATCCTGCCCTGCCATTCGAAAGTATTTGAAAGCCTAGTTAACAAACAGGTCACTGACCATTTCGAATCCCACCGTACCTTCTCCGCTATGCAATCTGGTTTTTGAGCAGGTCATGGGTGCACCTTAGCCACGCTCAAGGTCCTAAACGATATAATAACCGCGATCGATAAAAGACAGTACTGTGCAGCCGTCTTCATCGACCTGGCCAAGGCTTTTGACTCTGTCAATCACCGCATTCTTATTGGCAGACTAAATAGCCTTGGTTTCTCAAATGACTGCCTCGCCTGTTTCACCAACTACTTCTCAGATAGAGTTCAATGTGTCAAATCGGAGGGCCTGTTGTCTGGACCTCTGGCAGTCTCTATGGGGGTGCCACAGGGTTCAATTCTCGGGCCGACTCTATTCTTTGTGTATATCAATGATGTTGCTCTTGCTGCTGGTGACTCTCAGATCCACCTCTACGCAGACGACACCATTTTGTATACATGTGGCCCTTCATTGGACACTGTGTTAACAAACCTCCAAACGAGCTTCAATGCCATACAACACTCCTTCTGTGGCCTCCAACTGCTCTTAAACGCTAGTAAAACTAAATGCATGCTCTTCAATCGAACGCTGCTTGCACCCGCCCGCCCGACTAGAATCACTACTCTCGGCGGGTCTGACTTAGAATATGTGGACAACTACAAATACCTAGGTGTCTGGTTAGACCATAAACTCTCCTTCCAGACTCAAATTAAGCATCTCCAATCCAAAATTAAATCTAGAATCGGCTTCCTATTTCGCAACAAAGCCTCCTTCACTCATGCTGCTAAACATGCCCTCGTAAAACTGACTATCCTACCGATCCTTGACTTCGGCGATGTCATTTACAAAATAGCCTCCAAAACTCTACTCAGCAAATTGGATGTAGTCTATCACAGTGCCATCCGTTTTGTCACTAAAGCCCCATATACTACCCACCATTGTGACCTGTACGCTCTCGTTGGCTGGCCCTCACTACATATTCGTCGCCAAACCCACTGGCTCCAGGTCATCTATAAATCACTTCTAGGCAAATCCCCGCCTTATCTTAGATCATTGGTCACCATAGCAACACCCACCCGTAGTATGCGTTCCAGCAGGTATATCTCACTGGTCATCCCCAAAGACAACACCTCCATTGGCCACCATTCCTTCCAGTTCTCTGCTGCAAATGACTGGAACGAACTGCAAAAATCTCTGAAGCTGGAGACACTTATCTCCCTCACTAACTTTAAGCATCAGTTGTCAGAGCAGCTTACCGATCACTGCACCTGTACACAACCCATCTGTAATTAGCCCACCCAACTACCTCATCCCTATATTGTTATTGACATTGTTATTTATTTTGCTCATTTGCATCCCAGTATCTCTATTTGCACATCATCTTCTCTACATCTATCAATCCAGTGTTAATACTAAATTGTAATTATTTTGCACTTTGGCCTATTTATTGCCTTACCTCCATAACTTACTACATTTGCACACACTGTATATAGATTTTCTATTGTGTTATTGACTGTATGTTTTGTTTTTGTTTATTCCATATGTAACTCTGTGTTGTTGTTGTTTTTATCGCACTGCTTTGCTTTATCTTGGCCAGGTCGCAGTTGTAAATGAGAACTTGTTCTCAACTGGCTTACCTGGTTAAATAAAGGTGAAAAAAAGAATATATATATATATATATTTTAAAAATCCTCAGAATCAAAGGCATCACCTTTATAAACAGGGCAATGCAGGGCCACATTTGTTGTTTTAATCGGTGTAAAATAAACAAATATTTCTAAACTACCAGTGAGTAAAGCTGGAGGGCTCTCTCTCTCTCTCTTTGTGTCTCTGTCTCTCAATTCAATTCAATTCAATTCAAGGGGCTTTATTGGCATGGGAAACAAATGTTTGCATTGCCAAAGCAAGTGAAATGGATAAACAAAGGTGAAATAAACAGTAAATATTACACTCACAAGTTCCAAAATAATAGAGACATTTCAAATGTCATTATGTCTATATACAGTTTGGAACGATGTGCAAATAGTTAAAGTACAAAAGGGAATATAACTAAACATAAATATGGGTTGTATATACAATGGCCTTCAAGGGGATCTGGACACAGGAGTTCTGGCATTGCGTGGGGGTGGAGTTCCTAGCCATGATAGTCTTTGTCCTCCTCAGACTGGGTTCCAACATCAACTGGGTGGCGGAGGAGGAGCACCCACCTCACCCTGACCTAGTCCTCATAACCCTCTGCTTCGGACTCAGCATCGCCACCCTGGTCAAGTGTTTCGGACACATCAGTGGAGCCCATATTAACCCTGCGGTGACCGCAGCCATGGTGGTGACCTGGAGACTCAGCCTGGCCAAGGCAGTGTTTTACCTCCTGGCCCAGCGTCTGGGGGCAGTGGTGGGTGCAGCTGTGCTCTACGGGATGGGCATCACATCGGTAAGAAGGAGGGGAGACTGAATCTGAACTTTAACCTTGATTAGTTGTCATGTTAATTGTCATCATCATTGAAGAGGAACTAAAGTTTAAGTTGGTATGGGTAGTCGTTGTCTGAGTCTAAAATGGCACACTATTCCCTACATAGTGCACTACTTTTAATCAGAGCCCTATGGGCCCTTGTCAAAAGTAGGCCCGGAATAATACCAGTATCACAATACTCGTTAGTATCGTGGCAAGGAAACAAAACACAAAGTGGATTTAATTTCTTTAGGAAAACAGCCCTAATGTTGGAAACAAACATAATTGTGTTGTCATCCAGAGTCACATGTATTTATTTCCCCAGCTATAGCACACTATATTTTACATACAGCATGTTTTTAAAGGACCAAAGAGTTTAGTCTGCTTCGTGTTTTCATTTTTGCCATGGAAAAAATATTGCGATACTGGTATCGTCCCAGCTCTAGTCAAAAGTAGTGCACTATATAGGGAATGGGGTGGCATTTGGGACTTAGCCCTTGTCCTCAAGTCTAGTACATGTGCCTTACATCCTGTCCTGTTGGCTAACCAAGGTCATGTGACTCCCCAAGTGAACACCAGTATCTGGGCCATGCCCTGGTGGTAGAACTCTTCCTCCCCTTCAAACTCGTCTTCACTGTGTTCGCCACCTGACCCCAAATGCAGCGACGAGAAGGGCTCAGCTGCCCTGGCAATCGGCTTCTCTGTCTGCATCGGACACCTGTTCGCTATGAGTAGTACCTCAGATAGCCAACAGAGTTTGCCACTCTTCATCAGTCAACAAGGAACAAAAACCCTAACCCTAGCACTAACTCTAGACCCTAAACCTAGCCCTAGCACTAACTCTAGCCCCTAAACCTAGCCCTAGCACTAACTCTAGCCCCTTACCTTAGCCCTAGCACTAACTATAGCCCCTAAACCTAGCCCTAGCACTAACTCTAGACCCTAAACCTAGCCCTAGCCCTACACTACCATAAGTCCTCTGGTTGGAATGTCCCAATTAGTATTTGTGTGTAATATCTCTACTCTGTTTAGCTCCCCTACACTGATGCCAGTATGAACCCTGCTCAATCATTCGGACCTGCCATGGTCACCTGGAGCTGGGAGAACCACTGGGTAAGAGAGAACAAATGAAACACAATGCACAGAACCACATACAACCATATACAACCATACGCAACCACACACAACCACATGAAATCACTCAAACCCAACCACACACATCCTCTCTCACAACTTCACTCAACCACACAGAGGCACAGGCATACAACTACAAAAACAATGACGCAATGCACAACCACACAAAAGCTGTATATACTGCACACATTACCCTATGTGTTTACACACGCAAATAGAGAGCTCAAGCAGATCATTTAGTGGTTTCAAGCCAACCTAAACATTCTCAGCCAATAAGAATTTCTCCTTTGAGGGCCATTCTCTTGGCTAACCACGACTATTGAATAAGTGTCTGCTAAATGGTTGGCACACTATACTCCATTCCTGCCTGAGTGTCTGTAAGATACAGAGGGGTCTCCTACTGAATGAAGCAGGGGCTCAGGTTTAAATCATTCCTGGTGTACACTAGAGTATAATTAGTAACTAATCAGCTGAACACACACGCATGCACACACACATACACACACACACACACACACACACTCTGGTACACTGTGAAGGTAAGACATATGTCAGATCTTGGCAAAATGTGCTGTCATCATTAGCACCAACAGGGTTTCCTTGCAGGGGCTGAAACATTAGAAAGGTCATGACCCTACGACATTATTTTAGCCAGAGTAGACAAATTCAACATATCAGAGACCAAACTCGGATACATACTCACCGCACATAAACAGACACATGTACACACTCCTAGACACACACTCCCTGACACTGAGACATAAACATACACAGAGAGATCAGAGCTAGTGCATCCTATCTCACATCCTTACCAGTAATTGATGGGCTGGCAATTGATGAGCCTTCTGGTCAGGGTTAGAAACATTCTGCCTCTCCTTCTCTTTAACAGCCTGAGCAGTTACAAATAAAATGATTTAGTTGAACTTTGATTACTGGCATCACTCCTGTGCCAAATCTGCTTTGAGCACTGCACTAACATTACTGTACTAACATTAGACCAATATCTGACATATACAAAGTCTCACACAGTACTCTGTGTTTGTTGGGCTGGTATGTGACTGAAACCACCCCGGTCAGAGGGGAATAAGGCAGCCCAAGAGTTAACACACACAGGGAACTGTATTACACACACTGATGAAGATGAACATGTAGATGGTTTTTGTAGTCACACATCCCATGCACGTCCACCCATGCTCACAGACTGGAATAACACCATTCAGGCTCGTGCTGGAGTCATACCCTTACTAGAGCGAGCCACGGACCTGTCCGGCCAGTGCAATGCTAGGATCATCTGGCCAATCAAAGGATGCATGACGAGTCCATGGGCAGATTGTGAGGTGCATGGGGAGAGTCTGATTGGCTGAGGCCTCGAGCTGGAGGTGATAGCGATCTCTCACATGAAGCGGAGAAAGCGTGAGGATGGGTGAGAGCTAGACTCTTTGGTGCTGTCTGGACAAATAAACAACACAGGCTGGAAAATAGTCCTACAACGCCCTCAGCAGGGGGATTCTGTAACAAGTTCAGAAACCTTAAAGGCCAGACAGTATGAAGATTTCGTACAGACTTAATAGAGACTCACACACACACATCACACACACAACCATGCTATCACACTGACGCACCCATAGACACACACAGACAGTGGTGGAAAAAGGACTCAATTGTCATAATTGAGTAAAAGTAAAGATACCTTCATTGAAAATGACTCAAGTAAAAGTGAAAGTCACCCAGTAAAATACTACTTGAGTAAAAGTCTAAAAGTATTTGGTTTTAAATATACTTAAGTATCAAAAGTAAATGTAATTGCTAAAATATACTTAAGGATCAAAGTACAAGTAAAAGTATAAATAATTTCTTATTCCTTATATTAAGCTAACCAGACAACACAATTCTCTTGTTTTTATTTATATTTATCAATGGCCAGGGGCACACTCCAACACTCAGACATCAATTACAAATAAAGAATTTGTGTTTAGTGAGTCTGCCGTATCAGAGGCAGTAGGGATGACCAGAGATGTTCTCTTGATAAGTGTGTGAATTGGACCATTTTCCTGTGCTGCTAAGCATTGAAACAGTAACGAGTACTTTTGGGTGTCAGGGAAAATGTATGGGGTAAAAAGTACATAATTTTCTTTAGGAATGTAGTGAAGTAAAAGTAAAAGTTGTCAAAAATATAAATAGTAAAGTAAAGTACAGATACCCCAAAAAACTACTTATGTAGTACTTTAAAGTATTTTTACTTAAGTACTGTACACCACTGCACACACAGTTATCTACATTATACTAACCCTTCTCTCTCTGTCTCATCTCAGGTGTACTGGGTAGACCCGGTGCTGGGTGGTGTGATAGCTTCAGCTCTGTACGAGTACCTGTTCTGTCCCGACCCTGAGCTGAAGAGACGTTCTGCCGAGGTGCTCTCCAAGACCGGCTTCCCCTCAACTAAATACCGCTAGGTCCAGAGCAGCTTCACCGCAGACCGTGACCAACTGGTCAATGAACTCCCCTTCACCGTTATGGATGTAGATAGAGCCGAACAAAAGGAGAGAGAGATGGAGTGGGAGAGAGGGACGTCGGGAGGTGTTCTCGTCTGTATGACTAGTGAGGTGCACTGGTAGAGAAGACCAGACCACTGCAGAGACTGACCTCTTATAGCGACTGTCTCTTATAGAGACTGACCTCTTACGGACTGACCTCTTACAGACTGACCTCTTACAGACTGACCTCTTGTAGAGACTGACCTCTTATAGAGACTGACCTCTTATAGAGACCTACTTCTTATAGACTGACTTACAGACTGACCGAGACCGACCTAGAGACATACTCTTATAACTGACTTGACCTCTTACAGAGACTAACCTAATATGTAAACTGACAGTCAAAGACTGTAGGATGACTATAGACCTATAGACACTTGCCTTCTGTAGAGAAACAGGCAGACTTACTTAAGAGGCACATACAGTATATTGTCTAGACAATTGCATACAGTACAGTGAGCTCCAAAGGTATTGGGACAAATTCACTTATATAAAGTTTAGCATTTGGTCCCATATTCCTAGTCACAATAAAAGTGACTCCAAAGTGACACAATACATTATTTACCATTAATTTCTATTGGGCACAAAATAATCTGAAACACAACCAAAACAAACAGCAAATGCATCCAACAAGTTTGTAGAGTCACACGCTTGATGTAATCATTGTGTGCTAGGAATATGGGACAAAATACTAAACTTTATACTTTCGGTCCCCTAAAATGAGGGGACTATGTATAAAAAGTGCTGTAATTTCTAAACGGTTCACCCGATATGGATGAAAATACCCTCAAATTAAAGCTGACAGTCTGCACTTTTAGCTCATAGTCATTGTATCATTTCAAATCCAAGGTGCTGGAGAAACGTGTGTCATTGTCACAATACTTTTGGAGCTCACTGTAGAAACAGACACAGACCTAAGACTCACAGCACCAGTCCTTCTTTCAGTCCACGTGGTGAAATCTCCACCCTCTCTGCTGGGTGCTTCTCTCTTTCTCTACGTATTCTTATTAGCCTGAACGATTGTCCAATAGATAACAGATATTCATATTGATTTACTAACTTCATATATAATATGTGTATAATAAGATGTGACAGGGATGTGACAGGGTGGCTTGGAGAGATGTATTCTACTTTTATACGACTGTATTTATTTAAACTGTTTTACTGTCTCCCTTCCTTTAGATGATTGCTTTTGTTGATACGTCCTCCCCTCCTATCCCTCTCTCAAAACATATTTAATCACACACACAAACAAACACACACACACACACTGATCTTGCTCTGTTTTAAGTGAATACTATGATTGATAAAATGATTGTATGAAGAGCACATAATGATTATTGCTCAGCCAGAACGATGAAGCTGTTTCATGCTGTTTTTCTACTGTTAATATTGTTGTAATAGATAAGACCTCATGTTGGACATGTCTCTTGAATTTTATACAGTTGTCTTTCCACTGAGCTGTGCTGCAGTATACTGAGGTACCTCATCACTAATAAAGTGAACTGGCCGAAGCATTGGTTGATTTGTTGATTAATTGATTAAATGATTGATTGGTTGGTTTAGTAACAGGATTTATAATCTAGAGTATGCTTTCCCTAACCCACTGCTATCAGATACAGTGTTTTCCTAAACAAATCCCCTGCGTGTTTGAGGCTCCTAAGTGGAACTGAAATTTGATCAGTCTAACAACAGAGGGCACCAAAGACCTCGGGAAAGGCTTGACAGGCTTTCAAGTTTTAGGGAAAGCACAAGCATGCACATGCGATGTGCATGCATGAGTGTTTTTGTGTGTGTGTGAGCACATGTGTTGTGCGTGCATTTATGTGTGTGTACAGTAGGCCATTCCCAGGACAGTGCTTAGTAAACTGTTATGTTGGTACAGTGGAGTCCCTCTCTCCTCACAGAGCTTTGTGTTCTATCCTGTGGCTATTTATTACAATTTTAAATATAATTGCTCCATTTAAACTAATTGGAGGGAGAAAAAACACAATTATTCTCATTCAAAGACACAGACATACTGTAGTTGTCCATAAATACCACAAGGACATAGAGACAGGGACACAGAAAGGGCTAGCTATGTCAATACCTTGTTCTGTTGCTGGAAATTCTGGCAATGAGGGAGATGTTTTGCCTCTGAATGTGAAGGAAATCACACAGCCTCATTGTACAGTGAATGGGAGGATTCAGATGACAAGCCTGAATGAGAATAAAACAGGGCATGCGGATTACACATAGCCATGAGCTCCCCTTGTTCTGATGAATCTACCTCCACTGAGGAAGATTAAATATGAAGTCTTACAGATGTCTGACTGACTGACTCGTGTTTAATATTAACCATTGTGGTGGAATACCACAGGAGACCAATCAAACGAGACATGCCTGAAGGGGCGCCCAGCCTGCCTACCGTCTCCCTGTCTGTGGCTTCTCATCATCAGCAGATCAGATCACCAAAACACTGCAATACTATCACAAAGTCACCACAATCATTGAGATATCCTCAAAGTTGACACAATCATACTCATCAGTGTGCTGGTAGTTAGGGACCATATTCTCCCCTCAGTGGTAACAGGGAGCAAATTAGCCACAGGTGCTGCACCATTGTCAGGACAGTAACCACTATAGGGCTGAGTGACCAAGGTGAGGATGCTAATTCACTCAGAGAACTGTTACCACACAACTGTAAGAAAACAACCCAGTCAAAATAGAGTTGCTGATACTACCTCATTATTTCTCTCTCCCCCAGTCTCTCTAGCTCTATGACTTCCTCTCCATTCTCTCTCCCTCCACTTTCCCATGTCTGTTGTTCACTCTTCCTTTACATCTCTATGAGCCCAAGTAGACTCAGTTGAATTGCCAGCCCAGATTCAGGAGGAGAAAATTAATTAATGGTGGCTTATGGGCATGGTGTCACTATTGTGTTCTAAGCCCTTTGATCAGCACCTACTGTGGATGTATGTGCTGCATGACTTATTGGGCTGCATTAAAACTGAAACATTTACCTGACTGAGAAAGAGCAAGAAAGAGAGAGCGAGAGATAAATAGTTTTTATGGAAATAAAAAACATACACAATAATGAAATTAGACATGTAGACACACTTTATCCATTCCTTCCTGAATAGTCAACACAGTCTGACTCCTATCTCTTCCTCTTAATTGAGATTCACACTGTTGATTGGTCCATTGGTCCAGACAGTGTCCAAGAGGTGTACTTTCTCTAATGTATAGTAGGATACACATTTGATTTCGATAGATAGTGGCAGTTGACACAAGCAACAGTTTATATAACCACCATCATCTGCTGTTTCCCTGCCTGGCACACAGCAGTAGCTCTCCATCCATTAGAAGAAAAGTGCCCGCGGAGGGTCTCCATCAAAACTAATCATCACGATTAACATCAGTGTCTCCTGCCGCGAGGAGAGTAGCGCAGGCGAGCTAAAGGCGGGAGTGCGAGAGAGCCACTACTCTATGGCGGGGAGACTTTCCAAACAAACCAGCTATATAATATTATTATTATTGTATAGAGTTGATCATTATAAAAGCTATAAACGGAATCCAGTATAATATTGATTTGATATGATGCAGGAATACGCTAATTGTCTCCTGATCTTAGCCTGAGGGGCTAGCGAAGCCTTGGAGCGACTGTTCTCTCTTCCCTCCCTCGCCAGGCTAATGCATTTCTCTCTAGCGTGCCGGGGAAGCAGCATATCGTCGTTATTCAGAGAGGAAAGCCGAGGATTGATGTCGGATGTTTCAGGTAAGAACTGTCTGAAATTGGGTTAGTTTTTAATTTCCTCGTAAAGATTGTGAAGGTGGTTGGTGCAACATATATAGGCGAGGGGAGCAGCACTGTTTTACGCATGGGCTAGGATACTGGACAAGCCTACAGTTTGCTGCTAAAATGATTCATCACTTGTGGTGAGGACATTCTGATCTCTGAGTCTTGTAAGTTGTCGCTGTCCATGGTCCTGAACATGTAGAGGGCGCTGATTGCTTGTTAGGAGTTGCTGACCAGGGCAGGGCTGAATGGACAGCTCCCAGGTGTTCGCCATGGAGGAATGCCGTCTCAAGGTGATACACCTTATTCAATTATAAAGTTAAATATGGAAATAGATTAATGACAATATTATGTTGTTATACTGCAGTTGTATTGTTCCCAGTAAGCATCTCATCATACTTACATGTTTCATTTTTACCCACGCTCTGGGACACTGTGTGTGTGTGTGTGTGTGTGTGTGTGTGTGTGTGTGTGTGTGTGTGTGTGTGTGTGTGCTGTTGTGCTTACTTGTGTGCATGCATGTGTGCGTGTGTGTACGCTTGCGTGCGTGTGTAGATAGTGGAGCAGACACTGTGTACTGTATAGGATGTGCAGTCAGCCCTAAGCCATCCAGTTGTTTGGCATGTCATTAATAATGGATCCTAGAACTCATTAAAGCTGAAGTGACAGCTTGCTATTTACCCGGCTGGCAGGGAGAGAAATATGGTTATAGATGCACATTCAAAAAGCATGTCTGTACTCCTGCTGTTTATACCTTTTCAGGATAATGAAATGTTTCAGGAAGATAACATACCAAATATATGATCAGAAAGTATATATGAGTTTGATGGAGAGTAGGTAAGACATTAAATACATGCTCTGGAACTTTGGCGACTACTGAGTGTTTTTTAAACCTTCTGCTTTGGGCTGGATGTGTCAATGTGTAGTTCATACATGCATAATCTATGAGCGAAATTACAGTCTTACATCAATTAGCCACGAAATCCCTAGTTTGAAAGCAACTGTTTTTCTTGAAGCTGTGCTGCGCTATTTTCCCTACATATTTTAAGTTGGTAGAGCATGGCGTTTGCAACGCCAGGGTTGTGGGTTCGATTCCCACGGGGGGCAGTATGAAAAAAATATATATATCAGCAGTAATCCTTCTACCCCCCTTACCCCAACCCACCCTGCCCCCCACCCCCCAAAAAAAAAAAAAAAAAAAAACATTGTAAAGTGTTTATCCCACTGGCTATAAGGTGAATGCACCAATTTGTAAGTCGCTCTGGATAAGAGCGTCTGCTAAATGACGTAAATGTAAATGTAAATATATATGCACTCACTAACTGTAAGTCGCTCTGGATAAGAGCGTCTGCTAAATGACTAAAAAATATATATATATATATTTCCTCATGTGGGCCAGCCCCTAGCAATTTGAGTTCTAGCCAATGAGCTTCAGCCCCTCGACATTTGAATGACAGCTAGTAAGATGCACACACAGCAGAGAAAGAGAGAAAGCAATGACGTGGTGAACATATCTGCACGTGTGACTTAAGAAGCAATTTCCGGGGACCACTTTTGGCTTGTGACCGCTACTTTCAGAACTACTGGCTAGAAAGTATATGAGGATCTCATTAAAGGTGTTATGGTGTAGGCCTACTTCATATGTGGTTATTACACTGTGATAATGATTGTGCAGTTGTGTAGGTATGTTTTGTTATAATGTTAATTATATTGTGTATGTAAGGGATGGTGTACTACTGGCTGTGTAATCTAGTCTTCAAGGTTTTCCTACATTCTTTCTTGTGACAAGCATTGCTGTGATAGGCATTGTATGTGTGCAAATTGAGTTTCTGAATTAGTGTGTGGGGGTTTAGTGTGTTGTTTGATATAGTGGGCATGTTTACATGGTGTTGCAGGTCTCTCCCACGGGACAGACAGATGAACAGAGTGTTTGTCCCGGACTGTGTTCTCATTAGAGACTACTGCTGGGAAGCCTGGTTGTAGTCAATAATGAGTGTGAAGGGCAGGTGTAGTTTGAGCGCTTTCTGTTTAGCACACACACAAATACATACATATGCACACACTGAAACAATTTATATACTCACACACTCTTTCACACACACACACAAACATGCCCCCACAAACACACACATCCCTCTTTCATGCCAACCCTATGCTAAGGGAGCATCTCTATCTAACGCATGGTGTTAATTTCCCTAGGTTTTGACATGGTGCCTCAGAGAGAGAGAGGGAGAGAGCGAGAGAGGGAAACGTAGAGAGAGAGAGAGAGAGAGAGAGCCTTGTTCTTTGTGTAAGTGATTTTTGTTCTACAACTTCTCCCTATCTCTGCAGATTAGTCAGGGAGTAAATTACCTACCTGCACACAAAAAAGCGCAATCCTACACACTTTGCTGCCACGCGGCGCACAGATATCCTTTTGAAGAGCGGCCGTGTTATTCCCCGGAGCCCCCAAGGCTCTCTTGACATGCAAATCATCATAAAATTAAATGTAAAACTCTAACATGTATTCTGGGGCCCTTCTCTTATCAGCAACTGCACAAGCGGCATACAAATCAGGCTGGGATCAGACGCCACAGCAAAGGTCTCCATTTAAAGGCCTGGCTAATTGCTAATTGGGTATGGAGGTGCGAAACGCGGCGTGGGTGTTTTTTCCAAATGTCTCAGCCTTCCTTCCTGGTGACATGCCTGGGAGGCTAAGACACAGTTAGAGACAAAAGACAATTCTTCAGTTCAGCAAAGAGGTTTCAGGAAGGAAGGTTTTACTTTGGCTGTTTTTGTAGGGCTGTGTTTGGTTGTTGGTTGCTCCTTCCCATACTGGACCCAGATTTATCTTAATCTTTGACAAAAAAAAAACACATTCTCAATGGAAAATGTCCATTAAAAGTGCTTTTCAGTCCCTCAATGTGTGCAGGTTTAGGGTCAAGGTCTTTCATATTAATTTCCTCACATATCTAACATTCTGACACATTCACATCACAACACACTCACTCAGGAAATATGGTTATATTGCTATGTTCTACTCTCTGCACGGCTGTGATGGATTGAAGTGGATCACACTGCTTTTTCCATTGTAATAAATGCCATTAACACACTCCCCATTGATACACACTGTCGGGTCTGTCTGCCTGACGCTATCCATTACTGCCACCTGTCACACATAACACCTAATTACCCACAACATACAGCACTGTCATATAGCAGCAGAGATAAACAGACAGCCTGAGATTTGTCAACTGTCATATTACATTTTAATTTAACTGACAGCTCTGTTAGGCACTTGGCTTCTCACAGGTCTTCCTGTGTTGTTACTCTGGGTAAAGTTAGGGAAGAGGGTCTTTAACATTACAACTCTCTACCTCTATCTCCTTAGGGGAAAGTAAGGGAAACGTTAACTGTATGTCTATATGAACCCTAAGTGGGCAGCATAAGAAGCCTATGAACCTCCACAAGGGCAACATACACTACAGTGAGCTCCAAAAGCACTGGGAGAGTGACACATTTTTTGACGTTTTGGCTCTGTACTCCAGCACTTTGGATTTGAAATGATACAATGACTATGAGGTTAAAGTGCAGACTGTTAATTTGACGGTATTTTCATCCATATCGGGTGAACTGTTTACAAATTACAGCACTATTTGTACATAGTCTCCCTATTTTAGGGGACCAAAAGTACAGTGCCTTGCAAAAGTATTCATCCCCCTTGGCGTTTTTCCTACTTTGTTGCATTACAACCTGTAATTGAAATGTAATGGACATACACAAAATAGTCCAAATTGGTGAAATGAAAGAAATTACTTGTTTCAAAAAAGTATTAAAAATAAATAATGGAAAAGTGGTGCGTGCATATGTATTCACCCCCTTTGCTATGAAGCCCCTAAATAAGATCTGGTGCAACCAATTACCTTCAGAAGTCACATAATTTGTTAAATAAAGTCCATGTGTGTACAATCTAAGTGTCACATGATCTGTCAGTATATATACACCTGTTCTGAAAGGCCCCAGAGTCTGCAACACCACTAAGCAAGGGGCACCATCAAGCAAGCAGCACCATGAAGACCAAGGAGCTCTCCAAACAGGTCAGGGACAAAGTTGTGGAGAAGTACAGATCAGGGTTGGGTTATAAAAAAATATTCGAAACTTTTAACATCCCACAGAGCACCATTAAATCCATTATTAAACAGTGGAAAGAATATGGCACCACATCAAACCTGCCAAGAGAGGGTCAAGGCAAGGAGGGCATTAATCAGAGAGGCAACAAAGAGACCAAAGATAACCCTGAAGGAGGTGCAAAGCTCCACAGTGGAGATTGGAGTATCTGTCCATAGGACCACTTTAAGCCGTACACTCCACAGAGCTGGGCTTTACGGAAGAGTGGCCAGAAAAAAGCCATTGCTTAACGAAAAAAATAAGCAAACACGTTTGGTGTTCGCCAGAAGGCATGTGGGAGACTCCCCAAACATATGGATGAAGGTTCTCTGGTCAGATGAGACTAAAATTGAGCTTTTTGGCCATCAAGGATAACGCTTTGACTGGCGCAAACCCAACACCTCTCATCACCCGAGAACACCATCCCCACAGTGAAGCATGGTGGTGGCAGCATCATGCTGTGGGATGTTTTTCATCGGCAGGGACTGTGAAACTGGTCAGAATTGAAGGAATGATGGATGGCGCTAAATACAGAGAAATTCTTGAGGGAAACCTGTTTCAGTCTTACAGAGATTTGAGACTGGGACGGAGGTTCACCTTCCAGCAGGACAATGACCCTAAGCATACAGCTAAAGCAACACTTGAGTGGTTTAAGGGGAAACATTTAAATGTCTTGGAATGGCCTAGTCAAAGCCCAGACCTCAATCCAATTGAGAATCTGTGGTATGACTTAAAGATTGCTGTACACCAGCGGAACCCATCCAACTTGAAGGAGCTGGAGCAGTTTTGCCTTGAAGAATGGGCAAAAATCCCAGTGGCTAGATGTGCCAAGCTTATAGAGACATACCCTAAGAGACTTGCAGCTGTAATTGCTGCAAAAGGTGGCTCTACAAAGTATTGACTTTGGGGGTGGGGGGGTGGGGGGTGCACGCTCAAGTTTTCTGTTTTTCTGTCTTATTTCTTGTTTGTCTCACATTAAAAAATATTTTGAATCTTCAAAGTGGTAGGCATGTTATGTAAATCAAATGATACAAACCCCAAAAAAATCAATTTGAATTCTAATTGTAAGGCAACAAAATAGGAAAAATGCCATGGGGGGTGAATACTTTCGCAAGCCACTGTATAGGGCCAAATTCACTTATATGTGTATTAAAGTAGTCAAACGTTTAGTATTTGGTCCCATTTTCCTAGCACGCAATGATTACATCATGCTTGTGATTCTACAAACTTGTTGGATGCATTTGCTGTTTGTTTCGGTTGTGTTTCAGATAATTTTGTGCCCAATAGAAATGAATGGTAAATAATGTATTGTGTCATTTTGGAGTCATTTTTATTGTAAATAATAATAAAATATGTTTCTAAACACTTACGCTACCATGATTACGGATAATCCTGAATGAATCGTGAATAAAGATGAGTGAGAAAGTTACAGAAGCATACATATTATACCCCCAAAAAACTACTGAGGGTGCTGCACCCCCTGATAAATCAGAATTAAAAAAGATATATATATATATATATATATATATATTTTTTTTTTTCTCTCTCACAAAAGTAGTGCACTGGGCCTTTACTAGTCCTGTATTAGCGGACCTATATTGCCGTCTGTAGCTTCGACAACAAAACAATTCTCAGCGAATACTAAACTTTTAACTACTTTAATACACATAAGTGAATTTGTCCCAATACGTGAGGGAGAGTGTCATTCCAGTTTATCTAATCTGTTGTGTTATGCTATTATATGTTATACAGAATATGACTATGGCCAGTGACGGTGTCTTGTGAAAGACTCACGTATGGCCTTGTGCCAATTGAGAACAGTTGATTAAGTCAGTAGTTATCCATTCTCTCCTCAGGGACCCCCAGCTGTTCCAGAGCTAGCACACCTGATTCAACTTGTTAATAAACACAATAATAACACCTATGGAATTGCAACAATATAATATGGCTATTAAACCAGAATTTTAAAAAACTGTATAGTTTTATAAAGAACCTTTGAGATTGGGAAAGGTGCTTTATAGAACCATTCTCCATAAAGGTTCGATTAAAAGAACCATAAAAAAAAGGGTTCTATATAGCCCCAAAAAGAGTTGTAACCATAGTGGAACTCTTTTTTGGTGTTATATGTTTTTTTTTATAGAACCTTAGGAAAGGGTTCTTTATAGCACCATACAGGTTCCATTTAGAACCTGATGAGCATGATTCTTCCTTCAAAAAAAGGTTCCAATAGCACTAAAAATGGTTCCGCTATGGTTACAAGCCAAAGAACCCTTATTTCAATAAATCAATCGCTCAATCAATCAATCAATCAAATGTATTTATAAAGCCCTTTTTACATCAGTAGATGTCACAAAGTGCTTATACAGAAACCCAGCCTAAAACCCCAAAGACACCAAAGAGCAAGCAATGCAGATGTAGAAGCACGGTAGCGAGGAAAACCTCCCTAGAAAGGCAGGAACCTAGGAAGAAACCTAGAGAGGAACCAGGCTCTGAGGGGTGGCCAGTCCTCTTCTGGCTAGGCTGGGTGGAGATTATAAGGGTACATGGCCATTAAGGCCAGATCGTTCTTCAAGATATTCAAACGTTCATAGATGACCAGCAGGGTCAAATAATAATCACAGTGGTTATAGAGGGTGCAACAGATCAGCAAAACAGGAGTAAATGTCAGTTGGCTTTTCATAGCCGAGCATTCAGAGGTCGAGACTGCAGGTGCGGTAAAGAGAGAGCGAGAGAGAGCGAGAGAGAGCGAGAGCGAGAGCGAGAGCGAGAGAGAGAGCGAGAGCGAGAGCGAGAGAAGAATTAGAGATCACAGACTGACCCTAGCCCCCTGGCACATACACTATTGCAGCATATATACTGGGGACTGAGACAGGGGGGGTTGGGGAACACCCGGACAGGGCCAAACAGGCAGGATATAACCCCAACCACTTTGCCAAAGCACAGCCTGCACACCACCAAAGGGATATCAACAGGCCACTAACTTACTACCCTGAGACAAGGCCGAGTATAGCCCACGAAGATCACCCCACCGCACGAGGTCGAAGGGGTGCAAAACCGGACAGAAAGATCACGTCAGTGACTCAACCCACTCAAGTCGAGTATTGTCGAAAAAAGCATGGCATGACGTGATGCACCCCTCCTAAGGATGGCATGGGAGAGCGCGAGCAAGCCAGTGACTCAGCCCCCGTAATAGAGTCAGAGGCAGAGAATCGGAGTGGAGAGAGGGGAGCCGGCCAGGCAGAGACAGCAAGGGTGGTTCGTCACTCCAGTGCCTTACCTTTCACCTTCGCACCCCTGGGCCAGACTACACTCTTTTTCGAATGACATCACCAAGAGGTAGCATATATAGTGAGAACAATAGTGGTCCCAGAACGGAACCTTGAGGACCAACGAAACTTACCATTGATTTGTCAGAGGACAAACCATTCACAGAGACGATCAGATATCTTTCCGACAGATAAGATCTAAACCAGGCAAGAACTTGTCCGCGTTGACCAATTAGGGTTTCCAATCTCTCCAACAGAATGTTGTGATCGATGGTGTCAAAAGCGACACTAAGGTCTAGGAGCACGAGGACAGACACAGAGCCTTGGTCTGACGCCATTAAAAGGTAATTTATCACCTTCACGAGTGCGGTCTCAGCAATATGATGGGGTCTAAAACCAGATTGGAGCATTTCATATACATAATTTGTCTTCAGGAAGACAGTGAGTTGCTGAGAAACAGCTTTTTTAAAAAAATTGAGAGCAATGGGAGATTCGATGTAGGCCGATAGTATAAAAAAAAAATGTGGGTCAAGGTTTTTGCTTTTTCAAGAGGCTATATTACTGCCTTTTTATAGTGAGTTTGGTACACCGGAGGATAGGGAGATATTTATTATGTTCAACATAGGACGGCCAAGCACAGGAAGGACACCTGCTTGTCGAAATTCTCATTCAAAAATCATGGCCATTAATATGGAGTTGGTCCCCGCTTTGCTGCTATAACAGCCTCCACTCTTCTGGGAAGGCTTTCCACTAGATGTTAGAACATTGCTGCGGGGACTTACTTCCATTCTGCCACAAGAGCATTAGTGAGGTCGGGCACTGATGTTGGCCGATTAGGCCTGGCTCGCAGTCAGCGTTCCAATTCATCCCAAAGGTATTCGATGGGGTTAACGTCAGGGCTCTGTGCAGGCCAGTCAAGTTCTTCCACACCAATCTCGACAAACTATTTCTACATGGACCTCGCTTTGTGCACAGGGGTATTGTCATGCTGAAACAGGAAAGGGCCTTTCCCAAACTGTTGCCACAAAGTTGGAAGCACAGAATCGTCTAGAATGTCATTGTATGCTGTAGCATTAAGATTTCCTTTCACTGGAACTAAGGGGCCTAGCCCAAACCATGTAAAACAGCCCCAGACCATTATTCCTCCTCCACCAAACATTACAGTTGGCACTATGCATTCGGGCAGGTAGCGTTCTCCTGGCATCCACCAAACCCAGATTTGTCCGTCGGACTGCCACATAGTGAAGTGTGATTCATCACTGCAGAGAACGCATTTCCACTGCTCCAGAGTCCAATGGCGGCGAGCTTTACACCACTCCAGCCAACGCTTGGCATTGCGTATGGTGATCTTAGGCTTGTGTGCAGCTTCTCGGCCATGGAAACCGATTTCATGACGCTCCCAACGAACAGTTGTTGTGCTGACGTTGCTTCCAGAGGCAGTTTGGAACTCAGTAGTGAGTGTTGCAACAGAGGACAGGCAAATTTTACGCACTCCGCGCTTCAGCACTCGGTAATCCCATTCTGTGAGCTTGTGTGGCCTACCACTTCGCGGCTGAGCCGTTGTTGCTCCTAGACGTTTCCACTTCACAATAACAGCACTTATATCCTATGGCGGTGCCACGTTGAAAGTCACTGAGCTCTTCAGTAAGGCCATTCTACTGCCAATGTTTGTCTATGGAGATTGCGTGGCTGTGTGATCGATTTTATACACCTGTCAGCAACGGGTGTGGCTGAAATATCAAAATCCACTAATTTGAAGGGGTGTCCACATACTTTTGTATATACAGTGAGGGAAAAAAGTTTTTGTATGTTTGCCCACTGACAAAGACATGATCAGTCTATAATTTTTATGGTAGGTTTATTTGAACAGTGAGGGACAGAATAACAACAAAGAAATCCAGAAAAACACATGTCAAAAATGTTATAAATTGATTTTCATTTTAATGAGGGAAATATGTATTTGACCCCTCTGCAAAACATGACTTAGTACTTGGTGGCAAAACCCTTGTTGGCAATCACAGAGGTCAGACGTTTCTTGTAGTTGGCTTCTCCAAGTCATTAAGGTTTTGAGCCTGACGTTTGGCAACTCGAACCTTCAGCTCCCTCCACATTTTCTATGGGATTAAGGTCTGGAGACTGACTAGGCCACTCCAGGACCTTAATGTGCTTCTTCTTGAGCCACTCCTTTGTTGCCTTGGCCGTGTGTTTTGGGTCATTGTCATGCTGAAATACCCATCCACGACCATTTTCAATGCCCTGGCTGAGGGAATGAGGTTCTCACCCAAGATTTGACGGTACATGGCCCTGTCCATCGTCCCTTTGATGCTGTGAAGTTGTCCTGTCCCCTTAGCAGAAAAACACCCCCAAAGCATAATGTTTCCACCTCCATGTTTGACGGTGGGGATGGTGTTCTTGGGGGCATAGGCAGCATTCCTCCTCCTCCAAACACGGCGAGTTGAGTTGATGCCAAAGAGCTCGATTTTGGTCTCATCTGACCACAACACTTTCACCCAGTTCTCCTCTGAATCATTCAGATGTTCATTGGCAAACTTCAGACAGGCCTGTATATGTGCTTTCTTGAGCAGGGGGACCTTGCGGGCGCTGCAGGATTTCAGTCCTTCACTGCGTAGTGTGTTATCAATTGTTTTCTTGGTGACTATGGTCCCAGCTGCCTTGAGATCATTGACAAGATTCTCCCGTGTAGTTCTGGGCTGATTCCTCACCGTTCTCATGATCATTGCAACTCCACGAGGTGAGATCTTGCATGGAGCCCCAGGCCGAGGGAGATTGACAGTTATTTTGTGTTTCTTCCATTTGCGAATAATCGCACCAACTGTTGTCACCTTCTCACCAAGCTGCTTGGCGATGGTCTTGTAGCCCATTCCAGCCTTGTGTAGGTCTACAATCTTGTCCCTGACATCCTTGGAGAGCTCTTTGGTCTTGGCCATGAGTGGCGAGTTTGGAATCTGATTGATTGATTGCTTCTGTGGACAGGTGTCTTTTATACAGGTAACAAGCTGAGATTAGGAGCACTCTCAGCTTGTTACCTGTATAAAAGACACCTGGGAGCCAGAAATCTTTCTGATTGAGAGGGGGTCAAATACTTGGTTTTGCCGAGTATTAAGTCATGTTTTGCAGAGGGGTCAAATACTTATTTCCCTCATTAAAATGCTAATCAATTTATAACATTTTTTACATGCATTTTTCTGGATTATTTTGTTGTTATTCTGTCTCTCACTGTTCAAATAAACCTACCATTAAAATTATAGACTGATCATGTCTTTGTCAGTGGGCAAACGTACAAAATCAGCAGGGTATCAAATACTTTTTTCCCTCACTGTATAGTGTAGCTCTTTCAATAGGTTAGTTGGAATAGTGTCCAGTAGACAGCTGGAAGGTTTAGAGGCCATTACTATTTTAGTGAATGTGTTGAGCGATACAGGATTAAAACACGTGAGTGTCTCCATTGAGCCAAGGTCCTGGCAGTTCTGTGCAGACTCAGGACAACTGAGTTTTGGAGAAATATGCAGATTCAAAGAGGAGTCCGTAATTTGTTTTCTAATGATCATGATCTTTTCGTGTAAGAAGTTCATGAAATCGTCACTGCTGAAGTGAAGGCCATCTTTACTTGGGGAATGTTGCTTTTTAGCTAGCTATGCGACAGTATCAAAAAATGAATTTTAGATTGTTTTTATTCTCCTTAATCAGGTTGGAAAAGTAGGCTGATATTTGGCACTATATAGAACCATTTGTTGTTAGTGTGTAGAGTCCTTAGAAGCTGTAATTGCAGAAGAGTATGGAGGACATAATTAACCTAAGCTAAGGTGGCAGCATAACTATGAACCTACACAAGAGCAGCATAAGAAGTATATGAACCCTCACAAGGGCAACAAAGCTAACCTATGAGCCGTTATTAGAGCTCATACAGTCCCTATAAGCTGTAATGGGAGCAGTGCATCGCATGGAGGACACCCTGTAGCCTATCAGGCTGTATAAGGCTGTATCAAGGTCACGGATGCCCAGGGGAGGAGCAGTACTCTTAGCCTGGAGGTACAGCAGGGTGATGAGGTTCTATATTAAGAAGAATATAATATAATTGCTTTGCACTTCTGAGGCATTGGCATTTATGCTCAAATCAATGCACAAGTCTAACAACACACTTCACATAGTGCTCAGAGAGTACAGTGTATGACAACCAGGAAAGTACTGTATGGCCACTAAAGAGTTTATATTAGGGCTGTCAAACGTTCAAAACATTTCATCGAGTAAATCGCAGGATTTGCTCAAATTGAGCTGTAATTTAAGATTTTTTATTCAAAACACATTACAAGAACATTGATTTGTGCAAAATAAAGGTAAGCAAAATCTGGTAAATTGATAAAGCATGCTTTCTTTAACATCAATAACTTGTTTTTGACATTGCATTGTAGTTTTAAGCTGTATAGATGATGAATTTAGGATGTTTTCAGTGTATTTTCAACACTTCCAGATAATGGGATTAATCGTGATTTAAAAAACTTCAGTTAACTGATTGATTCTAACAGACCTAGTTTATATGTTTTTCCCAAGAAACCTTGCTGACCCTGGCCTGTGTGGAGTGTGTGTGTGTGTGTGTGTGTGTGTGTGTGTGTGTGTGTGTGTGTGTGTGTGTGTGTGTGTGTGTGTGTATATATGTGTGTGTGTGTGTGTGTGTGTGTGTGTGTCGGGTATTGCCTTATCAAATGCAGCAGTTACTTCCATTAAAGAGAGACATGAAACCCTGTTACATATTCATGCTGCGTGTGAGTAGTCCAATATGCAGTCCAATACTGCAGCCTTTTTTGGGAGCGCGCTCCATTTCCCCACTCGCTCGCTCCCTGCACCTTTAAGAGCGCGTGCCTAGCTGAAGGTCACTAAACAGTAACACAAAGCACTCTCAGCTCTGCGGTCCAATATAGCGCATGCGCTCTGCCTGAGGACTGCTACACAGACTGCAATATGGCGAGAATGCCTGGCAGCGCAGACTGCTCTAGCGACAAGGCGGGGACAGAGCGGGAGGAGCACATGAGCTGCCCGGAGACTGAGAGGAGCGGAGACGAGGAGGATGATGATGAGATCCAGGAGGTGCAGATCACCGGGGAGGAGGAGGGGGAGTACGGGGAGGATGTCGAGCTGGAATGGGAGGCAGAGTGTGTGGACCCCGGCAGCTGCTCCGCTATGGAGACAGAAGCGGTCCTTATGCGCAGTAAGGACCAGTGCAGCGGGTTGGGACCGGGAGCGGACCCCGGACTAGACTCGGATCCGGAGGGAGACCTGCAGCGGTCTGACCGCTCCAGACTGAGCGAGAACACTCGCCTGGCTACTAGGTACGCAGTCCGGATCTTCCGGGAGTACCTGAGTGAGAAAGCCCAAAGTCCTGACTTTGAAACTCTGGACAAGGAGGCGCTGTGCGCGGTCCTGCGGTCCTTCTACGCGGAGGCGCGCTCGAAGAGCGGTCAGCTCTACAGCAAGTCCTCTCTTATCAGCATCCGGAGTTCTCTGAACCGCTACCTGAATGAGCCGCCCTACTGTCGCACTCTGGACCTCACCAAGGACCCAGAACTGCGCAGCGCCAACCTGACCCTGGCTGCGGTCATAAGAAAGCTGGAGGAGCAAGGAGCCGGTCCCGTGGTGCAGAAACAGGCTATTACGCGGGCGGACCTGAGAAAACTCTACACCTCCAGTGTGTTTAACACCGATACGCCGTTCGGGCTTCTCAACAAAGTGTGGTTCGAGACATGCATGTATTTCTGCACGAGGGGGAGAGAGAATCAGCGCGAGCTGGAGGAGGATTCATTCGGGCTGGCCATAGACGAGGATGGGAGAAAGTTCATCTATTTCAAAGCGCTGGGGCCATATCACAAGTCTCGCTCCGCGTCCTGGACTAAAAAAAGACCAGACACGGATGATGATACTCTGCCGCGCATGTATGAGACGGCCACGGAGTTTTGCCCATATGCCAGCTTTGTGAAGTATGTCTCGAAACGGAACCCGCTGTGCAAAGCGTTCTTCCAGCGCCCGCGAGACCACTGCTGCGTAAGCGACATGACATGGTACGAGAACAAAGCAATCGGTAAAAACCTGCTGGGCACGAGGATGCAGATGCTGTCGCGTGCTGCCAAGCTTTCAAAGACCTACACCAACCACTGCATCGGCGCCGTCTCCATAGCAACGCTCAACAGCATCGCCGGTATCGGGTCAAAGTCAGTGTTGCTTCACGTTGCCTCGGAAACTGTCAATGGTGGCGCGCAGTCTCATCTCCAGCTCGTGATCCCATATATCCGACAGGTCACGGACGCAGTGGAACTGAAGCCGCAGAGAACGACAAGGAAAGTTCGTTCTCTCTGCCCTGGCGACGTCTCTGAACCTCCCTCACCTAAGAAGCTCTGTGTGCGCGGAGAGGCCCCGGTGGTCATAGTGGACGGTAACGAGCCCGTGGACACCCGAACCCCTGAGCCCCACGGTCAGCTACCCGCCCCTTTACCGGCTGGCGTGGTAGCAGCGCAGGTAACACAGTTTCACACACTGCACCAACAGAGGTTTTGAATTGATCAGCAGTCTTCTAAATTTAATGTAGGATAACTTTACTAGTCTCCAAAGCATCTACAGATTATGCATACATTTAATGATTTACATAATTTTCCATTTACTGTGAAAGTATTGACCTGTAGGATGTGTGTGTTTGTACTGTTTAGGAGTGAGTTCTGTCATTGGGTGTTCTAGGTGCTTTAGTAAAGAGGTCATGAACATTGTGTTAGCATACCAAATGGCACCCTATTCCCTATATAGTGCACCTTTTTTTTTTACCAGAGCCCTATGGACCCTGGTCAAAAGCAGTTCACTATATAGAGGTTAGGGTGCCATTTGGGACTAGCCTGTGAGTGCAGCGGAGAGGACACATGAGTGAGTTCTCTCTGGGACTTCGTCTGTTGCTATGGGTGATGGTGCCCCAGGCCCACAGTTACCCACCATGCACCACAGTGGAGCCCGCAGGGGAAGAGCCAGAGCGTGCAAACACACACACATACTTCTCTTATACCCATTTGCCTAAAGCTCACATTTTCCTGAGACACAGGCACTATAATGAACAATAGTATGGCAGGCTGTCTCAAGCCTCTTTCCCCTAATGACAAAAAAATAGTGTTTGTGTGTGTGTGAGAGAGAGTGTGTGTGAATGTGCATGCGTGCATGAGTGAGTGTGTTTGTGTTTGTGTATCCAGTCTCTTATGAGTTTAATGTTTTTGAGCCGTTCCTCTCAGAAGAGCCTGCCTGTCATGACCCTGGAGAGATGCACGTCTGCTGCAGCACTAACAGCTCTGCTCATCAGTTTTCTGCTTTATCAGCTATACATCTATCTCCCTCCATCTCTGTGCATCTATCTCACTATTTACTGTTTTCTCAGCTTTAAGAGGCAGACTCTGCCTTCGGCCAAGGCTGTCTTTCTCCCTCACTGCACTTACCACAGTGAATGCTGACCAGTAGCATTTCCAAGGTGTTTCAAACCTTCCTCTCTACAGTAATGTCCTCACCTGTCTCACACATCACCTGTATAGCAGAGCAGAGGAGGAGACACGACTCATATCTGTCTCTGAGTTTCTTTAACGACACTCAGCCTGCTCCACTGTCCTTAGTTAGCCCTGATACACAGACACCGAAAGGGGCAAAACCACTCTTCATCATGTAGTTCAGTGCATCATGAGTTAATTGTGCTCAAAGCGTTGACGGAGTATGAATGAAGTCCCAGTCTACAACTCTTTAATAGTGTCCTTTCTCTACTTAGTCACTCAGGGAATTACTGTGTGATGCCTTGTGTGTTCACTGATGTACAGTATCTGTGACAGATTTCCGTTGGACATTTGTGTTTCTTCTTCTTCTTGTCTCCCAGGATAGCCGTAGTAGCAGCATGGCCAGCCGGCCGCTGGTCTCCCAGTCCCCTGCCTCTCCACTGGGCTCAGGGGGTATAGGGGGCATCCCCACCCCCGCCCAGCTCACCAAAACCAACGCCCCTGTACACATAGACGTAGGAGGTCACATGTACACCAGCAGCCTGGCTACACTCACCAAATACCCAGAGTCACGGTAAGACTCGCACACACATATCGTGTTTGAGATTGACTACATTGAAGTGGAATGCAGTCACTGATCTACAAATGACCTTGCATCCCAAATAACTACTCATTATGTGATCAAGATTAGCAATTCTACGCCTCACCTTGCTCAAACTGATCCCCTAAAACATGAACATGCACACTCTGATGACGATCACATTGATGATGATGATATTCCCTTCCCCCCAGGATTGGTCGTCTGTTCAACGGGACAGAGCCCATAGTGTTGGACAGTCTGAAGCAGCACTACTTCATAGATCGAGACGGTCACATGTTCCGCTACATCCTCAACTTCCTGCGGACGGCCAAACTGCTCCTCCCTGACGACTTCAAAGTGAGTTTCTCTGACCCTGCACTCAGGCCTGGAAAACCTTGTATGTAATTGCACACTTATAACATAAAGTGTGAAACTTTATGGGATACATTTTCTTTTTAAGAATCAGATGATCATTGTGTTTGTGTGTGTATGTGTACATTTGTTTGTGTATATATATATGTGTGTGTGTGTGTGTGTGTGTGTTACAGGAGTACTCTTTACTCTATGAGGAGGCCAGGTTCTTCCAGCTATCCCCACTACAAGCAGAATTAGAACGCTGGAGGAGTGAGCTTGAGGCCAGGTGTGTGTGGCGTGTGTGTGAGTGTGTGGTGGTACGTGTAGCTCCAGAGCTGGGGGAGAGGATCACTCTGAGTGGGGACAGGGCTCTGATCGAGGAGGTGTTTCCAGAGGTTGGGGACGTCATGTGTAACTCCCTGAACGCAGGCTGGAATCATGACTCTACTCACGTCATACGCTTCCCACTCAACGGATACTGTCACCTCAACTCTGTACAGGTAACATGACAGACACTACCCTTACAATACCACTGCTTAGAATAACTATGAAAATACCCTACAACAACCCAATATACTAAGTTAACAGATAACGTCCCCTCAACTCACAACAGATAAGGTCACATCATCTCACAACAGATAAGGTCACCTCAACTCAACTCATAACATCACATTAACCCACCTCAACTCTGTGTAGGTAACCTTAACTCTGTACAGGTAACATCCCACTAACTAGTACCCATGGCACAAGCATAGTATAACCTCAAATAACCTCAGAGGGCCAGACCAGCCAGAGAAAGAGAGACTAATCCTGTTTAGATATGAAACATGTGGCCATCGGCTACTGGGTCTGCTGGAATGATATGAAGGAGCGACAGCCAAAGAGAGAGGGAGCGAGAGAGAGAAACAGAGACAGAGTGAAAGCCAATTTATGCTTGCTCCGAAATGTGATCCGAGGCTCTGTACGGAGGGTTTGACGCAATTGCGGCGCCTCCGGAGGCTTGCGGAGGCCAAATCGAGCTCCGTACCGCATCGCCATGCGTCTCCCAAATGTTGTAACAATGCGGAGGGCTCCATATACACTATATATACAAAAGTATTTGAACACCCCTTCAAATTAGTGGATTCGGCTATTTCAGCCACACCCGTTGCTGACAGATGTATAAAATCGAGCACACATCCATGCAATCTCCATAGACAAACATTGGCAGGAGAATGGCCTTACTGAAGAGCTCAGTGACTTTCAACGTGGCACCGCCATATGATACCACCTTTCCAACAAGTAAGTTAGTCAAATTTCTGCCCTGCTAGAGCTACCCCGGTCAACTGTAAGTGCTGTTATTGTGAAGTGGAAATGTCTAGGAGCAACAATGGCTCAGCCGCGAAGTGGTAGGCCACATAAGCTCATAGAATGGGACCGCAGAGTGCTGAAGCGCGTAAAAATTGTCTGTCCTCACTACCGAGTTCCAAACTGCCTCTGGAAGCAACGACAGCACTAGAACTGTTAGTCGGGAGCTTCATGAAATGGGTTTCCATGGCCGAGCAGCCGCACACAAACATAAGATCACCATACGCAATGCCAAGCGTCGGCTGGAGTGGTGTAAAGCTCGCTGCCATTGGACTCCGGAGCAGTGGAAATGCTTTCTCTGGAGTGATGAATCACGTTTCACCATCTGGCAGTCCAACGGGCGAATCTGGGTTTGGCGGATGCCAGGAGAACGCTACCTGCCCGAATGCATAGTGCCAACTGTAAAGTTTGGTGGAGGAGGAATAATGGTCTGGGGCTGTTTTTCGGGCTAGGCCCCTTAGTTCCAGTGAAGGGAAATCTTAACGCTACAGCATACAATTACATTCTAGACGATTCTGTGCCTCCAACTTTGTGGCAACAGTTTGGGGAAGGCCCTTTCCTGTTTCAGCATGACAATGCCCCTGTGCACAAAGCGAGGTCCATACAGAAATGGTTTGTCGAGATCGGTGTGGAAGAACTTGACTGGCCTGCACAGAGCCCTGACCCCAACCCCATCGAACACCTTTGGATGAATTGGAACACCGACTGCGAGCCAGGCCTAATCGCCCAACATCAGTGCCCGACCTCACTAATGCTCGTGGCAATAGCCCCCGCAGCAATATTCCAACATCTAGTGGAAAGCCTTCCCAGAAGAGTGGAGACTGTTATAGCAGCAAAGAGGGGACCAACTCCATATTAATACCCATGATTTTGGAATGAGATGTTCGACAAGCAGGTGTCCACATACTTTTGGTCATGTAGTGTAGCTCCATATAGCGCCGCATTGACATGATTTATTGATGGTAGGTGGGGGCGGGAGGTCCTGTATAAACACAAACTCACTTCCTTAACTTCCTTTACAACAGCTCTGCTCTGCAGAGCGATGTGGCCTCCTCTGCAGAGGCCACATCGCACTAAATGCTGTACGGCCACTACAGACGTCGGATTGACCATGCAGAGCCTTTAAGGCAGAGAGAGAGAGAGTGGGATGGAGGCAGACAGCGGTTTCTAATTTAGCCCACTGCCTGCAACAAACAGAAAGAGAGGAGAGGGTGACAGAGCGAGAGAGTGAGGGAGGCAGGCAGACAGAGGAACAGATGCCATCTTGCAGCTATCGAGAGAATGTCTGCATACAAAATGTCACCCTATTCCCTATTTAGTGCACTACTTTTGACTACGGCCCATAGTGCACTACATAGGGAATATGGTGCCATTTGGGACGCACATAATATTACACTAGAAAAAGGGTTTGCGCCTCTGTCTGCATATGTCAGTCCGTGTTTGTATGTGTGAGTTGTCGTGAGAGAGGGGATCCTCCTATCTGTCACTGTGTTTTTAGGTCAGGGAAGGACAGAGTGAGATGGCTGGCTCTTCTTTAGTCAGACTGAGTCTTGCTAAAGAGAGAGAGATGAGTGAACTTGGGCCATATGGGCACTGTCTGTGCTATTGTTAGTAGCACATGTTGGTTCTCTTCCACAAACTGGAGTCCTGGATGACTGTGGTATGACTCGACCCTGAATCAGCCCCTCTCTGAAATCACTTCCCTGCCCCTCGGTCAACTGACCTTCCATACATACTGTATCAGACCACCAATTACCTGATTCATCCTCCATTCTATTTTTGGTAAACCTAAATAATTGTTGTGAATGAGATTAAAACTTGAGATCTGAGTCTGTGCGTCTACCTGAGTGGTTATTCTGACCACAAGTGTATGTACGGTGTCTGTATTGCATGTGTGTGTTGTGTCTATAATGTGTGTGTGTGTGTGTGTGTGTGTGTGTATGTGTTTGATTGACAGGTGTTGGAGAGGTTGCAGCAGAGAGGGTTCGTGATAGCAGGGGCGTGTGGTGGGGGAGTAGACTCCTCCCAGTTCAGCGAGTACGTCCTACGCAGGGAGGGAAGAAGCAACGGACAGCGTGGCCCTACCCTCATCCACATCAAACAGCAAGCACTGGACTAAGCCCCACCCAGGTCAGATCAGAGGTCAGGGGTCACAGTGGATAATTGGTCAGGAGAGGAGCAGAAAGCCACGCCTCCATCTCCAAGGGAAGGCCAATAGTCGTTTTAGAACTTTGGGGACATAGGCAATGCCATGACGAAACGGTGATTGAACCTACACCCAACATGAGAACAATAGAACTATGACCTCCCGGCAATGAACTACGGAAGTCACTAACCAGGCGGTATGCAGATAGTGACTGACCTATAGCATACAGAGAGAAGCAACATTAGCACTGTCATCATACTACTCATGTTATCATGTAGGATTATTCTGTTTTGTAGTGTCATAATAATACTATGTGGATTAATTCAGATTCTTACAATAATGTAAATAATCACAGAATGGGATGCTGTCATGACTGAAACTCTGAAATGGAGAAACGGCACTGATGAACATGGAAGATATGCAGCTAAATGTTAAAAAGCACAAGTGTCTGGTAAATCTAACCCAGCCTAAACTAAACAGATAAAAGATATGGTGCTGTGAAGCTAAAGTTATTATTATGAGGAACTCATGGACGTTTTTTTTTATAGGACATTTTTATAAACCAAAAAGATGGTTTTCACATGTTAAGTCTTAAACTTATGACAATGGAATTCTGAAGAGGCTCTTCAACATGTTATATTCATCACATTAATAAAAGAGATTTGTCTTGTCAGAGATTAAATTGATGCATGTTTTATGCTGAGCATTAGAGCAGCAGAGGACTTGAGATCTGTATCAAAACTGTCTCCCTCTGTCACACTAAAGGAAATATGATTTCATAAATGTATAGATGAATGTACCACAAGGATGTAAAAAAATGTTTCATACAAAAAAGTATGCATGTGTGTGTGTATTAGTTATTCAGGAAACTGTAAATGATGAGAATATTCACAAAATGTTCATTTTAGTTAGGCTAGTCTTTCTCTAGCAATCACTGATCAGATGACAACCCTATCATCACTGCAGATTGACTGTAGAATTGAAACCGGAAAGTTAAGGGGGAGGTTTCCATTAATTTTAGGTGGCATGGTAAATATTCCACCTGCTTCAGAGTTTAGCGGAAAGTTGTTAATGAATATGCATAAGCAATTCCTGAATATTAACTAGGCTAAAGTGCCTTTGTCTTCCTGGATTTGACAAGCTGTCAGAGGAGGGAGGGGCTTGTCTTTGATCTGAGACAGGAACAGGAAGCGGTGGGACATGACGAGATCGTTAACGTTGCCGACGATGATCAATAATTCAGCAATCACCTAATCAATCAGTAATCACATGAATTAAAATACTCTAACCATTTGCTGTAACTGGCACAGTTATATGAAACAGTCTAAGTAGCTAACCTCCACATTAAATCGTCAGCATTCATCTCTACTATCAGGTTCTTCTTTAACTGGCACACTGTCAGTTTGCCTAGCTTACTGTTAAGTTAGAGGTCAGCAGTCTTTTCAGCTGAAAGAATTCTGATCCATTTCATTCTTTCCACACTCTCTGTATTTCCTAGCCAGATGTAGCGCTGTGCCTTAAAGCTCTTCTCTTCTGTATTCAGAGGTAGTGGAATAATGAATCTCAAACACATCCACAATTCTCTGACACACATTTCCACACACGCCCTGAAGGATCACTATTTTTCCTCCACGTGACCACCTAAAAAGGTATCAATTATCAAGCATAACATTTTCATGAAAATCTGTGAGTAATGAGGAAATAAACAAAGAATACCTGATATACTGTAAAAGTACACAATACAACGTTCAACTATGGTTTGCTATTAACTTAATTTAATTGTCACAGGTTTACAATTATCAGGTCAACCATGTAAACAGAGTAAGGAATGGCTGTCACAGACATCAATCTGTGATATTATTAGCATGAAACTGAACTGAAAAACAAGGGAAAAAGTCAGTGACCTCACCACAGACCACTCTCTGAATCACACTAAGGGCAGAGGGTCACTGCTTTAGGCTGTAACACACAGAGCTGACTTCTACTGTTCTGACCTCTTCTCTCACACAGAGTTGTCCCTCTCAAAAAGTGCAATTTTTTTTTTTTTAATGGTCCTGCCAACCTGACTACAATCTTTCTCTCTCAGCATGTATCAGCAGAACTCTGTGACATTGCTGACAGTGCTACAAATAGTTAGAAAACAAAATAATAATACATAACAAAAATATCAACAAAATAATAAAAATATCAAAATAAATATAATATACAACATCTGAAAGAGTGTTAAGGCACACATAATCTGGCACAAATGGTGGGAGAGAGACTGATAGTATTAAGCTGTTTAACCACACTGTGTGTGTGTGTGTGTGTGTGTGTGTTAGTGTAGTGTATACACACAAACTATCTGAGCAGGCCCTTGTAGAGAGTGAGAGAGTGTCGTAGAGGAGGGTCCTGTTCTAGACAGAACAGCAAGTCCCTCAGAGAGACCCCAGTCACTCTCTGAACCCCAGCCCTCTGTAGTACTGACATAATGCCACCTGGCCCCACCTGAGAGAGAAAGAGAGGGGGTGGAGGGGGGAAGAACACCCCAACAAAGAGAGAGAGAAAGAGGGAGAGAGATAGAGAGAGATGAATGGCCAACAGAGAGGAGGAAGACACAAGGAGAGAGAGAGAGAGATAAACCCACCAACAGATAAAGCTTTCATCCTAAACCTTTCGACATCACCATTATGCCAGACAGCTTCCCTTCTCCCCCCTCCGTTTCTCCTTCACATTCTGGCACACAGAGGCGATGCCTGAGAGAGCAGAAAGGAAGGCCCTGTAGCGCTACAGAGGAAAGAGAGAGGAGGCAGGAGAGGAAAGCTCCTCAGGCTGCAGGGTCCTCTAGGTAACGCAGTTCAAAGGCAGCAGTTAATGTGTTCAGTTTACATAGCTTCATCTCTAAACCCATCGCCTGCAGGGCCAGGGAATTAAATAAACTCAGTTCAATTAGACGCTCTTTAACCTAAACTAACAGTCCAGCGCATGTCTGCTCCTTCGCTTCACAGGTCTAGTCTCCCCTGAATGTTGTTTCTTATCGGCGACACTAACACAGGTGTTCCTCATACAAGCATCCCCTGACCACCTGGTACATCCCCTGCCCACCTGATTTCAAAGATTGAAAATCAGCCACAGATACCATAAGATCACTGATAACCAAGAACCTCCATCCACTCTCTCAGTATAATAACACACACACTGTACATACCTGGATTCCATTGGAGTCCAGTGGTCTCTTCCTGCGAGGTCCGATGGCAGCCAGGGCAGTGAGGTTGGCTTCTCTGTGCTGCAGCTGAGCCTGCTCCAACTGCTGGAGCTATAGAGAGAGAGGGGGGGGGGGTTGTAAAACCCTCTAAAGCAGGGTTTCCCAAACTCGGTTCTGAGCCCTCCCCTTGGGTGCACATTTTTGGGTTTTGCCATAGCACTCATCACCAGCTTTGATTATTTGAATCAGCTGTGTAGTGCTAGGGCAAAAAACAAAAATGTGCACCCCTTGGACGCCCAGGACAGAGTTTGGAAAACACTGCTCTAAAGGATGGGAAGTTGAGTGCTCATTAAGGAATAACTAAAACAGTGTGACGCTAGGGTAATTTCTATAAAACGATATACAGTGAGCCAATAAAGAATCACACTAGCTAAATCTCAACCAATTAATATATAGTGTTGTAAAGGTCACATAGCGACAACCTCACACACACCGTAGGTGTTTTAATTTGATTCAGCTTTGTGCCTGCCGCAGGCCTCAACTCCAGCCCCAGAAACAGACTCCATTAAAATTAGCTCCAATTACAGCTGTACCTTCTCTGGGGCTTGGATGTGTGTGTGTGTGTGTGTGTGTGTTTGTGTAGGGTGAGTCTGAACACACACACCCACACAGGCTGGGTATGTAAATGAAACTATTTTGTTGATTTCTGCTGTTGCCGTGGAGAGACCGCTGGGAACATTGTTGCTGTGAGCGATCTACCAACGGAGAGAAAACAACCTCTCAAAGTCTCTCCTCTCCTCCCTCTTTATTACCAGTACCCTACCGCTGGCTCTGTCTCATCTAGCTACAGCCCCATCCCCTCCAACCCCCCAGCCAAACATTACACACACACACATCTGATTTACTAAATGAACAATTAGTCTAAGAAATAGCAGGCATTATAGAATTCCCAAACATTACTTCTAAAAAGTATATATTAGGTTAGATGGGGTAAAACTTAAAGAAATGCTCCACCACTGTGCTATAAAATGAAGCTCACTTAGCAGCTACCAGTAAAAGCACACAGCCTTAATGAGCTGATGAGGTGTGTGTGTGTTCTACTCGTCCATCCCTGGGGACAGTCCCTCCCTCTAACTGTTTGGAAATGGGAGTCTGATTGAAGAGTTAAAGCTGACGTGACGCAAATTCACGTAAAGCAAGCGCACACACAATTACATAACACACAAACCTCTTTGGCCCGTTGTTTCAGTAGTTGCTGGTCTGGGTCCTCAGTGTTACAGCGACTCTGTGAAGAAGAATAAAATAAACACAAACAGATGTTCACAGTCTGGAGGCAGCAGGGGTCTACAATAGTTCATCTAGACCAGACAGCTTAAGTAAGTAAGCATGAGTAACCATGTCCTCAGCATACTATAATCATCCAGTCAACATTTGTTTTTAATTCCAATAACTTAATACACAGTAGCTAATATTAATAATATAGCACCCATCACCGCAAAATGCAAAATACTCCAAATCCCTATAAACCCTGTCTTAGTAGCTTCTTGACCCCTTGTCAAAACCGTAACCCCATAACTCTGCAACATGTACCCTGGCAATGCGGAGCAGTGTCTCCCTCTCCTCATCGTCTCTCCTCTGCTTCTCCAGACGCTCCAGCTCTTCCAGGAAGTGGAGCTGGGAACGCACGTTACTGGTCTGAACGTGACTGTAGTCCTCCTACACACAGAGACCATGAGGATTCTAGAACAGCTGTAGTACTAGTTGTGAAACGGTGTTATGGTTGTAGTATGTGTATTATGAGGGCATCATGTTGGTAATAATGTTGTAGTGCAGGGTTTCTGGAGAGCTACTGGGTGTGCAGGATTTCACTCTGGCCCTTCAGTAACACACCTGATTCACCTAATCATGGTCCAGCAGAGAGGAAGAGCTTGATAAGTTGAATATTCCAAATCGGGTGTGTTACTGCTGGGCTGGAACAAAAGCCTGTACTCCCCGTAGCTCTCCAGAATTGTAGATGGAGACCCTTGTTGTATTGCTAGTGTATGTAATGATGTCAGGGTAGGGCTGTTGTAGTGTGTAGAATATAATGATGTCAGGGTAGGGCTGTTGTAGTGTGTAGAATATAATGATGTCAGGGTAGGGCTGTTGTAGTGTGTAGAATATAATGATGTCAGGGTAGGGCTGTTGTAGTGTGTATAATATAATGATGCCAGGGTAGGGCTGTTGTAGTGTGTATAATATAATGATGCCAGGGTAGGGCTGTTGTAGTGTGTAGAATATAATGATGCCAGGGTAGGGCTGTTGTAGTGTGTAGAATATAATGATGTCAGGGTAGGGCTGTTGTAGTGTGTATAATATAATGATGTCAGGGTAGGGCTGTTGTAGTGTGTAGAATATAATGATGTCAGGGTAGGGCTGTTGTAGTGTGTATAATATAATGATGTCAGGGTAGGGCTGTTGTAGTGTGTATAATATAATGATGTCAGGGTAGGGCTGTTGTAGTGTGTAGAATATAATGATGTCAGGGTAGGGCTGTTGTAGTGTGTAGAATATAATGATGTCAGGGTAGGGCTGTTGTAGTGTGTATAATATAATGATGTCAGGGTAGGGCTGTTGTAGTGTGTATAATATAATGATGTCAGGGTAGGGCTGTTGTAGTGTGTAGAATATAATGATGTCAGGGTAGGGCTGTTGTAGTGTGTAGAATATAATGATGTCAGGGTAGGGCTGTTGTAGTGTGTATAATATAATGATGCCAGGGTAGGGCTGTTGTAGTGTGTATAATATAATGATGCCAGGGTAGGGCTGTTGTAGTGTGTATAATATAATGATGTCAGGGTAGGGCTGTTGTAGTGTGTAGAATATAATGATGTCAGGGTAGGGCTGTTGTAGTGTGTATAATATAATGATGTCAGGGTAGGGCTGTTGTAGTGTGTATAATATAATGATGTCAGGGTAGGGCTGTTGTAGTGTGTAGAATATAATGATGTCAGGGTAGGGCTGTTGTAGTGTGTAGAATATAATGATGTCAGGGTAGGGCTGTTGTAGTGTGTATAATATAATGATGTCAGGGTAGGGCTGTTGTAGTGTGTATAATATAATGATGTCAGGGTAGGGCTGTTGTAGTGTGTAGAATATAATGATGTCAGGGTAGGGCTGTTGTAGTGTGTATAATATAATGATGCCAGGGTAGGGCTGTTGTAGTGTGTATAATATAATGATGTCAGGGTAGGGCTGTTGTAGTGTGTAGAATATAATGATGTCAGGGTAGGGCTGTTGTAGTGTGTAGAATATAATGATGTCAGGGTAGGGCTGTTGTAGTGTGTATAATATAATGATGTCAGGGTAGGGCTGTTGTAGTGTGTATAATATAATGATGTCAGGGTAGGGCTGTTGTAGTGTGTAGAATATAATGATGTCAGGGTAGGGCTGTTGTAGTGTGTATAATATAATGATGTCAGGGTAGGGCTGTTGTAGTGTGTATAATATAATGATGTCAGGGTAGGGCTGTTGTAGTGTGTATAATATAATGATGCCAGGGTAGGACACCTTGAGGGCCATCTTGCGATGCTGTGCCACCACAGTGACTTTCTCCAGCAGGTCTCTGAGACGCTCCTGTGTGGCGTGAGACACCAGACTGATCACGTCTGACCCCACCTCAGACACTCCAAACTTCTCACCTGAGAGAGATGAACACACCATCATATAAAACCTTTAATTCTAAACATTTTGACATCACCACTATGCCACACTAATTCCATTCTGCTAATTTCTCCTACAATTTTGAAACACTGAGGCGAGAGGGAGATTCATTGTTTTCTCTATCTGAGGTTAAGAATGGTCCATTTCTAATCAACATTGCACCCTGCTGGTGACCAGAGGCATGACACCTATCTAAAGCTCAGAAGGAGTGCCGAAGTTGTACAGCTTTACTAGGTACCGGTGTGGAGGATGTGTGTGAGCAGTGGAGAAGGATTGTGGGTACCGGTGTGGAGGATGTGTGTGAGCAGTAAAGGTGGATTGTGGATACCATTGTGGAGGATGTGTGTGCGCAGTAGAGGAGGATTGTGGGTACCAGTGTGGAGGATGTGTGTGAGCAGTAGAGGAGGATTGTGGGTACCAGTGTGGAGGATGTGTGTGAGCAGCGGGGCTGGGGACAGGAAGGGTTCGTCCTGACAGGATCGTTCCACAGAGCCCACCAGCCCAGAGTTGGTTGCTAGGATACGGGCATTCTCCTCGCTTACGTTGACCCCAGCCATGGAGGCCACATCGTTGATGTCATCCTCCTCCCTGAGGTAAGCAAATAAACAGAGTTAACAGACAAAAAAATCTACCTCAGACACACAAGATAACTGGGGTCTGGCTTAGAGTGAATTAGCGTTCAGTGAATAGCTATGCAATATTTGGACCCTCCATACATACTAGTGCAGTACACAACAGGCTCTGGTCACAAATGTATGTGTTACCTGAAGGAACCAACACTGTCCTTGAAGGGATGTCTCTGGGCTGGAGGAGGTGGGACCAGGAAAGGAGTCCGCCTGACAATAGCTCCTAGGGGGACAACAAGGGAGATGACAACATAAAGAACTGAGGAGAACAAGGCCTTAGCCAGTTGATGTGTAAGGTGTGGTTGACCTGTGTTGTGGTGCTGTGTGAGTGTGAGTGTGGTTCTACCTGTGTTGTAGTGCTGTCCTGACTGTAGGACCATGGGTTTGGCCAGGCTCCTGTTCTGAACAGACAGGTATGTATGGGCCGGGGCGGAGGTTGTCACAGCAGGCTTATACACCACACCTCTAGGCTGCTGGATCACCTGTGGTGGGGCAAACACACCTCAAAATGAGCCTCTGGAACACAATTAGATAAACCATTCACAAACCAGACCATCTGGACATGGATCTGATCTACTCAGGGAGTGAAGAATAATGCTGAGTGTGATGCTCCTAAAACTCAAAACGAACAGAACTACATCCACTCATACAGAGCTTTTCTTCTCACAGTTTGGGCCATTCGTGTATGTAAATGTGTTCTGGGCATTCACACAAAACTGGGGGCAATCACACTGTTAATTAAGGAAATACCATTACAGAAAATCTGAATAATGTTGTGATTGCTCTCCACATTATGAGTTTTCCCTCTGAAGGTGAGAGAGCTGTGTGTCTCTGTCTGCAGAGGAGAACTGATGAGAATCCTCATTTTGGGAACAGTAGCTGTAACCTAGTTAGTCCTCAGCCTAGGCTCTAACATAATTAGGCCTAACCTCAGGGCTCTGTGTGTTAGGAGAGCGAGAATGAAGACAAAGTACAGAGAAGAACTTCAAGAAGTGAGCTGCCTGCTACACAACAGGGACTCTACATCTCAATTACACTAACTGGATTACTATGTAAACCTCAGGTACTTTATACAGGGTTGGAGTCTCCAAGCCCAGAGCTTTTGAATGGATATAGACCTGAGAATATAGGAGCCCTGACCTGGGATCATGCTTGACGTTTGTGTGATAGGTATATGGGTGATCGATAGGATATGTATGATTGGCATGTGTTGAATAAAAGGAATACCTTACATCCTGATGGAAACCTCTGCCTGACGCTTGGGTGAAAAGGGGTAACCATTGAGAGGGTGTGGCTTACTAGCTGGGTGGATTTGATTGGCTGGCCACTAGCAGCGCTGAGGTGGGCAGGCCTCGCGTTGGTGGAGAGGAGGGTAGGGGTGCGGCCTGGAGTGGGGGCCGGGGCCTTGGAGGCGGCTGGAGCCTGTGGCTTGGGTTGGTCAACCTCCTGGATGAAGAGCTGTGGGTTGGGGGTGAGCTGCCGCACAGCTGGGAGACTTTTCTGGAGGCATGGAGTAAGGAGAGAGAGGAATAGAGAGGAGAGAGAGAGGAGAACAGAGAGGGAGAAGAGGAGAGGAGTAGAGAGAGAGAGAATGAGAGAGGAGGAGAGGAGTAGAGAGGCAGAAGAATAAGGAAGAGAATGTCCAGTCTGTGACAAGCTGGGTTGAACGTGTCTGTGGTCTGAATGCGTTGGTGTTTCTCTCTGATCACATCACCTTGAGAAAGGGCACCAGGTAGGGCTGGGGAGAAGACTTGAGCTCACGGTAGAGTTGGTCAGTGAACTCCTCAGGTTCAAGTCTCCCATCCTGGAGGACAGAAGACAGAGTGCCAGGAAAAAAAGTGTGTATGAGAAAGCATTAGAACTTGTGATTATTATTCTAGTGTGAGCATGTGAGTGCGTGCTTTTCCCTGGTTACGAACCCAGTTAAACCCCCATTAGATATTTTTGTATATCTACTTCAGGATTAACAAACACCATATATTACATTTTAAGTACACAGTGCTGAGCTGTTATCCAATAAGTGTTTAAAATGACACTTCTATTTTTCTTTACTCTATAATCCTGAGCCACAAGTTTGACTCCAAACAAAAAGGTTTTATATGAAATTAAAATTCTATAACTTTTCTTCACAGGAAGGCCACGGCACCCTTTACTTTCTCCTTATTGGAAGGCATAGTTTATGTATTTTAGTCTTACTCTAAAATGTTACTGTATATCCTCCTGAGACCCAGCAAGTCATTTTTATAATGGACATTTGTTTTTGGTCCGTATCTCTAAGGCCATACATGCCACTGTGTTAGGTCCTATTGTACCTTTGAGAGGACATTTTGGGCTTTTCAATGATATCACGTGTGGGGTTGTCACCTTAATCATTTTTTCTTTCTGATTCTTCAAAATGGCTACCATCACAATTAGCTACTTTTATGGTAAATGTGTGTAGTTGTGTAATTATCATTTCTGTGAGTTTGATATTCAAATTGTTTCTAATAGGTAAATATCTCAGGAATAGTTTGGTGGGTTTTCAGAGCAGTGTAATTTTCCCCCCCACATTAAATAAGAGCTAAATAAGAGCTTGTTAATAAATGTCCTCTGTTGTAGACATCATGTGCACAAAGACAGGATGTGCACAAAGATATGGTTAATTGACCACAAAATCAACATTTTGCAACGGCCATATCAGTCTCCAGACTTAAACCCCATCGAAAACATGTGGTTTGAATTGAAGAGGGCAGTCCATAAGTGCGACTGAAGGATCTGGAAAGATTACGTATGGACGAATTGTCTAAGATCCCTCCCAATGTGTTCTTCAATCTCATAAAACGTTATAGAAAAAGGCTAATTATTTATTTTTTTAGATTTATTTTTAAACCTCTTAAACAAAATATTTTTCTCTGAGCAACTGTATTAGTATAAAACAATATAATTTTCAAAAAACTGTGAGCATACATTATAGCTCGTTATCTGTATTATTTATTTTACACAGTGTGTGTGTACCAGCAGGCTCTTGACAAGCTCTCGGACGTTCTTGGCCATGTCAGCAGAGTGGGTCCCACTAGAGGCCAGCTTGATCAGCGTCACCAGGAAGTTCTTACACTTCTTCACATTCTCCAGGACCTCCTGAACAGAGAGCATAATGGGACATGTCAGAGGTCATACTGAGCAACAGAAAGACATACTAACCTTGGGTGTATCCAAAGATGTGAAATGTGCCAATAGAAATGTAATGAATAGAGCTGACAAAATTCCCCACCTACCTGGCAGACAATCATTTATATTCTGCACACTATACATTACTATTTGAACATTCTGTAGCATTACACCTTAATGAACATGACCCAGAGATAACATGCTAAACAATAGCTTTAGCCAATCCCAGTCGGCGGTCTGACTCACAGGTGTGATGCTGGGGGGTGTGGCCCTGGGGGTGTTGGTGGGTTTGGTTGGGATGATGAGAGGACCAGGGCCAGGAGAACGGGTGACTGTGACAGGGGCCACTGGGCGGATCATAGGCCTGGGGGTCTGGCTCTGGCCTGCAGGAGGGGTCAGAACAGCCCCTACCACCTGGAGTGAAGCGGAGCAAAACACGCACGCACACACAGAAAATGGTAACTGAAAAGTCATAGTGGTAATGTCCAATGTTACCCCACTATATTAACCACTCTTTATCCACTAATCAAACCACTACTGGGACCATACCTGTAGTTTGATCATACACTAAACCAGAACTTGACCATTGCTTGAGACCAGAGATTAGCGTGCGTACCTTAACCAAGGGGGTTCTCTGTGCTGTGGTCACATGGGGGTTAGGAGGAGGAGGCACTCTGATCACCCCTGGATTCTCAGCTTTTCTCACGACAGTCGCTGCAGACACCTTTAAATGACATAACAGCTGGGTCTGTATTCAAAGTAATGCGGAAATCTAGTGCACACACACATTGACAGCCCTAACACACACATTAATCTTCCATTCACACTACCAGTCAAAAGTTTGGACACACCTACTCATTCAAGGGTTTTTCTTTATTTTTACATTGTAGAATAATAGTGAAGACATCAAAACTATGAAATAACACATATGGAATCATGTAGTAACCAAAAAAGTGTTAAACAAATCAAAATATATATTATATTTGAGATTCTTCAAATAGCCACCCTTTGCCTAGATGACAGCTTTGCACACTCTTGGCATTCTCTCAACCAGCTTCATGAGGTAGTCACCTGGAATGCATTTCAATTAACACATGTGCCTTCTTAAAAGTTAATTTGTGGAATTTCTTTCCATCTTAATGCGTTTGAGCCAATCAGTTGTGTTGTGACAAGGTAGGGGGGGGTATACAGAAGATAGCCCTATTTGGTAAAAGACCAAGTCCATATTATGGCAAGAACAGCTCAAATAAACAAATAGAAACGACAGTCCATCATTACTTTAAGACATGAAGGTCAGTCAATACGGAACATTTCAAGAACTTTGAAAGTTTCTTCAAGTGCCGTCGCAAAAACCATCAAGCGCTATGATGAAACTGGCTCTCATGAAGACCGCCACAGGAAAGGAAGACCCAGAGTTGTTTCTGCTGCAGAGGATAAGTTCACTAGAGTTACCAGCCTCAGAAATTGCAGCCCAAATAAATGCTTCACAGAGTTCAAGTCACAGACATCTCAACATCAACTGTTCAGAAGGGACTGTGTGAATCAGGCCTTCATGGTCGAATTGCTGCAAAGAAACCACTACTAAAGGACACCAATAAGAAGAAGAGACCTGTTTGGGCCAAGAAACAAGAGCAATGGACATTAGACTGGTGGAAATTTGTCCTTTGGTCTGGAGTCCAAACTTTGAGATTTTTGGTTCCAACCGCCGTGTCTTTGTGAGACGCGGTGTGGGTGAACGGACGATCTCTGCATGTGTAGTTCCCACCGTAAAGCATGGAGGAGGAGGTGTTATGGTGTGGGGGTGCTTTGCTGGTGACACAGTCTGTGATTTAGTTAGAATTCAAGGCACACTTAACCAGCATGGCTACCACAGCATTCTGCAGCGATACGCCATCCCATCTGGTTTGGGCTTAGTGGGACTATCATTTGTTTTTCAACAGAACAATGACCCAACACACCTCCAGGCTGTGTAAGGGCTATTTTAACAAGAAGGAGAGTGATGAAGTGCTGCATCAGATGACCTGGCCTCCACAAACCCCCGACCTCAACTCAATTGAGATGGTTTGGGATGAGTCGGATGGCAGAGTGAAGGAAATGCAGCCAACAAGTGCTCAGCATATGTGGGAACTCCTTAAAGACTGTTGTAAAAGCATTCCAGGTGAAGCTGGTTGAGAGAATGCCAAGAGTGTGCAAAGCTGTCATCAAGGCAAAGGGTGGCTATTTGAAGAATCTCAAATATAAAATATATTTAATTTGTTTAACACTTTTTTTGTTACTATATGATTCCATGTGTTATTTCATAGTTTTGATGTCTTCACTATTATTCTACTATGTAGAAAATAGAAAAAATAAAGAAAAACCCTTGAATGAGTAGGTGTGTCCAAACTTTTGACTGGTACTGTACATAGTATAAGATCAGACACCTGTCACAGTTTATCAAACACAAACACACACCTGCGTGGCGGGTGGCCTGGAGCTAGGAGAGGTCCCAGTGCCAGGAGTTCTGGCTGCGAGGCCCTGGGCTGCGGCCAAAGCTTGTTGGGACACCAGCATCAGTTGACCACTGTCACTACGGATGAGCACCATGCCTGTTGACAGAACATCACATTAAAAGGGGCACTTCACTGCACCATACCAGTGTCTATGTTAAAAAGTGCCCCTTAATAGGCACACAGGCCCTTTCCCAATTAATCTTCCATTGATTCCTTGTGTCCTCTCTCCTCTGCTCCTTCTCAAAATGCATTGGAGGAGAAGGTCGGAGGGGAGGGACCTTGGAACTTCAATGCGGTTTGAGAAGGAGGCGAGAGGAATCGAGGAAGGATGAATTGAGAAAGAGCCACTACCTTTTTCCCCCAATATCACTACTCCCTCCACTTTGCTTTTCTATCAGTCCCAGGTGATGCCTAGGCAGGCACTCACCTGGCGGGATTTGAAAGTTGGCTGGAAGCTGGACAGACGTGGTCTGTGGGGGTCTGACGGATGCAGCTGGTTGCTGAAAAGTTGTTGGTCTTGGTATGGCTATCACTGCAGCCTTCCCCGGTGCCTGGGTCGCGGTGGCAACTCGAGTCACGGCTGGTCCCAAAGGAGAGCTCATGCGCGCCGGTGGTTGTGCGCTCATGGTCACCGTTGGAGAGCTCACTCTCGGTCCCGCCACCACCGGAGAAATGGGTCTCGGTCCCGTGGTTGTCATGACCACCTTTGGAGCCGGGTTGCTCACGACTGAGTTTATGGATGAGGTAACTGGTTGAGCGCTTGCCTGGACAGGTGCGACCGTCACGGTGGAGGTAGTAGGTGCAACATGCATCACGGACACGGGAAGCTGGGTGGCACTGGATCCATTATTTGCGTTCTGTGGCTGGGTTTGGCCAGGTTCGGGGTCTTTCGTTGTACCTTTCGAAATGGTGGCGGGGATTGCAGGGCTACTGACAGAAGGTATCGGGGCTTTGACACTCGCCCCCACCTGCACAATTGTGTCCGAGATATTCGCGGTTCCACTTCCACTGTTTGCCGGGGATGCCTGATTTTGAGTTTCATTTGTGGAGTTTTCGGTGGTTGGCATGATTTTTTAATCTAAATTGAAAGATATAATACATTAGTTTGCTATGATATCTCTCAGACGACCTCACCATATCAATCCTTTGGTTTTCGCGTGTGGTCGCTAGCTAGCTAGCGGGCTATTGACTAACACCACCAATAAACAGCAAGTTGACCAGGTCTAGTGAATTGTCGCAAATGCCAGTCTAGGAATCACAGAAAAACAGGACAAATAGTAGCAGGTTTTACCTTAGTGGTTTTCATTCATTCTTCTGACCCGCGCACCCAGCAAGTGGCCACGAGTTTGTAGCCATGTGGAGCGCGCATGTTGATTCTGCAGGACGCTCTGAAAGCGCGAGGGATTCCCGTTATACTGTGCTTTCATTGGCTGGTTTACCCGATGACGTGAAAATATGACACCTGCACGCGATACCGGTGTTTCCCGGAGAATAAATGCTGCCTGGAAGCCAAACATCACCAAAGTTGAGCACTTTAACCATATTCAATTTCACTACATCAGTTCTGGAAATACTGTGGAAACCTATTATTTGCACACAAAAAAGTTAAGCAATAGTACATTTACAGTTTAGTAATTTAACAGATGCTCTTATCCAGAGCAATTAGGGTTAAGTGCCTTGCTCAAGGGCACATCCACAGATTTTTCACCTAGTCGCTCAGGGATTCAAACCAGCAACCTTTCGGTTACTAGCTCAGTACACAACTAAATTGCCCAATGCAATACCATTTGCAATCATGCATAATGAAAATGTGCATCTCTTGGTTCTATTCTATTTCCCTTGTAAGCAAATAAGAATGCACTGCTCACATCTCATTGTCTCATCAGGTCAACAAAGCATAAGAGGAACCGTTCTTTTGCTCTTATCAACATAGAAATGAGACCCTTTTGAGCAGTCAAAAATACAAAGCACAATCTTTTATTATTCAAGGTTCTATTTATAAACAGCATTATTTGAGTCAAATGCTTCAGTTCAGGGTCAGCATAATGTGCTAACATAACAGTGAACAGAGAAGTAGTAGCCACACTACAGAACAAAATATAAAATGGAGACAAGAGTCAGTGTGTGTGTAGGATACAGGATGTGTGTAGGATACAGGAGATGTTTAACGTGTTCATTCTTATTGAAGCCTATCTTATCCTCACACAAACTGAAAACAGGTCATGTGACAGCCTAGTTTGATTTATGTGGATTTCTTCTGCTTCTTTTTCTCTGCCTCTTCCTCTTTCTCCTTTTCGATTTCAGCCACGAGGGTTTCGATTTCTTTAGACTCCAAAAGCTGATAGAGAAATATGTACAAAACAGGGAATTAGTAATGATTTCAAAAGACATGCGTCCATAGAATGAATAAGTTGTCAGTTAACTACTTTTAAGCTTTTAGTGTGTGTACCTTCAGTGGCTGATTCCTCCTGATCACTGCCAGCTCAATGTTCTTTCCTCCTGACTGAACAACCTGTGAGCATAGGGTCAGGAGGTTAGCATGCTGTTCATTACCATCAACCACCATTAGTGACTTAGTTGCCCCATTCACATTATAGGGTCGACATGAACCATATTGTGCCAGCTCAGATATTTTTTGTTTCACATTGTCGTTTCCAGCAACTATGGTGGATGCGTAATCAGGCCAGCCTAGTACAGCTTGTCTTGTTGGCCTTAGTGTGAATCAAGCAACTGTTAGTGCTTGTGTTAGCCTACCTCCAGCAGGGCTTTGATGGCCAGCTTTATAGCCTCGTTGTCAGTGGCGATGGCCTCGTCTGTGTAGTTCTTCTCCAGAAACTCCCGGACAGTCTTTGCACTGCGACCGATGGCATTGGCCTGCAGGGGAGAAGGTCGAGAGAGGTTACACACAGAAAATGGAACACTGAGCAACCCTGCAAAATAGTTAGGCTGAATAAACCACACACCCAAAGTGAAGAATTAACCAAACAGGTTGGATAAAGCCAGCATTAGTGTGTGGGCCTGTGTGTTATGTTTTCTACTCATAAAGCAGGATAGCAGAGTGTGATCTACTGGACATAAGAAAGAACGGTGCTACACACCTTCCAGGCATGATATGTTCCAGATGGGTCCGTTTGGTAGAGCCGTGGGGTTCCATCGTAGTCGAAGCCCACGATCAGAGCAGAGATACCAAAGGGTCTGCGTCCGTTACTCTGTGTGTAACGCTGAAGGGGGGATAAAGAGAGAGACACATTCTTACTCAACGGGGGTTTGACTGTGTGAGAGACACTACCTGCATGGGTCATGTTCATTAGGCACCAAATGGAAGAAACCTGAATGAATCAAGGATGGACTACCACTACCAAGAAACACTCATTTCTATTTTCTGTTGCAAAACGTTTTACTGCAGTGTTCCCTAATGAACACGTCCTTGATTGAGTGTGGCAATGAAGAATGTTCATACCAGTGTGTTTTGCATGCAGCCTACCTGTTTGAGTGTGGCGATGTGGCGTGTGATGTACTCCACAGTAACAGGGTCCTCTACAGTAAGCCGGTGGCTCTGACACTCCACCCTGGCTCTGTTGATAACGATACGAGCGTCGGCCGTCAGACCTGGAAGGACAGAAGAGAGGGACAATGTCTGAGTCACAACATTCTACATTTCAGACCTTTTACTCAAAACTGACACAAAATGCCTGATCTTCCACAAACTAAAAAGCAGGCCTTGCATCTGAAATTAAATCAAAGATTATTGAAAATCAGTGAGATATAACTACAGCAAGGCTCAATAATAACTAGTTTGCTAGGCTAATCAGATTGATAAGACAGGTGGTTCGGACTGGGTGTATGACTAAATGTTTGTTATGGATGGTTTTACCTGCAAATGCCATACAAACATGATCGTCCAGTGCACATATCTTGCGTACAGTCCTCTCCTCTTGGAGTTTAGCTACAGACTTTTTCTCAACACCCAGAACGACAATGTCTTTCCCTCTGATGCCCACCTACACAAAAGAACAATGATTAGTCAGCATATTACAATTTTCTGATATGCGCAGTGCGACTGCAATAAAGACGACCTGGAACAAAACCTGTGTTTGCTAGCTAGTTGGGCTAGTTGGTAGGTTAGCAATAACATGCAAGTCATGCTGTCCCCGCTGAATGAGTATCTCGTTGTTAGAAAGTTAGCTAGCTAGTTAGTTAGTTAGTTGAATTAGCTAGATAATATACTTCTTCACAGACATAGTAAATTGTCAGTTCAAATTCACAAAGCAAATGAAGTATGACAAATGCAAGACTGAATGGAAAGTAACTCGTTAACTAAAGCTAACGTTAGCCTTGCTAAACTGGCTAATTTAGCTAGCTAATAACACTCACCGCAGTAGAGCCTTTTTTCACAGCCTCTTGTGCATATTCCACTTGAAACAGGTGTCCATCGGGGGAAAATACTGTTATAGCTCTGTCATATCTAGCGGCCATATCTAGCCACTATGAAAGGTAAAAATACGAAGAAGTGTTCACTTGCTAGCTAAATAAACCGCTAAGGATTTGGACTGGTACAAATCTGCGCATGCGGTTCTAGCTACACACAGAAGGGGCGGGGCGGTTGGTGCGATTGGACAGAAATGTACTAACCGGAAGTCCACAAAACAAAATGTCAATTTGAAGAAGAGCTATTTTACAGTTAAAATGCTAGCTAGTTAGCTATTTTTAGGTATACAATCGTGAAATAAACTAAGAAAAAATAGCTAATTTCAGTATTGGCAGTTTGAGTATTGGTTTAGTCTGAAAATCTGTGGCGATAGGCTTGAGCATGCTTGCTTCTTCTTCTTCTTCTGTGGGTTTTATGGCGGACTACAACCCAAAAAGGTGTATTGCCGCCACCAGCTGGACGGGTTGAAACCAAAACAAGGTAAAAAAATAAATAAAAATAAAAAATCCATATGTGATAGGGAAACTAACTTAATCCACCCAAATAAAAATAGTACATTGACAAAACAAAACTCCCACTTCTTCCTTCTTTCAATTCTCCATATCTCCCTTCTCAGGCTCTAGGGCCTGAGAGGGTGGTACGGCTTGTGACAATATTCCATGTAACTCCTTCGCCGAGAAATCTTTCAGCCCCAGGAACCGCGCTGCCGCTTCCACAATGATTTCTATCTTCCTGGACCTTCTCTCCACCTTGGCAGTGCCATTTATCACCATAGCTATAAAGGCCACAAAGTCCACCTTCTTAACCTTTAAAATGTCAGGATCCTTCTGGTGAAAGGCAACCCCTGCAGCCTGCAGTGAAGGCCTATCTACCACCATGGACTCTTCAAGTGCACCATTCAAACCCTCAACCCTTTTAGCAGCTGCTGCATATGATATGCTCTGGATAGCCCTGACTTTGGCCACCTCATTCTCTTTCACCCTTGTGGGGCATTCAAAAGACGTGGCTTCATGGTTCCCACCACAATTGCAACATGTCACATTTATCACTTTTATAACACATAATATGATCTTTTCCACTACTTGGACATCTCGGCTTCTTCCTTCTACAAACACTTGAAACATGACCAAAAGCTTTACATTGATTACACTGCATTGGTCTTGGGATAAATTATCTGACTCTGTAGTTAATATACCCTAACTGCACTTGAGTAGGGAGAGACTCCATATCAAAAAACAAATGCTCTTCACTTTTTCTTCATTCACCACACGATTCATCTGATGTGCATCAATCACACCAGGAACATTTTTAATCTCTTCAACATCTACTTCCCACGAGACTCCAGATATAAGGTGACCTGTTCCTAAGAGACACACACAACACTTTAAACTTATCAAATCGGGTGAGACGTAACACACGTTTCTTCTGATCCTCAGAAGCACAAAAAATCTAAACCAGCCCGCCTCTCGTGATTCTCACAGCCTTCACTCCACCAGTTTGGATATCTCAAATTGATTCCTCAAGATTGGTAATTCGATCAGCTGCTCCTCATTTACAAACCGTACTCCTACTAGATACGAAGGGACGTTCTCATCACTGTACACGACTTTGCTCCGTTTTCCATTCTTTTGGACAACATTCCAATTCTCTTTGATTCTACCGCCATTAGATACAAAATCCACTTCATCATCCGCTTCCGCCATCTGGCCGAAGAAGAAGAAGCCTGCTTTCGAGGAGTTTGCTTGGAGGGACGAGCTGCCAGAAGAGGGATTTTTGAAATCGTTGAAAAACAAACAAACTTTACTCGGTGTGGCGGACGTTCGGCACAGCCGTGCTATGAATGGGTCAGAGATGGTAGGAGATCGTGATGGAGAGGAAAGTGAAGCAAGTATGGAACATTGTGGTACAAATAAAGGAGGGAGTAAGAAAGAGAAAAAGAAAGCGGGAGAGAAAGGGAGTAGGGGTATGAAGGGGAGCGAGAGGTCTACGGAGGTAGAGATGAGGCAGAAAAGGATGTTTGAGGAGAGCAATCTAGCTTCCAACGCTAGCGGAAGTTCGGAGGTAGAAAGTGCAGAGAAAGGGCAAGATAAGACACGAGAGGAACATGGAGGTGAGGAGGAGCATATAGTGATTATGAAGTTTAGGGAGGAAGGGGGAGTTGGGGCGATGAGTCCGATAAGGTTGACGGCTGTGATAAAAGAGTTGATTGGGGAAGTTGTTAATGCTAAAGAGTGTTAAGAGATGAGAGATTGTTGGTGTGCTGTAAGGACATGGCGCAGAGGGAAAAAGCTATCGGAGTGAAGCAAATAGGGAAGTGTAAGGTGGAGTTGAGCAGCTGGACTGATCAAGCAGGGAAGCAGTGGAATGAAGGGGTGATAACAGGAGTGCCTGTGAGTGTTAGCACTAAAGAGGTAAAGGAACATTTGAGAGGAGGCGTTCTAGTGAATGTACACAAATTGCAAGCAACAAGGGGTGGAGAAAGGGTATATAGCACATCTATTCTGTTACATTTTAAGGACCGGGTACTGCCAAATAAGGTAACAATAGGATATATGAGTTACTATGTGAGGGCTTATGTACCGAAGCCTTTAAGATGTTATGAATGCCAGAAGTTTGGGCATGTGGCAACAGTCTGTAACGAGAAAAATAGGTGTGCCAGGTGTGGAGGCGAGCATGAGTATGGGAAGTGTGGAGATGGTGTACAGTCGTGGTCAAAAGTTTTGAGAATGACACAAATATTAATTTTCACAAAGTCTGCTGCCTCAGTTTTGATGATGCCAATTTGCATATACTCCAGAATGTTATGAAGAGTGATCAGATCAATTGCAATGAATTGCAAAGTCCCTCTTTGCCATGAAAATGAACTTAATCCCAAAAAAACATTTCCACTGCATTTCAGCCCTGCCACAAAAGGACCAGCTGACATCATGTCAGTGATTCTCTCGTTAACACAGGTGAGAGTGTTGACGAGGACAAGGCTGGAGATCACTCTGTCATGCTGATTGAGTTAGAATAACAGACTGGAAGCTTTAAAAGGAGGGTGGTGCTTGAAATCATTGTTCTTCCTCTGTTAACCATGGTTACCTGCAAGGAAACACGTGCCGTCATCATTGCTTTGCACAAAAAGGGCTTCACAGGCAAGGATATTGCTGCTAGTAAGATTGCACCTAAATCAACCATTTATCGGATCATCAAGAACTTCAAGGAGAGAGGTTCAATTGTTGTGAAGAAGACTTCAGGGCACCCAAGAAAGTCCAGCAAGTGCTAGGACCGTCTCCTAAAGTTGATTCAGCTGCGGGATCAGGGCACCACCAGTGCAGAGCTTGCTCAGGAATGGCAGCAGGCAGGTGTGAGTGCATCTGCACGAACAGTGAGGCTAATACTTTTGGAGGATGGCCTGGTGTCAAGAAGGGCAGCAAAGAAGCCACTTCTCTCCAGGAAAAACATCAGGGACATACTGATATTCTGCAAAAGGTACAGGGATTGGACTGCTGAGGACTAGGGTAAAGTCATTTTCTCTGATGAATCCCCTTTCCAATTGTTTGGGCCATCCGGAAAAAATCTTGTCCGGAGAAGACAAGGTGAGCGCTACCATCAGTCCTGTGTCATGCCAACAGTAAAGCATCCTGAGACCATTCATGTGTGGGGTTGCTTCTCAGCCAAGGGAGTGGGCTCACTCACAATTTTGCCTAAGAACACAGCCATGAATAAAGAATGGTACCAACACATCCTCCGAGAGCAACTTCTCCCAACCATCCAAGAACAGTTTGGTGACGAACAATGCCTTTTCCAGCATGATGGAGCACCTTGCCATAAGGCAAAAGTGATAACTAAGTGGCTCGGGGAACAAAACGTCGACATTTTGGGTCCATGGCCAGGAAACTCCCCAGACCTTAATCCCATTGAGAACTTGTGGTCAATCCTCAAGAGGCGGGTGGACAAACAAAAACCCACAACTTCTGACAAACTCCAAGCATTGATTATGCAAGAATGGGCTGCCATAAGTCAGGATGTGGCCCAGAAGTTAATTGACAGCATGCGGATTGCAGAGGTCTTGAAAAAGAAGGGTCAACATTGCAAATATTGACTCTTTGCATAAACTTAATGTAATTGTCAATAAAAGCCTTTGACACTTATGGAATGCTTGTAATTATACTTCAGTATACCATAGGATCATCTGACAAAAATATCTAAAAACACTGAAGCAGCAAACTTTGTGGAGACCAATACTTGTGTCATTCTCAAAACCTTTGACCACGACTGTACAAAGAAAGTGCTGCAACTGTGGGGGTGCTCATAGTGTGGCATATAGTGGGTGTGAGGCTGTGAAGAAGGCAGTGGAGGTGCAACAAGTGAGAGCGGAGAGAAGGGTGTCATATGCTGAGGCAGTGAGGGTGGTCCAGGAGAGAAGGGTGTCATATGTCAGGGGATACCTGGCTGTCAGGCCCTACATGGATGCAGTGGTGTCTCTAGTCACTCTGATGCTGGACACTGGACTACCATGCTTCAGAGGACAGACCATCAAACTGCTCAAGCAGCGATTCAACCCCAGTATGAGTGAGAAGGAGGCGGCTGCTTTCATCATCAAGGTCATCCAGAGCTGCTTTCTCAGCAGCAGGAGTAAGACCTATGATATGCTTCAGTATTACCAGAACCAGATCCCATACTAAAGACCTGGTTGCAGTATTTTATCATATACTGAAGACTTGGGACCTGTCTGATACGAGTCCTTATTCCCTATATAGGCAGTAACTTCTGCATTAGACTGTCTGATTTGCATTTAGTATTACGATGGTGGTGGTAGTGGTGATTAAAATGACGATGAAGACCCCAAAAGCCATTTCTCTAAACCTTGGGACAAACAGATGGGTAATATTACATGACGACTACACTCCTCTGATGTTATGCTAGATGTTACCTTCTTAATGTGTGTCAACATATGAAATTGCTGTCATAATCCCTTCAAAAACCCTGCTGTCGTCACGCTGTATTTATATCAATTTTCGGTCTTTATGAAGATGTTTTACTTGATAGACAGATGTAAGATTAATGATCTTTACAGACTATCATTTTAGATTAGATGGTATGTATTATTTTTGTGCTGAATGGATATGTTATTGTTAATATATAATTATTATTTTACTTAGGGTATTTCATTTTATACATCCATGTATGTTTTACAGAGTATGTTTGTAATATAACATGGGCGGCAGGTCGGCTAGCGGTTAAGAGCATTCGGACAGTAACTGAAAGGTTGCTGGTTCGAATGCCCACGCTGATTGGTGAAAAATCTACCGATGTGCCCTTGAGCAAGACACTTAACCCTAATTGCTCCTGTAAGTCACTATGGATAAGAGCATCTGCTAAATTACAAAAATGAAAATGTAATGTAAAATGTAATATGCTGAGGCAGTGAGGGTGGTCCAGGTCCAGGGAGATACAGGTTCAAGGGAGAGATGGGTAGGAGCATCTAGACCGGGGATTACGGGGCAGGTGGGCAGCGATATGGTATACATAGAAAAGAGAAAGCTGGTGACGTTCATAGCAGGAGATATCAATAGCACTGATAAAGTAGAGTTTAAAACGGAGAGGATTAAACTAATAGTGAAAGCTGCTGGGAGACATTTGAGTATGACAGTGTTGACATGGGAAGAGGTTCGAGATTACCTCAATCAGCCGATGGTGGAGTCATGTATTACTGGATCTTAGTTATGGTGGTAGTACTACAATGGAATGCTCGAAGCCTGTTGGCTAATGGGCAGGAATTCAAGCAGTTCATTGTTGATATGATAGCTAAGCCTGATGTGATTTGTGTGCAGGAAACATGGCTCAAACGGAATGTGGAGTTTATCATACAGGGATATGTAGTGGTTCGTAGGGACCGAGATATAGGGGGAGGGGGGGGATGTGCCACCTTCATAAAGCAAGGAATTCCCTACAAGATGATAGGCAAAGGTATTGAACAGGAGTATATGGTGGTGGAGGTGTGGCTGAGAGGAGGGGTGCTAGTTTTAGTGAATTACTATAATCCGTGTCAGATATTGGAAATGGAAGTGCAGGAGAGGGCGGAGGGCCAGGAAAGAAGTAAGGTCATGTGGTGTGGGGATTTTAACGCCCACAATACGCTTTAGGGGGGGAAACGGATGGATGGAAATGGCCAAGTGATGGAAAATTTGATAGAAAAGAAAGATCTGGTGTGCCTGAATGATGGCGAGGGACCAAGATTGATGTAGCCACAGGGAAAGAGTCTGCCTTAGACCTCACTCTGGTATCTAGTGCGATGGCAGGAATATGTGAGTGGGAGGTATGGGAGGAGTCGACAGTAGGGAGTGATCATTACCCCATAGTATGCACAGTAGGCCGGAGGGAGGAGGAGGTGTCAGTGGATGGAGTAGGCAGGTGGGTGTTTGGAAGGGCAAAGTGGGATCAGTTTCAGGAGCTGAGTGAGCAGGTGATGGCTTGGGTGGATATGAGAGGGGATGTGGATAGTATGAATAACTGGGTGAGAACAGCGTTAGTGGGGGCAGCTACTGAGGCTATACCTAAGAGTTCAGGGAGGAGGAGGAGGAAAGCAGTCCCATGGTGGACGGAGGAATGTGGGTCAATGGTGAGGATTAGGAACAGGGCATTTAGAGTACTGAAAAGGATGCATAACTTCCAACATCTGATTCAGTATAAGCAGGCCCAGGCCATGGTGAGGAGAACTATCCGTCAGGCAAAGAGGTCATGTTGGCATCGGTTCTGTGACACCATTGGAAGGGCGACACCTGTGGGAGAAGTGTGGGGGATGATTAAGAGGATGAGTGGGATCAGAAGGGAGTGGGATTATCCAGTGTTGATGAGTGGGGAGGATGTGGCAGTAACAGATGAGGAGAAAGCAGAGATGATGGCCAAAGTATTTGTCCAAGTGCATAGCCCGCAAATCTGTCAGAGGAGGGGCAGAGGGGGAGAGAGAACACGAGAGAGGAGCATGCTGGAGTGCTGGAAAGGAGGGAGGATATAAATGATGCGTTGAGTGCAACATTTACCAGGGCAGAGGTGAAAAGAGCAATAGGTAAGGGTGGGTTAACTTCACCTGGGAAAGATGAGGTGTGCTATGTTATGTTGGCCCATCTTAGTGATGAGGCACTGGATAAGGTATTGGTGTTGTACAACAGAGTGTGGGAGGAGGGGAAACTACCAGGCAGTTGGAAGGAGGCAGTAGTGGTACCAATCCGGAAGCCCGGGAAGGATCCAATGAAGCCAACAAGCTATCGGCCAATAGCTTTAACATCACATGTATGTAAGATTATGGAACGTATGATTACGGAGAGGCTAACTTACTTCCTGGAGAGCAGAGGGCTAGTAACGCCATATCAGAGTGTGTTCAGGAAGGGTAGGGGAGCTATGGATCCAGTGCTCTGCTTAGAAGCAGAGGTCAGGAAGGCTCAGGTGAACAAGGAAACTGTTGTAGCTGTCTTTTTTGATGTGGAGAAGGCGTATGATATGATGTGGAAGGAGGGGTTGTTAATCAAGCTTGATATTATTGGGGTAGGAGGAAGAATGTACAACTGGATAAAGGACTTCCTGTTTGGAAGGTCTATCCAGGTGAGGGTGGGGAAGTCTTTATCAGGCAGCTACTTGGTGTCACGAGTTACAAAGCCAGAACCCAGAAGCAGACCAGGACAAGGTAAGTTGAAACGAAGGTGAGTGTTTATTTACAAATTCAAGAGTGATGCTGAGTAATCCAGGGAACAGAGCGGGCGGCGTTGATTAGTTGTTGGGGGTGCAGTGGTTGATCCGATCATGGCTCGGCAGCCGCCGACCACCAGGCAGAGGTTGGATGAAGGTTCCGGACGAGTGACTGCAGATGGAACAAAACGGAGGTAAGTAAACAACAAACCAACAAGGTGCAAAACAACAAAACTAACGCTAGAAGCTCTAAGACTGATACTCTGGTAAACCTACTGTTCATGGCTAACGATCCGGCAGGGAATGGATGTTAGGCCAGAGCCTAAGAAGGGTGATGATCAGGACCAGGTGTGCAGATTGCTGATGGGATGCAGGTGCGGAAATCAAGAGAGCTCCCCGGAGCGTTCCAGAACCCTCGGGAAACTGGAGATCACGAGCAGAACAACTAGTCCACAGACAGGACCCGACTCAGACTGCCGGGATCGTTACACTTGGTGGATAATGGTACACCGCAGGGGATCGTGATTAGTCCTCTGTTGTTCTCAATCATGATCAATGATGTTTACTCTCAGGTACAGCCGGATATAGGGAGGTCGTTATTTGCAGATGATGGTGCCTTATGGAAGAGGGGAAGAAATGTGCAATGCATAGTCAGGAAGGTACAGGAAGCAATTGATGAGGTAGAGTGGTGGGCATTAATGTGGGGATTCAGGTTCTCTGTAGAGAACTCAAACAGTGTTCTTTACCAGGAGGAAGGTGGGAGATGAGGTATGCTTGAGGTTATATGGGAGAAACTTGGAGAGGGTGGGGGCCTTCAGGTTCCTTGGGGTATACTTTGATACTAGACTGACCTGGGCAGAGAGTGGTGGGAAAGTGTAAGAAGGTGCTAAATGTGATGCGCTGTCAGACGGGGAAGGAGTGGGGGTCTGGGCGTTCCTCATTGAAAACCATGTATGTTGCATTGATCCGATCTGTAATAGACTATGGAAGTATAGCATATGGTTCAGCAGCCCGGACTTCACTGGAAAGGCTAGATGTCATACAGGGGTAAGGACTCAAAATATGTAGTGGGGCGTTTCGGACGTCCCCAGTGGCTGCATTACAGGTGGAGATGGGGGATATGCCGTTGCAGATTAGGAGACAGCAGCTGGCAATTCATTATTGGGTCAACCTACAAGGACATGGGGTGTCTCATCCTGCGAAAGGGATTTTACAGGAATGCTGGGAACATGAGCGAAGACCGAACACGAGCTTTGGGTGGGTGGGGAATACCCAGGCGAAGGAGATGGGACTGTATGGAAGGGAGTTTAGTCCAACGGTAGTTATTTCTGTAAATCCACCATGGCTACTCCCACATTCAGTAGTTGATCTAGAAGTGTTGGAGAGACTACAGAAAGATAGGGAGGGGGTTGATCCAGCTGATTTCTTTAAGAGATGTCTGGAAACTTTGTATCAGGATTTTGTGGCCATTTACACAGATGGTTCAAAAGATCCAAGGACAGGACGTACTGGGTCAGCATTTGTAGTGTTGGAGTGTGGGGTGGAAGTCAGGAAACGTATTACAGATCATCTGGCTGTACAGTCGTGGTCAAAAGTTTTGAGAATGACACAAGTATTGGTCTTCACAAAGTTCGCTGCTTCAGTGTTTTTAGATCTTTATGTCAGTAGTTACTATGGTACACTGAAGTATAATTACAAGTATTCCATAAGTGTCAAAGGCTTTCATTGACAATGACATTCAGTTTATGCAAAGAGTCAATATTTGCAGTGTTGACCCTTCTTTTTCAAGACCTCTGCAATCCGCCCTAGCATGCTGTCAATTAACTTCTGGGCCACATCCTGACTGATGGCAGCCCATTTTTGCATAATCAATGCTTGGAGTTTGTCAGAATTTGTGGGTTTTTGTTTGTCCACCCGCCTCTTGGGGATCGACCACAAGTTCTCAATGGGATTAAGGTCTGGGGAGTTTCCTGGCCATGGACCCAAAATGTTGATGTTTTGTTCCCCGAGCCACTTAGTTATCACTTTTGCCTTATGACAAGGCGCTCCATCATGCTGGAAAAGGCATTGTTCGTCACCAAACTGTTCTTGGATGGTTGGGAGAAGTTGCTCTCGGAGGATGTGTTGGTACCATGCTTTATTCATGGCTGTGTTCTTAGGCAAAATTGTGAGTGAGCCCACTCCCTTGGCTGAGAAGCAACCCCACACATGAATGGTCTCAGGATGCTTTACTGTTGGCATGACACAGGACTGATGGTAGCGCTCACCTTGTCTTCTCCGGACAAGGTGTTTTCCGGATGGCCTAAACAATCGGAAAGGGGATTCATCAGAGAAAATGACTCAAATCAAATCAAATTTTATTTGCCACATGCGCCGAATACAACAGGTGTAGACATTACCGTGAAATGCTTACTTACAGCCCTTAACCAACAATGCATTTATTTCTTAATAAATTAAAAGTAAAATAAAACAACAACAAAAAGGTGTTGAGAAAAAAGAGCAGAAGTAAAATAAAATAACAGTAGGGAGGCTATATACAGGGGGGTACCGGTGCAGAGTCAATGTGCGGGGGCACCGGCTAGTTGAGGTAGTTGAGGTAATATGTACATGTGGGTAGAGTTAAAGTGACTATGCATAAATAATTAACAGAGTAGCAGCAGCATAAAAAGATGGGATGGGGGTGCAAATAGTCCGGGTAGCCATGATTAGCTGTTCAGGAGTCTTATGGCTTGGGGGTAGAAGCTGTTGAGAAGCCTTTTGGACCTAGACTTGGCGCTCCGGTACTGCTTGCCATGCGGTAGCAGAGAGAACAGTATATGACTAGGGTGGCTGGATTCTTTGACAATTTTGAGGGCCTTCCTCTGACACCGCCTGGTATAGAGGTCCTGGATGGCAGGAAGTTTGGCCCCAGTGATGTACTGGGCCGTACGCACTACCCTCTGTAGTGCCTTGCGGTCGGAGGTCGAGCAGTTGCCATACCAGGCGGTGATGCAACCAGTCAGGATGCTCTCGATGGTGCAGCTGTATAACTTTTTGAGGATCTGAGGACCCATGCCAAATCTTTTCAGTCTTCTGAGGGGAATAGGCTTTGTCGTGCCCTCTTCACGACTGTCTTGGTGTGTTTGGACCATGATAGTTTGTTGGTGATGTGGACACCAAGGAACTTGAAGCTCTCAACCTGTTCCACTACAGCCCCGTCGATGAGAATGTGCTCAGTCCTCTTTTTTTCCCCTGTAGTCCCAATCATCTCCTTTGTCTTGGTCACGTTGAGGGAGAGGTTGTTATCCTGGCACCACACGGCCAGGTCTGACCTCCTCCCTATAGGCTGTCTCAGCGTTGTCTGTGATCAGGCCTACCACTGTTGTGTCGTCGGAAAACTTAATGATGGTGTTGGAGTCGTGCCTGGCCATGCAGTCATGGGTGAACAGGGAGTACAGGAGGGGACTGAGCACACACCCCTGAGGGGCCCCCGTGTTGAGGATCAGCGTGGCAGATGTGTTGTTACCTACCCTTACCACCTGGGGGCGGCCCGTCAGGAAGTCAGGATCCAGTTGCAGAGGGAGGTGTTTAGTCCCAGGATCCTTAGCTTAGTGATGAGCTTTGAGGGCACTATGGTGTTGAACGCTGAGCTGTAGTCAATGAATAGCATTCTCACGTAGGTGTTCCTCTTGTCCAGGTGGGAAAGGGCAGTGTGGAGTGCAATAGAGATTGCATCATCTGTGGATCTGTTGGGGCGGTATGCAAATTGGAGTGGGTCTAGGGTTTCTGGGATAATGGTGTTGATGTGAGCCATGACCAGCCTTTCAAAGCACTTCATGGCTACAGACGTCAGTGCTACGGGTCGGTAGTCATTTAGGCAGGTTATCTTAGTGGGTAGAGACTCTACCCCAATCCTCAGCAGTCCAATCCCTGTACCTTTTGCAGAATATCAGTCTGTCCCTGATGTTTTTCCTGGAGAGAAGTTGCTTCTTTGCTGCCCTTCTTGACACCAGGCCATCCTCCAAAAGTCTTTGCCTCACTGTGCGTGCAGATGCACTCACACCTGCCTGATGCCATTCCTGAGCAAGCTCTGCACAGGTGGTGCCCCGATCCCGCAGCTGAATCAACTTTAGGAGACGGTCCTGGCGCTTGCTGGACTTTCTTGGGCGCCCTGACGCCTTCTTCACATCAATTGAACCTCTCTCCTTGAAGTTCTTGATGATCCGATAAATGGTTGATTTAGCTGCAATCTTACTAGCAGCAATATCCTTGCCTGTGAAGCCCTTTTTGTGCAAAGCAATGATGACGGCACGTGTTTCCTTGCAGGTAACCATGGTTGACAGAGGAAGAACAATGATTTCAAGCACCACCCTCCTTTTAAAGCTTCCAGTCTGTTATTCTGACTCAATCAGCAGAGTGATCTCCAGCCTTGTCCTTGTCAACACTCTCACCTGTGTTAACGAGACAATCACTGATATGACGGCAGCTGGTCCTTTTGTGGCAGGGCTGAAATGGAGTGGAAATGTTTCTTTGGGATTAAGTTCATTTTCATGGCAAAGAGGGACTTTGCAATTAATTGCAATTCATCTGATCACTCTTCATGACATTCTGGAGTATATGCAAATTGCCATCATCAACACTGAGGCAGCAAACTTTGTGGAGACCAATACTTGTGTCATTCTCAAAACTTTTGACCACGACTGTATGCCCCACCCTCACATCTTTTTTTCCATCTTGGAGGGGACAACTTTATTATTTATTTGGGATGAAAAACATAATTTGGGAAGGCTTTCCACTAGATGTTGGAACATTGCTGCGGGGACTTGCTTCCATTCAGCCACAAGAGCATTAGTGAGGTCGGGCACTGATTTTGGGCATTTAGGCCTGGCTCTTAGTCGGTCAAGTTCTTCCACACCGATCTCGACAAACAATTTCTGTATGGACTTCGCTTTGTGCACGGGGGCATTGTCATGCTGAAACAGGAAAGGGCCTTCCCCAAACTGTTGCCACAAAGTTGGAAGCACAGAATCGTCTAGAAAGTCATTGTATGCTGTAGTGTTACGATTTCCCCTTCACTGGAACTAAGGGGCCTAGCCCGAACCATGAAAAACAGCCCCAGACCATTATTCCACCTCCACCAAACTTTACAGTTGGCACTATGCATTCGGGCAGGTAGCGTTCTCCTGGCATCCGCCAATCCCAGATTCGTCCGTCGGACTGCCAGATGGTGAAGCGTGATTCATCACTCCAGAGAACGCGTTTCCACTGCTCCAGAGTACAATTGCGACGAGCTTTACACCACTCCAGCCGATGCTTGGCATTGCGCATGGAGATCTTAGGCTTGTGTGCGGCTGCTCGGCCATGGAAACCCATTTCATGAAGCTCCCGACGAACAGTTCTAGTGCTGACGTTGCTTTCAGAGGCAGTTTGGAACTCGGTATAGTGAGTGTTGCAACAGAGGACAGACGATTTTCACGCGCTTCAGCACTCGGCGGTCCCGTTCTGTGAGCTTGTGTGGCCTACCACTTCGCGGCTGAGACGCTGTTGCTCCTAGACGTTTCCACTTCACAATAACAGCACTTACAGTTGACCGGGGCAGCTCTAGCAGGGCAGAGATTTGATGAACTGACTTGTTGGAAAGGTGGCATCCTATAACGGTGCCACGTTGAAAGTCACTGAGCTCTTCAGTAAGGCCATTCTACTGCCAGTGTTTGTCTATGGAGATTGCATGGCGGTGTGCTCGATTTTATATACCTGTCAGCAACGGGTGTGGCTGAAATAGTCGAACACTCATTTGAAGAGGTGTCTAAATACTTTTGGCCATGTAGTATATATTATAATGTTTATTATTATTATTTTATTTTTTATTACAGCTGGCACCAAATGTTATAATGTCCTCTTAACCCCTCAGGTCATTCTTCATGGAGATGCACCCTGTAGCAGAGTTCCACAGAGCCCTACTGAGAAGCATCCCCCAGCTGGCACACCACTCAGGTGACTGACAACCTAGCATTTCGGTATTGTTTCCCAGACCCAGATTAAGCCTAGTCCTGGATTAAAATGTACTTTCAACGGAGAATCAACGTTTAGAAAGATTTTTAATCATTTACTCTGTGTCTGGGAATCTTGCCCATAGACCATCCCACGCTATTCATGTCCAACCTGTATGAAATATATTTTTGTTATATTTGATTAAATCAAGTTTTAGTGAGTTGTAACTTGTTGACATTTAGTGAGTTGGGCTAGGTGACATAAATTTTACAACAACGAAAATAGAAATCTGAATATACTGTAAGAGAGGTTAACATATTATGAGGATCGCAGGTACTGTATATAAAGCAATTGCATGCAAATGTACCATTTTTGAATTGAGTACAGAACTGGATATCTATGAAGATCATTTGTCCAGTGTTTTTGTTTTTAACTCTCCCTGGAGAAGCTGTGTGTGAAAGTACCCAAACTGTGGACCAGTGTGGAGAGTCTTCTGTGTGTTGCAACACTCTCCTCACTTCACTTCACTTCTCAGGAATCGACAGTTCAACTGGCTTCTCACCCAGCCACCTCAACGCGGTGGCAAGTAACTTGTTCTAGCATACGTCCCAAATGATACCCTATTCCCTATATATTGCACTACTTTTGACCAATGCCCATAAGTACTAGCCTATTTGCCTAGTAGTTTTGCATGTGTAAGTTGATGGTGCTCACGTAATGGGCTAGAACATGGAATATCTGGCTCTTTATTAATGTGCTTCAACAAGAACTTAATGTAGTATCCATGTGCAACTCTTCATAGCAGTAGGATATACACTGAGTGTACAGAACATTAGGAACACCTACTCTTTCCATGACTGACCAGGTGAATCCAGGTGAAAGCTATGATCCCTTATTGATGTCACCTGTTAAATTCACTTCAATCAGTGTAGATGAAAGGGAGGCAGGTTAAGGAAGGATTTTTAAGCCTTGAGACATGGATTGTGTATGTGCCATTTAGAGGGTGAATGGGCAAGACAAAATATTTAAGTGCTTTGAACGGAGTATGGTAGTAGGTGCCAGGCGCACTGGTTTGAGTATGTCAAGAACTGCACGCAGCTGGGGTTTTCATGCTCAACAGTGTCCCGTGTGTATAAAGAATGGTCCACCAACCAAAAAACATCCAGCCAACTTGACACAACTGTGGGAAGCTTTGGAGTCATCATGGGCTATCATCCCTGTGGAACACTTGACACCTTGTAGTCCATGCCCTGACAAATTGAGGCTGTTCTGAGGGCAAAATGGGGTGCAACTCAATATTAGGAAGGTGTTCCTAATGTTTTGTACACTCAGTGTATTTCTGTATTTTCTCCCATTTGGTAAAATTGTCAACCTGTCTGACTGTCTCTGTGCACTCTTCCAACTACTGGATAACAACTGTAAGTTAAGGAAAGATTTCCATTAAGTAGTTTCTGTATCAAATGATGTAATTGAGTATCAAAATTCATTCTGTTGTTTTTTAACATGCATGCTGCTCTAAAGTTGAGTGCATTGATATCCCAAACAAGTATTTGTTCAGCGTCTACGGTTGTCTCAAATGGCACCCTATTCCTTATGTAGTGCACTACTTTTGACCAGGGTCCAATGGGAATTTGGGATGCATCCTAATTGTATTCTCCTGTCTGCTCCATAATGACAGCGTTGTCGCTGAAGGACTGTCGGCTTCTGGAGAAATGCAATGAGAAGGAAGTTGTCCGACAGCTGGTTCATTTTCACAAGAAGGTTCCATCTCTCCAGTCCCTCAACTTGGCTCAAAACCGCCTCGGTAAGAGGCCGATTTAGCTGTTTCGTAAATACTTTTCTTGCTATGTCCGCACCTGACACTTCTAGATAATATGAATTTGTTTTTTTGAAATAAATGCATGAATTGAAAATAGCCATTTTTTTCCCTTCTTCCTTTAGCCAAATGTGCCCGTGTTCGAGGAACTGTTCACAGGACCCTCACCAAGTATATTGAAAGAACTGGACATTAGGTAAGTATTATCAGCATTTCAATTGTATCGTAGGCTATTTTGCCATTTTGTGAAGAGGCCTAATTTGTCTTATAAGAGTTGGGCTGCATCCCCCAATGTGTGCATTAACTTGCACTCTCCTCGTCATGGATTGGTGTAAGCATTGGCAGGAGGGAGTTTCCAGTTAAATCCATGATGGAGAGTGTACAACTGAAAACTTTGAGAGAAGGGTGGCGAATCGGAATGTAGCCATTCTGAATCTTGTATTTCCTGTCTTGTGGTTGACGGCTCCAACTTTGTCCAACCTGCTGAGCTGCTGGAGTTAGGGAGGCAGTTGGAGACCCACCGTCCTCCCAAGAGATTACTCCTCACCCTGAAGAGAAACACACTGGACAGAGACCTGGAGCTGAGAGACTGGGCACACTCGGTCACCTTTGAGACCTGACCACTGAAACAACGGCTGACCACATCAGCATCATGTGAACAGGGCCTTAACTCTTGTGAATGGAGTATGGTGAAGTTGCCTCTAGGCGCTGATCTAGGGTCAGTTTTGCAGTTACCCAACTAACTGGGAGTCGGGGTGGGGAAGCTGATCCTAGATCTGTACCTAGGGGAATCTTGTGTTCATTAGGGCACACTGTAGTAAAATGTTTCGCAACGGAAATCAAATGAGCATTGCTTATAAGACAAGTCGAGACAGTGCCTCCCTGTTTCACTCCTCAGTTTACTGAAAATTGCTTCAGTTTGAAGTCAGTTGTAAACATATTTTGTTGTAAGGAACAATTTATTCCAGTTTACAACACTCAGAAGTTACTGATTTATGTAAATGGTTGCAAAGTTATCGGTAATTTACCAGTTACCAGAATCTTCAGTAATAACAATCTATTGTAACTTTGCTAATTTATACTTGAATTATATATTATAAGAAATATATATTAATTTTTGTCCATGTGTTTCTAGTACATAGACCATATTGTTCAAGACAAAATAGCCTAATTAATGAAAAAAAGCATCTACTCAACAATGCCATTATTTTCAGTTAACTCTGCAACTCTTCAAACTGACTTTTTTCACAACTGCCACAAGTTTGATTCCAAAACATTGGCAAGAAATACTGTACAATTGAAATTGATATTTCATGCTGAAACCCTCATTAAACACCAATGGTTTATATTTAGGATAATGTTTTACAACTGTCATTCTATAAAATAAAAATATAATCAATTATTTCATATTTGATGCGATAAGGCCACACAAAAGGGCCAGATTATTAGACACCTGTAAAAATTTTAAATACCCAAAAGTGCCATTAGATGTCTTGATAGATTACATAGAATCCTTGAAAGATACAGTACGTACATTCTGGTAGTTAAAACTTTAAATGTTTCCAGTAATATACCCTTCCTTTGCAACCCTAGTCAAGACTGTTGCATGCCTAATAAACCAAAAAGAACAAAAAGTGGCCTTATATTTGGCATTTCAAATTGTGAAATAATGAACTCTATCCTAATTGTTTTTGTGTAAAATAACAAATGCACCATTTCCTTTTATATCTTGTTCAGCTCACCAATGTTTAAGATTCTGTTTGTTACCCTTTTTACTCAGCATCTTTGTTATTGTTGACATTGTCATGTTTCATACAACATCTGCAGCCCTTAGATCATTTTGTGTTAATATCTTGTTTAATTGCTAACAGTTGTCTTGGTTCAATAAATCCTGACATGAAATTGTCACACTTCTTTACAAAACATGTTCACTATCAAGGGAAAAAGTATACGATTTAATAGAAACCCAATATAAGTACATTTAGACAATATACAATAACATTTACACTGTGGATAGAACCCAAAACAGACTGTAAATATAGATGTGTGGACAATTGCAGGTAGGATTGACTTTTCATAAGAAGAAAATGGTCTTCAATATGGTTATTACTTTTACACACCCTTATAAAAAGAGTATGGGGGATTGAGCCCTGAATCCATCACGATAAGTAGTAATCCCATCATAAAATAGCTGGTCTCTTTTTTTGTCCATTTTCCTAGGGTCCGTGCAATCCTGGATCCTTGGGACGTCCCTATCACGTTGAAATTTAAAGGGGTAGCGGTTTAGGGTAGGGACGTCCCAAGGACAGCACAGACTGTTTTCCTGGGCCCTCTTGTCCAGTAACGTTGCTCCTACGTGCTGGTTGGCCGTCCTTGGTTCAGGGCTAGGCCCTCTCGTCCAATACCATGACTCCTGATTGTCTCAGGCTGCCTGGCTGTCACACGACCCCTCTCTGGTCCTCGTGGGAGCGCTGGTGGAAGACAAAGGAGACGGCAGCGTCCCAGGAGGCCTGCAGTACAGGGTCTCTCAGGCCCCTCTTGTCAGAGCAGTGTTGCCACTGGGACAGGTCACAGGTACAATCAGAGTCCTCAGGAGGGGGCCGGACCTGTCGCCCATTCACACAACGCCGACAGCGGAACCTGGCAGGGGCACAGGAGACAGAATAGTTCACGTCAGAGGACAAATACAACTGTTGTGATTAAGGTAAGTCTCAAACACATAAGAGCTTTTAAATTATACTTGAACTCTTCCAAAAAGAGGGAGGATGCAACAACAACATCCAAGAATGGACCGCAACTATCTTTAAATTAGTGTCAATGGGCTCTGCCTACTGCTGCGAACTGTGTTTGTACCGGTTGTGTGTGTGTGTGTGTGTGTACCTGTCATGCGTGTCACTGATGGTCTCCTCACTGAGATGGAAGAGTTCTCGTAGCTCCCCCAGAGAGAAGTGTCTCTCCACATCCTGCTCCTCATCCACCACACAGCTGCTCAGAGCCTTCTTATGAGCCTGCCTCTGAAGGATCTTCTCCTCAATCGTCCCTGTCTGCAGGAACACACATTCACACACAGCAACTGTCAGCCATTCACGTGACTTAAAACACAATTGCAAATACCACCATCCACTATAAACCATGTTCCATACTGTTCCTGGGTGGATGAGGTGAGTCCCCCCTTCCAAGCACTTGGAAAAGCGATATAAATCCAATTAATGAATTAACGTATTTGAAAAGACCACTTTTCAGTATGATACTCTTGTCGTTCTCTGTTCTACTCACTGAAAGAAGTCTGTAGATGTAGCAGGTCTTTTTCTGTCCGTCTCTCCAGACTCGAGCCATGGCCTGCTCGTCATTGGCTGGGTTCCAGTCAGGGTCAAACATCACCAAGCGATTAGCACCAATCAGATTCAGGCCACACCCCCCAGCTTTGCTGCTCAGCATAAATATGAATTCTGGGCTCTGAGCGTGAGAGAGATGTCATGTAAATACTTATGATCACTTCCCACAGGGGGCCAGTATGAAAAAATTACAAAAAATAATAATATATGCACTCACTAACTGTAAGTCGCTCTGGATAAGAGCGTCTGCTAAATGACTAAAATGTAAAACACACAGACTCTTATAGTAAGATGCCATTTACAACATGTTCACTACTTACAGATGGGCTGTTGAACCTCTCCACTATCTTTGCCCTCTTCTTGATGGACATTGTGCCATCAAGCCGAACGTAGAGGTATCTGATCAAAAGAAGAAAGCGGTTTCTTTCCCTTCTCAAAGTTCATTTTCAAGAATAACTGAAAAAACGATGGATGTAACAGCTCCTGTGTCAGTTTCGCCCTTACCTTCGAGTTCGACAGAGCTTCTCAAAGAGGTCCAGTGTTTGTGTGTAGTTGGAGACCAACACCACTTTGTCACTAGTGGTGCTTCTGGTCATGGCCAGGATATAGTCCAGAACCAGCATTTTACCTGGAGGAAAGATCAACGTCATTATAGATCCCATATTAACAATGGGGTGTTTATAATTCATTATAAGGGGATAATACTGTACATGCTCATGACAATGCATTAAAACGGCATCGTAATGAATTATATCTGCAAGCTGTAAGTGTTACCTGTCCCTAATCATTCCTAAAACAAAATAATGTGTTCTTACCAGAGAGCTGTGGCTCCACAGCCTTGGTGGAGTATCCTGGAGGGAAGAGATCCAGGGCCCCATCGAAGCCCTCATCTCCCTCCACACACTTATCATAGAGGAGAGCTGGGTCTGTGAGGAAAAGGAGAAAATAAAAATTACATGTCACACAATATAAACAGACCAACAAACACTGACGCAAAACTAAACATCTAAGAAATGGATATCCACACACATCACCAAAAACAAGTTGTTTCAAGTCAGGGAGGACATCACCAATATTAAAATAAAACACAATACTAAAATAAAGACATTTACATTTTACATTTTTAGTCATTTAGCAGACGCTCTTATCCAGAGCATACATTATTTTTATTTTTTTTCATACTGGCCCCCTGTGGGAAACGAACCCACAACCCTGGCGTTGCAAACGCCATGCTCTACCAACTGAGCTACATCCCTGCCAGCCATTCCCTCCCCTACCCTGGACGACGCTGGGCCAATTGTGCGCCGCCCCATGGGTCTCCCGGTCGCGGCCGGCTACGACAGAGCCTGGATTCGAACCAGGATCTCTAGTGGCACAGCCTTAGACCACTGCGCCACTCGGGAGGTTGAAAGACAATTCATATAAGAAAGCACCAGTGGATTTGTTGTTTGGACACTTACGGTTACAGAGCTTCTTGAGAGAGGTGATGGATGACAGAGAGGAGACACTGATCTTGCCCTGCTGCTGCAGTGTCTGTAAGGGCTTGGCCTGCCTCAGGAACAGTTTATACAACTCTGACTGGAGGGGGGTCAGCCTGCAAAAAACATGCAAATGTTAAGCCGTGAACAGTACAGGCTTTTAAATCTATCCACTAAATGAGTGCCTTGATTACTTCTGGAAGTTTGGTTGCACAAAGGCTTTTTTGGCATTGTTCACTATCCAGCATCAACTTATTTTTATTCTATAGTATTTCAATACAAATGTTAACTTGTATATTAAAGTGTCCCTATACGCCTGTAATGACTATTCAGGTAGTATACACTTGCAATTAGTTGAACGACGGCATCATTATTTGAGTGTTATTTGTGACACTAAAACACACTTGTTAATACCATCAGAAATACCATTATCAGTGGTCAGTTGCAATCGATACACATAATACAATCTTAATATGTAAAAATACATATTAAAAACGGAAGAGTTACCTGCAACAGACGACCTGTTCGATCTTAACAGGAAGATACTTGGAGAGGATGTCTGAGGTTCTCCTGATCAAGCATCTAAAACCACCAAGGAGAGAAAAACATTAAGTATAGGGCTGTGACGATACCAGTATCACAAAAGTTTTTCCATGGCAAAAATGAAAACACGAAGCAGACTGAACTATTTGGTCCTTTAAAAACCTGCTGTATGTAAAATATTGTGTGCTATAGTTTGGAAAATAAATCAATGTGACTCTGGATGACAACATAATGATGTTTGTTTTCAACATTAGGGCGGTTTTCCTAAAGATTCATGTTTTGTTTCCTTGCCACGATACTAACGAGTATCACGAACTGGTATTGTCCCGGACCTATTAAGTAGTTATGTTATTTTTATTCTGAAAAAACTAATATTCTGAAAAAAGCAGATACGTTTTGCCTGACTAAAGCGACCGACTTGCTCGCTGTGTACGATGTGTGTCTGCGCTTCAGCCAGACAAAGATGTATTAGATAGATAGTCTGAAAATACACATCACCATAAAGATGTATTAGGCAGATAGTCTGAAAATACACATGACCATACAGATGTCCATTGTGTTGTATGTTGTGTCCAACAGTTGTATGTAACTAACTATTAAGTCTTCAGCAATGTGTGAGGCTGTGAGGTTTACCCATTGACAATGCTGATCAGCTCCTTGAGTTTCTCCTCTCCAGCCTGCCTGTCTTTGCCGCTGGCGTCTGCATCACGACCCTTCAGGATGGGGAGCTCAAAACGCTTCTTAAACTCCTGGGCTGTTCCTGAGAGGGGAAACAAAAACCACAGGAGGACAGTTTTTTATTTTTATTTGGGGGGTATACAGTTAGAAGGAAGAGAAGGGGAGATCTAACTGACCTAATTTAAAGTGTGTCTCTCCCGTCTTTTCAGAAAGCATACATATGTCAGAAATTCTGCCATTTTGAGATAAACCTTTTATAGATTTTTGTCCATTTGCCTCCATGTAGTTGTAAGTAGTGTCAGCTTACCCAGGATGCCAGCGTTGACAAAGTGCACCAGACTGAAGTATTCCAGCAGGTCGTTCTGAATGGGAGTGCCTGAGATCAGCACTCTCCTCTGGGCACTCATAGCATTCAGAGCCTGGTACGTCTGGTTGTCTGAGTTCTTCAGCCGATGACCCTACAGGGTGCACAAGGAACAAGGCGTTATGGACATAATCACGTTAAATCAAGTCTGGAAATTAACACAATGTATTACAACTTGTATATCGTCCATTTGAGGATAACATCAATCCAAAACCAAAGCAGAAGCCTAAGAACCAGGAACTGTGTTCATAAAACATCTCAAAGTAGGAGTGCTGATCTAGGATCAGTTTTGCCTTTTGAATCATAATGAATAAGTAATGAATAAGAGTGGGGACCTGATCCTAAATCAGCACCACTTTGTGAATATTGGACTAGATCTCCTCGTCACTGTACCTCATCGCAGATGACAAGTCCCACTTTGCCTTTGTGCAGAACTTCAGCATGAAGCCGGAACGTCTCGTATGAAATTATCAGGATTGGAGTAGGAACCCTCAAGCCATGCTGGGTCATGAAGTTCACTGTCAAGCACATAAACCCAGTTCAATGTTAACATTTCATGTCATTCTTATTTATTTAGCCTGAATAGTCCACTAAGTAACAATTGCCACTGTTTTCCCAGGGAGTCCTGGGAACAACCGGAGTCCTGGGAACAACCATGCAACTGCTAAAAGTATTGCCACAACAGGAATAATGCGTAATAGTCAAAACAAACCTACCTATTTTTCTGTCAATCTCCTCCTTGGATCCCCCATCGATGGCCACCGGTGTGATGCGTCCGCCCAGCCACTTTCCCACCTCGTTGTACCAGTTACGAACAAGACTGGAGGGTGAAACAACGATGGCCTTGTCTATCTCAGGCTTGGCATCAGGACTCTGGCGCAGCAGGGTCCACATGAGGGCAATACACTGCAGGGTTTTCCCCAGCCCCATCTCATCAGCCATGATGCAGCCATACGAGTCGGCGATACGTCTCCCAGTCACACAGTCCCACAGGAACTTCACTCCCTGACACAGAATACAACAAAATCTGGTTAATAGAAACAAAACTATACACAAATACAATTAAGTGTGCACTGGGCCCTGGTCAAAAGTTGTGCACTATATAAGGTGCCATTTGGGACACAGAAAGTATCAATATTTACAAAGAGACTGTACCTCTCTCTGATGGGGTCTGAGGACCTTTCCAAGTACTGGATCCACGACAACGTGTACAGGCAGCTTCTCTCTGCACACAGAGAGACATGTGAATAAAGTTCTACTACAACATGTCATTTTGTGCAAAGGTATCACCAAAGTCTGTGATCTTTATAATGATATGAGACCATAACTGTGAGCTACTGACTTCACATCAACATGTTTTTCTAATCTCTCCCTCCCCATAACTGTGAGCTACTGACTTCACATCAACATGTTTTCTAATCCCTCCCTAAATATTGGGATGAACTCACTTCTCTGATTTTATCAGCTCATGAGCGCTCAGCACTGGAGGCTCATAGAGGACCAGTGCACCGTCTTCAAATGGGTCGTGAAGAGACTTCCTCACCCCCGCACGCTTCAGTCCCAGTGCTCTTATCCCCAGAGAGCCTATAGAACAAACACAATCCCAATGTAATAGATAGATCCATTACTCAGCGTAATATAATGTACTGAGGCTGTTCCTAAAGATAAAGTCATATAGAGAAGAACTAGGGTAGCAACATTGATTTGACATATTTACTTACCTGTGTAATTGGGGATGGGGATTTTAAAAGGTTTTGAGAGAATACTTCGAATGAAGGCTTCCTGTAAAGACAAGACATTGATGAGCAAAGTACTTCAAAGGATTGGCGATTACATGTCTATAACAGCATTATATTGATTGTTTGTGTGATCACATGCCACACACTTGTCAAAGACATTTATGCCTCAAAATGACCACTCACGTGTGCATTGCTGTCCACACATGATACAGGCTGGTTGGTCAACTGTGTCAAAGGCTTTCTGAAAGGAGAGATGTAGCTTTCTCTGCATTCTTTTCCTCCTTTCCTTCTCCTTTTGGTCTGAAACAACATGTTGTGTTATCCTATCTGCTTGACGTTACAGTGAAATATAAGTAGAACATCATAGTCAAAATGGATGAGTGTCTGATCAACCCAAACATAACTTACATCTTCTTCTGTATCCCAATCCTCATCCTCGGACGAATCTCCTCCCTGCTTCCGTTTGGCAACCTGGCTTGGTGCTAGGCTTCTCCTCTGTCATGACATAATACACATTTGAAGTGGACAACTTAATGTCACAAATAATTTCCTCTCTGCTCCTCAAAATAAATGTTCCCCCACAAGCCTCATGCGTATGCATATATGGTGCACATATGGCGCACAGGCAGGATTTTTTGGTGACATGAAGTGAAGCAGAGAAGACAGAGATTTGTCAGGTGAGGAAACAGAAAACCAGTCTGTTCGCAGTAGACCCACGTTTGGATTCTCGTAGATATGGTGTCTCAAATTCCGCGGTGCATAAGGACCAACCACCAAGGCAACCGGCAGAGTAAGATGAAATGGAATTGTATTCAACATTCTGGCTATACACTGAAGCGAGCTAGCAACTGCTGCTACGACAACAAGCGTACTAGCAACGAACTACTTACCATTTTCCTCGTCAATGGGGTGGTTAGGATATGATAACTGCTGTAGATGAATGGTTAATTTGACAAAATATACATGACAGTTGCTACAACAATTGTTTAGCTAGCTAGCCAGATTCCAATGATTCTCCGAATTTGTTTACGTCTGTTAAATATCCCGCGCGCAGGTTGCGCAATCATATGGCAACCGTTAAGGCTCAAAAATGAATTCTCGTTTTGGAAATACGGTGTGGGAAAAAGCGCATAGGCTATCATTGACCACCAGGGGACCTACTGAGACAAGTTATGCAGCACTCAGTTGACAACACATTACACATGTTGTGAGATTATAATATTGAATGACAAATTGAATGACGCGGTTTTATTCAGTAGTTTTATCAGTATCAATAGTTTGTCATGATTTAAAGCATGTGTTTGGTTGTGTCTGCTTTGTGTCTATGTTGTTGACATCTGCTGTCATAGACCACAATTCACAGAGCTGGGAAACCCTAACAAATACGGAATTCCACTTTTACCAGTGTTGGGGAGTAGTGAACTACATGTAGTTCAACTAGTAATTTAACTATATTTTGCATTAGCTTGAACTAAATTCGAATCTAGGTCGTGTTTTCAGTAGTTTTAATAACTTCTTTGCCATGTAATGGTGTAGCTAACTACTGTAACTACACTACTTTTTTCCCGAAAAGTAAATATGGGTGAAGTAGGCAATCATTTCATTTTTTTGTGTGCATAAGACCTGCCAAATTCTCACTTGAAACCTATTTTTTTGGTGTTTAATAGGCTAAATTACACATTATGTTAACATATGACCCCAAAGTGATCTGTTCTTGGAATTTGTAGTCTATGACAATTTTTCACGAAATAGTTTGGCTGTAGTGAACTACTTTTTCAAAGTAACTTTAGTTAAGTAAACTATATTTTTCTTAAGGGTAGTTTTAGTGTAGCTAAACTTCTTTCAGTGTGAAGTAATTGGTAGCTTGGTAAACTATATTTTCAAAGTAGCTTCCCCAACACTGCCTTTTACTGAATTGATTGCTAGTTAAAGATTATGCTACTCCAAGTGTGAAAAGCTTAAAGATCTTTATCATCACCGTTCATCTCTGTGTTTGGGCATCTGTACCACGCCTGTGTTAACATGGAGTTCATTTTCCTACGGCCAGTGCAGATCTCCCATTCACACGTCTGATAAGAAACATAAGAGTTTCCATAAACTCTGCAGGGTTTCTCCACAGCCTCCCCTTATCCCTTGTAAACCAGGACCAGGAACATGGGGGCAGGGCAGAGCTGGGTGTGGTGAGGTGAGGTCTAGGTAACTACTGACCTGGCCTGCTGCCACAATGTGTGTGCATCCCAAATGTCACACTATTCTCTATATAGTGCACTACTTTTGACCAGGGTCCATGGGGCTCTGGTCAAAAGTAGTGCACTATGTAGACAATATGGTTCCATTTGGGATACAGATTGAGGGTTTCCCAATCAGCTTCTGTTTTATTGTGGTCTGTCTTTCTCTCATGCAAAACTATATGGGATGTGGGCAGGTGAAAGGACAGGTGATAAGATCCAGGGTCAGGTTCCTATTTTAGACACTGACTGAGTCTAGACTGAACTAGGCTAGTCTGCAGCATCACTGACTGAGTCTAGACTGAACTATGCTAGTCTACAGCATCACTGACTGAGTCTAGACTAAACTAGGCTAGTCTGCAGCATCACCGACTGAGTCTAGACTGAACAATGCTAGTCTGCAGCATCACTGACTGAGTGTAGACTGAACTAGGCTAGTCTGCAGCATCACCGACTGAGTCTAGACTGAACTAGGCTAGTCTGCAGCATCACTGACTGAGTCTAGACTAAACTAGGCTAGTCTGCAGCATCACTGACTGAGTCTAGACTGAACTATGCTAGTCTGCAGCATCACTGACTGAGTCTAGACTGAACTAGGCTAGTCTGCAGCATCACTGACTGAGTCTAGACTGAACTATGCTAGTCTGCAGCATCACTGACTGAGTCTAGACCGAACTATACTAGTCTACAGCATCACTGACTGAGTCTAGACTGAACTAGGCTAGTCTACAGCATCACTGACTGAGTCTAGACTGAACTATGCTAGTCTACAGCATCACTGACTGAGTCTAGACTAAACTAGGCTAGTCTGCAGCATCACTGACTGAGTCTAGACTGAACTATGTTAGTCTGCAGCATCACTGACTGAGTCTAGACTGAACTAGGCTAGTCTGCAACATCACTGACTGAGTCTAGACTGAACTAAGCTAGTCTGCAGCATCACTGACTGAGTCTAGACTGAACTAGGCTAGTCTGCAGCATCACCGACTGAGTCTAGACTGAACTAGGCTAGTCTACAGCATCACTGACTGAGTCTAGACTAAACTAGGCTAGTCTGCAGCATCACTGACTGAGTCTAGACTGAACTATGCTAGTCTGCAGCATCACTGACTGAGTCTAGACTGAACTATGCTAGTCTGCAGCATCACTGACTGAGTCTAGACTGAACTAGGCTAGTCTGCAGCATCACTGACTGAGTCTAGACTAAACTAGGCTACTCTGCAGCATCACTGACTGAGTCTAGACTGAACTATGCTAGTCTGCAGCATCACTGACTGAGTCTAGACTGAACTATACTAGTCTACAGCATCACTGACTGAGTCTAGACTGAACAATGCTAGTCTGCAGCATCACTGACTGAGTCTAGACTGAACTAGGCTAGTCTGCAACATCACTGACTGAGTCTAGACTGAACTAAGCTAGTCTGCAGCATCACTGACTGAGTCTAGACTGAACTAGGCTAGTCTGCAGCATCACTGACTGAGTCTAGACTGAACTATGCTAATCTGCAGCATCACTGACTGAGTCTAGACTGAACTATGCTAGTCTGCAGCATCACTGACTGAGTCTAGATTGAACTATGCTAGTCTACAGCATCACTGACTGAGTCTAGACTGAACTATGCTAGTCTGCAGCATCTCTGACTGAGTCTAGACTGAACTAGGCTAGTCTGCAGCATTTCAATTCATGTGTTAGATTTGGCCCTAGTAGCTAATTACAACACACTATCGTGACAGTCCCAAAATCAAGTATCTGATTTGGTTCTGGGGGCCGAGATTAGAACACATTTTATTCTCAAGATTGTGAAGACATGCAATGGTGATCAGAATGGTTATATCATATGAAAGGCCTTTGATGCGTGCATGTGTATGAGTTTACCGCCCGCCTTCTGCCATGGATGTTCTTCAATGGTCTGAGCGACAGGGCCTCAATTGAAAACGGAGTTCCCACAGGACTTTTTATCATGAAGCACAGAGCCAACACCACGTTCTGCACGTCTCTGTAAACTACCACACAAGGCCAGTCTTGTTCTCTTATCCAACACCATCAAACTCTTGATATACCGTTTCTCTTGCATGAACACCTTTACTGTTAAGATAAGACCCCTTTTTAAACCATGTGGCAGAGGCCCCAGTGTTGCCCAGTAATGCCCCACTCTGTATGACAAGGTGCCGTCGTATGTCTATGCTACAGCACATTGCATGACTCACTGATTGCACATCAACCACACACAGTCAACTTGAGGACATGCTCTATGAGGTGAAAATCTACATTCTGATCTCTTTCCCATACCCCTGAAGAGAGAACACAGTGTACTAATAATATCCCACAGCCACAGGGCAGGTGGCCAAACAACTTGAGCTCAGACAGGGTGTAAATAGGCCAGTGTTTTGGGAATGAAGAACCTGCCTCCTGTTCAAGCCATTAACAAATACATGGGAGAAACAAAGAAGCCAAAGAGTTATTGATGAATGAACTCAGATCTGCATTCAGTCCTGGGCAATTCCATGGTAACAGAGTGATGCTGAGTTTTTCACTTTAAAATGTATGTCAAACAAAAACCAATGATCACAAAGTTAAACAAACCATACAACTCTATGCACAAGGACTACTTTTAACAATTTCCACTGACCATTTTACAAAAACACATTTACTTAAAGAACAGTGCAGATGCAAAGTCTGGTAACAGAATGACAGTTTGTGCTGTTTGTGCCATCATTCTGTTACCAAACTTTGCATCTGCACTGTTCTTCCTTAATTAACAAGCCATTAGTAACAACTAGTTATTGTCACGCCCTGGCTCTGGGGACTCTAGTATGTTGAGCCAGGGTGTGAGTTTTCATGTGTTTTCCATTTTAGTTTAGTATTTCTATGTTGGCCAGTGTGGTTCTCAATCAGAGGCAATGTGTATCAGCTGTTGCTTGTTGTCTCTGATTGGGAACCATACTTAAGCAGCCAGTTTTCCCACAGTGTTTGTGGGATCTTGTTCCTGTATAGGTTTGTGTGTTGCACCTTTGGACGTCACGTTTTCGTTTGTTGTTTTGTTCGTGTTATCTTTCTAATTAAATAAATATGTTCGCAAATAACGCTGCGCATTGGTCCTCTGTTCCCGACGATCGTGACAGTTATAAATAGTTATGAATACAGTCACAAACCTTCCTCGATTAAACTAGGCCTATTGCAGATGTACCGTATATGACCCTTTGTATTTCTATTTTAATGCAAATTTTTATCAGGAGTATGGTTAGGTCGGGTGTATGTAAAAAAAGACATCAGGATAGGAGACACATTTTCATGTTTAAAGAAGCTTTATTCTTTTAAGAGAAGTACAAAAATAGTGTCCATATGACCTTTCAGACATGAAAGTAACATCAATAACAATAACAATAACAATAATAACAAGAATAACAATACAGTACCATGTCATTATAATATATGAATACCAACATTTATTGTCTTCGTTAAACACTGGATAATAAGGTTGTTTTAATAACAGGTATGGAACTACAACAAGGTCCCATGAACAGGAGTAGGCCTACTGCTGTGTCTGACTTAAAAGGGAAAATTCAACATTTTTCAACTTCATATTCATCATCTCCAGCACCTCCCCAACATCAACATATGTGAAAATGGCGCGTTTATATGTTTTGTAGTAGAAAATATGGAGAAAGATAAGTGTTTCCAATGACATCAACCAATTAGTCGACAATTAGTACGCAATTAGTAGGCAATGCCTACTCACAATTGGTCAAAATCACACGATGCACACCGATGATGTCATTGGAAACACTTATCTTCCTCTATCTTTTTACTACAAAACATAGAAACGCACCATTTTCACATATGTTGATGTTGGGGTGGAGCTGGAGATGATGAATATGAAGTTGTAAAATTGTGAACTTTCCCTTTAAGCCTAATTTATAACCTACACAAGTAAACAATGCAAGAATGCAATTAGCTATGCAAGAGGTAGGTCCTCTGTAGCTCAGCTGGTAGAGCACGGCGCTTGTAACGCCAAGGTAGTGGGTTCGATCCCCGGGACCACCCATACACAAAAATGTATGCACGCACGACTGTAAGTCGCTTTGGATAAAAGCGTCTGCTAAATGGCATATTATTATTATTATTAGGTAATCCTACATACTTGCGTCGAGTTCCAAATTGCGGGGCTGAGCACGTTTGCATATTTTTGCTACACAACAACGCAGGATCGCCATTTTGCATAGATAATTGTTGATGTGTACTTGTATAGGGTATGAATTGGGTTTTAGAGCAACATCTAAAAGGGAACAGAGGTGTTTGGTCTCTGATACCAGGGTGCCAGGGACTGGCACTCATCTCTTGGCAAGGTTCCCTGGCAACACATGTGACTGACAGAGCTAGTGGAGGAGGCCACACCAGGTTACATTAGCTTGTTTTTTATCTGTGTATCTGGTTCATATAAAAATTTAGAGGATAGTGGATACACCTACATGCACTGTTTGGAAAGGTAAATCCCTCCTTGTGTGTGTGTGTGTGTGTGTGTGTGTGTGTGTGTGTTTGTGTGTGTGTGGGGGGGGGGAGAGACTTGTTGCTTTGAAACATTCTTGCTCTTTCCACTGAGAAAACAATAGTAAAAGAAAATAAAACATACATGGCCACTTCATAAATTATAAACATCTGATATTTGTAAGAACAAGTGTATAACATGAAATGACAATAAATAAATAATTTAAATGTAATAAATACTTTCCCTAATGTACAATAAGGCGATTATGAGATGCATAGCATCTAACAGGGAAGTTAAGTTTGGACTTAAACAATGAGTGAAGGCCCCATGTTTGCAGATTAAAAGCACACCAGATGCTGCAGCTTCATAGAACCACAAACCAGACATGTACTGAAGGCAGAATAAAGACTAATAATCATCTGTGTTCACACTTTGCCAGTCCCTAAACATATTGCTGTGAACAACTAGCAACACACAAAATCTCTGCACGTGTTACGGTTGAAGCACATGGTTAAAATGGAATAGAAACCTCTCTCAGTACATGGTTTGGTTAAACTGTAGTAGGCCTACCATTGGTGGTGGGATCAGGGTAGGAAACACAGATTGAGACAAAGAATGACATCATGGATATAATAACAATGTATGGATACATCTTTCAATAGACTCTTCATTGTTTGTTATTGTGAATACAAACATTTCTTGAAAGATTGATCATAACATTTCTATAATAAACAATAGTTCTCCAGATGATATCTAACTACAAAGAGATTGAGGAGATATATGTCTTTCAGCTAATGTAAAACATAACAGCATGATCCTGAGAGAATGGAGCAGAACTAGGCTATATACACAATGTACATAGCCTACTACAAACAGATTAAAATATGACCTTTCTTTATGAAAACCTACTGTACAAACTCCAACTTTTGAACACAAATAATGCTTCACTTTTATTTTCTTAACACCACTTGATATAAATATACGTTTCTCAACACCTACACTGTCGCTTAACCATCAACAATCTAAAGAACACTGAGCTACAGTTTATACAATACTTTATAAATACATAAATATAGTATAATGAAATATGTGTGATACATTAGTACGTAAACCTTCCCCTTGTTTTGATATACTGTATCTACAGTACATTATGTCTTATTCTCTTTACTGTATGTCTCCATTTCATTGGTCAGGTGTGGAGAGGCAGCCAGAATACATTATGTACATATGTGGTCCACTCAAACGTTCCTTCAACACAGATGCAACAGAGTGGTGTCAATGAAGAGTTATGTTTGTCCATAAGAAACATAACATAGATAAATTATGCGATATGAGATATGTACAGTATACTATCACGATACAAAGTATGATAACCACATTCTGAATAACAGTTGTCAATATGCTCAATAATCTTTGTAATCCAAAAAGTTAAGTTGACAGTGGTGATGTGCCACGTTCAGAGCTGAAAATAAACCATGTGATGAAAGCTGTGTGTCAGGCAGCGTGAGGTATGGCTGGGCCATGACTGACCTTGGCCCTGTGATGGCATCCTACAACACACTGTTTATAGTGTACAGTAAACAAGTTGGGCCAAGCTACAAACAAGTGCCTCAGATTCTGCTAGACTTTACAGTTAATCTAGGTAGGTACAGTTGATCCAGTTTTGATATTGTTCTCTAAGCATTGTGGATACAGTTTTGGTACTGTTCTCAAAACATGCATGAGGTACTAAAGTAAGAGTAGATGTGTGCTTAGTGATTGGAATCAACTGAATGCCATGATGAAACACTTGGAGATGGGAGATGTACTGTACTACGGTTGGCTCAAAGCTACCTTGCTATGACCAATCCCTATGTGGATGAGCTGCCATTGAAGAAGGAAACATTAAAATGCATTACACCGCATAGTTATTTTGGTCTTATTGGAGAGCCTTCGAAACCAAAAAACGTCACTTCTTAATAATTCAAACTTGTTGCCCTCTTTATGGTCAGTTGCCCTGTAACCCAAAATGCTCCTCTTCTGGATCAGAGTTAAGGTCCAATGGTTCAAAGCTTTTGCTTCACCATCTCCTCTTTTTAGACATAACAAAAGGCACAACAGGGCAGACACCAAGTGAAGTCCACCCTCTTATGGGGCATCTTGCTGTCAGCACAGGGATGGAGACAACCAGTCCTAACCACCCCAGTCCCTGCCCAGGAGCTCCAGTACTCACCAGTCTCCAGAGCCATGACTCCTGGGCTCTGACTGAGGATGCAGATCCTCTGTTGAACATAGGGATTTGATAGGTTGTATCTCTATCCTGCATTCATGCTTTCCCGACCTGAGAAGACTGGTTAACCCAAAGTGGATCCACGTCAGGCTGAAACCCAGCCATTGGGCCAAGGCTTTGATCCAGGCTCTGATCCACCCTTTATGCTCAACATGCCCACAGCGAAGGCATCTCAGCCACTTCCTCTCTTCACCCTGGAGCTTCTTTATGCATGTGTCTTCTGCAGGTAGACTTCCTCTTACTCCCCGCCCGTCACCCCACACAGCTACAGTTAGCCGCCGACAGCCACTTGATGGTCTGCCATATAGTCTGGGCATCCATGAAGGAGACAGTCTCGTAGCGGGTGGGCCGACAGCAGGGGTGGGCGCTCACCTTCCTGCTGGGGATACCCTCGTTCTCCATCAGGGCCTTGAGGGCCAGGTCGTAGTTCTTACGGGAGCTCGAGCACGTCCCCACACAGTACTTAAACAGGATGATCTCATCCGAGTCGAAGCCCAGGCCCAGGTCTCTGACACGCATCTCCTTCTTCTCCATGCGGCAGTCCCGGCTGTTGTTCTTGGGCTTTTTGCTTTTCTTGCGGGAGCCTCTACGGGAGGGTTCAGGGTCTGGGTCGGGGTCTGGGGGTGAGCGTTGCCACCTGCTCGGGTATCCCTCTCCATCGTCCTCCAGACCTGGGTTCTCTACAGGAGACAGGACACAAGGAAAAACATTATGAGAGACTAGGTGAATGAATGGTGAGGCAATGACCTCTCTATACAGCACTTTATGTGTTCATTTAAATGACTAACTTTTCCCACAATATTAATAATAATAAATAATATGCCATTTAGCAGACGCTTTTATCCAAAGCGACTTACAGTCATGCGTGCATACATTTTTGTGTATGGGTGGTCCCGGGGATCGAACCCACTACCTTGGCGTTACAAGCGCCGTGCTCTACCAGTTGAGCTACAGAGGACCACATGGTTATTCATGGTTACAATGTGTTTCTTGCGCGAGAACATAAGGAAATATAAGTCAATGAGAGAATATGAAATTAGCCCTTTGGATTTTGGCGTAGTTATAGGTGAGTGACATAATACCGAAAGCAAGTAATATCTCTAAACCTGTGAACTCTGTAAGTAGTTCCAAAAAATGGTGCCTGGATAAAGCAACCATAATCTTATATACATAATTATATACAGATTTCAGATATATCCCAGATGTTTGCTATGGCCTTTAGCAAGTAAGGTGAACTTCTCACAGTTTCGCTGGGTGAGGGCCACTGAGTACAGTGTAGGGTAGGTACTGCTGCAGCCTGTTGTGTGTGTGTGGGTTGGTTCTTCTATCCTTGTGGGGACCTAAAATCCCCAAAAAGTCCCCACAAGGATAGTAAAACAAGGACAATTCTCCCTCGTGGGGACATTTCCCACATCCCCATGAGGACAAAGGCTATTTTAAGCTTAGGTGTTAGGTTAAGGGTTAGGGTTACAATTAGGGTTACAATTAGGGTTAAGGGAAGGGAAGGGAATGGAAGGGTAAGGGGTTAGTGGTTAGGGTTAGGGTTAGGAGTTAGGTTTATGGTTTGGATTAGGGTTACAGGTTAAGGTTAGGGTAAGGGTAAGGGTTATGGGTTAGGGAAAATATGACTTTGAATGGAAATACATTTTAGGTCCCCTCCAGGATAGAAGAACATAACGTGTGTGTGTGTGTGTGTGTGTGTGTGTGTGTGTGTGTGTGTGTGTGTGTGTGCGTGCGCATGTGTGTGCGCATGTGTGTATATGAATAGTCTGGTGGGGGAGCTAGAACAGAGCATGTGTGGTTAAATTAAAAGCAGATAGGGCTGGTGTTGAAACCGGGAGTGGAATTCCTCCTGTTATCAGCTGAATGGTGCAAAGTGTACTGTAACAATGTAGGGTAATTACCACCGGAGGAGAGGTGGGAGAGTAGGAGCGGCTGGCTGGTCTCCAACAGGAGAAGTAATGTTGCTCTGTGTGAGTTATTAGTTATTAGTTATTTCAAAGGGAGATTTACCGTCCATAACCTTACTGAAGCCCATCAGTATGTATGATGCATGAACACAATAAAGGTTTTTACTTCACATGCGTAACAATAGCACAGGCATTAGAGCTGTTTCAACATTCTTCTGACCTGAGAATGGTTTTGCCCTGCACTATTGACGTTTTGTAGGTCTACTCTGAGTCCTTAATGTGCTCATATGTCTTGGGTAATGGGTTTTCTGGGGAGAATGTTTTATTTCAGTGTATGAGCTGATGCATGGAGAGTTACAGTAACACACGTCAAGTCATGTCGTGTTGTTTACGAAAACTAAAAAATAGAATTTGAATAAAAATTTTCCTCCGGCAAAACAAGAACAAGGGAGCTGGTAGTCAACTCCTTCCACACCTAGCCATGTTAAAACATGCCATAAGGGTTTTAAATAATTTCATACAATTATAGAAATATTCCAAAAGGTTTAGGGAACCACTTCCGACACAGTGTTGCTTCAAAGACTCTCTAAAAGTCTTCACTACTGATTTCTGAAGTTGTTTTGGAGGGTATGTGTATACAAAGAGTCAATAAAGAAGTACAAACAATATAAACCAAAGATATGTACATGTACTCATATACAATATCTTGAAACTATCTTGGCCTCTGACACCTGCATGTTCTTAACAGAGTTCAAGTTCAAGTTTTATTGTCACATGCACAAGTACAGTGAAATGCTCTACCCAACAGTGCAGTAATCAATATTAAAATAGTATAACTAATAACATTTTAAATAATATATACTGTATATATTGTGAAAGTGCATTCTGAAACTATTCAGACCCCTTGACTTTTTCCACATTTTATTACGTTACAGCCTTATTATAAAATGGATTAAATTGTTTTTTTCCCTCATCAATCTATACACAATACCAATAAAAAACTGAAATAGGACATTTACATAAGTATTCAGACCCTTGCAAGGATGATCAATGGAAACAGGATTCACCTGAGCTCAATTTCGAGTCTCATAGCAAAGGGTCTGAATACTTATGTAAATAAGGTATTTCTTAAATATTTTTTATAAATATGCAAAAATCTGTTTTTGCTTTGTCATTATGGGGTATTGTGAGGATGTTTTATTTTTTTATTTTAGAATGAGGCTGTAACATTACAAAATGTGGAAAAATTAAAAGGCACATGAAAGCCTGCTTAGAGTTTGCCAAAAGGCACCTAAAGGACTAAAGGACTGTCAGACCATGAGAAACAAGGTTATCTTGTCTGATGAAACCAATATTTAAATCTTTGGCCTGAATGCCAAGCGTCACGTCTGGAGGAAACCAGGCACTGCTCATCACCTGGCCAATACCATCCCTACGGTGAAGCATTGTGGTGGCAGCATCATGCTGTGGGGATGTTTTTCAGCCGCAGGGACTGGGACACTAGTCAAGATCGAGGGAAAGATGAACGGAGCAAAGTACAGAGAGATCCTTGATGAAACCAGCTCCAGAGCGCTCAGGACCTCAGACTGTGGCAAATATTCGCCTTCCAACTGGACAACAACCCTAAGTAAACAGCCAAGACAACACAGGAGTGGCTTCGGGACAAGTCTCTGAATATCCTTGAGTGGCCCAGCCATAGCCCGGACTTGAACCCGATCCCGGAAATAGCTGTGCAGCGACGCCCCCCATCCAACCTGACAGAGCTTGAGAGGATCTGCAGAGAAGAATGGGAGAAACTCCCCAAATACAGGTGTGCCAAGCTTGTAGCGTCATACCCAAGAAGACTCGAGGCTGTAATCGCTGCCAAAGGTGCTTCAACAAAGTACTGAGTAAAGGGTCTGAATACTTATGTAAATGTGATATTTCAGTTTTTTATTGGTATTGTGTGTAGATTTAATCAATTTTAGAATAAGGCTGTAACATAACAAAATGTGGAAAAAGTCAAGGGGTCTGAATACTTTCCATATATATACTGTATATACAGTACCAGTCAAAAGTTTGGACACACCTACTCATTCAAGGGTTTTTCTTTATTTTTACTATTTTTTACATTGTAGAATAATAGTGAAGACATCAAAACTATGAAATAACACATATGGAATCATGTAGTAACCAAAAAGTGTTAAACAAATCCAAATATATTTTATATTTGAGATTCTTCAAATAGCCACCCTTTGACTTGATGACGGCTTTGCACACTCTTGGCATTCTCTCAACCAGCATCATGAGGTAGTTACCTGGAATGCATTTCAATTAACAGGTGTGCCTTCTTAAAAGTTAATTTGTGGAATTTCTTTCCTTCTTAATGTGTTTGAGCCAATCAGTTTTGTATTTGTAAGTCAGCAGCTAATCTTCCTGGGGTCCAAACATATTAAAGCATTTAGATTATATCATATAAAACAAAATATAAAACAGTACATCATATGACATTATTACACCACCTCCTATCTACAATACAAAATGTTTTATTCCACCATACAACAATATCACAATGTGTGCGTATGCATGTGTCTATACCCTTGTGTGTGTCTCTTCACAGTCCCCGTTGTTCCATAAGGTGTATTTTTACCTGTTTTTTAAATCTGATTGTACTGCTTGCATCAGTTACCTGATGTGGAATAGATTTCCATGTAGTCATGGCTCTATGTAGTACTGTGCGCCTCCCATAGTCTGTTCTGGACTTGGGGACTGTGAAGAGACCTCTGGTGGCATGTCTTGTGGGGTATGCATGGGTGTCCGAGCTGTGTGCCAGTATTCCAAACAGACAGCTCGGTACATTCAGCTTGTCGGCAAAAACAAGCAGTGATGAAGTCAATCTCTCTTCCACTCTGAGCCAGGAGAGACTGACGTGCATGTCATTAATGTTAGCTCTCCATGTACTTTTATGGGCCAGCAGTGCTGCCCTGTTCTGAGCCAACTGCAATTTTCCCAAGTCCCTCTTTGTGGCACCTGACCACACTACTGAACAGTAGTCAGACCCATGGGGTGGCGCACAATTGGCCCAGCGTCGTCCAGGGTAGGGGAGGGAATGGCCGGCAGGGGATGTAGCTCAGTTGGTAGAGCATGGCGTTTGCAACGCCAGGGTTGTGGGTTCGATAAAATAATGTATGCGCTAACTGTAAGTCGCTCTGGATAAGAGCGTCTGCTAAATGACTAAAATGTAAAATGTAAAATGTAGTCTAGGTGCGACAAAACTAGGGCCTGTAGGACCTGCCTTGTTATAGTGTTGTTAAGAAGGCAGAGCAGCGCTTAATTAGGGACATACTTCTCCCCATCTTAGCTACTGTTGTATCAATATGCTTTGACCATGACAGTCTACAATCCAGGGTTACTCCAAGCAGTTTAGTCACCTCAATTTGCTAAATTTCCACATTATTAATTACGAGCTGTAGTTGAGGTTTAGGGTTTAGTGAATGATTTGACCCAAATACAATGCTTTTAGTTTTGGTAATATTCAGGACTAACTTATTCCTTGCCACCCATTCCGAAACTAACTGCAACTCTTTGTTAAGTGTTGCAGTTATTGCAGTTGCTGTAGTAACTGATGTGTATAGTGTTGAGTCATCCGCATACATAGACACACTGGCTTTACTCAAAGCCAGTGGCATGTCATTAGTAAAGATGGAAAAAGCAAGGGGCCTAGACAGCTGCCCTGGGGAATTCCTGATTCTACCTGGATTATGTTTCAGAGGCTTCCATTAAAGAACACCCTCTGTGTTCTGTTAGACAAGTAACTCTTTATCCACATTATAGCAGGGGGTGTAAAGCCATAACACATACATTTTTCCAGCAGCAGACTATGATCGATAATGTCAAAAGCTGCACTGAAGTCTAACAAAACAGCCCCCACAATGTTTTTATCATCATTTTCTCTCAGCCAATCATCAGTCATTTGTGTAAGTGCTGTGCTTGTTGAATGTCCTTCTCTATAAGCATGCAGAAAGTTGGTTGTCAATTTGTTTACAGTAAAATAGCATTGTATCTGGTCAAACACAATTTTTTCCAATAGTTTACTAAGGGTTGGTAACAGGCTAATTTGTCGGCTATTTGAGCCAGTAAAGGGGGCTTTACTATTCTTAGGTAGCGGAATGACTTTTGCTTCCCTCAAAGCCTGGGGGCACACACATTCTAGTAGGCTTAAATTGAAAATATGGCAAATAGGAGTGGCAATATCGTCCGCTATTATCCTCAGCAATTTTCCATCCAAGTTGTCAGACCCCGGTGGCTTGTCATTGTTAATAGACAACAATAATTTGTTCACCTCTTCCACCCTCACTTTACGGAATTCAAAATTACAATGCTTGTCTTTCATAATTTGGTCAGATATACTTGGATGTGTAGTGTCAGCAATTATTGCTGGCATGTCATGCCTAAGTTTGCTAATCTTGCCAATGAGAAAATTATTAAAGTAGTTGGCAATATCAGTTAGTTGGTTTTGTGATGAATGAGTCATCTGATTCAATGAATGATGGAGCTGAGTTTATATTTTTTCCAAAAATGTAAGGTGCTCCAAAGCTTTTTACTATAATTCTTTATGTCATTTATCCTTGTTTCATTGTGTTTTTTCTTCTTCTTTTTATTCAGTTTAGTCACATGATTTCTCAATTTGCAATACGTTTGCCAATCGGTTGTGCAGCCAAACTTATTTGCCATTCCTTTTGCCTCATTATTATTATTTTTTTTTAACCATACCCTTTTTCAGCTCCTCATCAATCCACGGGGATTTAACAGTTTTTTAAGTAATTTTTTTAATGGGTGCATGCTTATTAGTAACTGGAATAAGCGATTTCATAAATGTGTCAAGTGCAGCGTATGTTTGCTCCTCATTACACACCACGGACCAACATATATTCTTTACGTCAACAACATAGGAATCACTACAAAACTTATTGTATGACCTCTTATACACAATTTTAGGCCCAGCCTTTTGAACTTTGGTTTTCCTAGATATGGCTACTATATTGTGATCACTACATCCAATAGATATGGCTGTGTCTCCCGAGTGGCGCAGTGGTCTAAGGCACTGCATCGCAGTGCTAGCTGTGCCACTAGAGATCCTGGTTCGAATCCAGGCTCTGTCGTAGCCGGCCACGACCGGGAGACCCATGGGGCGGTGCGCAATTGGCCCAGCGTCGTCCAGGGTAGGGGAGGGAATGGCCGGCAGGGATGTAGCTCAGTTGATAGAGCATTGCATTTTCAACACCAGGGTTGTGGGTTTGATTCCCACAGGGGGTAGGAAAAAATAATAATGTATGCATTCACTAACTGGATAAGAGCGTCTGCTAAATGACTAAACATTTAAAAAAATTATACTGCTTTCAAACAAATCTCTGCAGCATTAGTAAAGATATGATCAATACATGTTGATGATTTAATTCCTGTACTGTTTGTAACCACCCTGGTAGGTTGACTGATAACCTGAACCAGGTTGCAGGCACAGGTTACAGTTTGAAGCTTTCTCTTGAGTGGGCAGCCTGGTGAAAGCCAGTCAATATTTAAATCACCCAGAAAGTATACCTCTCTTTTGATATCACATACATTGTCAAGCATTTCACACATGTTATCCAGATACTGACTGTTAGCACTTGGTGGTCTATAACAGCTTCCCACCAGAATTGGCTTTAGGTGAGGCAGATGAACCGCCATCCCATCTGGTTTGGGCTTAGTGGGACTATCATTTGTTTTTCAACAGGACAATGACCCAACACACCTCCAGGCTGTGTAAGGGCTATTTTACCAAGAAGGAGAGTGATGGAGTGCTGCATCAGATGACCTGGCCTCCACAATCCCCCGACCTCAACCCAATTGAGATGGTTTGGGATGAGTCAGATGGCAGAGTGAAGGAAAAGCAGCCAACAAGTGCTCAGCATATGTGGAAACTCCTTCAAGACTGTTGGAAAGGCATTCCAGGTGAAGCTGGTTGAGAGAATGCCAAGAGTGTGCAAAGCTGTCATAAAGGCAAAAGGGTGGCTATTTCAATAATCTCTAATATAAAATATATTTTGATTTTTTTAACACTTTTTTGGTTACTACATGATTCCAACATAGTTTTGATGTCTTTACTATTATTCTACAATGTAGAAAATTGTAAAAATAAAGAAAAACCCTTGAATGATTAGGTGTATCCAAACTTTCTACTGGTACTGTATATATATATATATATATATATATAATCAAGAAAACACAATAAATAAGAGAGGAAGGTAAATTCAGGGTCAGTGCCAATACCAAATGTATAGTGTGCAGGGGATACTGGAGTATTTGAGGTAGATACAGTATGTACATGTAGGCAGGGATTAGGAGAAAGTAACTGGTAGCAGGATAATTAATTATATTAATAGTAAACAGTATGTCAGCAGCATAAGTGGTGCTGGTGGTGAGTGTGTTTATGTAAGTATAAGTGTGTAGATGTTAGTGTGTGTGTGTGTGTGTGTGTACATTAGTGACAGCGTAGGTATGATAGGTGATATACATGTAAACAGGACTGAAAAGTGACTGGTAGCAGGAATATATAAATACTTATGGTAATATACTAGTGGTAATATATACAGTGCCTTCGGAAACTATTCAGATCCCTTGACGTTTTCCACATTTTGTTACGTTACAGCCTTATTCTAAAATTGATGAAATTGTTTTTTTCCCCTCATCAATCTACACACAATACCCCATAATGACAAAACAAAAACAGGTTTTTAGAATTTGTTACTAATTTATAAATAAATAAAAACTGAAATATCACATTTACATAAGTATTCAGACCCTTTACTCAGTACTTTGTTGAAGCACCTTTGGCAGCGATTACAGCATCGAGTCTTCTTGGGTGTGACACTACAAGCTTGGCACACCCGTATTTGGGGAGTTTATCCCATTCTTCTCTGCAGATCCTCTCAAGGTCTGTCAGGTTGGATGGGGGGCATTGCTGCACAGCTATTTTCAGGTCTCTCCAGAGATGTTCGATCGGGTTCAAGTCCGGGCTATGGCTGGGCCACTCGAGGACATTCAAAGACTTGTCCCGAAGCCACTCCTGCATTGTCTTGGCTGTGTGCTAAGGGTCGCTGTCCTGTTGGAAGGTGAACCTTCGCCCCAGTCTGAGGTCCTGAGCGCTCTGGAGCAGGTTTTCATCAAGCATCTGTCTGGACTTTGCTCTGTTCATCTTTGCCTCGATCCTGACTAGTCTCCCAGTCCCTGCAGCTGAAAAACATTCCCACAGCATGATGCTGCCACCACAATGCTTCACCGTAGGGATGGTGCCAGGTTTCCTCCAGACGTGACGATTGGCATTCAGGCCAAATATTTCAAACTTGGTTTCATCAGACCAGAGAATCTTGTTTCTCATGGTCTGAGAGTCTTTAGGTGCCTTTTGGCAAACTCCAAGCAGGCTGTCATGTGCCTTTTACTGAGGAGTGGCTTCCGTCTGGCCACTCTACCATAAAGGCCTGATTGGTGGAGTGCTGCAGAGATGGTTGTCCTTCTGGAAGTTTCTTCCATCTCCACAGAGGAACTCTAAAGCTCAGTCAGAGTGACCATCAGGTTCTTGGTCACCTCCCTGACCAAGGCCCTTCTCCCCCGATTGCTCAGTTTGTCCGGGCGGCCAGCTCTAGGAGGAGTCTTGGTGGTTCCGAACATCTTCCATTTAAGAATAATGGAGGCCACTGTGTTCTTGGGGACTTTCAATGCTGCAGAAATGTTTTGATACCCTTCCCCAGATCTGTGCCTCGACACAATCCTGTCTCGGAGCTCTACGGACAATTCCTTCGACCTCATGGCTTGGTTTTTGCTTTGACATGCACTGTCAACTGTGGGACCTTATATAGACAGTTGTGTGCCATTCCAAATCATGTCCAATCAATTGAATTTACCACAGGTGGACTCCAATCAAGTTGTAGAAACATCTCAAGGATGATCAATGGAAACAGGATGCACCCGAAGTCAATTTAAAGTCTCATAGCAAAGGGGCTGAATACTTATGTAAATAAGGTATTTCAGTTTCTTGTTTTTAATACATTTGCAAACATTTCTAAAAACCTGTTTTCGCTTTGTCATTATGGGGTATTGTGTGTAGATTGCTGAATAATTTTATTGATTTAATTAATTTTAGCATAAGGCTGTAACAACAAAATGTGGAAAAAGTCAAGGGGTCTGAATACTTTCTGAAAGGACTGTACATGTAAACAGGAGTAATAGTGACCAGTAGCAGGATAAATAGATATATACTAATATATACATGTGAGCAGGAGTAATAGTGACCAGTAGCAGGATAAAATATACTGAACAAAAATATAAACACAACATGTAAAGTGTTGGTCCCAGGTTTCAAGAGCTGAAATAAAAGATCCCAGAAATTTTCCATATGCACAAAAAGCTTATTTCTCTCAAATTTTGTGCACAAATGTATTTACATCCTTGTTAGTGAGCATTTCAAGAAGCTGATTAAAAATCATGATCATTACACAGGTGTAGCTTGTGCTGGGGATAATAAAAGGCCACTAAAATGTGCAGTTTTGTCACAAAACACAATGCCACAGATGTCTCAAGTTTTGAGGGAGCGTGCAATTGGCATGCTGACTGCAGAAATGTCCACCAGAGCTGTTGCCAGAGAATTTAATGTTAATTTCTCTACCATAAGCCGCCTCCAATGTCGTTTTAGAGAAATTGGCAGTACTTCCAACCGGCCTCACAACCGCAGACCACGTGTAACCATGCCAGTCCAGGACCTCAACATCTGGCTTCTTCACCGCCGGGATCGTCTGAGACCAGCCACCAGCCTGGACAGCTGATGAAACTGTATTTCTGTCTGTAATAAAGCCCTTTTGTGGGGAAAAACATGAAAAACCTGGCTCCACCCATGGCTGCGCCCTTGCCCATTCATGTGAAATCCATAGATTAGGGCCTAATTTATTTATTTCAATTGACTGATTTACTTAGATGAACTGAAACTCAGTAAAATTTTTGAAATTGTTGCATGTTGCGTTTATATTTTTGTTCAGTATAGATAGGTACTAATGGTAATGGCAATCAATAATCAATGAACAGCAGTGTAGTGGTAGTAATAATTTTAGCAGCAGCATAGGTGTGAGGGGGAGCAGTAGTTGTTAGCCATTTAACAGTCTTATGGCCAGGGGATAGAAGCTGTTTAGGAGTCTGTTGTTCTGAGCCTTGATGCACCGGTACCGTCTGCCGGACGGGAGCATGAAGAACAGTCTATGTCTCGGGTGGCTGGAATCTTTGGACATTTTTCGGGCCTTTCTCAGACACCGCCTGGCATGTACGTCCTGGATGGTTGGGAGCTCACCCCCAGTGATGTGCTGGGCCCTCTGCACCACCCTCTGTAGAGTCTTCAGGTCGAGGGTGGTGCAGTTGCCATACCAGACAGTGATACAACCAGTCAGGTTGCTCTCGATGGTGCAACTGTAAAGGTTCCTACAGTGCCTTGCAAAAATATTCATCCCTCTTGGAGTTTTTCCTATTTTGTTGCATTACAACCTGTAATTTAAATTGATTTTTATTTGGACATACACAAAATAGTCAAAATTGGTGAAGTGAAATAACTTATTTCAAAAAAAAATTAAGAATAAATTATGGAAAAGTGGTGCGTGCATATGTATTCATCCCCTTTGCTATGAAGCCCCTAAATAAGATCTGGTGCAACCAATTACCTTCAGAAGTCACATAATGAGTTAAAAAAGTCCACCTGTGTGCAATCTAAGTGTCACATGATCTGTCACATGATCTCAGTGGGGAAATTTAGTCAGCCACCAATTGTGCAAGTTCTCCCACTTAAAAAGATGAGAGAGGCCTGTAATTTTCATCATAGGTACACGTCAACTATGACAGACAAAATGAGGAAAGAAAATCCAGAAAATCACATTGTAGGATTTTTAATGAATTTATTTGCAAATGATGGTGGAAAATAAGTATTTGGTCAATAACAAAAGTTTCTCAATACTTTGTTATATACCCTTTGTTGGCAATGACACAGGTCAAACGTTTTCTGTAAGTCTTCACAAGGTTTTCACACACTGTTGCTGGTATTTTGGCCCATTCCTCCATGCAGATCTCCTCTAGAGCAGTGATGTTTTGGGGCTGTCGCTGGGCAACACAGACTTTCAACTCCCTCCAAAGATTTTCTATGGGGTTGAGATCTGGAGACTGGCTAGGCCACTCCAGGACCTTGAAATGCTTCTTACGAAGCCACTCCTTCGTTGCCCGGGCGGTGTGTTTGGGATCATTGTCATGCTGAAAGACCCAGCCACGTTTCATCTTCAATGTCCTTGCTGATGGAAGGAGGTTTTCACTCAAAATCTCATGATAGATGGCCCCATTCATTCTTTCCTTTACACGGATCAGTCGTCCTGGTCCCTTTGCAGAAAAACAGCCCCAAAGCATGATGTTTCTACCCCAATGCTTCACAGTAGGTGTGGTGTTCTTTGGATGCAACTCAGCATTCTTTGTCCTCCAAACACGACGAGTTGAGTTTTTACCAAAAAGTTATATTTTGGTTTCATCTGACCATATGACATTCTCCCAATCCTCTTCTGGATCATCCAAATGCACTCTAGCAAACTTCAGACGGGCCTGGACATGTACTGGCTTAAGCAGGGGGACACGTCTGGCACTGCAGGATTTGAGTCCCTGGCGGCGTAGTGTGTTACTGATGGTAGGCTTTGTTACTTTGGTCCCAGCTCTCTGCAGGTCATTCACTAGGTCCCCCCGTGTGGTTCTGGGATTTTTGCTCACCGTTCTTGTGATCATTTTGACCCCACGGGGTGAGATCTTGCGTGGAGCCCGAGATCGAGGGATATTATCAGTGGTCTTGTATGTCTTCCATTTCCTAATAATTGCTCCCACAGTTGATTTCTTCAAACCAAGCTGCTTACCTATTGCAGATTCAGTCTTCCCAGCCTGGTGCAGGTCTACAATTTTGTTTCTGGTGTCCTTTGACAGCTCTTTGGTCTTGGCCATAGTGGAGTTTGGAGTGTGACTGTTTGAGGTTGTGGACAGGTGTCTTTTATACTGATAACAAGTTCAAACAGGTGCCATTAATACAGGTAACGAGTGGAGGACAGAGGAGCCTCTTAAAGAAGAAGTTACAGGTCTGTGAGAGCCAGAAATCTTGCTTGTTTGTAGGTGACCAAATACTTATTTTCCACCATAATTTGCAAATAAATTCATAAAAAATCCTACAATGTGATTTTCTGGAATTTTTCTCTCTCAATTTGTCTGTCATAGTTGACGTGTACCTATTATGAAAATTACAGGCCTCTCTCATCTTTTTTAAGTGGGAGAACTTGCACAATTGGTGGCTGACTAAATACTTTTTCCCCCCACTGTATACACCTGTTCTGAAAGGCCCCAGAGTCTGCAACACCACTAAGCAAGGGGCACCAGCAAGCAAGCGGCACCATGAAGACCAAGGAGCTCTCCATACAGGTCAGGGACAAAGTTGTGGAGAAGTATAGATCAGGGTTGGGTTATAAAACAATATCCAAAACTTTGAACATCCCACGGAGCACCATTAAACCCATTATTAAAAAATGGAAAGAATATGGCACCACAACAAACCTGCCAAGAGAGGGCCGCCCACCAAATCTCACGGCCCAGGCAAGGAGGGCATTAATCAGAGAGGCAACAAAGAGACCAAAGATAACCCTGAAGGAGCTGCAAAGCTCCACAACAGAGATTGGAGTATCTGTCCATAGGACCACTTTAAGCCGTACACTCCACAGAGCTGGGCTTAAAAGCCATTGCTTAAAGAAGAAAATAAGCAAACACGTTTGGTGTTCGCCAAAAGCCATGTGGGAGACTCCCCAAACATATGGAAGAAGGTACTCTGGTCAGATGAGACTAAAATTGAGCTTTTTGGCCATCAAGGAAAACTCTATGTCTGGCGCAAACCCAACACCTCTCATCAACCCGAGAACACCATCCCCACAGTGAAGCATGGTGGTGGCAGCATCATGCTGTGGGGATGTTTTTCATCGGCAGGGACTGGGAAACTGGTCAGAATTGAAGGAATGAGTGATGGAGCTAAATACAGGGAAACCTGTTTCAGTCTTCCAGAGATTTGAGACTGGGACGGAGGTCCACCTTCCAGCAGGACAATGACCCTAAGCATACTGCTAAAGCAACACTCAAGTGGTTTAAGGGGAAACATTTAAATGTCTTGGAATGGCCTTGTCAAAGCCCAGACCTCAATCCAATTGAGAATCTGTGGTATGACTTAAAGATTGCTGTACACCAGCGGAACCCATCCAACTTGAAGGAGCTGGAGGAGTTTTGCCTTGAAGAATGGGCAAAAATCCCAGTGGCTAGATGTGCCAAGCTTATAGAGACATACCCCAAGAGACTTGTAGCTGTAATTGCTGCAAAAGGTGGCTCTACAAAGTATTGACTTTGTGGGGGTGAATAGTTATGCACGCTCAAGTTTTCTGTTTTTTTGTCTTATTTCTTGTTTGTTTCACAAGAAAAAATATTTTGCATCTTCAAAGTGGTAGGCATGTCGTGTAAATCAAATTATACAAACCCCCCCAAAATCCATTTTATTTACAATTTGTAAGGCAACAAAATAGGAAGGGGGGTGAATACTTTCACAAGCCACTGTAAGGATCTGAGGGGCCATGCCAAATCGTTTCAGCCTCCTGAGGGAGAATAGGCACTGCCGTGCTTTCTTCACAACTGTACTGGTGTGAGAGGACCATGATAATTCCTCAGTGATATGGACATAGAGAAACTTTCAGCTCTTGACCCTCTCCACTGCTGCCCCGTCAATGTGGATGGGGGTGTGCACTCGCCCCTATTTCCTGAAGTCCACGATCAGCTCCTTGGTCTTGCTAAAGTTGAGGGAGAGGTTGTTGTCCTGGCACCACACTGCCAGGTCTCATCACCTTTGGTGATCAGGCCGACCACTGTCGTGTCATCAGCAAACTTGATGATGGAGTTGGAGTCGTGTGTGGCCATGCAGTCATGCGTGAACAAGGAGTACAGGAGGGGACTAAGCACACACCCCTGAGGGACCCCCGTGTTGATGGTCAGCGTGGTGGAGGTGTTGTTGCCTACTCTTACCACCTGGGGCCGGCCCATCAGGAAGTCCAGGATCCAGTTGCAGAGGGGGGTGTTCAGTCCCTGAGTCCCGAGCTTGGCGATGAGCTTGGAGGGCACTATGGTGTTGAACGCTGAGCTGTAGTCGAACAGCATCCTAACATAGATATTCCTCTTATCTAGGTGGGAGAGGGCAGAGTGGAGTGCAATTGAGTTTGCGTAGTCTGTGGATTTGTTGGGGCGGTATGCAAATTGGAGTGGGTTCAGGGTGTCTGGGATGATGGGAGTCGATGTGTGCCATGACCAGCCTTTCAAAGCACTTCATTATTACAGATGTGAGTGCTACAGGGCGGTAGTCATTGTGGCAGGAGGCCTTAGAGTTTTTGGAAACAGTAATAATGGTAGTCAGCTTGAAACATGTGGGGATTACAGACCGGGACAAGGAGATGGTTGAAAATGTCAGTGAAGATGCCTGCCAGCTGCTCTGCGCATAACATATACAGCAACCTGCTGCATCTAAAACTACCAGAAGTAGCCATAAGGGAGTGACGGACTGCCTCCCAAATGGCACCCTATTCCCTATGTAGTGCACTACCTTTTACCAGGGCCCATAGGGAGTCCCATAGGGCTCTGGTTAAAAGTATTGCACTATACAGGGAATAGGGTGCCATATGGGACACAGAGAGTCTCTTGTTTTATGGCCATTACCAATCAGGGCATCAGCTTCGGATGTATTAATCGTTGTTCTCAGAGAGACAGCTTCACTGCTCCAAAACAAATTTGATTATGGTTACAGTACACTGAAGGACGTAGAATAGGAGAAAGAATGCCCTTCCCAATCTAATAAAAACCCAGCGGAGCAGAGATGAATATGCAGGGCTGGGTATGTACTGTTAGATGGCTCCCACGCAGCAACCAGAGACCTTGATATACAGTAATGTTACATGCTTTCCCATGGTGCACTGGGGGGTCCTCTGCTCCAGAGATATTTTGGCTGCATCACAAATAACACCCCATTCCCTATATACTGTAGTGCACTTATTTTGGCCAGGGCCCATTGCCTTTATGTGATGTGGTTTGTGTGTGACAGCATCCAGTATTTGACCCCTGTCTGAGGTCGTGGTGTTCTGAGGAAGTACTAACCGAACAGACTGGGCCAAGAAGCCTGGCCATGGCCGTCCCTCTTCTCTCCCAGCTCCTGGACCTCTGGGTAGCGGTCTGGGAGCCAGGCCCCAGCGGTGGTGGTCCTCTCCTGGGCTCGGAGCCGCTCAGCGTGGGCCTCCTTCAGGTCCTCCTCAGAGAACACCCCCTCTACCAGGGTCAACAGAGAAGCCACCACCCACAGCATCATCTGGGAAGGAGAGGGAGAGAGTACATGTCACTACACCATTAGAGTTATTACACCCATTACAACACATTCATCCACAGCATCAAGAGGAGCAAGGATACAGTATATAACTGCATCATTAGAATTACTACTCCTATTACAACACATTCATCCACAGCATCATCTAGGACAGACAGGGATACGTATGTCCCTAGAGCACAGAGTTACTACAGATGTAGGATCTTAATTTAAGCCAGTTTGCTACAGCAGGAAGATAATCCTGTAGCAACAGGAAATGTGAATTATTATATGGATTATAATTAATGGACATTTTTTGTAGGGGTTGATACAATTTTTGTTAGGGCAAATCAAGTCTGACATTTTAAAGTGGAAATTACAAACTTTAGAAACCTTGAATAGCCTACAAATTTCCAGCAATAAAAGAGTGATCAAATTAAGATCTTACATCTGTACACCCATTGCAACACATCACCTGAAGCATAATCTGGGAGGGACAGGTAGACAGTTCATGTCACTACACCATTAGAGTTACTACACCCATTACAACACATTCATCCACAGCATCAAGAGGAGCAAAGATACAGTATATAACTGCATCATTAGAATGACTACTCCTATTACAACACATTCACCCACAGCATCATATCTAGGACAGACAGGGATACAAGGCACTACAGAACTTACTGCAGTTACTAGAGCCATTTCAAAATATTCAACAAACTGAATTGATTGAAGTACAGCAAAGGCAGAGAAATATAGAAATGACACAGAAATTATGTTGAATAAATAAACATTGTAAAATAATCAACATAGAGCAGACAAATTAAATATAGCATAAGTAAACATATAAACATAAACACAGAATCGTACTGTAAACACAACAACAGAGATAAAACAGTGGCTGCAAAACATAAAACATGACAGCCATACCAACCACATCTGCTGATAATGTAATGTCACCACAAGCAAAACAACTAACAGCAAGGGCAACACTCAGTCTAACATTTTCGAGAAAGAGATACATTGTATATTGATTTATCTGGCTTGCAAGTCATAGAAGGCATGTTTATCTCTATGACAGCAAGCAACAACCACAACAAAGTTGCTTCGCTGGTTACCGAACACATCTCTCCTGTCATCATATTGTGTTTACTTGACTCCTGCTATGCCCAGCAATAATTGCCCCTGGGAATGAATACCGTTTATTGAATTGAGTTGGTTACAGAATACATCTCTGTGGCGGGTGGCGGCCCCTGCCTGGTCAAGGCCTGCCCTGCCTGTTGTCAATTTACATTTGATTTGGTCGTTGTATGTTACATAATCCCTGTGAGGTTGTGGGACTCCAAGCTGTTGTAGGTAAGGTGATCCGGATCCCTATCCTTACTTTCCCATCACCATCAGCCCCCAGCCTTTAGCACCTAGCCGCCAGCCCCCTAGTCTGACATGGAGACACTCCCTCCCTGGTCAGGCCTCACTAACCAAGCCCAGGGCCCACTGGAACAGCCCTGGATTCAAATACTATTTGAAATAATTTTGAATACTTTCGCTGTACCTGTTGCAATGGAACCAATTGTAAAGTCACAAAAGTGAAAACCCTGCCCACCTGGCACTCCAGGTAGGCTAAACCAACAGCTCAAAAATATTTAAAATAGTATTTGAACCCAGGTCTTCTGGACAGCCCACTGACAGGCCTGTGGGCCGGCTGTGGCCAACACCTACCTCTTTAATTACTTAATTGACAGCCAACACCCCTCCAGGGCCCAGCGGGGGTAATGTTTCAAAGGCACTTATAAAATGAGTTTCTCTGGAGGCAGCAGTGTATGTCTGTCAGGCCAGTACAAAGGCCCAGATCAGATTGGCTGTGTGGTGGAAACTGGCAAGGCTGAAACATATACCACTACAGACTATGCTACGGTTAAAACATGCTGTCAGGAAGCAAGCAAACCCTCTGCCTTGCTTTTCATTCTTTCATTGACATGGTTTTAGACATCTTCATGACTGTTGAGATTTTAAGGTGATGTGTTGCTGTTGTTTGTTTGTTTGTTGTTGTTGTTGTTTTGTTGTTGTTGTTGTTATAATGGTAAACTCACCTTCCAGTTCCTCAGGTGATATTTGGCAGTTGACACTTCCTGCCTCTTCCACATTTTTCCATCTGTAAAAATAAAACATTGTCTGTTGAATAATCGCTACATACAGTACTTCTCTCTACATTCCTCTCCCTCGTTGTACTGTAGGCCTACTGTCATCAGTCTAACTACAACATCCTTTAAAATACTTCACAGGTATAGAGTTTCAACGAGAACAAACGTGGAAACAACACATTAAAGTAGCATGTTGATAGGCTAACTTTCCCCTTGCTTTGCTTTCAGCAACTCAAACTCCTCAGTTAATGACATCATCAATTGGACTTCGTCCCAAATGGCACCCTATTCCCTATATGGGTGATTCTACAGAAGGGGTGTCAATTGCTGTCCCACCCCCAAAAAAATATATTTAGAAAAACATTTGAGTCTCCAAATTTGAGTCTGTAAACTTTACATCATCCAAGGCAATAACAAACATATTGTTAAATTAATATAGTAAAAAGTTATTGTTTATACTGTACACCTATTTCTATTGAGAGGTGGCTATCCCAAACTCCTAAACTTCATGTCTGAAAATAAAGCAATTCATGATTTCTTTTTTTTTACACTATAATTTCAAAATAAAAATCTTAAACTGTTCTAATATTACATTGAAAGATACTGATCTAATGATTATTTTTCTGAAAAATGCTGTCCCCACTTTTGATGTCACTACCGAAAACACACATGTTAAAAAACTGTAGAATGAATGAGCCTTGAGCCACAACAATACAAATATCACCAGGTGATGGGATTGCACCCCTCTCCACTATGGCCACATGGTGAGTAGTCTGTCTGCAAACATTGTGGAGAAAATGAGTGAGAAAGTTAGTCAATCCTTATCTAGCTAGCTAATGTTATCTGTTGTTGCTTGGTTTCTTTTAACTACACCATATTCAAAAGATTAGCCAGTTGGCTCTACAGTCGTGGTCAAACGTTTTGAGAATGACACAAGTATTGGTCTTCACAAAGTTCACTGCTTCAGTGTTATGAGATATTTTTTTCAGATGTTACTATGGTATACTGAAGTATAATTACAAGCATTCCATAAGTGTCAAAGGCTTTTATTGACAATTACATTAAGTTTATGCAAAGAGTCAATATTTGCAGTGTTTACCATTCTTTTTCAAGACCTCTGCAATCCGCCCTGGCATGCTGTCAATTAACTTCTGGGCCACATCCTGACTGATGGCAGCCCATTCTTGCATAATCAATGCTTGGAGTTTGTCAGAATTTGTGGGTTTTTGTTTGTCCACCCGCCTCTTGAGGATCAACCACAAGTTCTCAATGGGATTAAGGTCTGGGTAGTTTCCTGACCATGGACCCAATATTTCGATGTTTTGTTCCCCGAGCCACTTAGTTATCACTTTTGCCTTATGGCAAGGTGCTCCATCATGCTGGAAAAGGCATTGGTCATCACCAAACTGTTCTTGGATGGTTGGGAGAAGTTGCTCTCGGAGGATGTGTTGGTACCATTCTTTAAAAAATTGTGAGTGAGCCCACTCCCTTGGCTGAGAAGCAACCCCACACATGAATGATCTCAGGATGCTTTACTGTTGGCATGACACAGGACTGATGGTAGCGCTCACCTTGTCTTCTCCGGACAAGGTGTTTTCCGGATGCCCCAAACAATCGGAAAGGGGATTCATCAGAGAAAATGACTTTACCCCAGTCCTCAGCAGTCCAATCCCTGTACCTTTTGCAGAATATCAGTCTGTCCCTGATGTTTTTCCTGGAGAGAAGTGGCTTCTTTGCTGCCCTTCTTGACACCAGGCCATCCTCCAAAAGTCTTCGCCTCACTGTGCGTGCAGATGCACTCACACCTGCCTGCTGCCATTCCTGAGCAAGCTCTGCACTGGTGGTGCCCCGATCCCGCAGTTGAATCAACTTTAGGAGATGGTCCTGGCGCTTGCTGGACTTTCTTGGGCGCCCTGACGCCTTCTTCACAACAATTGAACCTCTCTCCTTGAAGTTCTTGATGATCCGATAAATGGTTGATTTAGGTACAATCTTACTAGCAGCAATATCCTTGCCTGTGAAGCCCTTTTTGTACAAAGCAATGATGACGGCACGTGTTTCCTTGTAGGTAACCATGGTTAACAGAGGAAGAACAATGATTTCAAGCACAACCGTCCTTTTAAAGCTTCCAGTCTGTTAATCTAACTCAATCAGCATGACAGAGTGATCTCCAGCCTTGTCCTCATCAACACTCACCTGTGTTAATGAAAGAATCACTGACATGATGGCAGCTGGTCCTTTTGTGGCAGGGCTGAAATGCAGTGCTCTGCCAACTGAGCTACAGAGGACCACCATGTGGGTAGTGGACAAGTGCACACTTCAGTAACATGTGTTCAGTATTGAGATGCATAGCCAGCAGGGGGGCTCCAACCCTCCAAGAGCCCAAATTTAGCCAAAACAATGATGCCTATAATGTGCTAGGGTTGTCACAATACCAGTATTGCGATACTCAGAGGTATCGTGGCAAGGAAACAAAACATTAAGTGGACTGAGTTTCCAGAGGAAAACAGTCCTAATGTTGGAAACAAACAGCCTTATGTTGTCACCCAGAATCACATGATTATTTTCCAAGCTATAGCACAATATTTTACATACAGTAGGTTTTTTAAAGGATCAAAGAGTCTGCTTTGTGTTTTTCTTTTTTCTTTTTTATTTTTGCCATGGAAAACCAGGTATCGTAGTGACAACCCCATGTGCTATACTGTGCTGTACTGTACTGTGCTCTACTGTACTGTACTGTGCTCTACTGTGCTGTACTGTACTGTGCTCTACTGTACTGTACTGTGCTCTACTGTGCTGTACTGTACTGTGCTCTACTGTACTGTACTGTACTGTGCTCTACTATACTGTATTGTACTGTACCCTACTCTGATGTGCTGTGCTGTGCTGTACTGTACTGAAGTTTTCTTACAATTGAAGAAAGGGCCCATAGACTCTTGATCTATTGGTCTTGAGACCACTCAAGACCACATCAATTCGGTCTTTAACTTGTCATGGTCTCAGCTCAATGGGTCTGGGTCTGGATCTTGGGACCAATGTCCTGGTATAAATCTTAGTCTTGGCTCCTGGGTATTACTTTAGTCTTTGGTTTACAAACCATAGGCAACCAAATTCGAAGAAGACAATGCTCTCTGATCATTGGCTGATCACTCCCCCAATCATAGGAATCCCCACCCAGTTGACTACTTTTAAATGGTGGAAGCCCTCAAGGGCAATGTCTATACAAAAATAGTTATTTACATCTAGAGTCCTCTATTTATCTCTATGATTGACACTTGACACTGAAACACCTGTTATTTTGCCAAAATAAATGTCAACATCTAACATAATTAATTAGATGCATAAGTAATTCAATCAATCAACATGTTTCAGATTCATACAATCAACATTGAACATTTCACAGAGAACAATAGAGATTATACTGGTAAAAAAATCATGTTTTTACTATTTTGTTAACTTGGTATTCAAATAAAATGTCTAAAATGTATTTGTAATAGAAGGTTAATCACAATTATCACTATTGTGCATTGTTCTCCCTTTATTGCAACTTTTTCACTATGTTTCAGTAGTGACAAATGTAGTGGGGAGGTAAGGAATTCAGGTAAATGTCTCAAATATGCAATATTTAGTAGTATATTTGTCTACCTGACATATGTTGGAAGACGTGTACTGAAAGTTTGGGAGAAATAGGATAGAAATGTGAATTGTTTTCCAACCCCCAATTCACACCACTTCTGTAGAACGACCCATATAGTGCATGGTATGGGCCCTGGTCAAAAGTAGTGCACTACATAGGGACTAGGGTGCCATTTGGGATGTAATCAAGGACAGAGGATATTGGTGTGGGTGAGAAGAGTGGTGAGTTAATGGAATCTTTGTTTCCCTCAATAGGAGCGCCATGTCCCGTGCTGCAGGGTTAGGGTTCATAGCCAGAGACAGAGAGGACGTGTCAAGTGGAGAGGTGACAAAGAGGTCTGCTGTCAACCTCAACACGTTTCTGTCAGTCTGTCAAGGAGAGGAGCTGGAGCTGTCGCTCACAGCTAGTTTGTATCTCTGGGCTGCTTCCTATCTCAGCTAGACCAGGCAAGAGTACATGATGCGCCTCACTGGGCTTAATCAGGACAGAAAGAGATGCTGTAGCTGTTGTGGTTGAGGGTTGAGGGTTGGGTTAGTGAGCATGGATCTTGCATTCTAGTCCAGTGTCTCCTCTCTCAACTCTTGCCTGTATTTTCTGGGAGAGAGTTCTTGTTCATTTTCCAGCTTTCACTGCTCAGAACAAGATACGGCTGGAGCTAGTTCTGAGAAGACAGTCGTTCCTGCATACAGCCTCTCTGCTAAAAAACAATGAGGTCCTGGATAGGACTCAATCTCAATAAAACAGACCTTGTAAAATAGGATTATTTGCTTTACCATTTAATGGCTTAAAATGGTCCTTGATTTAATCATCCATGTGTTTTATCAATAAAACAAATGGTGAGTCTGATTTGAATTTCAATCCCATTTACGTCCTATAATCAGATTACAGAATAAGGTACTATTACATTACATAGCAGACAGTACTTGGACCATGAAGACAGGCACAAGGTTCACACTAAACACATAAGTGTGACTTGAATTCCCCAGCAAGGCGAATCCAAAGGTAACAGCCATAAAGAATCTAAACAAGCATCTTTCTTCCCCGATGACAGTATAAATAACCAAATAAATCAACAATAAAGTTATATCTGCTTTATCTCAGTCTTTTAACATCCCTGTTATGACCTGTAGGTTTCTAAAAATATCCCTGACCGGCCTTCCCTGGCAGACAAAGCCTTGACAGTGCTTCCTGCTTGCAGGTTGGATGACAGGCATGACGTGAGAAGTAGTAGGTTAGGAGAAGACCAGGCTCCCATTACACAACACCAGTTAGCCTCGCCAGCCCGGCCGCCACAACTCTTACCAAGGGAATTAGCTAATCAATAGGCTATTATACCCAGTAAACTGGGATACTACTATTACAACCACAAGCTACATGACTAGGACAAACAAGAGAAGGTATGCATCCCAAATAGCACCTTATTCCCTATATAGTGCACTACGTTTGACCAGAATGCTATGGCATTTGGGACGCAGTCAAGGATTTTGTAATAGAGTTACAATGGTAGAGTGACTATTTAGCCTGGCTGGAAGAGGAAGCCAGGCTTTTAGGTCATCATAACCCTGTGCGTACTCAATCATGGTGGTTAAGTGTTGGTCTGTAACACTCTGGCCCATAAAGGGAGCCTAGTAACTGTAGGTTACAGTCAAGTGGGGAAGATTTAGTTGACCCTGATGGACACATCATGATGGAACTGTGTGTGTGTGTGTGTGTTTATGTCTGTGTCTGTGTGTGTTGCCTGTCTGTGAGTCTGTATCTGAGGCAATGCATGAGCCATGAGCTCATTAGAATACTTGAATTGTCTTTGCCCACAAACAGTGCAGACGTCAGTGCAGGCTCGTAGCATTCCACACCAATAGAGAATTTACACAAGCTTTGATGAGAGCAGAGAAAAGCAGAGAGAGCTCCTCAACCACATATGGGCACAGTGAACAAGCCAGACAATCCTAGACCCAGGCCGCATCCCAAATGGCACCCTATAGCCTACATAGTACACTACTTTTGACCAGTAGTGCACTACAACTAGCATGGACTATGGTCAAAAGTAGTGCACTATAAAGGGAATAAGGTGCCATTTGGGACGCAGACCCAGCTCCATCAGGCTGAGCTGTGGCCGGGTGTCTGGAGGTCAAGAAAAAGTTGGAATGTTGCACCGTGACCCAACAACCCTTCACACCCTCAGATCCATCACAATAGAGCAGGAGAAAGGAGGGAGACCATCACAATAGAGCAGGAGAAAGACAGACAGACAGACAGACAGACAGACAGACAGACAGACAGACAGGCAGGCAGGCAGGCAGGCAGGCAGGCAGGCAGGCAGGCAGGCAGGCAGGCAGGCAGGCAGGCAGGCAGGCAGGCAGACACTAACCCTTTCTGAGGATGTTGGAACCAGAACAGGGAACGCTTAGATCTCCAAAAGTGTCAAAATTATATTGAAACTAATTAATGAATGAATGAAGGACATGACATGATTTAATTAAGTGCAAAAATCCATCACCCTACTGAAGGAGCGATCCCGTATGTTAACTTGAATTGTTTCTCTGACAAAATATGTCTTTGTGTTTACAGCTTAGATAGAGCGACAATGTGAAGTATGCTGAGAACAACTCTGGGGAATGTGATGCTGCATCACTGGATCCCAGATCTGTTTCTGCTGTCTTGCCAACTACTATGGTGATTGTCATGCCATACATGACAATGGCTATACAGCACAAACAGATCTGGGACCAGGCTATCAGGCAGAGGGCTCTATGATTCATCCTCCAGTATTCATCATCATTACTACAGATGTTGGATCTTAATTTGATCACCAGTTACAGGATAACTTTCCTGCTATGTATTTGAAGTTTAATCCTCCAGAGTTTATTGACACACCTGTATGTCAATCTAAGTAACATAATAGAAAATCCCCATCAAAATCTGTCAGTTTAAGCTAGAGATATCCGTTTTTTTGCATGGGCTGCATCCACCTATGTCAGCCTTCCGCATCTGCGGTGGAAGGTGGCTGAGCTACAGCGGTGTTTGTCAGACCATGAGACATCCTGAAAATTGGTCTTCTCACGAAAACGTCTGTAGCGTCTCCGTTTTGATCTACGACCCCCAAAAGTGTCACGGGACTCGTCTGATGTGCCTACCTTCGTCTGTAGCGTCCGAACCGTTTTAGCTACAAACTAACATGACCCCACTATGGAAAGGGAACATGATTGCATTCTCCGGTTTGCTCTACAAGTGTCACGGGACTCGTCTGAAGATAACCCATACAAACGAATGGAAGTATGGAGGTAGTTTTGTGGCAACAAAAATAAGAGGTTATATGTATGTAAAAAAAAATAAAAAATTGGTAACACTATCAGGCAGCACATGATTCAAATCTGACAGGAGGTGCTTGAGTTTGGGCATGGTTCACCACGGATTAGGTCTGTTATGGTTAGAATGGCAATTAGCTGGCTATTCTTAATCTGGCCTGCCACTCTGAATGGAGACATGTCAAAACAGGCCTGGGCTGTAGAGGACCTTAGCCTGGCCGCCTGGACTGAGCTGTCATGGAGGGCCAGTTTCCTTTCAGACTAGAGCCACTGGCATGGAAAACACTAGCGTCCGCTAACCATACCTGAGGATCTGTTGTGATGCTCAAGTCAGAACGAACAACAATACTGCAGCTACCTCACTTTTCTAACAATAAAGTATTTTTGAGGTGAAGTTCAATTGTCCACCCAAGAGTTGCTGAGTATTTTACATCTTTATGATGCTCAAGTGGCAAACTTTGTGTGTGGCCTACTATGATATTCTAAAGAGTTGTTCTCAATAACAGAAAGGGGATGTCACTTCTGACCTTGAGAGTTGACCAATGGAGTAGCTGTTCAGTTTAGTTCAGTGTACAAAATGCTACTTCCCATGGTCACATCTCACTTGTTTTGCATGTTACAATCTGTCTAAAATCCGGTGAAATCCTTAATTAGGCAATGGGCACTCATAACCTCAACGGATGCTTCTGAGTAACCTCTGAGTAACCCTAATGATGTTTGACAGTACTCCTGCTGAACAAATCTGCAGCAAATACTTTCACACCCAAACAACAGAGATGTTTTACTCTTTAATAGAGATTTAAAGCATGTTGAGTATGACACAGTCCTACCATGGGCACTGCTGTATTTACACCATACATATACATTCCTAGAAATCTGATTATTCAAATAAAAATAACCTGTCAGAATCCATGCTACTTCAAATTAAGTACATTTAGGCAGATTAACATTTTAATAATAACCAGCTCACTACCTTTCAACAATATACAGCCACGCAGTTAGTTCCTGTACTGAAGTTACAGGATGGAAGGTTCTAGAAGGTACTGAAGGTTCCAGAAACCTCCCTTTCATGTCAACACTATTGAAGCTATGGCAAAACAAGTGTCATGGCAGGACGTGGGGGTATGGTGGCATAGCATGTCTTATTCAATGTGACAGCCCTGCATACGTTAAGGAATTTAATTAGCATATAGCATTTTATTTATTATTATTATTATTACTTTTAATGTACAACCCCCTACAACTCATCCAGAATGCCGCAGCCCGTCTGGTGTTCAACCTTCCCAAGTTCTCTCACGTCACCCCGCTCCTCCGCACACTCCACTGGCTTCCAGTTGAAGCTCGCATCTGCTACAAGACCATGGTGCTTGCCTACGGAGCTGTGAGGGGAACGGCACCTCCGTACCTTCAGGCTCTGATCAGTCCCTACACCCAAATGAGGGCATTGCGTTTATCTACCTCTGGCCTGCTGGCCCCCCTACCTCTGCGGAAGCACAGTTCCCTGCTCAGCCCAGTCAAAACTGTTCGCTGCTCTGGCACCCCAATGGTGGAACAAGCTCCCTCACGACGCCAGGACAGCGGAGTCACTCACCACCTTCCGGAGACACTTGAAACCCCACCTCTTTAAGGAATACCTGGGATAGGATAAAGTAATCCTTCTACCCCCCCTTACCCGACCCCAAAGAAAGAAAAAAAAAAACATATTGTAAAGTGGTTATCCCACTGGCTATAAGGTGAATGCACCAATTTGTAAGTCGCTCTGGATAAGAGAGTCTGCTAAATGACGTAAATGTAAATGTAATGGATGCATACAGTCAGCCTATATTCCAGGTTACAGTGACTTGTTCCACTTACACTGTAAGTTTACTGTTACACTTTATAAAGATGTAATAAAGAGGAGAAAAATACTTGAATTATGACTAAAAGAGGTTATATATCAAGATCCCCTTCTCCCCTCTGCGAGTAATCACCTTCATTAATTTATCCAGCGTGACGATACAGTAATACACAGCAGGGTAGAATCTAGATAACTCTCAATTGCGGAGAAAGCTACTGTGACTAACATGGAATTCAGACCACCAACCATCCAAACAAAACACTATTCAATTTCCTTAACAGTACACCAGTGAAACAAACACTATACTGTGTGTGAGTATGATTGAATGTGAGTGTCTATCTGTGTGTGTGTGTGTGTGTGTGTGTGTGTGTGTGTGTGTGTGTGTGTGTGTGTGTGTGTGTGTGTGTGTGTGTGTGTGTGTGTGTGTGGTGGACCACTCCGAGCCTCTTGAAGGATGAGCCCCTGTCTGGAATACATTTTTTAAATGTGGCTTTTACAAATTAAGTGGAGGCTGTTTGCATTCCCAAAATGCTCCTTCCGTGTGAGCGTGACTTGTGTGGAGCAGATGTTTAGCTGGGCTGTGAGGCTACAACTGCACTGTGAGTCTATGCATGGCTCTAAGCTCTGAGTGAGGCTACCGGTAGGCTACACCTGTGATTCTCTGGCTTCACACTCCGCAGCCTTACGCCAGCTCAACCACACTCAGTCAGTCTCTCTCTCTCTCTCTCTCTCTAAGAAGCTAGGATGGAGATGCTCTGAGTCTGAAGCCTACTATAATAATAATATATATAATATGCCATTTAGCAGACGCTTTTATCCAAAGCGACTTACAGTCATGCGTGCATACATATTTTTTTTTTTTGTGTATGGGTTGTCCCGGGGATCGAACCCACTACCTTGGCGTTACAAGCGCCGTGCTCTACCAGCTGAGCTACAGAGGACTACTATATAAGCATTATTCAAACATGGGTTTCACTTTGAATGAAACATTACCTATAAGCTTCACAAATAATTTATAAGTTAAACATTGTCTCAAAGAATTAGGGTGAAGGTTTCAAATTGAAAATGTGCTTTGCGCCAACACTTCTACTAGCTATGGTGTGAGTAGCTGGGTCAGAGAGAAGAGGAGCTGGCATGGTGTCCTCTCTCCACTGCTGGGGACATCACATCCACATCTGTGACTCAGGCTTTCTGGGAGAGGTTAGCTCTGTTTACACACATGTCATTATACTGCACAACAGCAAGCTGTTTGGAGTAGACAACTCAATTCCAACTGCTTTTCCTAGCTTTTCCTAGTAATTATCTTCCCCTCCGCAGAAAACCAGTAGTATCCTGGGTCTCCTATTCTAAAACACTGACTATGTCCTAAGTGCATCCCAAATGGCACCATATTCCCTATTTAGTGCACTACCTTTAACCAGAGTGCTATGGGCCCTGGTCAAAAGTAGTGCACTAAATAGGGAATAGGGTGCCATTTGGGACATATTAAGTATGTCTATGCACTTCTCTGTTAAAACAAGACTAAATTAATGAGGCATTTTGAACTCTCACTAGGGTGGGAACCACTTTCACTTGTCATATTTCTGCTTATAAAATCCATTCATTGCAGCATGGTAGCCCACTTTCTTTGGTGGCATGGTGATATATTACTGCATGTTTTGTTTCCTCCAAGCCATTTGAAATTGGACTAATTATAGTTGAGCTGTTCACATGTAAAAGAACCTCCCAGAGGAAGTTGCGCCACTATTTCGACGTAATTTCCTGTCCTAGAGAGAAAATGCATGTTTAGGTTCCGGCGCCAAAAATGACGAAGGCTACTTATACATTATTCACAAATTGGGTGTGGGAATATCAACGTGGATTAATAAACATCAACAAATAGGGTACTGACAGCTGTGAATTTTCTTTCGCGGGTGCCTTTTCATTATCTGGATAGACACTTGTGGTTTCTAGCTAATGTTACACCAATAAAGCAGTGGAGCGCGTAGTGAAGCACAACATCACACAATTATAACATTTATTAAATATTCATATTTAATTTTTTATATAGACTAGCTAAAAAATAAGTGAACATTTTAAAATTATCCAATGGATTATGATAGTTTTCTGGTAAAAAAGTGGTAGTGCAATAAAATCAGTTTGCACCCCCTATTTTAATTTGCTCCATGGCTCAGGCAGCCAAATGAACACATTGGCTCATCTCAGTCGTGAAGAGGAATAACTTTGCAGCTGTTTCTGATTAATAAACAATGCCATGCTGGTGGGTGGTCAAATTCAAATAAAACCCAGTCCTGAAACATTTACATTTACATTTTAGTCATTTAGCAGACGCTCTTATCCAGAGCGACTTACAGTTAGTGAGTGCATACATTTAATTTTTTTCATACTGACCCCCCGTGGGCATCGAACCCACAACCCTGGCGTTGCAAGCACCATACTCTACCAACTGAGCTACACGGGGCTGAAAATAATTTGTATGTCATATCATAGGATGTAAGTCGCTCTGGATAAGAGCGTCTGCTAAATGACTAAAATGTAAATGTAAATATAGGAAAATACACCGCATTCACATGGATTTGCACGAAGTGGGCAGTTCGGATTTGTCACTTCAAGGCCAAATATATCATACTTTGATTAAAACAATGACTTATTGACTTAAATCGTTGTGCAACATCATGGGTAAGCTCTGGCCATTGTCTGGTGTGGGCGTTTAAGATCAAGGGTGGTCTGGTGTCAAAGCACATTTGGCTATCTGCAACAGTGATCAGCTGAGCATGGCCTGTTATGACCTCATGTAATGCTGTATGAGGTCATGTGAATAGAGACCCTATCAGAGGACAAATAATCATGTACACACAATCGGCAGACACACACTCTGAGCCTCTCTCACCCCCTATGAGGTTGAAACCTCAGTTATGAAGGCAAAGAGACTAATAAAAAGCATGAGCTGGCGCACACCCAGAGAAAATTATTTAGTGTAGAGGTGCTGACTAACAAAAAGAGACAAAGAGATACATTAGATACACATATCAGTAACACTTCATTTGGATAGTACATCAGTAGATGCTCTACAGACGATCAGTAACATTTAAACTATCTACAAACCCTAACCCTAGCCCTAACCTTAACCCTTACCCTAACATTAACCCTTATTCTAAACCTAACCCCAACCCTAACTGTAACCTTAGCAAGCAGTTGCTTATCAACAGATAGTTTGTTGATAGTATGACCATCTGTAGAGCATCTATCCAAATAAAGTGTGACTCACATATCTGACTGAGAGCAAGGTGCCTGTCACCCCCTCTGTATCTCCCAGCTCTGCTGCTCCACAGATATAGCCTGGCCCTATACTCTACTATTGTTGTCATGTATGGCACAACAACCAACGATCCCAAGGTTTCCTACAGCACATTCAGTATGGGACCAAGCTACCAGCTAAGGATGGAGTAGGAAGTATGGGCTGCTACTCTAGCTGGTTGTTAATGGTGAGGTCTGACCTGACCCTGAGAGGGGACTGAAGGACTGAATCCATGAAGGTGTTTGTCATTACTACCAGGCTTTGTCTCTCATTAGTCCTCACTGCTATAAAGCAGACTGCCGTTATTCTGCCACAACCTGACTGCAGCCCATAACTCTCCCGAGCACCCCTCTACACCCCTGCCCTACCGCTGCTCTACCCCTGCATCACACAGCAGAGCACCCCTGCCCTATCCCTGCCTTACCCCTGCCTTATGGATTACTACATGGACCCTGTTGGGCTTTGGCGTATCCTTTAAAGGAGGATATTTACTAGACCTGAGAAAGGGCAACAAATGTTCTCCTGTTTTCTAACCTTTTATGTAACTACTGTCCTGACACAGGACAATACACATTTCAGCTTAAGAGTATAACAGAGTAACTGGCTATTGTTGTCCATAGTTAGAGCATTTTAACATCAGAGGAAAGACTACTACTACAAACTAATGGCCTTCCTTTCATTTCAAATTAAACGAACCCACCATTATTAATGCATTTGATCGGGCAAGAGGCTTGCGATATAACTTACTGCCTACATAAAGAGGCCATAGTTCCATGAGAGAGCAGACAATGGACCTATTTAACAATCTAGACACATTTGTAAAAATACCTTAAAAGGACAGAGGAAGAGAGGGATGGAGAGGAATCGAGAGAGAAAGAGAGAGAGAGAGAGAGAGAGAGAGAGAAATCGGAAGCTTGATGGTGATTTGCTGCAGCCTCAAGTAACTGCAGATAACAATCACTGTCTGCACCTAGGACCTGGGTAAACCCATTTTGAACTTTAAGATAGCCTACATTTCTAATGCAATTTTCAGCTTGGTTTCATTCATAAGTGGAAAAACACTCAGAGCTAAACAATTTAATCACACAAGTAGCAGGTGGTTTGTCGCCCTCTTGAAAAACCTTTAAGAGGGTGTCTACTTCAATATTACCACACAGACTGACATCTGCGATCAGGAAAATAAAGTGACCCGACGATGGAAAAAACAAACAGCCTGAAATCACAATTTATCCGTGCGCCAGTCTGTCCCGCACGCGCTCCAATTAATATCCCTCCATGATTCCCATGCATTTACGCATATGTGGTAGATGTCAATTTTATTATTCAACTGCCTAATAAAATAAAACGTTTGATTTTGCATGTATTTAACATGCGCCCAAGTGGATAAATGCTTTAGAAATACAAATGTGCATACAGAAAAAAAACACAGCTATACAATTTGTATTGAATGGAATTAAAGTTTGATTGTTTGTTATCAATAACTTTATTATTATTGTTATTGCTATTATTATTAACATTTTTGGTCTATTACTAATATTGTCATTATTATTACCACCATTATCATTCGTTGTAGTAATAAGCTATAATCAATTACAATTATTATGTAGAGGAAGTAGGATTAGCATTTCTGTCAGAGTTAGATAGACAGAAATATAAACTAATATAGGTTGGATTACAAGTCAAAGGACCTGGCACATTTGGCACAAAGTCAAATTATCATTACAGAGCGCAGCTGAAGGGAGTCCAATTCATGCCGCGCAGGAGTTTGAACATGACTGCAAAAACTAGGCTACAATTACTGACATATTCTATAGGCTACATCAACATTGTCTGCTTTTGTGTGCCCATTCTATAATTTAAAACATTAACCTTTGCTGTAAGCAAAAACAAACATTAAACATAGATTATTATACAATTAGACCACAAAACAACAGTGTTTATTTTAATCTTACCTTCACCGACTCTGACAACCTTCCCAATCATGGACGTATGTGTGAGCAGAAGAAAATCAACCTTATAAGACCAAAAAAATCAAAATGCAATTGCACTTTACTCCTTAGAAATATTTCTCTGGATTTCTCTCTTACATACACTGGCATACTTGCGCAATCTTAATTTAAATAAAAAAACATGCAGACAAATTTTTCAGAAAAACTTCCAGATAGCCAGGCTATGATAAGAGTTTCATATAGAACTTCACTTGATCCTGGGATTCTCTGTATGTTCCACAATGGATGCGGCCGAGATGCGTTATGGACCGCGTCACAGGTATCGTTCTCATTGAATATAAATAGTCTCCCTCTTTCCTCACTGAACACTGCAGATGTTAGTGTTAAATTGTAGCTCCAAATACAGATGTGAGTTGGCTCAGGTTTTTTAAAGCCTGGGGTGGTGTCAAATTCCACCGTCTATCACATGATCCCAGCCCACAATAGCCTACACAGGTTGCTTTCTGTGAAATGACACTCAACTTACAAACGCTCATGATTAGGCCTACTTACTATTTCGGCTCCTATTTTTAATCTCTACATTAACTTGATTCCGTATCTCGTTCTTTTATGTCCAAAGTTGACCCGGTTCAGTAAGAACGGCTGGCGCGTCCCATTAGATTCCAAACGCTCGCGCGCGAGTGGCGGTGTCTATTAACTGCGCATGTTAAATGAGCACTTCAAGGCAACCTATAGGAGGGAGCGGTACACCCATTTTATGAGCGTCGAATGCAACCACACTGCTGGTATTAACTTTACACACTGCACTGCAGTACTTGTATAATGTGTTATCTCATGAAAACAACGAAACTGACAAATGACCCCTGACAATCATAATTTGACACCCAGTAACATGTATAATTGTTGTAGAATTGTCTTCTCGTTTTGCCTATTGAATGACCCTTTGTTATCGTTCATCATATCAGTAGCCTACTTGCTTGACTTATAAGAAACTTAAACAAAGGGATTTGTTTTGAAATAGGTTGTATTTCAAGTGTTGTTGTTTTTTTTTTGTTTTTTTTTACAATCCATACACAATTACTTGATGCATAATCAATACCCAAACTTTTCTATGCGACCACAATTGGCCCAAAGCTTGTTGTTTCTGAGATAAGGCCATTCAACCCCCCAGTCACACACTTAACAATTGATAAAACAAACCTCAGTAATCAGACAGGTTACGTCCCAAATGGCACCCTATTCCCTATATTGTTCACTATGGGCCCTGGCCAAAAATAGTGCACTAAATAGGGAATAGGGTGGCATTTGGGACATGACCAAACTTCCCCCAAGCGACTGGGGTGCAATCTGAATCTCAAGCTTTAGAGGAGTTATCAAGATTGGCCTGGAATCAAACCCACCCGACTGGCTACAGGGCCAGGGCCAGGGCCAGCCAGCTCTAAACTCTAAATGTCTGTCCCAAATGGCACCCTATTTCCTATGTTTTGCACTACTTTTAACCAGGACCCATAGGTCTCTGGTCAAAAGTATTGCACTATATAGGGAATAGGGGGCTAACGGGGCCATTTGGAACACAGACTAAACCTATTTTCCAGATTGTGGATCTCTTCTCCACCTCAGGAGCACGAAGCCATAGCATCTCCAGTCCAGGCTGGTGCCAAACAGCAGATTAAAGCCCCACAGAGGGTTGCCTTCTTTGGGAAGCGATGGATGCTGACTGGCTCACTGGGTGCTGCTGGTGCTTGACCCTGCTACACTCCGCTGGCCGAGCTTTGGCCAGCCTGGGAGGCTGCCTGACGGGGTGGGACCAGCCAATGTGCCAGCCTGCCTGGAGCTAGGGCATGGAGACAGGACAGGAGGCTGACTGGGGCACCGGGGCAGGAGACAGAAGGGCTCACAGGGGCACTGAGGAGTGACTCCAGGTCACACTGCTGACTCGGAGGCCAGGCCTTTATTCATGACTGCTCAGTGAACAGCATCAGCATGACCAAAACAACCTCTTAAGCCAAAATGTATAAAGCCTGAATTTTATTCAGTATCCTCACTGTGTTGTGGGTTACGGGTCACAGGTGACTGTGGAGGGGTTGGACAGGGGTAGCAGGCAGTGTTGTGGTCTATAGAGCCATGAGGAGCTAGTTGACCCCTGCAGCAGTCCTGGACTGTGACCAGTGAGTAGTGTTGTGGTCTGAAGACCTGGCAGCAGCTCTGGGCCTTTTCTCAATTGGGAAAAAGTACTCTCTCCTTCGTCCTCTCTCCTTCGTGACCTGGAAACCGATAAGTGGTCAAGGAGATGTCATTTCATTAGTAGGCTAACAGAAGAGTGTCCTCCCCTCCTTGATAGCCACCTTTCATCAATGATATTCATGTGTATCCTACCTGAGACTATAAAACTATAAAAATGTCTTACACAGTTAACTTAAATCGTTTTGATCACTTTACACATTTATTTTGGGATCCACCCCTGTAAACCTAATTTGCCTGATGTGGAGAAGGAGTCTCATTTCATACAAGTGCATTTTCGTCCACATTCCCTCTCCTAGCCGCCTATCCTTCATTACCTTTGACCTTTTTCAAAAAGAGGTGAGAGAGGACAGAGGACACCGGAGTTGAGCAAATCCAATTGAGAAAAGGCCCTTGACTCACTGACTGTTGTGGTCCAAAGGCATGAAGACCTAGTTGACCTCTGGACGGTTCTTTTGTAGTGATTTAGAGGTATGAGGACCTAGTTCACCTCTGGACGGTTCTTGTGTAATGGTTTAGAAGTATGAGGACCTAGTTGACCTCTGGACTGTTGTTGTGTAGTGGTTTAGAGGTATGATGACCTAGTTGACCTCTGGACTGTTGTTGTGTAGTGGTTTAGAGGTATGAGGACCTAGTTGACCTCTGTACTGTTGTTGTGTAGTGGTTTAGAGGTATGAGGACCTAGTTGACCTCTGGACTGTTGTTGTGTAGTGGTTTAGAGGTATGAGGACCTAGTTGACCTCTGGACTGTTGTTGTGTAGTGGTTTAGAGGTATGAGGACCTAGTTGACCTCTGGACTGTTGTTGTGTAGTGGTTTAGAGGTATGAGGACCTAGTTGACCTCTGGACTGTTGTTGTGTAGTGGTTTAGTGGTATGAGGACCTAGTTGACCTCTGGACGGTTCTTGTGTAGTGGTTTAGAGGTATGAGGACATACACTGAGTGAACAAAACATTAGGAACACCTTCCTAATATTGAGTTGCACCACCTTTTGCCCTCAGAACAGCCTCAATTCATTGGGGCATGGACTACAATGTGTCAAAAGCGTTCCACAGGGATGCTGGCCCATGTTGATTCCAATGCTTCCCACAGTTGTGTCAAGTTGGTTGGATGTCCTTTGGGTGGTGGACCATTATTGATATACACGGGAAACTGTTGAGTGTGAAAAATCCAGCAGCGTTGCAGTTCTTGACACACTCAAACTGGTGTGCCTGGCACCTACTACCATACCCCTACTACCATCACCCTCTGAATGGCACACATACACAATCCATGTCTCAATTGTCTCAAGGCTTAAAAATCCTTCTTTAACCTGTCTCCTCCCCTTCATCTACACTGATTGAAGTGGATTTAACAGGTGACATCAATAAGGCATCATAGCTTTCATCTGCATTCACCTGGTCAGTCTATGTCATGGAAAGTGCAGATGTTCCTAATGTTTTGTACACTCAATGTAGTTTCCCCCTTGACTGTACTTGTGTAGTGGTTTAGAGGTGTGAGGACCTAGTTGACCTCTGCTCATAGGGATACGATTAATGATGGCCTCCAACAGAGATGACACTCCTCAAAGCTAGCCAGGCACCCAGGAGGCCATACTGTCAGGCCCTGACCCATAGCAGGGAGCCTTGTCCTGCCCAGCCCACACAGGCCCTCCCTGCTCTGGCCTGGCCCAGGCGCTAAGCAAACATAGGCCCACCTGCTCTGTCTCTGGAGTTTCAGACATTCGGCTAGCCCACCTCCCATCCACCTCCATCAGAAGTTCAGATCTCCCTCCCCACATTTCCCAAGCCTCTCTCTGCTCCTATAGCCTCCTACTGTAAGAGTAACCGGCTGATTAAATTCACATGTAGTTCTAACGCAGACCAATGACCATTAATTAATGTTCTCAGTGCTTTCCAGGCCATAAAACACAAGTGGACTTCCCTATGGATACAATTAACCTTCCCTCCCTCTCTACAGAAATGATGGCTGAACCCTTCAAAAGGAATTGATGATCGAAATAATTTTATTCCAAATAGCCATTTAAACTCAATTTGGCCTCTGTCAGAGTGATGTATTTTCAGGCGTATGGAATTCAGCTGGAACAACACAGAGTTCATTGACTGTCCCAAATGAAACCATATTCCCTACATAGTGCACTACTTTTGACCAGGGCCTAGTCAAAAGTAGTGCACTATACCGAAAATAGGGTGCTATTTGGGACACAATCATTGACTCTGGATGGATAGCAGGAGGGGAATAGGATCCCGACTGGGAGTGTGTGCACAAACCGAGACCTGGGTTTGTATTTAAACGGGGAGATAGTTATTTGATGTAGTTTTCTTTTAAAGGTAGTTTTTTTGTAAAAAATGTTGTTTGTTTTTAGACCTTTCCCCGATCCTGATCCAGAGTGCTTTTTCATCCCTTTAAGACCAAAGGAACTATTGCAAAACAGCAGAGACATATTTCTCTGGAAGCAGGGATTGCTTGTTTAGAGCATGTTGAGAACAGTGCCACACTGCCAACCCACACATGTATCTTTAGTCATGGCCAATTAAAACCGAGGAGAAGATAAATATTTTTAATCCTGATAGAGAGGTCACGGTAGCAGTATTAATAGGCTGATGACACATATCTAATCTAACATATCCGATCATCCCTCCACTCCAAAATGACCACACTCTGTGCATCCAAAACACAACATGACCCTGGTATTAACCTGTGGCCTAAGGTCCTTAGTGTCAAGCATGTGTGTCCATCCACATATCCCAGAATGGTTTCTCTCTATGAGGAAACTCGTAATCTTGGCATCTGAGTAAGGCTCACAATGGCACTGGAGGACTACATTTAGAGCTTTATCTAATGTGGCCTCTTGGCCTGGTCCTGTGGTGAGGTGGGGTCAGGGGTCAGAGTCTCTGGGTGGCGAGGCATGGCCCCCCTGGATCTCCTGCTGCTTCAGCTCTCCTGCTGATTCACAGCATCCTGGTCTTGTGAAGGAGTTGGTGGTCAGAGGATTTCTCCCAGGCATAGGTGATTGAGAGCCTGTTCATTATTCATATATACAGTTTCTGCATTGCTTGTATTATAACAGCATGATCTTGTAAAACACTGTGGGTTAAAGTACAGAACACAGCAAGTACAAACAAACACACTGTATGCCTACTACTCACATTGCTGGAGTGAGTGAGAGAGGAAGAGGAGCGTGAGAGAAGTCTTAGTGAATGATAGACAGGATCTCTATCTTTCTCTCTCCAAGATGTAGCCTAGTGATTCCACTCCACTGAGCTAGGAACACAGTGAACCACTCTGTCTATTTCTGGAGAGCATACTAAATGTGAAGATATCTCTAAAGCACCTGGCGACCTGAGAAAACAAGCAGTAGATCAGCATGGTAAAAGAGGATCGCTGAACAAACCTGGTCCACATTACACATACACCACTAATGGGTTTCTATCAGCAGATCTTCATACAGTGATTACATGCATAACTTGTTCTAGAATCTATTCTGTCAGTTCCTGAAGTATAATACAAATTATAATCGGAAAACGGAATGTTATTTCTCATGGCGGCAGTAAATGCTATATAACAGCAATGGGAGTACAGACATGTAGTGACCAGACCACCTGTTTCTCTGTCTGTCTTCTGTCCCTATTGCAGATGTGAACTGGGTATGTGTGTGTCTATGCTCATGGGTCTCTTAAAATCCCCTTGTGGTTTGCTGTGGGCCTGCTGGGTCTGCTAACATAAACACTCTTCTCTGGACCACAGCTGAGTGAGTGCTGGCTTTGGGATGCTGATGTTTCACAGAGTAATATGTGTAATAACATTAATTCAATAATCATTGTACCTGGGGAGTGAGAAGGAGAATGCCTCCTCTTAGGCTGTAGAAGGGACAAGGAGACCCAAGATGACATGAAAAACCACAGCTGTGAAATGACATAGAGAAGGGGACTAGAAATAAACCTCTCCAGCATCCCAGCCTCAGTCCCAGACATTTCCCATGCATGCATCGGGGACAGAGAGAGAGAGCGATATGGAGAGCAGGAGGGAGGAGATAGAGGGAGGTAGAGAAAAGGAAAAAGGAGCAACATGTTTTCCATCTGCAAGTGTTCCCACGTCTTTTTTATTGGTCAGCGTTGTAGCAGCCATGGGCATATCCAGTGCAGATGCAGTGTCAGTGAAAATAAAAGGTGTGGAACCTGAGACTGCACAGACACACTCCGCTGGAGAACAGTACAGGGACAGACCAAAACCCTGCCTCACTCAGGGTTTAATTAAAACAAAATGATGGGAACCACCGACAAGAACCAGGGCTCGTATTTCAGGTCAGACAGAAGAAGGAAGTAAAAGAAGATCAAAAGACGGGGTTCTGTTGCTGCTCCCACGTCTGGCCTGCTGCTGCTGCTGGTGGTATGTGAGAGCTGTCCCCCGGTATCCCCTCCCCAGCCCAGACCAGAGGCCACCTACATAGAGTAGAGAAGAGCAGACCACCTGTCTGTGTGCACTCTACCAAGCCCCCAGCACCCCACCCCAGAACACACGCACAAACGCATGCACGCACGCACACAGTGACAGAACATGTCCAGGTCAAGGATCCAGCTCTTTAAATAGTGTACACCTGCCTGCTGTGTCCATAACAGAGCTGTCTGTGATCTCACACACTTTCTAAATCCGGGTACTATTTACAGCAGATGCTACAAGCGTATTAAAACCAGCTGAAGATCTAGCTGCCAGCACTCTTAGAGAGTGGTACGCTGTTGTTGGGTTGTTGTCTAGTATCATAGCTGTTGGTTTGGATTCTAGTTTCGTTTTTCTGGTTGTCAATAATGAGTCCATATATTTTCAAGATATATCTACAGTATATTGGTGTGTAGATCATCAAATCTCAATGTATCTAATCTATTCTATTCTAATATGACCATTACAGTAAACCACTAACGAGAAATCATATATTTTATTACTTTTATTACTGTGGTTACCATGGTGTTTCTGAATAGAAAACAACACAGCAGACCTTGTGTGTGATTTATCTGATCATCTACTGTCTAGGACAGGGCTCTCCAGGAACAGGGTTGGAGTTAAAACCTACAGGAGGGTAGCTCTCCAGGAACAGGGTTGGCCGTTAAAACCTACAGGAGGGTGGCTCTCCAGGAACAGGGTTGGAGTTAAAACCTACAGGAGGGTAGCTCTCCAGGAACAGGGTTGGAGTTAAAACCTACAGGAGGGTAGCTCTCCAGGAACAGGGTTGGAGTTAAAACCTACTGGAGGTTAGCTCTCCAGGAACAGGGGTGGAGTTAAAACCTACAGGAGGGTGGCTCTCCAGGAACAGGGTTGGCGTTAAAACCTACAGGGGGGTAGCTCTCCTGGAACAGGGTTGGCCGTTAAAACCTACAGGAGGGTAGCTCTCCAGGAACAGGGTTGGAGTTAAAACCTACAGGAGGGTAGCTCTCCAGGAACAGGGTTGGCGTTAAAACCTACAGGAGGGTAGCTCTCCAGGAACAGGGTTGGCGTTAACACCTACTGGAGGTTAGCTCTCCAGGAACAGGGTTGGAGTTAAAACCTACAGGAGGGTAGCTCTCCAGGAACAGGATTGGAGTTAAAACCTACAGGAGGGTAGCTCTCCAGGAACAGGGTTGGAGTTTAAACCTACAGGAGGGTAGCTCTCCAGGAACAGGGTTGGCATTAAAACCTACAGGAGAATAGCTCTCCAGGAACATGGTTGGCATTAAAATCTACAGGAGGGTGGCTCTCCAGGAACAGGATTGGCGTTAAAACCTACAGGAGGGTAGGCTCTCCAGGAACAGGGTTGGCGTTAAAACCTACAGGAGGGTGGCTCTCCATGAACAGGGTTGGAGTTAAAACCTACAGGAGGGTGGCTCTCAAGGAACAGGGTTGGAGTTAAAACCTACAGGAGGGTAGCTCTCCAGGAACAGGATTGGAGTTAAAACCTACAGGAGGGTAGCTCTCCAGGAACAGGGTTGGAGTTGAAACCTACAGGAGGTTAGCTCTCCAGGAACATGGTTGGCATTAAAATCTACAGGAGGGTTGCTCTCCAGGAACAGGGTTGGCGTTAAAACCTACAGGAGGGTAGCTCTCCAGGACCAGGGTTAGAGTGAAAATCTACAGGAGCGTATCTCTTCAGGAACAGGGTTGGAGTGAAAACCTACAGGAGGGTAGCTCTCTAGGAACAGGGTTGGAGTGAAAACCTAAAGGAGGGTGGCTCTCCAGGAACAGGGTTGGCGTTAAAACCTACAGGGGGGTAGCTCTCCAGGAACAGGGTTGGAATTAAAACCTACAGGGGGGGTAGCTCTCCAGGAACAGGGTTGGCGTTAAAACCAACAGGGGGGTAGCTCTCCAGGAACAGGGTTGGCCGTTAAAACTTACAGGAGGGTAGCTCTCCAGGAACAGGGTTGGAGTTAAAACCTACAGGAGTGTAGCTCTCCAGGAACAGGGTTGGAGTTAAAACCTACTGGAGGTTAGCTCTCCAGGAACAGGGTTGGCGTTAAAACCTACAGGAGGGTGGCTCTCCAGGAACAGGGTTGGAGTTAAAACCTACAGGAGGGTGGCTCTCCAGGAACAGGGTTGGAGTTAAAACCTACAGGAGGGTAGCTCTCAAGGAACAGGGTTGGCGTTAACACCTACTGGAGGTTAGCTCTCCAGGAACAGGGTTGGCCGTTAAAACCTACAGGAGGGTAGCTCTCCAGGAACAGGGTTGGAGTTAAAACCTACAGGAGGGTAGCTCTCCAGGAACAGGATTGGAGTTAAAACCTACAGGAGGGTAGCTCTCCAGGAACAGGGTTGGAGTTGAAACCTACAGGAGGTTAGCTCTCCAGGAACATGGTTGGCATTAAAATCTACAGGAGGGTTGCTCTCCAGGAACAGGGTTGGCGTTAAAACCTACAGGAGGGTAGCTCTCCAGGACCAGGGTTAGAGTGAAAATCTACAGGAGCGTATCTCTTCAGGAACAGGGTTGGAGTGAAAACCTACAGGAGGGTAGCTCTCTAGGAACAGGGTTGGAGTGAAAACCTACATGGGGGTAGCTCTCCAGGAACAGGGTTTTGAATTAAAACCTACAGGGGGGGGGTAGCTCTCCAGGAACAGGGTTGGCCGTTAAAACTTACAGGAGGGTAGCTCTCCAGGAACAGGGTTGGAGTTAAAACCTACAGGAGTGTAGCTCTCCAGGAACAGGGTTGGAGTTAAAACCTACAGGGGGGTAGCTCTCCAGGAACAGGGTTGGAGTTAAAACCTACAGGAGGGTGGCTCTCAAGGAACAGGGTTGGCGTTAACACCTACTGGAGGTTAGCTCTCCAGGAACAGGGTTGGAGTTAAAACCTACAGGAGGGTAGCTCTCAAGGAACAGGGTTGGCGTTAACACCTACTGGAGGTTAGCTCTCCAGGAACAGGATTGGAGTTAAAACCTATAGGAGGGTTGCTCTCCAGGAACAGGGTTGGCGTTAAAACCTACAGGAGGATAGCTCTCCAGGAATATGGTTGGCATTAAAACCTACAGGAGGTTAGCTCTCCAGGAACATGGTTGACATTAAAATCTACAGGAGGGTGGCTCTCCAGGAACAGTGTTGGCGTTAAAACCTACAGGAGGGTAGCTCTCCAGGAACAGGGTTAGAGTGAAAATCTACAGGAGCGTATCTCTTCAGGAACAGGGTTGGAGTGAAAACCTACAGGAGGGTAGCTCTCTAGGAACAGGGTTGGAGTGAAAACCTAAAGGAGGGTGGCTCTCCAGGAACAGGGTTGGCGTTAAAACCTACAGGGGGGTAGCTCTCCAGGAACAGGGTTGGAATTAAAACCTACAGGGGGGGTAGCTCTCCAGGAACAGGGTTGGCGTTAAAACCAACAGGGGGGTAGCTCTCCAGGAACAGGGTTGGCCGTTAAAACTTACAGGAGGGTAGCTCTCCAGGAACAGGGTTGGAGTTAAAACCTACAGGAGTGTAGCTCTCCAGGAACAGGGTTGGAGTTAAAACCTACTGGAGGTTAGCTCTCCAGGAACAGGATTGGAGTTAAAACCTACAGGGGGGGTAAGCTCTCCAGGAACAGGGTTGGCCGTTAAAACCTACAGGAGGGTAGCTCTCCAGGACCAGGGTTAGAGTGAAAATCTACAGGAGCGTATCTCTTCAGGAACAGGGTTGGAGTGAAAACCTACAGGAGGGTAGCTCTCTAGGAACAGGGTTGGAGTGAAAACCTACATGGGGGTAGCTCTCCAGGAACAGGGTTGGAATTAAAACCTACAGGGGGGGGGTAGCTCTCCAGGAACAGGGTTGGCCGTTAAAACTTACAGGAGGGTAGCTCTCCAGGAACAGGGTTGGAGTTAAAACCTACAGGGGGGTAGCTCTCCAGGAACAGGGTTGGAGTTAAAACCTACAGGAGGGTGGCTCTCAAGGAACAGGGTTGGCGTTAACACCTACTGGAGGTTAGCTCTCCAGGAACAGGGTTGGAGTTAAAACCTACAGGAGGGTAGCTCTCAAGGAACAGGGTTGGCGTTAACACCTACTGGAGGTTAGCTCTCCAGGAACAGGATTGGAGTTAAAACCTATAGGAGGGTTGCTCTCCAGGAACAGGGTTGGCGTTAAAACCTACAGGAGGATAGCTCTCCAGGAATATGGTTGGCATTAAAACCTACAGGAGGTTAGCTCTCCAGGAACATGGTTGACATTAAAATCTACAGGAGGGTGGCTTTCAAGGAACAGGGTTGGTGTTAACACATACTGGAGGTTAGCTCTCCAGGAACAGGGTTGGCGTTAAAACCTACAGGAGGGTAGCTCTCCAGGAACAGGGTTAGAGTGAAAATCTACAGGAGCGTATCTCTTCAGGAACAGGCTTGGAGTGAAAACCTACAGGAGGGTAGCTCTCTAGGAACAGGGTTGGAGTGAAAACCTGCAGGAGGGTAGCACTCCAGGAACATGGTTAGAGGGAAAATCTACAGGAGCGTATCTCTCCAGGAACAGGGTTGGAGTGAAAACCTACAGGAGGGTAGCTCTCTAGGAACAGGGTTGGAGTGAAAACCTACAGGAGGGTAGCTCTCCAGGAACATGGTTAGAGTGAAAATCTACAGGAGCGTATCTCTCCAGGAACAGGGTTGGCGTGAAAACCTACAGGAGGATAGCGCTCCTGGAACAGGGTTGGAGTTAAAACCTACAGGAGGGTGGCTCTCAAGGAACAGGGTTGGTGTTAACACCTACTGGAGGTTAGCTCTCCAGGAACAGGGTTGGCGTTAAAACTTACAGGAGGGTAGCTCTCCAGGAACAGGTTTGGAGTTAAAACCTACAGGAGGGTGGCTCTCCAGGAACAGGGTTGGTGTTAACACCTACTGGAGGTTAGCTCTCCAGGAACAGGGTTGGAGTTAAAACCTACAGGAGGGTAGCTCTCCAGGAACAGGATTGGAGTTAAAACCTACAGGAGGGTAGCTCTCCAGGAACAGGGTTGGAGTTGAAACCTACAGGAGGTTAGCTCTCCAGGAACATGGTTGTCATTAAAATCTACAGGAGGGTAGCTCTCCATGAACAGGGTTGGCGTTAGAAACTACAGGAGGGTAGCTCTCCAGGAACAGGGTTAGAGTGAAAATCTACAGGAGGGTAGCTTTCTAGGAACAGGGTTGGATTGAAAACCTACAGGAGGTTAGCTCTCCAGGAACAGGGTTGGAGTGAAAACCTACAGGAGGGTAGCTCTCTAGGAACAGGGTTGGAGTGAAAACCTACAGGAGGGTAGCTCTCCAGGAACATGGTTAGAGTGAAAATCTACAGGAGCGTATCTCTCCAGGAACAGGGTTGGCGTGAAAACCTACAGGAGGATAGCGCTCCTGGAACAGGGTTGGAGTTAAAACCTACAGGAGGGTGGCTCTCAAGGAACAGGGTTGGTGTTAACACCTACTGGAGGTTAGCTCTCCAGGAACAGGGTTGGCGTTAAAACTTACAGGAGGGTAGCTCTCCAGGAACAGGTTTGGAGTTAAAACCTACAGGAGGGTGGCTCTCCAGGAACAGGGTTGGTGTTAACACCTACTGGAGGTTAGCTCTCCAGGAACAGGGTTGGAGTTAAAACCTACAGGAGGGTAGCTCTCCAGGAACAGGATTGGAGTTAAAACCTACAGGAGGGTGGCTCTCCAGGAACAGGGTTGGTGTTAACACCTACTGGAGGTTAGCTCTCCAGGAACAGGGTTGGAGTTAAAACCTACAGGAGGGTAGCTCTCCAGGAACAGGATTGGAGTTAAAACCTACAGGAGGGTAGCTCTCCAGGAACAGGGTTGGAGTTGAAACCTACAGGAGGTTAGCTCTCCAGGAACATGGTTGTCATTAAAATCTACAGGAGGGTAGCTCTCCATGAACAGGGTTGGCGTTAGAAACTACAGGAGGGTAGCTCTCCAGGAACAGGGTTAGAGTGAAAATCTACAGGAGGGTAGCTTTCTAGGAACAGGGTTGGATTGAAAACCTACAGGAGGTTAGCTCTCCAGGAACAGGGTTAGAGTGAAAATCTACAGGAGCGTATCTCTCCAGGAACAGGGTTGGAGTGAAATTCTACAGGAGGATAGCTTATAACATGTTCTGAAGTACAGTGCAATGTTTTTAAGATCTCATAAAATGTATTAGCAGAATAACTGCGATATGTTGGCGCTAAGATCCTTCAGCCAAACAGTATCCATTACATGGTGCACACAATTAACAAGCCAACTTATAATGTAGCAGGCTCCAAAGAATCTCATGACAGCATACTCATAGGTTGCATCACAAATGGCACCCTATTCCCTATACACTGTATGTAGTGCACTACGTTTGACCAGGGCCTATAGGGCGTTGGTCAAAAATAGTGCACTATATAGGGAATAGGGTGCCATTTGGGACGCAGTCAAAGGGCTTTAAACGAAGACAAAAATACAAACCTCAGCCATAACTATACTGAACAAAAATATAAACGCAACATGTAAAGTGTTGGTCCCATGTTTCATGAGCTGAAGTAAAAGATCCCAGAAATGTTCCATACGCACAAAAAGCTTATTTCGTTCAAATTTTGTGCACAAATTTGTTTACAGCCCTGTTAGTGAGCATTTCCCCTTTGCCAAGATAATCCATACATCTGACAGGTGTGGCATATCAAGAAGCTTATTAAACAGCATGATCATTACACAGGTGCACCTTGTGCTGGGGGATAATAAAAGGCCACTCTAAAATGTGCAGTTTCGTCACACAACACAATGCCAAGTTTTGAGGGAGCGTGCAATTGGCATGCTGACTGCAGGACTGTCCACCAGAACTGTGGCCAGAGAATCTAATGTTCATTTCTGTACCATAAGCCGCCTCAAACGTCGTTTTAGAGAATTTAGCAGTACGTCCAACCAGCCTCACAACCGCAGACCACGTGTATGGTGTCATGTGGGCGAGCGGTTTGCTGATGTCAACGTTGTAAACAGAGTGCCCCATGGTGGTGGTGGGGTTATGGTAAGGGCAGGCATAAGCTAAGGACATTGAACATAATTGCATTTTATCGATGGCAATTTGAATGCACAAAAATACTGTGACGAGATCCTGAGGCCCATTGTGAGGCCCATTTCTTTTTAAGGTATCTGTGACCAACAGATGCATATCTGTATTCCCAGTCATGTAAAATCCATAGATTAGGGCCTAATTTATTTATTTCAGTTGACTGATTTCCTCAAATGAACTGTAACTCAGTAAAAATCTATGAAATTGTTGCATGTTGCGTTTACTTTTTTGTTCACTATACTACAGTATATATAACACCTATCCCTGACCCTATCCATATACTATAGCTCAGGCTTTGACTCAAAACCAACCTTTTTCCTAGCAGCAATAACACTAGCTCTGGTCCAGGGTGTTACATGCCTTCTTTAAGACGCATGTAACGCCCTGGACCAGAGCTACAATAATCCTGACATTGACCCCAGTCATGCACCTTTGACAGTCTTCTAAGCGTGGACTCAAACTATAACCATAGCCTTAGAGCCATGTCTGTAATGAGATAAACAGCCACACACTACATTAATTTCTGTATTCATGTGAAAGCTTTGAAGTCTCTCTTTCATGACTCACAGCAGAAGAATGTCATATGAGGTGAAATCACTTTAATAAACTTAAGTTGTCTGAGTCTCAAATGGCACCCATAGGGCTCTGGTCAAAAATCGTGAACTATATAGGGAAAAGTGTGCCATTTGGGACGCAACCCTAGTGTGTGTAAGGGTGGCCCTTGATAACTATTCTAGCCATGAAGGCAGCACTCCTAAGTCCAACAGAAGTGAACAGACATTCTCTTTGGAATAGCCAACTCCAGCCTTCAGCAGACTTCAGCCTCTCCCGGCTTCTCCTGTTTCTCTCTACAGAGGTGAGATAAATTGAGTCCCTGTTGGACTGGTGTTATGGTGCCACAGCTGTCTAACCTGTCTGATCCACAGCTCTCTCTAACTAACCTGATCTAACTTGCAGACCTAATGGTTGGGTTGGACTCTCCCTCCTGGCTGAAGGCAATACAAGCTTTGGTAACACCTCTGACTCATTACAAAAAAGGTATAGTTACAATGCAATAGTAAACATGGCAAAACAAATTACCGCCTGTGCGCGCACACACACACACACCAGTGGTTAGTCTCAAAGAGTTAAGATGGTCAGTAATCTGTTCCCAGGATACTGTTCTGTTGTTGGCAGTCTCCAATGTGTGGAACATAGAACATTCCCTGTCCTTGACCTTTTCCCCACAAATATCCTGCAAGAACCCACCCAGGAAAGAAACAGACCAGGGTTCAGATACTATTCGAAATCATCTCAACTACTTTAATCGTGCTCGATTGAGCTTCCCTGGCTTAATGGACCAATAGAATAGTCAAAAAATCTGCAAAACCCACCGAACTGGCACTCCAGGGAAGCTAGAGCAAACGCTGAAAGACATTGAAAGATTTCTAATATAATTTGAACCCAGCTCACAACACAATGATGACTCAGCCCCACCAGTTACATTGACCATGTTTACCAGCACTCTCTCATAAACATTGACTGTTTGTTGATGCCACTTAGTAGGACAAGAAAAAGCTTAGATGATCTTTCTGATAAGGTGTATCCACTACTGGAATACATGGATGGGTGGGTGGAAAACTTATAAACACAAACATATAATGTATCTAAACAACATGGCATTAGAAAACAACACTGTTAGACATTGCTGTGTTGCAATATCAAATAGATGCTTTTTAAATGCAATTTCTTTTTGATTTTTAGGGAAGACAACAGTAGATTAAATATTCAATTAAACATAAAAAACAGGAATATGAAAACATATTTCATTACCTCTCTCCAGTTGTATGCATTTCATGAAATGACAAGGGACAGAGTTATAATCTGCTTTATTTCATTTGTCAAACCATCTTGACACATGACGATCCATAGTGTAGTGACTTGTGTATCAGTGGAAGCTGCTGAGGGGAGGACGGCTCATAGTAATGACTGGAATTGAGTCAGTGGAATGGAATCAAGCATATGTTTCCATGTGGCTGATACCGTTCCATTGACTCCATTCCAGCCATTACTATGAGCCGTTTCCCTCAGCAGCCTCCACTGCTGTGTATGAGCGATGAGAAATACATATCAAGTGCTTTGGCTAGTGCATATGAGTAGAAAATAAGACAATATGTGGCTGAACAGAGAACGGCGGTTAAGACACCATACATTATTGCTTAACAAAATACAATCAATTTTGGCAAAAATGAACAAATAAATAAAATAAGACATTTTAAAATGATAAAGCCCAATTGTTTAAACAACAACTGTCAGTAGTAACACTGATTATGTTTGTGGGCCCTGCAGAGACTTGAAATAAAGTATGCATCCCAAATGGCACCCTATTCCCTATATAGTGCACAACGTTTGACCAGAGCCCTACAGACAAATAAAACAGCATTAAGACCAGAGTAACAGTCTGAAACGTGATCCAGGACAGGTGAGTGTTTGGGAAGCACACTGATGGACCGACGACGACATATAGCCCAGTGCTTCTCTATCCTCAGAGAGAGCAGTAAAAGAAAAGCAATAAAAATGTTTGCCCTCAGTGGTTCACTGAAAATAAAACATGTTTATCCAGGGGGGAAGAGAACAAAGTAATCTCTCAAGGTAAATAATTTCAAAACATATATTAAAAGGGGAAAGGAAGGTGTGGAGGGCTTCTAAGTCATGAGCACCGGCCCTTCCCGATACATTAGAAGCAGAATATATATGTGCATTATTTGCTACCTGGCTGGAAACCTAATCGATGGAGCCCAGATAGAGAGGGCAATACAGCCATTACAAGAGATGAAAATAAATATATAACAGTGATGCGTATATGTGGTGACAGAATACATTCAGGTATACTGTAGAAGTATGAGCAGAGGCATGTCCTTTATCCTTCTCCAGAGGTATTCTTCACACAACCCATTATGTCTAGAATGTCAGTCCATCTTTTCATCAAACTGTATTGTCACACTGCAGCAAATCCTTAAACAGAACAGTGTGTAGCTCTCAGTGTTCTAGAGAGTTCTAGCTCTTGGTTTTCTAGAGCATTCTAGAATGTTGTAATTCTATCTCTCCAGTGTTGTGCAGTGATTATGCCATTTACCACAGTTCTCCTGTCAGAGCGAGGAACCCTTCAGAACCCTTCACCAGCCTTCTGTCCTAAAGGCAGTATGGCTCAGCCAGGGGTGCAGGTTAGGTTAGGGGGAACAGAGCAGGACTTCACAATGCTGCCTCCATGTTTCTCCTCTATCTCTCTCTGTAACCTGGGATTGGCTGGATGTTGTCATCAGCATCCTGAGCCACAGAGCCCATTGGTCAAGTCCTGTATAACCCCAGCCTTCACCAGCTTAATCAGGAACTCCTTCTCCTTAGAAATGTTGTGAGTCCAGGACTGTGAACAGGAGACAGACAGGGAGGAGAGGTGGGGAGAGAGGGGGATAGAAGGAGGATAGAGTAGAAAGGAGAGGAGATGCAGAATAATAGGACAGGGAGAGACAGAGGAAAACTTTAGGTACTTTACAGGAGATGCAGGTAAAAGGTCCCATTCTTTGGGAAGGGAGGCAGGGAGGATGTCAAAGCTGTTGCGTCCACATACCATTACTTTACTTTCAACTTTTGATCACAGAGATGTTCTCAGTGGAGGTAAAGGCCAGAGGTACAATAGTAACATAAAAGAAGACCTAAAGTAAACAGACTTTTGAGGTTGACAGTGAAACTATTGTGTCTTTTTAAAGGAGCTTTCTTCACTTACGGAGCTGCCCCTTAAATACAGGGGATGAGAGGGAGAGACAATGCCAGATGACTGTACAACGTGGTACACTAAACGTTGGGGCTAAACCACTTTATTGTGGGCTGTTGGATACAAAAGATAAGAGACAGAAAGAGATAACTGCTTTATTGTCATGGCTTTACAAGCGAAATGTGAAACCCATTCACCGTTCAAAATAGCAACCCCTGTGGTCAAAGATCTGAGGTTGGAGATGCCGGTAAATGATGGTGGGGAAACTAGCGTCATTACAGATTTGTTCAAAACACTTGTAGTATCAACCACGACCACTATTTTACAGGAGCGACCCATCCCTGAGAGCTGTTGTCACGCAGTTCAAAGGCAATATCTAGAGTGTGTCTGGTCTAAAACCCCACCCTTTATGTCACTATCCTATATAACTGCCATAAGCGTTCAATTTTTTATGGGACACTTTATCTGCAGAACCATGCTTAAAAGAGAATGCTGTAGGCTAGACTGGCTGTCTCAGGTAGAGTTGGTTAATGTTTGGAGCCTGTAGGGACAGCTGACTGACAGCTCAGAAGAGCAGGAGGGGATTGACTAGGTCTCTCTCTCTCTCTCTCTCTCTCTCTCTCTCTCTCTCTCTCTCTCTCTCTCTCTCTCTCTCTCTCTCTCTCTCTCTCTCTCTCTCTCTCTCTCTCTCTCTCTCTCTCTCTCTCTCTCTCTCTCTCTCTCTCTCTCTCTCTCTCTCTCTCTCTCTCTCTCTCTCTCTCTCTCTCTCTCTCTCTCTCTCTCTCACACAGACACGCAGAGATTAGACAGACGGAGCAAAACACACCTCAGCATAATATGCTAGAAGAATGCAGGATTCCAGGCACTTGATTTCTCAATAATATCTATAGGATATTTGTTGAGTCTTGCCTCATTTGGTTTTAGTGAATAATTTTGGTATCATTAGGAGGAGCCTATGGTGATAAGTGATTGAACAGTTCTATCTGTTCAGCACTGCATGTGTGTGCTCCATTCAGAGGGAGCAGGATAGCCTGCTGGACCGAGACTACAGGCACAGACCCAAGGGTCTTTGAGTGTGAAGCCCAGCGGTCGTCTTGGATTGACAGCTTCGCACTGGCCCTGGACTGGGTCACCCAGAGAGAGAATACTGTACTACCACAGCTCTCAATTATACATGGAAGGGGGTTGGGGGAGGGGCTGAGACGGGTTTGTGTCGCTGCAAATTGATACGAGTCTGAGGAGAGCGCACACTGACACCTGGTTGGGGAGTCGTGTGTGTGTGTGTGTGTGTGTGTGTGTGTGTGTGTGTGTGATCGTATGTTAGCCATGGAGGGACCAGAGCAGCCACTCTGGGCTCTGATATCCCTTAGTAAAGAGTGATTTAAGACCAGGCAGAGTGCTGTGTACATAACCAAGGTATCAGATGGACCTTCCAGACACTGGGACTAGTGTATGTGTCCCAAAAGGCACCCTATTCCCTATATAGTGCACTACTTTTGACCAGGGCCCTATAGGGGTCTGGTAAAAAGTAGTGTACTGTAGGGAATAGGGTGCCACTTGGGACACACTTTCTATTGTGCTTGTGGTCCTGCCCCCTCTTCAAATCCCATCTCCCACAGGCTCCTCTACACCCGACTTTCTTTACATTTCCTACTCCGCATCCTACTCCGCATCCTACTCCGCATCCTACTCCGCATCCTACTCCACATCCTACTCCACATCTCGCCTCTCGTGTGGTGGTGGGAACTGGGAAGTAACATGATGAACATTAGAGAGAAACCACAGGACTCTTGGAGAAGGGTATTAAATAAGGAGAGAAAGGTCAGTGTAAACTTCCCCTGCAGAGAAGTAAACTAGCCAAGCTAAACAGAGAGGATGTTGGTGGACAGTTTAAAGGGAGACAGAGACACATGCTTAGCAGGGAATGCTAACATACCAACACAGCCCTAGCTGTATGGTTCATAGCTGTGGACTTCGAGTGGGCAGATGGATGGATGGATGTTGCTGGTATGTTCCGGTAACTAAGGGTTCAGAGAACAGACGATACCACAGGAACACACAGGCAGGTGACCTACAAGGTTGTCTGTTTGTCCCTTTCAGATCAACCTAACTCTTTCATAAACCAACCCTTTCACAATCTAAACTTGTCATAACGCTTTCACAAACTTAGTAGGATAGCCTTCTGGAATGAGGGCTTGAATTACTCACTTCAGGAATGAATCACTGCAACCAAGGATGAGATAAAGACCTTTATAGTATTCATGACTTGAACAACTGTGATTCCCTATAAGGTTGTCTGTCTGTATCTTTCAGGTCAACCTACCCCTTTCACAGAGACTAACACCTCACCTCACACAAGTCTAAGTCTGAGTGAGTGGACTTAAAGCAGATCGGAGTCTGTCTAGATACAGCCAAACATCCATCCGACACCTGTTCACTACACACTAAAGTCTCTAGAAAGAATGGCTCAGGTTTAATTGGAAATAGTTTCGATTTACTGTGCATGGTTCAAATATTCAGGTCAGTTTGTCTCTAAATGTCCCTCTTGTTTTACAAGACGTTTATAAACACTTCTCTTAATGGAGTTATTTTGACATTGGCACCAAACTAAGCCATCAGTTCTTCTCACTTTGATGCTGTATGGACTGTGTGTGTGTGTGTGTGTGAACATGTAGGTGAGCAGTGAGTTGCTGGGTAAGGATGACACAACCCTCATCCATAGTTACCCATCAGACTGACAGCATACAGTACACATGCCCCTCTTTCAGCTTCCATTATTTCAACAGGGCTCTGCTAAAAACCGTAACAAACCTTCTGCTATAGGTCAGTGTGACCTCATGGTCAGATGAATGCATTGTTTTACAATTTACAGGACATCTTTCATTCCATGATGTGTGTAAGTGTGTGTTGTGTGTGAGTGTGTGTGTGTGTGTTAAGGCCCCACTGTGACCCTTAAGAGTGGTAAATGGCTGGTGTCAGTCGTCACGTCAGTGGTACCTCTTTGATGGCCGCCATCCTGATCTTCTCGTAGTAGTGTAGGGGGGCATGAGGGGTGCTCATGTCATAGCCAAATCCAGCCACGGCTACCTCATCACAGTTATGGAGGGCCATTGTTATGGCAACCGTCCCCAGTGTCGGAATATTCTGGAAAACACAGAAGAGAAGACAAATGTTCCCGAAAACAGGACAGAATGGCAGTAGAACTATTGGAGGTGAATAGAACATGGGGTAACTAAAGGGAAATGTAAAAAGGTTACCAAAACAGAAGACATGGAATGGAACTATTTGAAAGACCTAGTCACGGCACATTTAGATTAAGGAAACAATGTCAATTTATTTTGTTAACAGAGCTGGTGAGAGAAAGGAAAACCTTCTCTCTGTCTTCTCCCCTCCCTCTCCTTCTCTCTCTCTCTCTCTGTGCTGCTTGAACTTCTGCTGCTTGAGATAGCTGGACATCCCGGTAGGAACGAAGTGAACTTATCAGCTGGCTGGGTGTCTGAGGGAGTTGTTGTAGGTGTATCTGTGGTGCTGAAGGTCTCCACTCTCCCTCTGACAGACACACTGTGGCAGACCCTGTGCCAGGCTTCAGGCAGCAGGTCAACAGCCCCGTGGCCAGGCAGGCTAATACCGAAAGGCTTATCAGTGTACAGTAGCTCTGTGAGGGCTAACATAGCATAGCAACAGGCGTACTGCATGGTGGCTGATAAGAACCAACCACCTCTAGCCTCTACAGTACATCTCCAGCCTAGGTCCATGATCCCTCTCTATAGGTGTGGATGTTACAACAGGGAAGGGTATCTTCTCTAGCAGCTACTGAAAAGCTACTGGTTGATAAAAAGGTCCAACTACCTCTAGCCTCTACAGTACATCTCCAGCCCAGGTCAATGCTCCCCAGGTCCTTTCTCCCTCCATGGCTCTCAGCCACGTCTCTCTACTGGGTGTGGATGTTATGAGGATGTTCCTTAAGAGGGATGGGCATCTTTGCAGGTAAACAGGACTGTGTTGTGTACACACTGTTCTGCTGTTCACTTGTATTCGCGTCTTGATTATGAATGCCTCAGTTCACATTTCCATGACAACCTTCAGTCAGGAGGGGATATTACTAACTACATGATTCTCTGCCTGATTTTGATGCCCCCTTGCAGCATAGCTCTTAAAGATTTCAAATCAAATCAAATTGTATTTGCCACATGCGCCGTATACAACAGGTGTAGACCTTACAGTGAAATGCTTACTTACAAGCCCTTAACCAACAATGCAGTTTTAAGAAAAATAAGTGTTAAGTAAAAAATAGATAAGTAAAAAATATAAATAACAAATATTTAAAGAGCAGCAGTAAAATAAAATAACAGTAGGGAGGCTATATACAGGGGTTATCGGTACAGAGTCAATGTGCGGGGGCACAGGTTAGTCGAGGTAATTGAGGTAATATGTACATGTGGGTAGAGTTAAAGTGACTATGAATAGATAATAAACAGAGAGCAGCAGCAGCGTAAAAGAGGGGGTGGGGGGGGGTGGAGTAGGGTGGGGGCAATGCAAATAGTCCGGGTAGCCATGATTAGCTGTTCAGGAGTCTTATGGCTTGGGGTTAGAAGATGTTAAGAAGCCTTTTGGACCTAGACTTGGTGCTCCGGTACCGCTTGCCGTGCGGTAGCAGAGAGAACAGTCTATGATTAGGGTGGCTGGATCCTTTGACAATTTGTAGGGCCTTCCTCTGACACCGCCTGGTATAGAGGTCCTGGATGGCAGGAAGCTTGGCCCCAGTGATGTACTGGGCCGTACGCACAACCCTCTCTAATGCCTTGCGGTCGGAGGCCGAGCAGTTGCCATACCAGGCAGTGATGCAACCAGTCAGGATGCTCTCGATGGTGCAGCTGTAGAACTTTTTGAGGATCTGAGGACCCATGCCAAATCCTTTCAGTCTCCTGAGGGGGAATAGGCTTTGTCGTGTCCTCTTCACGACAGTCTTGGTGTGTTTGGGCCATGATAGTTTGTTGGTGATGTGGACACCAAGGAACTTGAAGCTCTCAACCTGTTCCACTATAGCCCTGTCGATGAGAATGGGGGCGTGCTCAGTCCTCTATTTTTTCCAGTAGTCCACAATCATCTCCTTTGTCTTGATCACGTTGAGGGAGAGGTTGTTATCCTGGCACCACATGGCCAGGTTTCTCCCTATAGGCTGTATCATCGTTGTCTGTGATCAGGCCTACCACTGTTGTGTCGTCGGCAAACTTAATAATGGTGTTGGAGTTGTGCCTGGCCATGCAGTCGTGGGTGAACAGGGAGTACAGGAGGGGACTGAGCACGCACCCCTGAGGGGCCCCCGTGTTGAGGATCAGCGTGGCAGATGTGTTGTTACCTACCCTTACCACCTGGGGGCGGCCTGTCAGGAAGTCCAGGATCCAGTTGCAGAGGGAGGTGTTTAGTCCCAGGGTCCTTAGCTTAGTGATGGGCATTGAGGGCACTATGGTGTTGAACGCTGAGCTGTAGTCAATGAATAGCATTCTCACGTAGGTGTTCCTCTTGTCCAGGTGGGAAAGGTCAGTGTGGAGTGCAATAGAGAATGCATCATCTGTGGATCTGTTGGGGCGGTATGCAAATTGGAGTGGGTCTAGGGTTTCTAGGATAATGGTGTTGATGTGAGCCATGACCAGCCTTTCAAACCACTTCATGGCTACAGATGTCAGTGCTACGGGTCGGTAGTCATTTAGGCAGGTTATCTTAGTGTTCTTGCGCACAGGGCCTATGGTGGTCTGCTTGAAACATGTTGGTATTACAGACTCAGTCAGGGACATGTTGAAAATGTCAGTGAAGACACTTGCCAGTTGATCAGCGCATGCTCGGAGTACACGTCCTGGTAATCTGTCTGGCCCTGCGACCTTGTGAATGTTGACCTGCTTAAAAGTCTTACTCACATCGGCTACGGAGAGCGTGATCACAGTCATCCGTAACAGCTGATGCTCTCATGCATGCTTCAGTGTTGCTTTCCTCGAAGCGAGCATAGAAGTGATTTAGCTCATCTGGTAGGCTCGTGTCACTGGGCAGCTCACGGCTGTGCTTCCCTTTGTAGTCTGTAATAGTTTGCAAGCCCTGCCACATCCGACGAGCGTTGGAGCCGGACATCAATGAACACAATTTGTGTACATTATCTTTGAATTCCTGAGATTGGAGGCATGGCATTTGCCCATATTAGTTCCAGTAGTGCTGACATCCAAACGGCACTCTAACAGTAAACAGTGTTAGTTTGTGTTCTGACTCATTGCTGCTGAGACATCTGCAGCTCCCAGAGCAGAGCAGAGCCAGCTAGGGAACCTAGAGGGGCTGCTGTGTGTCTGCAGTGGGTTAGGGTACATTGAAGAAAATAAAGGTTCTGAAATGGTTCTTCCTCAGCTCTTAAGATTAATTGGAGAGCTCTTGCCCAATAAAGAACCTTTCAGTTCAGTGTGATGTTATTGATGTGGCATCTATGGTTCTTCAGAATTCTAAAAGGTTCTTGAATGTATGGAAGCCTGCAGATGTGTCCCTTTCATAGCACATAGCAAATTGGCCAGTGTTACTTGTGTTGATTTTTCAGTGTAGCATTTCTAGTGTTGATACAAGAGTTAAATTAACACTCAGTGGTGTAAAATAACCAGTGTTGGTGTTAGTAACCAGAGTTGAACCCAAACCACGCCCATCATTATCATATTTCCCAGCATGCTCTACTGCAGGTTGATTTTCTGAATTGTTTGTTCCAATATCTATGTTTTTGCAGGTACATTGATTTATTAATTAATCTTATGCTACTCAAATATGTGACCCGATTCAAGAAGGTAGGCGTATCTCGCACGTCACTACTTCATAGGAGAGGCATTTGAACGTAAATAAAACAAATATCAAAGTTTATTTTTTGGCAGAAATGCCTTCTGGAACATCTGTGCCTTAATAATAAACTTGTACGCCATCAGTAAATACTAATACAAATGTTAAATTATGAGCCTAGTTGGTTTAGCGACGGAAAAATACAGGAACCTTCCCACTAGCCATGATTAGCTGAGATAATGGATGGCCTGGACATGCCGAGAGATGGGTTCGGATTGGTCTGCCATGTAGCATGTGTCTGTCTATAACATGAGCTGCTCAGTATGTGTAGAAAATCCTTTCTACCATTTAAAAAAGATATCATGAAGAACTGAAAAAGTTTTGCTACTGCTCTCAACATTGCTGCCCTGAAGTTAATAGCGCAATCGACCAAGATCAGTGGGAAAAAGTTATGATGGACTACTTTCTGGAGGACGATCGTGCCATTCGGACTCTGACTCTGAATCAGACAATGAGGAAATACCTGATTTAGGTAAAAACATTTTCATTGAACCAGACATTGTAGAGTCTTCTGATGACAGTGGTGGGGAAGAAACAGTGTCGTTGTCATGGAAGAAGTTGACCGAGTTTTGAAATTAGTGGAATGCCTGGTGGAAGCAGAGAGATGATTGCCAAATGCGGAGAGAGTCCAAAAGAGAACAGAGAAGGCTGTTGTATAAAACACCTGTCTCCGGATTACATCTTCAAACTAAGGGCAACCATGGCATCCATGACAGAGAGGGAGAAGTGTTCATCCATGTATACGGGTAAGAGTCTAGCTACATTTTCAGATATTATACGTTTCTAATTTTGTCAGAAAGTCGTTTTCATTGCAAGTGAAAGCATACTGTTAGCTAGCTAGCTAAAGTTAGCTGGCTGGCTCGCTAGCTAAGGTTACGTGTATGATCTGTGTAGTAATATTATTTGTATCTCAGAAATCAGAAATCCATTTGCATTGCTAGATATAGCCTAATGTTAGCTAGACTTTTAGTCTTGAAATCTTTGGTTGTTTACTACACTGTGAATCCTTAAAGAGATGGGTGGGGCTAAGTCTTAAGAGGGTGTGAATGATGCTGAACGGGTGTAGACAAAGAAGTGCTCTCCAGTAGATGTAACAAAACATTCACGGCCATTTTGTCAAAAGTGGGGTTACAAGTTTATCAACTTTCAAAGCAGAATTACTTGCCCATTGTTCCTCAACTGCAGTGTAGGATATACTTTTTTCTAGCTCTGAGTCTTTTATCCAATGTAAAAACCACAATTTCTAATTTTGCTACATAGAAACGAATCCAGGTGGTGGGTCACATATAAATAACACAATAACATCTAAACTATTCCAATCTGTTACTTGGACTGGTAACACTTTATTTAGGTAAGGTCTTATGTATTATTTTTATTATTATCTTATTTACCTTATTTATTAAGGTCCCTTACTTAAAATAAACCATTTATAAACAGTTTGTAAAGAGTTTACTTACCATTTATGAATCATTATTCCTACATTTGTAAATGTTAATAAGCAATCTCTAAATTGTCATTTACACATTTATAAACACAATTTTAAATGATTTATTAAGTATTTATAAGATCATTAATAAGGTGTTTGATCATAGTTTGTTCACAATTTGTTAATTATTAATGATGTACTACTAATGTACTTATAAACCTGTTGTAAAGGAGTTATTGTAAATGGTTGATTAATGGTTTGACTCAACATTTATATACATATTTATAAATGTATTTATATACAGTATGTCATGAATGATATATTTGTTTATTGTTAATGAGTGCATTTATAAATGTGAGTATGTGCACTTACTAATACCTCAGTTGATGATTCATGTAGATCCCTATAAACCATTTATTAATTATTAATAAACAATTTTGCAGCCCCTAATCTAAAGTTGCTGCCGGAAGTGTTGTGGAATTTAATGGGCTGCTATAGCATTAGCTAGCCTAGCATGCTGACGAAAAATACAGTTTAATGAAAAACGAGCAGTATTTCAATCTTCTCGATTTCACAGCTTTGATAATGGGATAATTAGGAGTACAGCGACACCTTCCATCCCTGAATTTAGGTACGTTTTCAAGCCATATCCCTGTGAAAACATATTAGCATAGGCCCGTTTTGGGTTGAAGGCAGACTGAACTTCAAGTCGAGTTTTGGCTAACTAAGCACAGCAACATAATGAAACTCAAAATATGCTATTCTGTTCTTTTGAAATACATTTTCTTAATATCATGAAATATGAAATATTTCAAGCAAGAAGTTAATGCAATACAACTGATTCTGGAGATGCTCTGTTTGTAGTTTTTTAAATGTTCTTATACTTACTTGTATTATGTACATCTTCTTTACCATTGCATGTTTAACATTTACATTTACATTTACGTCATTTAGCAGACGCTCTTATCCAGAGCGACTTACAAATAGGTGCATTCACCTTATAGCCAGTGGGATAACCACTTTACAATTGTTTTTTGTAATTGTTTTTTAATTTTTTAGGGGGTAGAAGGATTACTTTATCCTATCCCAGGTATTCCTTAAAGAGGTGGGGTTTCAAATGTCTCCGGAAGGTGGTGAGTGACTCCGCTGTCCTGGCGTCGTGAGGGAGCTTGTTCCACCATTGGTGTGCCAGAGCAGCGAACAGTTTTGACTGGGCTGAGCGGGAACTATGCTTCCGCAGAGGTAGGGGAGCCAGCAGGCCAGAGGTGGATGAACGCAGTGCCCTCGTTTGGGGTGTAGGGACTGATCAGAGCCTGAAGGTACGGAGGTGCCGTTCCCCCTCACAGCTCCGTAGGCAAGCACCATGGTCTTGTAGCAGATGCGAGCTTCAACTGGAAGCCAGTGGAGTGTGCGGAGGAGCGGGGTGACGTGAGAGAACTTGGGAAGGTTGAACACCAGACGGGCTGCGGCATTCTGGATGAGTTGTAGGGGGTTTAATGGCACAGGCAGGGAGCCCAGCCAACAGCGAGTTGCAGTAATCCAGACGGGAGATGACAAGTGCCTGGATTAGGACCTGTGCCGCTTCCTGTGTAAGGCAGGGTCGTACTCTCCGAATGTTGTAGAGCATGAACCTACAGGATCGGGTCACCGCCTTGATGTTAGCGGAGAACGACAGGGTGTTGTCCAGGGTCACGCCAAGGCTCTTCGCACTCTGGGAGGAGGACACAACGGAGTTGTCAACCGTGATGGCGAGATCATGGAACGGGCAGTCCTTCCCCGGGAGGAAGAGCAGCTCCGTCTTGCCGAGGTTCAGCTTGAGGTGGTGATCCGTCATCCATACTGATATGTCTGCCAGACATGCAGAGATGCGATTCGCCACCTGGTTATCAGAAGGGGGAAAGGAGAAGATTAGTTGTGTGTCGTCAGCGTAGCAATGATAGGAGAGGCCATGTGAGGATATGACAGAGCCAAGTGACTTGGTGTATAGCGAGAATAGGAGAGGGCCTAGAACTGAGCCCTGGGGGACACCAGTGGTGAGAGCACGTGGTGCGGAGACAGCTTCTCGCCACGCCACTTGGTAGGAGCGACCGGTCAGGTAGGACGCAATCCAAGAGTGAGCCGCGCCGGAGATGCCCAGCTCGGAGAGGGTGGAGAGGAGGATCTGATGGTTCACAGTATCAAAGGCAGCAGACAGGTCTAGAAGGACAAGAGCAGAGGAGAGAGAGTTAGCTTTAGCAGTGCGGAGAGCCTCTGTGACACAGAGAAGAGCAGTCTCAATTGAATGACCAGTCTTGAAACCTGACTGGTTTGGATCAAGAAGGTCATTCTGAGAGAGATAGCAAGAGAGTTGGCTAAAGACGGCACGCTCAATAGTTTTGGAGAGAAAAGAAAGAAGTAGAAAGTGGCCTTAGCAGCAGAAACAGATGAAGAAAATGTAGAGAGGAGGGAGTGAAAATATGCCAGGTCTGCAGGGAGTCTAGTTTTCTTCCATTTCCGCTCAGCTGCCCGGAGCTCTGTTCTGTGAGCTCGCAATGAGTCATCAAGCCACGGAGCTGGAGGGGAGGACCGAGCCGGCCGGGAGGATAGGGTACATAGAGAGTCAAAGGATGCAGAAAGGGAGGAGAGGAGGGTTGAGGAGGCAGAATCAGGAGATTGGAGGGAGAAGGATTGAGCAGAGGGAAGAGATGATAGGATGGAAGAGGAGAGAGAAGGGAGAGAGAGAGCGAAGGTTGCGACGGCGCATTACCATCTGTGTAGGGGCAGAGTGAGTAGTGTTGGAGGAGAGGGAGAGAGAAAAGGATACAAAGTAGTGGTCGGAGACTTGGAGGGGAGTTGCAGTGAGATTAGTAGAAGAACAGCATCTAGTAAAGATGAGGTCAAGCGTATTGCCTGCCTTGTGAGTAGGGGGACGGTGAGAGGGTGAGGTCAAAAGAGGAGAGGAGTGGAAAGAAGGAGGCAGAGAGAAATGAGTCAAATGTAGACGTAGGGAGGTTGAAATCCCCCAGAACTGTGAGGGGTGAGCCATCCTCAGGAAAGGAACTTATCAAGGCGTCAAGCTCATTGATGAACTCTCCAAGGGAACCTGGAGGGCGATAGATGACAAGGATATTAAGCTTAAATGGGCTAGTGAATGTGACAGCATGGAATTCAAATGAGGAGATAGACAGATGGGTCAGGGGAAAAATTGAGAATGTCCACTTGGGAGAGATGAGGATTCCTGTGCCACCACCCCCGCTGACCAGATGCTCTCGGGGTATGCGAGAACACATGGTCAGACGAGGAGAGAGCAGCAGGAGTAGCAGTGTTTTCAGTGGTAATCCATGTTTCCGTCAGCGCCAAGAAGTCGAGGGACTGGAGGGTAGCATAGGCTGGGATGAAGTCTGCCTTGTTGGCAGCAGAACGGCAGTTCCAGAGGCTGCCTGAGACCTGGAACTCCACGTGGGTCGTGCGTGCAGGGACCACCAGGTTAGAGAGGCAGCAGCCATGCGGTGTGAGGCGTTTGTGTAGCCTGTGCGGAGAGGAGAGAACAGGGATAGGCAGAGGCATAGTTGACAGGCTGCAGCAGATGGCTACAATAATGCAGAGGAGATCGGAATAAAATGAACTAAACATCTGGGAAAGGAGAGAGCGGGGCCTCCCTCACCACAACTCCCAAATATAACTCTCCCAACTTCCACCTCAGAAACTATAATTGTTGTAAACTACAGCGGTTCAATGTTTTCTAGGAATAGACTAACCTAGTTTATTCAGCTAGCTAACTAGGTGCAGTATTATTCCGTGAAAACGTCCGGGCACCTCGTCATAAGACGCCACAGCCAGCTAGCATGCCGGTCTCCAACAGCAGGGTTTAGCGCCAATACTCAGCCACAACAACCACCAGTGTATCAATCACGCAAGCAGATCGTTCGTGTCCGTGTCTAACGTTGTGGGTTAGTCCCGACAGCTTGAGCGAGTCCGTCGTCAACTTATTCAGCCAGTTAGTTAGCTAGAATAGTTAGCAAACTAGCTAGCCATTGCTTTCAGACAAAGAAGAACCCCTCCTTTCACGGCACGAACACACAGAGAGAGCCAAACTAACGTTAACTAGTCACCCATGTCCCGAATTCCTTGAGCTGTAGGCCCAGCTACCTCATGCAAATAATTAAGAGTAAAATATTAAACCGCCAACAGGGGGACAGTCTCTAAAAGCAGTTATAGTTTTACATATCTGTTGGAGCATTTCGTGGCAGCAGCAGGCGATCAATTCTGCTATTTTGTGTGTGTTTTTTACGCTGATCCTATTTTTTTTTTTTTTTTACATATTATTTCTGCCATCATTTCCTAGGACCGAAAACAGCAGTGAGTTTCCCAGTCTCTCACCCCTCTTCCCATCTGTCCGTTGTTGTGTGGCAGGCCAATGAACCTGAAGGCAGCCTCCTGGATGAAGTAAGGGTTGAGGATCCTCATCTCACTGGGCTCCCTGGGGACATGACGGGCCACAGACTTCCAGAACCCTTCTGTGCTACGCTATGAGAGAGAGAGAGAAAGAAAGAAAGACAGAGAGACAGAGAGACAGAGAGACAGAGAGAGAGAGAGAGAGAGAGAGAGAGAGAGAGAGAGAGAGAGAGAGAGAGAGAGAGAGAGAGAGAGAGAGAGAGAGAGAGAGAGAGAGAGAGAAGAGAGAGAGAGAGAGAGAGAGAGAGAGAGAGAGAGAGAGAGAGAGAGAGAGAAGAAAGAAAGAAAGAAAGAAAGAAAGAAAGAAAGAAAGAAAGAAAGAAAGAAAGAAAGAAAGAAAGAAAGAAAGAAAGAAAGAAAGAAAATATAAAGTTTAATGTAATTCTATCATGAAAAATGGCCCCTGGAGGTAATAAGAAATTAAGAAATTAGTAAAACATTTACCACTTTCAATAACAATGTGATCTCTCTCTGTTGGTCTCCAAAAGCACAGCTCTTCTTGTTCTTAGACTCGACTGTTGCTTATCAATTACCAGGGAGCTCAGAGCACCTCAACATCTATTCTCATCAGACCTGTGTTGAAATACTATTTGAAATCCATTAAAATACTTTGAGCGTTTGCTCTAGCCTGCCTGGAGTGCCAGATGGGTGGGGTTTTCAGTTTGGGGACTATCCTATTAGTCCAGGCAAGCTCAATCAAGCACAGATAAAGTATTATAAATGATAATCAAATAGTATTTGAACCCAGATCTGCTTCTCATGTTCTTCTGCCTCACAGTGGTGTAATGGTGCCTGGAGATGTGGGTATACTCTAATTTTTCACACACCCCCCCCAAAATGGCACACCAGGCGCATTGTGTGAAATATTCAATGAGAAACAGTGACATGCACTCTGAATGACTTTAACATGATAAATCCCATATTGGTCTTTCACAGTCAGGCCAACCAAAGCTGTACTGTGCAAGTAGATTAATAGTAGGCCTACTATTGAAACAGTTAAACTGAGTCAGAAATTCACAGCTTTCAGATTTCCCCCAATTTGTTCAGGTTTTCGTTCTCAAAGTCACACTTTTTTAAAGAGAAAAACAACAAAATGGTATGTTCTAAGTCCATAACAATGCTTAAACCACAAGTGTGCAGGCACCTAGCATTATTGTTTGATTAGCCGTATTTCTGTAGCACATGAGATGGAGTTTGCAAAAGAAATGGCCACTGGATTGATGCAAATAATCATGATATCATTCTGCCAGGTAGACATAGGCTACTTTGTAGCTAGTTAACATTTAATAGAGAAGGTTTTTGGGAAAGCCTTTCCATCTACCAGAAGATGGTTAGGTCTATCATTAGCGTCGCTATATGTTTCCTATTCCTTAATTGTTTGAAACCTGGACGTTTTTACTTCATACGAGGCATGTCTTACCTTGCGTCAAAGTAGCTACGTATATAGACAAAATCCCACCATAGAAACAAAGAGACAATTATGTTTTATAAAGACTTTCTCATTATGCGTTCTCCTGTTCTATTGGTTTTATTTACATTTTATTTCATTGTCTAGCAGCCAAAGGCATTATCCTAATCATATTAGCAACCCATGATAGTTGTTGCATCTTTAAATCCCCCCTCTTTCTAACGTGTATTTCCATCTCTGTCCATGAAACTACTTGCATGTGCGGTGCGCATTTTAGAAGTGTTTTACTGCAAATTGCATTTTGAAACATTCACGCGTAGGCCTACTGCCGTGTGTGCATTGCTGCGCTTATAATGTGAAGAAATAATAGTTTATCAACATTTTAAGCTAAACATTCCGATCTGTTCCATCAGCCCTATTAATTGATACGGCGTATACCTCCACTACACTACTTTAATACGTATCAGTGGGGATGAAGAAGTGAGTATACGCAATGCCCACTGAAAAATAAGTGGCTATATGGCGTAGACCTACGTATACCCTCCATTACACTACTGCTGCCTCATGATTAGTTATTCATTTCTCTCTTCAGCTGAGAAAGTGAGAGCTGACGCTTAGCAGTTGGTCAGTGGATTTTAACACAAGTCACCTGTACAAACAGACCAGAGTGCTGCCTTTGATATTTCCAAATAAAGAGTGACTATAAAATATGGCCAAGTGGCTTTGAGGCGGATTTGGCAGTGTTCCCAGGACAAGCCCAGACACAACCCACCTCTCTGTCAGACAGGTTCTGAATAAAGGGCCTTTCTGGTTCTGACAGGGCAACAACATCACAGCAAAGGACACATAAAGCCAAGCCCAGGGACACATAAAGCCAGGCCCAGGGACACAGTCTTCGCTGTAGTAAAACTAAAAACATGTGATCTCAGGTTTCACCTGGTCATTCTGAGAGGGAATAGTGATGGAAGATGCTGTAATAAATAAAGAATATGTATAACACCTATACATAATTATTGGGAATAGGCTTTATTTGAGTTATTATACAGTATATTGTGAAAGGTTCCTATTCATTTTCAACTTGCTGCAATCAACAGTGTTCAAACGGCCAATGTTTTTGTTATGTGGAGCCTGTCACGTCAGTCACACAGACAGAGTTCCAGGTCCTAGTCCACTGTAGCAAGATCCCAAGCTGGGTCTGAGGCAGGGAGGAGATTCAGATTCAGGGTGTTTAATAGTCACATGTACATGGCACAGTGAACATGTACAGAGTACAGTGAAAATCTGAGGCTTTGAGCTCAAACATGCAGGACTAAGTGAAATAAAATCTAGTAAAAATAGTGAAAAACAACAATAGAAAATGAAATAGCACTATATACATTATAACAACAGTGGCAGTGATGAATAAATACATGTCCATTGGGGTGGAGGCAGAGTAAAGACTGTTGAGGAGATATGGGGACCAAGTGAAATGAAACAATACAAATAGTAATAAAAAAGGAATAATATACATATTAGCAACTGCAACAGTGATGAATGTCGTTGGGGTGGGGTCAGAGTAAAAGTCAGTTGGGGGGATGTCCATAGGGGAAGTAGCATGGGGTAGGGTGGAGCAGGTAGCTGACTAGTGGTGGTTATACAGCAGCCTGATGGTCTGAGGGTAGAAACTATTGGCCAGTCTTTCAGTTTTTGCCATGATGCTCCTGTACTGCCCACATCTGAGTGATTGAAGCGGGGAGAACAGGCCATGGCTTGGGTGGCTAGGGTCCCTGATGACCTTCTTGGCCTTCCTGCGACACCTGGTGTTGTAGGTGTCCTGGTGGGCAGGCAGTGTGCAGCCAATGGTGCGTTCGGCTGCACGTATCACCCTCTGAAGAGCCTTGCAGTCCACAGTGATGGAGTTGCCGTACCAAGCTGTGATGCAGCCCGTCAGTATGTTCTCGATGGTGCTCCTGTAGAACACTGTCAGGGCCCTCAGGGACAGGCCAAATTTCTTCAGCATCCTGAGATTGAAGAGTCGCTGTCGTGCCTTCTTCACCACGGTGTCCGTGTGGTTAGACCATGTCAGCTACTCTGAGATGTGTACGCCAAGGAATTTGAAGTTATTGACCGTCTCCACTGTGGCCCCGTTGATGAGGATGGGGGCGTGTCCAGCCTGGTTCCTCCAGAAGTCCACAATCAGCTCCTTTGTTTTGCTGACGTTAAGGGAGAGGTTGTTTACCTGGCACCACACCTTCAGAGTGCCTACCTCCTCCCTGTAGGCTGTCTCGTCGTTGTTGGTACTCAGGCCTACTACTGTCGAGTCGTCAGCGAACTTGATGATGGAGTTGAAACTGTGTGAGGCCACCCAGTTCCAGCTCCTAGCCTAGCCTACGGGGTGGGAGGAGGTACAGGAAATCAGGGCATTTTTTCTGTGAGGAGGCCGCTCTCCTGCACGAAGCAGATACTGTATAGTTCATAGAGGAGTTGCAGAGAACCCTGGACCAGTACAGGGAGCCCTGTGACTTTTACGGGCCACGTGGGGTTCCTTTTACGGGCTAGGGGTTTATAAAAGACAAGTAAAGAACACCTCATAGCACAGGCCGTTCATCATCTGTTTTTTATTTTGTCCAAAAGAGAGATTTGTTGCCTTTCCATGTAGGCCTAGGTACTGCACGCTAAGATAACTAACTTGGCAATTTAACCCAACACAGAAGCAACGTCATCTCCGTGAAGCCACAGCCACAGAAGCATTGTTTTGGTTTTCCCTTCAAAGGGAGAACGTTCTGGAGTAGATAAAAGAGCCAGCTGAACGTCTGTTTATCCAATAGGAATTAATATTTTCTTTGATTCCTTTTGACAAAACCCATCCCATTCCATGAGTCACATCAAGCCTCCAACCACAAATAAATACCATGGCTAATTGGCCTCTGCCGGCACGAACCTACCCTTTTTTATTTTCCCCATTTCCGTGGCAGAGATTCTAGAATTAAGAAGAGAAGTGTCAGAACACTTTCCCACCGAAATTGCACCTTATTCCATTTTTACATTTTTTTTACATTTTAGTCATTTAGCAGACACTCTTATCCAGAGCGACTTACAGTTAGTGAGTGCATACATTTTTTAAATTATTTTTTTCATACTGGCCCCCCGTCGGAATCGAACACACAACCCTGGCGTTGCAAACGCCATGCTCTACCAACTGAGCTACACATTCCCTATGTAGTGCAATGCTTTTGATGAGAGCCCTGGTGAAAAGTAGTGCCCTAAATAGGGAATGCGGTGCCATTTGGGACGCAGCATCCGTCTGTGGTTTCCCTGGTAATAAAGAAGTGATAAAGTGTGAGGAAATTACCGATATCAGAACCAGATGGAAACCAAACGAAGCATAAAATCTCACTCTCTGAATAGTTCACTCGCTAGTAGTTCCCCTACCCCTAAAGGGGGGGGGTCCAAAAAACCTATTCATTTTTTCATTCATTTTTTACCGGTCTGTACTGGGTTACCTTCAGACAAATCTCGTGAGCAAAACGGAGAACACGTTTGTGTTTGTGAGATTCTCAGCTTTCGATGGTGGGGTCATAGTTTCTAGCCCAAATCGTTTGGACCCTACAAACGTTTTCATGAGAACACCGATTTTTGGGATGTCTCCTGGTCTGACAAACACAGCTGTAGCTCTGCCTCCTTCCACCTCAGATGCGGAAGGCCGACATCGGCAGATGTGGTGGATTGAGACGCAGCAAAAAAAAAGAAGAAGTTTTTAGCTTAAACAGACAGATTTTGATCGTGGTTTTTGTATTATGCCAATAAGATTTCCACACGGGCACAGATATCAACTCTAGGCGAAAAGACTACATAGGAACAACAGCATGATCAGATGAGTCAAGATATAACCACAAACAACTCTTAGATAAGATTTAAAATACACTATATATACAAAAGTATGTGGACACCCCTTCAAATTAGTGGATGCGGCTATTTCAGCCACACCTGTTGCTGACAGGTGTATAAAATCGAGTACACAGCCATGTAATCTCCATAGACAAACATTGGCAGTAGAATGGCCTTACTGAAGAGCTCAGTGACTTTCAACGTGGCACCGTCATAGGATGCCACCTTTGCAACAAGTCAGTTCGTCAAATTTCTACCCTGCTAGAGCTGCCCCGGTCAACTGTAAGTGCTGTTATTGTGAAGTGGAAACGTCTAGGAGCAACATCGGCTCAGCCGCAAAGTGGTAGGCCACACAAGCTCACAGAATGGGACCATCGAGTGCTGAAGCGCGTAAAAATTGTCTGTCCTCGGTTGCAACACTCACTACCAAGTTCCAAACTGCCTCTGGAAGCAACGTGAGCATGAGAACTGTTCGTCGGGAGCTTCATGAAATGGGTTTCCATGGCCGAGCAGCCGTACAGAAGCCTAAGATAACAATGCGCAATGCCAAGCGTCGGCTGGAGTGGTGTAAAGCTCGCCACCATTGGACTCTGGAGCAGTGGAAACGCGTTCTCTGGAGTGATGAATCACGGTTCACCACCTGGCAATCCGACGAACAAATCTGGGTTTGGCAGATGCCAGGAGAACACTACCTGCCCCAATGCATAGTGCCAACTGTAAAGTTTGGTGGAGGAGAAATAATGGTCTGGGACTGTTTTTCATGGTTCGGGCTAGGCCCCTTAGGTCCAGTGAAGGGAAACTAGATTTAAAAACCTTAACGCTACAGCATACAATGACATTCTAGCCAATTCTGTGCTTCCAAATTCGTGCCAACAGTTTGGGGAAGGCCCTGTTTCAGCATGACAATGCCCCTGTGCACAAAGCGAGGTCCATACAGAAATGGTCTGTCGAGATCGGTGTGGAAGAACTTGACTGGCCTGCACAGAGCTCTGATCTCAACCCCATCGAACACCTTTGAGCTGAATTGCAATGCCGACTGCAAGCCAGGCCTAATCGCCCAATTTCAGTGACGACCTCACTAATGCTCTTGTGGCTGAGTGGAAGCAACATCTAGTGGAAAGCCTTCCCAGAAGAGTGGAGGCTGTAATAGCAGCAAAGGGGAGACCAACACCATATTAATGCTCATGATTTTGGAATGAAATGTTAGACAAGCAGGTGTCCACATACGTTTGGTCATGTAGTGTAAATTAGTTAAGAAAACATGAGTTAGGAGTGGATTGGAATGCAAAATAAGACTATATGACTAAAAGGAGAAAACTGAAGACTTAAATGTATTTTTATCTTCGCACACATTGTCAAACCGGAACTTGACTTCCACTTTTAACCCAACTGAATAGGAGAGGTGCGAGGAGCTATCATAGGGGGATAACTGCAGAACGACATATTTTTCACCTGTCAGCTTGGGGATTCGAACAGGCAACCTTTCGGTCACTGTCCCAACGCTCTAACCGCTAGGCCACCTGCCGCCTGACAAGATTCAAACATGAGGATGGCTGTGTAGTTGAGGGGCTCTGTCCAACACAACTGTAAATAGATTTTGGCAACGATATTTACCTATTTTGGGGCATAGTTATACTCTTACAAGTCAAATTTTGTTACAACCAAAAATAACAAATGTTTAACCGGGATAGCCGCAAATCACAGCGCGCAAAGGATTCACTGCAGACAGAACCGTCCAAGCTTAGCAAGAAAATGGAGGCTGCCATGGGCCAGATAGGCCAGCTACGCCAGACATTGCAATTTAGGAGCCCACTCTGACCTTTCTTGCCTCCAAAATCAGAGCAATTAGTTTGTCCACCCAAAATATTGAACAAGACCCGTCAGAAATCAAGACCACGATGGACGAAATAGAAGGGAAAATCGATACACTGACCACCTGCGTTAGCGAAGCAGAAGACCGTGTCGCAACATTGGCGAATGGCGCCGTCACAACGAAAGGTTGGGCAGAACCCAGAAGGAATTGCAAAAATGTCAAGAATTACAAGACCATGTTGATAATTTGAATAACAGAGATGGCAGAAAACAAAAGACATGATACAGTTGCTATGGAAGGTATTCACGAATATCCTGGAAGGCCAGTTTGAGAGGCGAGTCGAGTTCGGGTGACTCTCAAGTTCCTCAATCCCATCTATGTCTTGGTTTGTGTTCTTTCTCCCCAGTTCCTTAGGTTTGGCTGGGAGTCTACTTAGTGCTATACACGTTGTCACGATCGTCAGGAACAGATGAGGACCAAGGCGCAGCGTTGCAGGCAAACATACTCTCTATTTAGCGTCAAATGACCAAAACGATATCGTGACAGTTCACGGTCTAACACAAACCGACTGGAAACAAAATCCCACAAACACGAATGAAAAACACTGTTTAAATATGGCTCCCAATCAGAGACAACCAGCAACACCTGACACTCGTTGCCTCTGATTGGGAGCCACTCTGGCCAATATAGAAATAGCACCCATAGAAACAAAACACATTGATCTACACACCCTGGCTCAACATAACAGTGTCCCCAGAGCCAGGGCGTGACAGTACCCCCCCCTAAAGGCGCGGACTCCGACCGCGTCAACCAAATACCACAGGGGAGGGACCGGGTGGGCACTCCGCCTAGGCGGCGGATCCGGCTCCGGGCCTGATCCCCGCTCCCTCTCCAACCCCCCAAAGTACCCCTGGTCCGGTCTGGCCCCGCTGGCCGGAGCTGGACTGCACACTGGTGGAGCGGATTGCTCTAGCTCCGGCGTGAAGCAGCTGACCCGTGCTGAACCAGGCACCAGTGGAACAGGCACGGGCTGTGCCGGACTGACGACGCACACCACTGGCTTGGTGTGGGGAGCAGGAACGGCCCGGGCCGGGCTGACGAAACGCACCCCTGCCCTGGTGCGGGGAGCAGGAGCGGGCCGAACCGGGCTGACGAAACGCACCACTGACTTGGTGCGGGGAGCAGGAACGGGCCGAGCCGGGCTGACGAAGCGCACCACTGACTTGGTGCGGGGAGCAGGAACAGGCCGGACCGGACTGGCGACGCACACCACTGGCTTGGTGTGGGGAGCAGGAGCGGGCCGGACCGGGCTGGCGACGCACACCACTGGCTTGGTGTGGGGAACAGGCACGGGCCGTGCCGGACTGACGACGCACACCACTGGCTTGGCGTGGGGAACGGGCACGGGCCGTGCCGGACTGGGGACACACATCACTGGCCCTATGCAGGGATCAGGAACGGGCCGGACCGGACTGGTAACACACACCAGTACCTCTCGCCGTGCCTCCACACTTTCCCTCTCCTCTGTGACCAGTGGCCCCCTTAACCTGGCGGCCTCCCTTGCACACCTGCTGGACCGCTCCATCGCGGCCTCCTGCTGCCCTGTCGTCCCCGGCGTGAGCCCCCCCCTAAAACATTTCTGGGGGTCTCTCCTCCCCGTGGGCCAGGCCTCTATAGTTCTCGCCCAACTCTCGCTCTTCTGCCTCCAACTCCAGCCATTCTGCTCTTCATTAGGCTTGACCCAGTCGAGACTCTTCCTCCACTGTTCCCAAGTCCACCCTCTCTGCTCTTCACTCGGCTTGACCCAGTCGAGGCTGCCACGGAGATCTGCTAGGGATTTCCCTGGCGATGGCTCCTCGACTCGCTGCTTGGTCCAGTTCTGGTGGGATTTTCTGTCACGATCGTCAGGAACAGATGAGGACCAAGGCGCAGCGTTGCAGGCAAACATACTCTTTATTTAGCGTCAAATGACCAAAACGATATCGTGACAGTTCACGGTCTAACACAAACCGACTGGAAACAAAATCCCACAAACACGAATGAAAAACAGACTGTTTAAATATGGCTCCCAATCAGAGACAACCAGCAACACCTGACACTCATTGCCTCTGATTGGGAGCCACTCTGGCCAACATAGAAATAGCACCCATAGAAACAAAACACATTGATCTACACACCCTGGCTCAACATAACTGTCACGAGTTGCTAAGCCAGAACCCAGAAGCAGACCAGGACAAGGTAAGTTGAAACGAAGGTGAGTGTTTATTTACAAGTTCAAGAGTGATGCTGAATAATCCAGGGAACAGAGCGGGCGGCGTTGATTAGTTGTTGGGGGTGCAGTGGTTGATCCCATCCTGGGTCGGCAGCCGCCGACCACCAGGCAGAGGTTGGATGAAGGTTCCGGACGGGTGATGTTCATGGCTAACGATCCGGCAGGGAATGGATGTTAGGCCAGAGCCTAAGAAGGGTGATGATCAGGACCAGGTGTGCAGATTGCTGATGGGATGCAGGTGCGGAAATCAAGAGAGCTCCCCGGAGCGTTCCAGAACCCTCGGGAAACTGGAGATCACGAACATAACAACTAGTCCACAGACAGGACCCGACTCAGACTGCCGGGATCGTTACAGTACCCCCTCCGACGAACGCCACCGGGCGGACTCCCGGAGCGCCAGGATGGAGGCGGTAGAAGTCACTGATGAGGTCAGCATCTAGGACCTGTCGCCGCGGAATCCAACTCCTCTCTTCAGGACCATACCCCTCCCAGTCCACGAGATACTGGAAACCCCGGCCCCGCCGTCTGGAATCCATGATGCGACGCACCGTGTAGGCAGGACCACCTCCGATCATCCGAGGAGGAGGAGGAGGAGGCGGAGGAGGCAACAGAGGACTGAGGAAAACAGGCTTGAGGCAGGAGACATGAAAGGTGGGATGGACTCTGAGCGTCCTCGGGAGTTTGAGTCGAACTGCCACCGGATTGATCACCTTCTCCACCACAAACGGACCAATGAACTTCGGTAACAACTTCCTAGACTCAGTCCGTAAAGGAAGATCCCGTGTGGCCAACCAGACCCTATCTCCGATGGTGTAGGTGGGAGCGGGGATCCGGCGACGATTCGCCTGGAGCTGATACCGGTCCGAAACTCTAAGGAGTGCTTTTCTGGCCCGATGCCAGGTCCGGTGGCAACGACGAATATGGACCTGAACAGAAGGCACTGAGAGCTTCTTCTCCTGAGAAGGGAACAAGGGAGGTTGGTAGCCATACAGGCACTGGAAGGGAGACATCCCAGTGGCAGATGTAGGGGAGAGTATTGTGGGCATACTCAACCCAAGGCAACTGAGAGACCCAGGAGGTGGGGTTGGAAGAGGCCAGACAGCGTAGCGTGGATTCCATCTTCTGGTTGGCTCTCTCCGCCTGACCATTAGATTGGGGGTGAAAACCAGATGTGAGACTGACTGTAGCTCCAATGGCCAAACAGAAGGACTTCCAGACAGCAGAGGTAAACTGAGGGCCACGGTCGGAAACGATATCACTGGGCAACCCGTGGACCCTGAAAACCTCCCTAACCAGGATCTCGGACGTCTCCGAGGCAGAGGGAAGCTTGGCAATAGGCACAAAGTGGGCGAACTTGCTGAATCTGTCCACGATAGTCAGAACGACCGTGTTCCCCTCAGAAGCGGGCAACCCAGTGACAAAGTCCAGGGGCCAGATGCGACCATGGTCGCCGGGGAATAGGAAGGGGGTGAAGTAGTCCAGAGCTGGGCCGATTGGTACTCTTATTCTGCGCACACACTGGACAGGCAGCAACATAACCCCGAGTATCCTCGGCCATGGCAGGCCACCAAAAACGTCTGCGAAGAAACGCCATTGTCCGAGCCACGCCAGGGTGACAAGCCATCTTGCTGGCGTGGGACCATTTGAGGACAGCAGGACGAACCCGACTCAGGCACAAACAACCGACCGGGTGGACCGTTACCGGGACCGGGCTGAGTCCGAAGGGCCGCCAGCACCTCCTCCTCAATCTTCCACATAACTGCTCCCACGACGCAGTTCCGGGGGAGAATTGTCTCGGTCTTGGACCCACTCTCCTCCGTCTTGGAGAACATCCGGGACAAGGCGTCCGCCTTGCCGTTCTTAGATCCAGGTCGGAACGTCAGGGAAAACTTGAATCGTCCGAAAAACAACGCCCACCTGGCCTGACGGGAGTTGAGACGCGTTTAGCCGATTGCACGTAAGCAAGATTCTTGTGGTCAGTCCAGACAATAAACGGTTGCTCCGCCCCCTCCAACCAGTGGCGCCACTCCTCCAAGGCAAGTTTCACCGCGAGAAGCTCCCGGTTACCCACATCGTAATTCCTCTCCGCCGGCGAAACGGCGAGAGTAGTAGGCGCAGGGATGGAGTTTACTGTCCGTGGAGCATCGCTGCGACAGGATGGCGCCAACTCCCACATCAGACGCGGTCCACTTCAACGACGAACTGACGGGCCGTGTCCGGTTGAGAGAGAATCGGTGCGTTGGTGAATCGCCTCTTCAAATCCAGAACGCTCGATCCGCCTCCGGATTCCACTTGAAGGTCCTGATACTGGAAGTCAAGGCAGTTAACGGAGCGGCCACACGGCTGTAATCCCGGATGAATCTGCGGTAGAAATTCGCAAACCCCAAAAATCTCTGGAGCTGCAATCTCGTACCGGGCTGGGCCCATTCCAGAACCGCTCTAACCTTCTCCTGGTCCATCCTAATCTCTCCCCTGGAGATGATGTACCCGAGAAAGGATGTCGTGTGGGCGTGAAACTCGCACTTCTCGGCCTTCACGAACAGGCGATTCTCCAACAATCGCTGCAGAACCTGCCGGACATGCTGGACGTGGTCGGAAGGTTCCTTCGAGAAGATCAGAATGTCATCCAGGTAAACAAACACAAAGAGACCGATCATATCTCTCAGGGCGTCGTTCACCATACTCTGGAATACCGCTGGAGCATTGGTCAGTCCAAACGGCATCACCTGATACTCGAAGTGACCCATCGGTGTATTGAAACCCGTCAACCACTCGTCCCCCTCTCTGATCCGGACCATGTGATACGCATTGCGTAGGTCTAGCTTGGTGAACACCGTAGCACCCTGTAAGGAGTCGAAGGCAGAACTCATCAAGGGCAGGGGATACTTGTTCTTGACCGTGATGTCATTCAACCCCCGATAATCAATACACGGTCGAAGAGAGCCATCCTTCTTACCCACAAAGAAGAATCCTGCCCCCAGGGGTGATGACGAGGGACGAACGAGACCAGCAGCTAGGGACTCCTTGATGTAGGTCTCCAAAGCCTCACGTTCAGGTCGGGAGATACTGTATAACCTCCCCTTGGGGTAGACAGCTCCAGGGAACAGGTTGATGGCACAATCATATGGTCGGTGGGGAGGGAGTGACAGAGCCTTCTGCTTACTGAAAACTTCCCCCAAATCGTGATATGTCTCGGGAACCAGGGACAAATCTGGGGGTTTAGCCTCAATCACCTGACTGGGAACCGAATGGGGGCAGGCAGTCTTGAGACAGTTAGCATGACAATCAAGGCTCCAACTCGTTACCTTGCCCGTCACCCAATCGAACGTGGGATTGTGTTCCTTCAGCCAGGGGTATCCAAGGACCAGAGGAACCTGGGAAGACGGCAGAATGAAGAATGAAATCATCTCAGAATGATTCCCCGACAACCGCATCTTAACCGGTTCAGTCCTCATCGTGATACGTGCCAGACTACTGCCGTCCAGAGTGGTAGCTTCAATGGCTTCCGGCAATTGCTCCTTGGAAAGCCCCAGCTGTTCCACCAACTCGGCATCTAGAAAGCTTCCATCGGCACCTGAATCGATAAAGCGTTAATCGCTAAGCTCTGATTCCTGTTCATAAGGGTAGCCGGAAACGGGGGTCTGACAGAGGTATTGAGAGGTCGAAACTGGCTCGGCTAAAAGTCCTCCCAACTTTAGCGAGCCGCGCAGTTTGACGACCCGACTGGAACCTGAGAAGCTGATCGGTTGGACGGAGCCCATTGCTTCTCCCTCCTTCGCTCTCGGACTCGATTATCCACCCGAATAGACAAGGCTACCAAGCTGTCCAGGTCACTAGACTCCGGATAGGAGATCAACTCATCCTTGAGCTGCTCCGACAGACCCTGGTAAAAGGCCGCTTGCAGAGCCTCCTCATTCCACCCACTCTCCACAGCCAACGTCTTGAACTCGATCACGAAGTCGGCCACGCTGCGAGTTCCTTGGCGAAGCGAAAACAGGCGCCTAGCTGCGTCCCTCCCTCGGACGGAATGGTCGAAGAGCTTCCTCATCTCGGCCGTGAACCCCTGGTATGAAGCCATGCAGGGATCCTGTCGTTCCCAAACGGCTGAAGCCCACTCCAGCGCTCGACCACGCAGCAACTCAATCACAAAGGCTATCCTAGCCTTGTCTGTGGCATAAGAGTAGGGCTGTAGATCGAACACTAATCCACACTGCATAAGGAAGGAACGGCATCTTCCCAGCTCCCCCTCATATTTATCCGGTGTCGGAACCTTGGGCTCACGGAAGGACACAGCTTCAGAAGCGGCAGGCGAGATGGGTGAAACCGGTAGTGGATCTTCCACCGGACACTTGCGTTGGTTCTGGACCTCCGTCAGACCGGTAGAAAGGTTCCGAACTGACAACGCGATCTCCTGTAGTACCGTGCTATGATGGCCCAACATCTTCTCCTGCTGGGTAATGGCATGGCGAACAGAGTCCAGGTCCGCTGGGTTCATTACTGGCCGGATCGTTCTGTCACGAGTTGCTAAGCCAGAACCCAGAAGCAGACCAGGACAAGGTAAGTTGAAACGAAGGTGAGTGTTTATTTACAAGTTCAAGAGTGATGCTGAATAATCCAGGGAACAGAGCGGGCGGCGTTGATTAGTTGTTGGGGGTGCAGTGGTTGATCCCATCCTGGGTCGGCAGCCGCCGACCACCAGGCAGAGGTTGGATGAAGGTTCCGGACGGGTGATGTTCATGGCTAACGATCCGGCAGGGAATGGATGTTAGGCCAGAGCCTAAGAAGGGTGATGATCAGGACCAGGTGTGCAGATTGCTGATGGGATGCAGGTGCGGAAATCAAGAGAGCTCCCCGGAGCGTTCCAGAACCCTCGGGAAACTGGAGATCACGAACATAACAACTAGTCCACAGACAGGACCCGACTCAGACTGCCGGGATCGTTACAATAACAGTGTCCCCAGAGCCAGGGCGTGACACATGTACGTTTTTACATGGTTTGTTTTTCTTTATTGCCATGGAAATCTACACCACTGTAATACTTCTATACTGTATAGGTTATTATACATTCGCTTATTATGACTTCTTTATAACTCAATAACTAACATAGCTGAATTAAAATTAGCTAGCTGGAACCATAAAAGGGTTAACCATATAATCAAGAAAAAGAAAACGTTAGCATATCTCAAGTCTTCTAAGGTTGATATAGCTTTTGTCCAGGAGACACATTTGAATAAAAAGGAATCAGAAAAACTAAAATGCTCTTGGGTGGGAAAGGCTTTCTCTAGCCTGGGTACAGGCAAAAGCAGAGGAGTATCTATTCTCATACATAAGGTCGTGAACTTTGCTAACTGATTCAGATGGTCGTTATATAATAGTTTGCAGGCTCTTGAAGGGAACTTCAGTTGTTCTTTGGAATATAATTTATATGCAGCTAATGCAGACAGGCCCAATTTCTTTCATGGCTTATCTCAAACTCTCAATATTATTGGCGGGCGATTTTAACCAGATTCTAGACAAGGATCTTGACAGGTCTCAGCTTAGAAACAGGGTGGAGAGTACATCAGCAGCTGCAGTAAGACAACCAGCTGGGGATTTAGGCTTAAAAGTTATCTGGAGATCAATGCACCCAGATCGGAGGGACTATTCTTTCTTTTCTACCCCCACAATGTTTACACTAGGATTGATTACTTCCTAATCTCACAGTCGCTAGTGGATATCTCTCTCAGTTCTACTATAGGTAATATAGTCACGTGAGCTTAAGGCGCTTGACACTTTATACTCCCAAAACAGAGACAGAACTATGTTAAACAAGATAATTGGTACTAAATATGAGCTGAATAGATTTTATCATAAAAAAGCTTGATAATGCACTGTTCCGCATTAATCAATCTTATTGGGAGATGGGTGAAAAACCTGGCATACATACTAAAGCAGCAAAACAGTAGGAACTATAGCTGGCATACGGTTGCAAAATGGTGCAATTTCTACCTCTTCGAAGCAGATAAATTAGGAGTTTAGAGGGTTCTACAACACCCTTTATACAGTTGAAGTCAGAAGTTTACATACACTTAGGTTGGAGTCATTAAAACTTGTTTTTCAACCACTCCACAAATTTCTTGTTAACAAACTATAGTTTTGGCAAGTTGGTTAGGACATCTACCTTGTGCATGACACAAGTAATTTTTCCAACAATTGTTTATAGACAGATTATTTCACTTATAATTCACTGTATCACAATTCCAGTGGGTCAGAAATGTACATACACTAAGTTGACTGTGCCTTTAAAAAGCTTGGAAAATTCCAGAAAATGATGTCATGGATTTAGAAGGCTAATTGACATAATTTGAGTCAATTGGAGGTGTACCTATGGATGTATTTCATGGCCTACCTTCAAACTCAGTGCCTATTTGCTTGACATCTTGGGAAAATCAAAAGAAATCAGCCAAGACCTCAGAAAAACAATTGTAGACCTCCACAAGTCTGGTTCATCCTTGGGAGCAATTTCCAAACGCCTGAAGGTACCGCGTTCATCTGTACAAACAATAGTACGCAAGTATAAACACCATGGGACCACGCAGCCATCATACCGCTCAGGAAGGAGACGTGTTCTGTCTCCTACAGATTAACGTACTTTGGTGCGAAAAGTGCAAATCAATCCCAGAACAACAGCAAAGGACCTTGTGAAGATGCTGGAGGAAACAGGTACAAAAGTATCTATATCCACAGTAAAACAACTCCTATATCGACATAACCTGAAAGGCCGCTCAGCAAGGAAGAAGCCACTGCTCCAAAACCACCATAAAAAAGCCAGACTACGGTTCGCAACTGCACATGGGGACAAAGATCGTACTTTTTGGAGAAATGTCCTCTGGTCTGATGAAACAAAAATAGAACTGTTTGGCCATAATGACCATCGTTATGTTTGGAGGAAAAAGGGGGTCCCTTGCAAGCCGAAGAACACCATCCCAACCGTGAAGCACGGGGGTGGCAGCATTATGCTGTGAGTGTGCTTTGCTGCAGGAGGGACTGGTGCACTTCACAAAATAGATGGCATCATGAGGAAGGGAAATTATGTGGATATATTGAAGCAACATCTCAAGACATCAGTCAGGAAGTTAAAGCTTGGTCGCAAATGGGTCTTCCAAATGGACAATGACCTGAAGCATACTTCCAAAGTTGTGGCAAAATGTCTTAAGGACAACAAAGTCAATGTATTGGAGTGGCCATCATAAATCCCTGACCTCAATCCTATAGAAAATCTGTGGGCAGAACTGAAAAAGCGTGTGCAAGCAAGGAGGCCTACAAACCTGACTCAGTTACACCAGCTCTGTCAGGAGGAATGGGCCAAAATTCACCCAACTTATTGTGGGAAGCTTGTGGAAGGCTACCCGAAACATTTGACCCAAGTTAAACAATTTAAAGGCAATGCTACCAAATACTAATTGAGTGTATGTAAACTTCTGACCCACTGGGAATGTGATGAAAGAAATAAAAGCTGAAATAAATCATTCTCTCTACTATTATTCTGACATTTCAAATTCTTAAAATAAAGTGGTGATCCTAACTGACCTAAGACTATTTTTACTCTGATTAAATGTCAGGAATTGTGAAAAACTGAGTTTAAATGTATTTGGCTAAGGTGTATGTAAACTTCCGACTTCAACTGTACATCACAGGGTGTACTGGACAAACAAAAGTTGGATAGCTTTTTTGTAGACCTGAATTTCCCACAACTCTCAGATAAGGATAGAGATTATTCAGATGCACCACTTAGGGTTGAAGATATCTCTCATGTTATCATTAATACGCCTTCTAACAAGTCTCCTGGGTTAGATGGCCTCCCTTCTGACTTTTATAAAAAGTTTGAGAACATTTTTACTCCAATTTTGCTAGAGGTACAGTGAGGGAAAAAAGTATTTGATCCCCTGCTGATTTTGTATGTTTGCCCACTGACAAAGACATGATCAGTCTATAATTTTAATGGTAGGTTTATTTGAACAGTGAGAGACAGAATAACAACAACAAAATCCAGAAAAACGCATGTCATACTCCTGAGTGGCGCAGTGGTCTAAGGCACTGCATCGCAGTGCTAACTGTGCCACTAGAGATCCTGGTTCGAATCCAGGCTCTGTCGCCGCCGGCCGCGACCGGGAGACTCATGGGCGGCGCACAATTGGCCCAGCGTCGTCCAGGGTAGGGGAGGGAATGGCCGGCAGGGATGTAGCTCAGTTGATAGAGCATGGCGTTTGCAACGCCAGGGTTGTGGGTTCGATTCCCACGGGGGGCCAGTATAAAAAAAAAAAATGTATTCACTAACTGTAAGTCGCTCTGGATAAGAGCGTCTGCTAAATGACTAAAATGTAATGTTATAAATTGATTTTGCATTTTATTGAGGGAAATAAGTATTTGACCCCTCTGCACAACATGACACATGATATTTTTATTTTTTTATATATATATATTTTTTATTTATTTATGGGGGAATGGATCAGCTTAATATTGCAGATAGATTGTATCTTCTATCAATGTAATTGTCTGCATCACTTCCAATCCCCCATGTTTATTTTTATTTTTTTATATATATACTCCCCTTTATTACTTTTCAACCCCACCATCCTTTCCCTACTTGGAGTAAATTAGTGAACAACAATGCCCAGGCCTCTACTTCCGGTCTATACTTACTATCTACACCTTATGGACAGAGTTAATTTTACAATAATTATATTATATATATATATATATTTTATTTTTTTGCTCCTGAACTTCTTCTACTTTCAACCTCTCCGATCATTTTCATGATGTCCATCCGGTTTGCTTCTATATGCCATATCTTTCTAACTGTGCTCCTTCCCACAAGCTCCCAACATACAACCTATATACTTATTATGGACACAGTATGCTTACATTATTAGCTATCTTTGTTATTATTTGTTGTTATTTGTTATTAGTCCCATCCTTCAACTCTATTCAATACCTCCCATCTATCTCTTAACACCATCCATATAGGATTTCTATTTGCCATATATATTTCGACCGTACTGTGATGTTTTACAAAAATTCTGAACCTTTCTATTCTCATTGCTTCTACAGATTGTGAATTAAAAATAAACATTTTTGCTAAAAGTATTATTATATTATTGATTGATTGACTATGATTTTTCAGATCACCCAGTAATGCTATCTGCAAGGTTAGTTCCAGGTAAATATTGCAATCCTTTAGCCATTCCTGGACCTGTGTCCAAAAACAAGCTACAAATGGACAGAACCAAAACAAATGATCTAATGATTCTGTCTCTTCACAGCAAAACCTGCAGAGCTGGGAAGATTGTATCCCCCATTCTATTTGTAGCAAGAATTTTATATAATAATTTAAATTGAAAGATTCTAATTTTTGAATCCGGGGGTCGTTTTGCGTGTCAGTTCATAAACACTATGCCATGGGATCGGTACGTCAAAGATCTCTTCCCAACTATTTTGCAATCTATATGGGACGGCTGTCAATCCTTTGGTCCTTAAGTGAAACTGATATACTTTTTTATTTATCACAGTTTTCCTTAACCAATTATGTTCTTTAATGCAAGGCCGACAGACAAGTTCCTTACTTTCTCCCCCTTCCACTTTCCTCTTCCACTTTTGCGGTAAGGCTGCAATTATTTGGTTGTAATTTTGGGTAGAGCAGACATTTCCATATGTTTTTGTTAGCTGCATGTGGCTGTTAATTTGACATTATCAATAGAAAAAAAATCTCTACAATTAGCTTCAGTTAGAGGAGATGGAGGTGACTGAAAAGAAAACATATGCTTAAAGTACTTTGTTTCTTCCTTCAAAATATCATTTGGTGAATTATGGGTGACTCCGTCAATTGTAACCAGTTTCATTAAGTTCTTTTTGGTAGCATTCCTATGTTGAAGATTAAAAAAGAATTTTGTGCATTTTTCCCCATATTCCATCCAGTTTGCTTTATTTTTATAATATATTACACTTGATCTTTCTTGAATAAGTTTCTCAATTTCTTTTTGTTTTTCCTCTAATTTATTCTGAGCCTCTATGTTACAGTTTTTATTGCCATCTATCTGTGCTGTTAGATTTTCTATTTCCTTTCTTAGTATAACCTAATTTGACCTAAATTGCTTTTGTTTTCGAGATGAGTACTGAATTGCATTTAAAGGTGTCCCATACAGTGGGGAAAAAAAGTATTTAGTCAGCCACCAATTGTGCAAGTTCTCCCACTTAAAAAGATGAGAGAGGCCTGTAATTTTCATCATAGGTACACGTCAACTATGACAGACAAATTAAGAAAAAAAATTCCAGAAAATCACACTTTAGGATTTTTTATGAATTTATTTGCAAATTATGGTGGAAAATAAGTATTTGGTCACCTACAAACAAGCAAGATTTCTGGCTCTCACAGACCTGTAACTTCTTCTTTAAGAGGCTCCTCTGTCCTCCACTCGTTACCTGTATTAATAGCACCTGTTTGAACTGGTTATCAGTATAAAAGACACCTGTCCACAACCTCAAACAGTCACACTCCAAACTCCACTATGGCCAAGACCAAAGAGCTGTCAAAGGACACCAGAAACAAAATTGTAGACCTGCACCAGGCTGGGAAGACTGAATCTGCAATAGGTGAGCAGCTTGGTTTGAAGAAATCAACTGTGGGAGCAATTATTAGGAAATGGAAGACATACAAGTCCACTGATAATCTCCCTCGATCTGGGGCTCCACGCAAGATCTCACCCCGTGGGGTCAAAATGATCACAAGAACGGTGAGCAAAAATCCCAGAACCACACAGGGGGACCTAGTGAATGACCTGCAGAGAGCTGGGACCAAAGTAACAAAGCCTACCATCAGTAACACACTACGCCGCCAGGGACTCAAATCCTGCAGTTCCAGACGTGTCCCCCTGCTTAAGCCAGTACATGTCCAGGCCCGTCTGAAGTTTGCTAGAGTGCATTTGGATGATCCAGAAGAGGATTGGGAGAATGTAATATGGTCAGATGAAACCAAAATAGAACTTTTTGGTAAAAACTCAACTCGTCGTGTTTGGAGGACAAAGAATGCTGAGTTGCATCCAAAGAACACCATACCTACTGTGAAGCATGGGGGTGTAAACATCATGCTTTGGGGCTGTTTTTCTGCAAAGGGACCAGGACGACTGATCCGTGTAAAGGAAAGAATGAATGGGGCCATGTATCGTGAGATTTTGAGTGAAAACCTCCTTCCATCAGCAAGGGCATTGAAGATGAAACGTGGCTGGGTCTTTCAGCATGACAATGATCCCAAACACACTGCCCGGGCAACGAAGGAGTGGCTTCGTAAGAAGCATTTCAAGGTCCTGGAGTGGCCTAGCCAGTCTCCAGATCTCAACCCCATAGAAAATCTTTGAGGGAGTTGAAAGTCCGTGTTGCCCAGCGACAGCCCCAAAACATCACTGCTCTAGAGGAGATCTGCATGGAGGAATGGGCCAAAATAGTGTGTGAAAACCTTGTTAAGACTTACAGAAAACGTTTGACCTGTGTCATTGCCAACAAAGGGTATATAACAAAGTATTGAGAAACTTTTGTTATTGATCAAATACTTATTTTCCACCATAATTTGCAAATAAATTCATAAAAAATCCTACAATGTGATTTTCTGGATTTTTTTTTCTTATTTTGTCTGTCATAGTTGACGTGTACCTATGATGAAAATTAAAGGCCTCTCTCATCTTTTTAAGTGGGAGAACTTGCACAATTGGTGGCTGACTAAATACTTTTTTTCCCCACTGTACAATAAGGGACCTATGTTATGTTGGAAAAAGTCAGTTATAAATTCCTTTGTTCTAATTATGAATCAATTATCATCCAATAGGCTTTGATTAAATTTCCAATATCCTCGCCCACGTGGAAATTCAGTAAGAGTAATGTATATGCCTATTATATGATGGTCCGACCGCATTCTGTCCCCTATCAACACTTTTTTTTACTTTTGGTGCCAACGAGAATGAGATAAGAAAGAAGTCAAGACGACTAGCTTGATTCAGTCTCCGCCATGTATATCTCACTAGATCAGTATATTTAAGCCTCCATATATCTACTAGTTCTAATGTATCCATGACATTCACAATTTCCTTAAGAGCATGTGGGTGATTGTTTGTGGTGTGATTTCCTTTACGGTCCATTGAGCTATTTAAAACAGTATTATAATCCCCCACCATAATAATATTGTCTTGAGTTGCTTGCAGGCTTGATAATTTATTATATATATTGTCAAAGAATTGTGGATCATCATTATTTGGTCCGTAAAGGTTAATGAGCCATATCTGTTTATGATCCAATAACATATTTAAAATAATCCATCTACCTTGCGTATCTATTTGGACAATTTGCACATTCGGATCGAAATTACTATTAATTAATATCATCACCCCTTTTGAATTTCTTTGCCCATGGGAGAAGTATATTTCCCCCATTCTTTTTTCCACGCTACTTCATCTCGAATTGTTGAATGAGTTTCCTGTATACAATAGATATTATATTCCTTCTCTTTGAGCCATGTAAATATTGTTCTTCTTTTGTTATTATCAGCTAAGCCATTACAATTATAACTGGCTATACTTATTTCACCATACACCATAATGAGATACAAGTTTCAAGTCTATTTATCATTATATATGTTTGTAAATTTACCAATAAAAAATAGCGTAATGATTGAGTGTCCATATAGCTGTACCGTGATATTTGCATTGCTAGGGAGTAACCCTTCAATTGATCTCCACTAATTCCCCCGCTAAAGCCCCTCCCCATCCCAAGTTGAGCCGTCATCCCAGTGATCAGCATCCCACCCACGTCCCTCCGTATCCCTAAGGCCCCGAGAGGCCAGGACCCATCCATCGAAAACAGCACACCGTGGCACCCACAAAACAGAAGCAGATTAACCGCCAAAAGCATTTCCAATGCTTTCACCTCTCTATATATATATATATATATTTTTATTATTTTTATTATGCATATCCTATTTTCCATCATTATCAATTAATATGCGTAATAATGTCGGCAGTTTATGCGTAGGATTCCAACATATAACCCGGATTGCCATTGTATTACACTTAATTCATTGACAAGCAATTATTATCCTAGCAAATAATCCCCGCGGTCCATCCCATACCCTCCCCCCCAACATCCCCACCCCCCCACAACAGATGCCAGACAAGCACACACGCACATACTCACATACTCCAACACACTCAACCCCCCTCCTCCACAATCCACCATAAAATCAGATACTCAACAGCTGTTATATCCCAGAGCCCAACTCGAGAAATAACTTGATTTACGAGTGCACATACAGTTAAAGCTGATTGAGAAAGCATGCAGATTGAGCAGAAATTGATAACAATGTGAGATTTGATTAATCTACTTAATCTATGTCAAGTCCTAGGTGATGGAGATCTGTTCCACCCTCTTCACCTGAGACACAAACACACTGATCCCCTGTTGTAACCATTTTCCCAAGCATCTCCATGCGGTCAGACCTTTGATTATTTTGTGCCACCTGGGCCACAATGATAAACCCCCTCTCTGATTGTCCGAGTGTGACCCCCCTCCCCATGGGTTACTGCAGCCAGTGTTGCCAGCACTGCCACTACCTGGGTGGGCGTACCCCACCGGAATCCCCACCGGCTAGGTAAAAAGGTCGTAAAGGTTCTCATTAGCAGCTTTGAGAATTTCCTTATATATTATGCTCTCCCATCAGGGGGCTCTGGCTTTGTAGGACCAACCCTGCCAGGCAGGCTCGGGGGCGGTGCTGCTCAAGTAGGTCTCTGACCGCATTTATTTATCTGTTTAGGCTGCATATTCACAGCAGGTCCATAAAAGAGATGGGAACTTCTCTTTGGTGTATGGGTCGCTCAGTTGGGTGTCCAGGTTATAGGGTTAGGGATCTTTCCATCATGATAGGACAATGAAAAATTAGATTAGATGTATACTATATTTAAAAATGTATATCCCTCATCTACACAAAATTGAAAGCTCTCTCTCTCACTACCCCTGCTCATAGACCCCCGGTCGGCTCTGGGATATGCAACCATTTCCCCTCTCACTCACTTAACGCCGCACCTTTTCAAACACAAAAATGCACACCACATGGTTGACTGCAGAAGAAATGGGCCGAGCATGCAAACGCACCCGCATCCACATCTGCCGCAAGGGGGAAAGGACGCCAGAGAGAACACAGGACCAACCACAACAACCATCCGCCAAAACAACAACCTCCCGCCAAAAAAGCCATGTTCTAATTATTTGTATTATAAGATGTATTATTCTGCTTGTTATATCGTTTCATCATTTTATAAAATACTATACTTACTATAAATGTTATTTAACATTACAATCCCTATCATTGCTAGTATCAGGTGCTCCAATATTTGACTCCTCTATTACAACTTTTAGAATAGCCATGGAGTAGTCTTTGTGTCTCTGAACATTTGGTTGTCAATATATAATTTATCCAACACTAGTGCAACACGTTTCCCTTTTAATCTGTTTTCCTTGAAGATTGGATACAGAACTTTGCGCCTTTCTACAATCTCCCTCGGGAACTGATCATTCATGCCTATTTTCGTGCCAGCAAGTCTTTTTCCTAGGCTTTTCACCATAGCTTTATCCTTAAAAAAAGCAAATTTGGCAACGATTGGGCGTTCATATTTCTGTCCTCTTTTTCCGAAACGATGTACACGTTCGAGTTGGATTTTATCGACAGCCTCGAGTGGGATTTGTAGCGCTGTATGCAGGAAGTCCTTCATAATATTCTCTGTTATTTCTCCCTCCTTTTCCTGAATACCCGTAAGTACTAGATTTTCCCTCATTGATCTAGTTTGGATGTCTAGTAAGGCTTCTCTCAGAAGATTGTTCTCCTTTTTTAGTTCCCTAACGTCCGTTTCCATTTTAGAGACTGTCACTTTTAATTCGTTGGTTTCTTTCTCCATTACCAAAGCTTTTTCGTCACTCATTTGAGGACTCGCTTTCAACTCTTTTACGTCTTTACTGACCAATTCTAATATGCCCAATTTGTCATTTATCGACTTCAACAGGTCGCTTTCCACACTTACCATACCCAGTGGTGAAAAGCTAATATCATCTGTATCAGTCGATGAGTCGCGTTTCCTTTTGGGGATCGGCTCTCCACGCTTGTCTTCAGTCATGTTTTGGTGTTGCGTGTTGTTGTAATATTTGTCGATATATTTCTCTAGCCTTATGATCTGTTTTGTGTTATTATCCAGATTGAATTATATTAACTGCGAATATATGAAATGCTAATATTTAGTCTAACTTACTGATTTTGAATATTATGTTTTTATCTTGAGGTGTTTTGTACCGATTTCAATTCAATACGCCTCCCAATGGCCTCCCTTCTGACTTTTATAAAAAGTTTGAGAAAATTTTTACTCCAATTTTGCTAGAGGTACAGTGAGGGAAAAAAGTATTTGATCCCCTGCTGATTTTGTATGTTTGCCCACTGACAAAGACATGATCAGTCTATAATTTTAATGGTAGGTTTATTTGAACAGTGAGAGACAGAATAACAACAAAATCCAGAAAAACGCATGTCATACTCCTGAGTGGCGCAGTGGTCTAAGGCACTGCATCGCAGTGCTAACTGTGCCACTAGAGATCCTGGTTCGAATCCAGGCTCTGTCGCCGCCGGCCGCGACCGGGAGACTCATGGGCGGCGCACAATTGGTCCAGGGTAGGGGAGGGAATGGCCGGCAGGGATGTAGCTCAGTTGATAGAGCATGGCGTTTGCAACGCCAGGGTTGTGGGTTCGATTCCCACGGGGGGCCAGTATAAAAAAAAAAAAAAATGTATTCACTAACTGTAAGTCGCTCTGGATAAGAGCGTCTGCTAAATGACTAAAATGTAATGTTATAAATTGATTTGCATTTTATTGAGGGAAATAAGTATTTGACCCCTCTGCAAAACATGACTTAGTACTTGGTGGCAAAACCATTGTTGGCAATCACAGAGGTCAGACGTTTCTTGTAGTTGGCCACCAGGTTTGCACACATCTCAGGAGGGATTTTGTCCCACTCCTCTTTGCAGATCTTCACCAAGTCATTAAGGTTTCGAGGCTGACGTTTGGCAACTCGAACCTTCAGCTCCCTCCACAGATTTTCTATGGGATTAAGGTCTGGAGACTGGCTTGGCCACTCCAGGACCTTAATGTGTTTCTTCTTGAGCCACTCCTTTGTTGCCTTGGCCGTGTGTTTTCGGTCATTGTCATGCTGGAATACCCACCAATGACCCATTTTCAATGCCCTGGCTGAGGGAAGGAGGTTCTCACCCAAGATTTGACGGTACATTGCCCCGTCCATCGTCCCTTTGATGCGGTGAAGTTGTCCTGTCCCCTTAGCAGAAAAACACCCCCAAAGCATAATGTTTCCACCTCCATGTTTGACGGTGGGGATGGTGTTCTTGGGGTCATAGGCAGCATTCCTCCTCCTCCAAACACGGCGAGTTGAGTTGATGCCAAAGAGCTCGATTTTGGTCTCATCTGACCACAACACTTTCACCCAGTTCTCCTCTGAATCATTCAGATGTTCATTGGCAAACATCAGACGGGCCTGTATATGTGCTTTCTTGAGCAGGGGGACCTTGCGGGCGCTGCAGGATTTCAGTCCTTCACGGCGTAGTGTGTTACCAATTGTTTTCTTGGTGACTATAGTCCAGCTGCCTTGAGATCATTGACAAGATCCTCCCGTGTAGTTCTGGGCTAATTCCTCATCGTTCTCATGATTATTGCAACTCCACGAAGTGAGATCTTGCATGGAGCCCCAGGCCGTGGGAGATTGACAGTTATTTTGTGTTTCTTCCATTTGCGAATAATCGCACCAACTGTTGTCACCTTCTCACCAAGCTGCTTGGCGATGGTCTTGTAGCCCATTCCAGCCTTGTGTAGGTCTACAATCTTGTCCCTGACATCCTTGGAGAGCTCTTTGGTCTTGGCCATGGTAGAGAGTTTGGAATCTGATTGATTGATTGCTTCTGTGGACAGGTGTCTTTTATACAGGTAACAAACTGAGATTAGGAGCACTCCCTTTAAGAGTGTGCTCCTAATCTCAGCTTGTTACCTGTATAAAAGACACCTGGGAGCCAGAAATATTTCTGATTGAGAGGGGGTCAAATACTTATTTCCCTCATTAAAATGCAAATAAATTTATAACAACAATTTATAACAACGTTTTTCTGGATTTTTTTATTGTTATTCTGTCTCTCACTGTTCAAATAAACCTACCATTAAAATTATAGACTGATCATGTCTTTGTCAGTGGGCAAACGTACAAAATCAGCAGGGGATCAAATACTTTTTTCCCTCACTGTATATAATGATGCATATAAAGTTGGATCTTTACCCTCTTCCATGCATACAGCAATGATCTCTCTTATCCACAAAAAAGGGAAAGATCCACTTGATCCGAGTGGATATCGGCCTATTTCTCTTATTAATAATGATGAAAAGATCTTAGCAAAGGTGCTTTAAAACGGATTGTCTAAGGTCATTGGTAGTATCATCAACCTGGATCAGACTGGCTTTATCCCCCACCGTTACAGCTCAGATAACCTTAGAAAGCTGGTCAACATACAGTGTGCTGTCCAGGACTCAAGCGCTCCAACAATTGCTTTGTCATTAGATGCTGCCAAGGCCTTTGATTGTGTGGAATGGGGCTACCTTTTTGAATATCTTACACAATTTGGCTTTGGGGAGAACTTAGTGAATTGGATAAAAACTTTATATGACACTCCTTATGCCTGCGTTTTAATGAATGGTCTCATATCAACACTTTCCAGTTACATAGAAGTACAAGACAGGGATGCCCTTTAAACCCCGCCCGGTCTGTTTGTGCTAGCTTTGGAACCCCTGGCCCAGAAACTGAGAAGTAACCCACTTATTTGTGGAGTTATGGCGGGCAATATTCAGCATAAGCTTATGCTTTATGTAGATGAAATGTTACTTTTCTTGTCTCAACTGAGATATCTGTCCCTGCTTTACTACAAACTGTTGAGGAATTTACATTATTATCTGGTTATCATATTAACTGGGAAAAATCTGAGGCTCTTCCTTTTTCTGGCTTCTGCCCGTCCACTCTCTTTAACCAATGGAAATGTAGATGGTCCCCTAAGGGCATTCTAATAAAAACCAGCCACAGGGATATTGTTGGAGAGAATATGAAACCCTTATTTCTAAAAATGAAGAATGACTTTGCTAGATGGTCAAAAATATATATTTCATTATGAGGTCAAATTAATGATATTAAAATAATGCTGGCACCAGTAATACATTATCTTCTAGCTCATCTCCCTCTATATATCCCAGATTCTTACTTTAAAGATATTGACAGGCATGTCCTCGATTTTCTTTGGGATAACACTCAGCACCGTTTAGGTATCAAAAATATGAATTTGGTCTCCCCAACTTCAGGTGGTACAACTGGGCTATCAAAGTCAAACATATCAATCAGTATTTGGTTGCCATGTTGGAATGGAGGGGCTAAACCACGGTGGTACCAGATGGAGTCTGAGGCCTGTGCGGGAGTCTCGCCCGGGCTTGGATTATTTTGCACAGTAAGACCACAACTGAAGGACACTAGAACCTTGTGGGGTAAGATACATAGACCTGGACGCTGGGACCTTTATAAATCGCCTCACGCCTCTCTGTGGCACAATAAGCGTATCCTAATTGGAGGTAAAACAATGTTTGGGGTACAGTGGCAACAAGCAGGAATCAATTATCTGTTGGTTCTATTTGATGAGCATTCTAAACAATTCTAAAGCTTTGCCCAAATTACTGAGAAATATAAGCTGCCACAGAATCAATATTTGAGACACCTCCAGTTACGAAATTCTTTGTCAAAATGATTGGGAAGCCCCCTTACCTGTCCCATAGCCAGCCCGATTGAAGATATACTAACCAATTCCATTAACCCGTAAGGGGGTAGCTCCAATAATTTATAATCTGCTACAGAAGCAATTGTCTGATCCTATAAATAAGGTTAAGGTACAATAGGCAAAATACTTGGCCCTAGATATATCCCATGAAGAGTGGAAATCTTGCCTGTCTAATTTGAAAACTATGTACAAGGAAATGGGAAATACATTTATTCAATTGAAAATAATACATAGATGGCACTGGACTCCACAAAGGTTATATAAGATGAAGTAATACCAGAGGACAGATGTAAAGGTGATGATGCGTCTATTACACATAGACGCTGGTCATGTCCAGCGCTACGAGGTTGGTGGAATAATATCCGACAAGTTGTATTTGAGGTTATTAGGACACAGTTCCCGATCACTGTAAAACTGTATATGTTGGGCTCAACAACTGAACTTGAGGACTATGTTTTCACTTCCTTTGAAAAGAGATAGCTTATCCTGGCCATCACAACAGCTAAGCCATTACTCTTAAGGCACTGGAAGAAAGAATATCCCCCTCCCTTTGATGAATGGGCCAGGCACAGCTGCTTATCTATGAGAGTTTCTTACTTGCTTCTGGGTCAACTAGACCACTTTGAATATACTTGAGGCCCTTCATTGCTTGGTCAAATGCACCTTAAAGGTGAAATGTATCTGAAGTCAGTTTATAATGTAGCAGTGGTGCTATTATTTCTTTTTATTCAATTTTATCTCTTGTTTTTGGTGTGTCTGATATCATTATTTGGTTTTAAATTATGTTTATAATACTCTGTGTTTGTCATGTCCTTTTGGTTGTTGTTGTGAAATCCTTCATAAAATTGTTCATAAAAAAAAAGAAAAGAAAGCATTCCCCAGACGAGAGGTACTGAGAGGAGAGGGATAGGTCAGGGGCATTAAAAACACAGATGAAAAACAAGAAGAGCAAAAAGACCCTGCTGTATCAATATACCTCTGTCCATTAGAGTAATTAGCTGAGGCCCAAGCAGCATTCCTGACGGGCTGTGTAGGGCCAGTTACTGGGATACCTGGCCTGGGACTGAGATGCTCTACTACACAAAAATAATATAATAATAATAATAATAATAATAATAATAATAATAATATAATAATAATAATAATAATAATAATAATAATATGCCATTTAGCAGACGCTTTTATCCAAAGCGACTTACAGTCATGCGTGCATAAATTTTTTAATTTTTAATTTTTAAAGATTTTTTGTGTATGGGTGGTCCCGGGGATCGAACCCACTACCTTAGCGTTACAAGCGCCGTGCTCTACCAGCTGAGCTACAGAGGACCACACAACACAGTAGTCAGATATGTTGGTCTGCAGGTAAAAACAACACAGTAGTCAGATATGTTGGTCTGCAGGTAAAAACAACACAGTAGGTAGATATGTTGGTCTGCAGGTAAAAACAACACAGTAGTCAGATATGTTGGTCTGCAGGTAAAAACAACACAGTAGTCAGATATGTTGGTCTGCAGGTAAAAACAACACAGTAGTCAGATATGTTGGTCTGCAGGTAAAAACAACACAGTAGGTAGATATGTTGGTCTGCAGGTAAAAACAACACAGTAGGTAGATATGTTGGTCTGCAGGTAAAAACAACACAGTAGGTAGATATGTTGGTCTGCAGGTAAAAACAACACAGTAGTCAGATATGTTGGTCTGCAGGTAAAAACAACACAGTAGTCAGATATGTTGGTCTGCAGGTAAAAACAACACAGTAGGTAGATATGTTGGTCTGCAGGTAAAAACAACACAGTAGGTAGATATGTTGGTCTGCAGGTAAAAACAACACAGTAGTCAGATATGTTGGTCTGCAGGTAAAAACAAGACAGTAGGTAGATATGTTGGTCTGCAGGTAAAAACAACACAGTAGTCAGATATGTTGGTCTGCAGGTAAAAACAACACAGCGCTGGTATGTCACTTTAAATCAAAACATCCATGTTTGGTACCTTTCCATTCCAGCCATTATAAAAAGCCCATCCTCCCTCCACCAGCTGCCACTGTTGTAAACTGTTAGCGTAGCATCATCACTCTGCTCCAGCTCTAGCTCTGAGCTGCTAACTGAAAGGCCAGCTGGTTATCCTGTGTAACGGGAACCATTTTGTTGTCTAACTGAGAAGGCAACCCAACACCTCCTCTCCTCTCAACCTGTACTCACTCAGAGAGACACGGCCAGTGGGATGGGAAACCCAGCAGACCTACCTGGGTTCAAAAATAGTTAATTTTCTTTGAAATACTTTCTCTGCACTTGATTGAGCTTGCCCTGGCCGAAATGGAAACAATGGAATACTCCCAAAAGTGCAAACCCTCCCTGACATTTGGCACTCCAGGCCAGGCTAAATCAAACACTCGAAAGAATATAAAAGAAAACCAGTACTATTTGAATCCAGGTCTGTAACCCATCTGTACAGAGGAGGGGAGGGTGGATCAAATAGCTAGACACCTCATATGCATACAGTCACAGTAGTATTCAGTGAAACTGTACCAACCACACTTCTGTGGTAAATTCCCCCTTGGTTCAAAAGAATACTTTGCATATTAGCACAGAGTGCGTCCCAAATGACACCCTAAAAGTAGTGCACAATAAAGGAAATAGGGTGTCATGTGGGACGCGCCCCTTGTATTAAATGAGGTGCCCTTTGACCCTGGAGAACACTGAGGCTAGAGTTGTACCCTTCTATGAGTAGGCCATGAGAGTAATTGGTGCTCTTCATAGTACAATGCAAACACTCAGTCCCTGCCTCTGTCTACACCACTGTTATCTATGTACAATCAGACTACTGCCAGCCAACACTCTCCCTCATTCAGAACCAGTGACAATTGTGTCTGTGTGCGTGTGCGTGTACTAGTCTGGTAATTGCAGCCTAGCAGTAGTAGGAGTAGCAGCTTGAGCTCCCTCCTTCTAAAAGCTTGGATGAGGATGGTCTCATCATGAATTTCTAAGGATTCCCTGAATCTTTAATACAACATTGTTCATTTATTTTGACTGTGTAGTGGTGGAAGCGCTAGTGTCAAATGTTACACATTTCAAATCAAATCAAATCAAATCAAATTTTATTGGTCACATGCGCCGAATACAACAGGTGCAGACATTGCAGTGAAATGCTTACTTACAGCCCTTAACCAACAGTGCATTTATTTTAAACAAAAAAAGTAAGAATAAAACAACAACAACAAAAAAGTGTTGAGAAAAAAAGAGCAGAAGTAAAATAAAGTGACAGTAAGGAGGCTATATATACAGTAAAATAAAGTGACAGTAGGGAGGCTATATATACAGGGGGGTACCGTTGCAGAGTCAATGTGCGGGGGCACCGGCTAGTTGAGGTAGTTGAGGTAATATGTACATGTGGGTAGAGTTAAAGTGACTATGCATAAATACTTAACAGAGTAGCAGCAGCGTAAAAAGGATGGGGTGGGGGGGCAGTGCAAATAGTCCGGGTAGCCATGATTAGCTGTTCAGGAGTCTTATGGTTTGGGGGTAGAAGCTGTTGAGAAGTCTTTTGGACCTAGACTTGGCACTCCGGTACCGCTTGCCGTGCGGTAGCAGAGAGAACAGTCTATGACTAGGGTGGCTGGAGTCTTTGACAATTTTGAGGGCCTTCCTCTGACACCGCCTGGTATAGAGGTCCTGGATGGCAGGGAGCTTTGCCCCAGTGATGTACTGGGCCGTACGCACTACCCTCTGTAGTGCCTTGCGGTCAGAGGCCAAGCAGTTGCCATACCAGGCGGTGATGCAACCAGTCAGGATGCTCTCGATGGTGCAGCTGTAGAATTTTTTGAGGATCTGAGGACCCATGCCAAATCTTTTTAGTCTCCTGAGGGGGAATAGGCTTTGTCGTGCCCTCTTCACGACTGTCTTGGTGTGTTTGGACCATGATAGTTTGTTGGTGATGTGGACACCAAGGAACTTGAAGCTCTCAACCTGTTCCACTACAGCCCCGTCGATGAGAATGGGGGCGTGCTCAGTCCTCTTTTTTTTCCTGTAGTCCACAATCATCTCCTTTGTCTTGGTCACGTTGAGGGAGAGGTT